>NC_073641.1:55765000-56390000 GCF_029407905.1 Bubalus kerabau | reverse complement strand
TAGGATTCACAACCTCTTGCAAGTAAGAAGAGAGCTGAGAAAGATACCTAGCTAATAGTATAGGGTTTTTTGTTTTTAATTGAAAGAAAGAGTCATTAAGAGTGCAGAATATCGAAACTGGACTGATGAACCCGTGGTGAATTCATGTTGATATATGGCAAAACCAATAGAATATTGTAAAGTAATTAACCTCCAATTAAAATAAATAAATTTATATTAAAAAAAAGAGTGCAGGATAAGTGCCCATGAAGAAAACTCCCACAAAGCAGGACTAATCTCTCATCAAGAATCTAGAAATTTATACTGAGCTAGATTTCAGGATTTCTATGAAACAGTGACAATCTAGATTTTTTTCATCCTGTACCCCCATTAAAGGAAATATTCCTTGAAGTTATTCTCTCCTTGTGCTACCATGTATGTTGGAGGTGGGTGAGGTTTTTTACTTTCCCTTTTGTGAACTGATTTTTAGATAAAAAAAATAACCATACTTGAGTGAAACTTCACTCTGAACAGGGTCTGATTTAAATTTCAAGATTCTGGACATCTAGTTGATGCCCTGCTGCTGCTGCTAAGCACTTTAGTCCTGTCCAACTCTGTGTGACCCCATAGACGGCAGCCCACCAGACTGCCTTGTCCCTGGGATTCTCCAGGTAAGAACACTGGAGTGGGCTGCCATTTCCTTCTCCAATGCATGAAAGTGAAAAGTGAAAGTGAAGTCGCGTCCAACTCCCAGGGACCCCATGGACTGCAGCCTATCAGGCTCCTCCCTCCATGGGATTTTTCAAGCAAAAGTACTGGAGTGGGGTGCCATTGCCTTCTCCGGGTTGATGCCCTAATAGCTTCTTAATCTGATTGTGGTGCTATAACAAAAATCACAGATTGAGTGGTATATAAGCAATAAACATTTATTTCTTTCAAGTTCTGGAATCTTGTAAGTCCAAGGACAAGGCACCAGTAAATTTGGCTTCCAATACGGACTCACTTCTTGGTTTACAGATGACCATTTGTTTGGTGTGTCTTCAGATGACAGAAAGGCCTAAGGATATCTGTTCAGTTCAGTTCAGTTCAGTTCAGTCGCTCAGTAGTGTCCGACCCTTAGCAACCCCATGAATCACAGCACGCCAGGCCTCCCTGTCCATCACCAACTCCCGGAGATCACCCAGGCTCACGTCCATGGAGTCAGTGATGCCATACAGTCATCTCATCCTCTGTCGTCCCCTTCTCCTCTTGCCCCCAATCCCTCCCAGCATCAGAGTCTTTTCCAATGAGTCAACTCTTCGCATGAGGTGGCCAAAGTACTGGAGTTTCAGCTTTAGCATCATTCCTTCCAAAGAAATCCCAGGGCTGATCTCCTTCAGAATGGACTGGTTGGATCTCCTTGCAGTCCAAGGGACTCTCAAGAGTCTTCTCCAACACCACAGTTCAAAAGCATCAATTCTTCAGGGCTCAGCCTTCTTCACAGTCCAACTCTCACATCCATACATGACCACTGGAAAAATCATAGCCTTGACAAGACAGACCTTTGTTGGCAAAGTAATGTCTCTGCTTTTGAATATGCTATCTAGGTTGGTCATAACTTTCCTTCCAAGGAGTAAGCGTCTTTTAATTTCATGGCTGCAGTCACCATCTGCAGTGATTTTGAAGCCCCAAAAAATAAAGTCTGACAGTGTTTCCACTGTTTCCCCATCTATTTCCCATGAAGTGATGGGACCGGATGCCATGATCTTCATTTTCTGAATGTTGAGCTTTAAGCCAACATTTTCACTCTCCTCTTTCACTTTCATCAAGAGGTTTTTGAGTTCCTATTCACTTTCTACCATAAGGGTGGTGTCATCTGCGTATCTGAGGTTATTGATATTTCTCCCGGCAATCTTGGTTCCAGCTTGTGTTTCTTCCAGTCCAGCGTTTCTCATGATGTATTCTGTATATAAGTTAAATAAGCAGGGTGACAATATACAGCCTTGACGTACTCCTTTCCTTATTTGGAACCAGTCTGTTGTTCCATGTCCAGTTCTAACTGTTGCTTCCTGACCTGCATACAGGTTTCTCAAGAGGCAGGTCAGGTGGTCTGGTATTCCCATCTCTTTCAGAATTTTCCACAGTTTATTGTGATCCACACAGTCAAAGTATCTCTGTAGAGTTCCCTTTATAAAAGCACTAATCCTATTTATGAAGACTCTACCTTCTTGATCTAATTATCTCCCAAAGGTTCCACTACGGAAAGTCATCATATTGGGTATTAGGTTTCAAAATACGAATTTTAGGAGAACACACACATTCAACCACAGCATACAGGATGAGAGTTTAAGAGTCTTAGGAAAATGGATAGGAGTATATTGTATAATAAAATATTGAGAATTGTACCCAAAAGGTAGACTGTGGAAGACTATATTTTCTAAAGATCCTAATCACAAGGTTTTCAATGTGTCAAGAGAGGGATTGTCTGTCTCTAGCTTTTTGAATTTGTCTGGGGCCTACAAAAGTTTAAAAAACATCTGCTGTGCCAACACTTTAAAGACCGGAGTTGCCATTTCCTTCCATGTTGTGAGCCATGCTGTGAGAAGCCCAAGGCATATAGAGTGACTTATGTAGACATTTGGTTCGACAGTCCTTTTGTTTCTCCTCAGTATCAACTAGTATCAACTGGGAGACAAGTCAATGAGCCATTTTGGATTTTGAGGCAGAATCAATTTTTTTTTATAAATTTGGAGACATATATTCAAGAAATAAAACAATGAGAAATAAAGTTTTTAGAAAGGGAATCAGTCAAATTATGGAAAATCTAATAACTTTGATAATATTTATGTGTCATATTTCTTAGAATAAAATGGAAGCTTTTATTATGGTAATGGCATGAACAACACTGCATTTGTGGAAAACAATACTATGAGTATACACATGATGAAGAATGTCTTGTCTTAATAAGAAATTTGTTGTTCAGTCGCTCAGTCGTGTCCAACTCTCTGTGACCCCATGGACTGCAGTATGCCAGGACTTCCCTGTCCTTCATCATCTCCCAGAGCTTGCTTGGACTCATGTCCATTGAGTCAGTGATGCTATCCTTCCAACTATCTTATCCTCTGTTGTCCCCTTCTCCTGCCTGCAATCTTTCCAGATCAGGGTCTTTTATAATAAACTGGCTCTTTAAATTTCCCTTGTGGCTCAGTGGGGAAATGCCTCCATTTCTAAGTATGGATTGTAGGCAAACACCATGATTTTGTTTTGTTTTCCTTTCTGCGAAAGTATAATGTGAACATATGTCTTCACATTGGTGTATGTACAGAAATCTATTATTAATTATATAATTAATAAAATATTCCATAGTACTAAGGGTTTAGGTTGCTACACTCTTTCACATTTTTTAAACTTGTAGTTAGCATGTCTATCACTAATTTCTCAAATAAAATAGATAGTAATATTTTATTTGACTATTCAACATTTTCCAAAAATCAGAAACTCATCCTAGGGCACATATTTTGTTTCAGTTTTTCAAGTGTATTTTTAACAGCATGCTCACATATTAAAAGTAAAGCTATAAGAAATTCTGTTTAACTATAAACACTAAGTTTTATTATCAGGAAGTTGTTTCAAAGTATAGAGAAAGCTTTCAGACAGAAACTCTGAAAAAAACATAAAAGTTTTGTCCTCATTTTTTAGTTAAATCATGATAATTTGGTTCAGAAAATATAAAAAAACAAATTTACAATTATCAGTGGAGTAGGAAATGGCAACCCACTCCAGTATTCTTGCCTGGAGAATCCCATTGACAGAGGAGCCTGGTGGGCTACAGTCCATGGAGTCCCAAAGAGTCAGACTTGACTGAGCGACTGAACACACACACGCACACACACACACACACACACACACAATTATCAGATTATTTCTCTTCCTATTTTAGTAATGGTCAAATTACTTTGGCCAGCTTAGTAACCCTTATATTCTAAATAGGACAATTATTCTGCATGCAATCTAATTACTGCTATGTTCTAAAGACTCTGATCTGGGAGGGATTGGGGGCAGCTGGAGAAGGGGACGACAAAGGATAAGATGGCTGGATGGCATCACCGACTTGATGGACGTGTGTTTGAGTGAACTCCAGGAGTTGATGATGGACAGGGAGGCCTGGCGTGCTGCAATTCATGGGGTGTCAAGGAGTCGGACACGACTGAGTGACTGAACTGTACTGATGTCCATTAAAAGAATGATGTTGAAAGAAAATATATTTTAATTTTTTTTTTACTTTTCTTCCATAATCATCATAGTACTTTTTTCTAGTCCCCATTAGCATCAAAAACATTGAATATGCTTGTCCCAGTAGAAAATGTTAAACTTAGACCAACACAATAATATTTAGTTATTTCAGGAAATGAGAATTTCAAAATACTTCAGATATTTTATGCACAAGTTTCAAAAACTACTGGGAGTAAATATTTGATGTTTGTAAATCTCACTTTTGAGCAAAATTGACATTTCTTTTTGTTCTTATTGTTGCCTAGTTTGATATGTTTTAAAACATTCAAATCTCTAATGGTCTTAAAATAATTTTGCTGAATATTTACATAAATACTGAGAGTGCATTATTACTTTAACAGCCATTAATAAGCATGAGAAAATATTACTTTTACTCAAAAAATATGTCACTTCTTGCTGTTTTAATGCCTTTATCACATAATCAACTTATAAAATTATTTCAATGTTTCTAAATTAACTAGTCTATTAACATACATTTTTTTCTTATGTCAGAATTGTCCTTTTTCTCCTTACTGTGTCACTGTATGTAAACATGTATCGGTGTTATTCACATTTTTAAACAGATTATATTAAATATTGCTTGTTTTGCTCACTTTTTTAAAAATTAGATTTTATTTTTAGAGCAGTTTGAGATTCACATCAAAGTTGAGTGGAATATACACAGAGTTCCTATTTATCTCTTGCTCACCCCTACATACAGGCCCCCAGCCATCAACATCTGACATAGAGGTGTACATTTGTTGGAACTGATGAATCTATCAGTACACTGAAATATCATTATCACAAAAAGTCTAATACTGCAGAGTTCACTATCAATGTCATATATTCTCCAGGTTTTGATAAATATTTAACTGCATATATCTGCAATTATAGTATCACCCAGAATGGTTTCACTACCCTAAAAATTCTCTACTATGCCTATTCACCACCTAGCTTGCCCCTGGACTCCACTGATCTTTTACTGTTTCCATGTGTGTGTGTTCTTAGTCGCTCAGTCGTGCCCAACTCTTGTGACCCCATACACTGTCACATGCCAGGCTCCTCTGTCAATGGGATTCTCCAGGCAAGGATACTATAGTGGGTTGACATTTCCTTCTCCAGGGGATCTTCCCAAACCAGGAATTGAACCCAGGTCTCCTGCATTTCAGGCAGACTCCTTACTGACTGAGCTATGAGGGAAGTCCTACTGTTTGCATAGTTTTTCCTTTTCCAGAAAGTCATATGGTTGGAATCACAAAGTATAATACTCTTAAAATTGGCTTATTTTACTTAGTAATACACATTTAAAGTTCTTCCATGTCTTTTCAAGGGTTGATAGATTATTTCTTTTTTATATTCAATAATATTCCATTGTCTTATTCAAATTTGCATACTGAAGGGCATCTTGATTGCTTCCAAGTTTTGACAATTATGAATAAATCCACTATAAACATCAGTGTGCAGATTTTCCTGTGGATATATGCTTTCAGCTATTGTGGATAAGTGCTGAAGAACAGAATGCTGAATAATATGGTTAAAATATGTTTAGTTTTTTAAAGAAACCTCCACAATGTCCTGTAAAGTGGCTGTACCATTTTGCATTCCCACCAGCAATGTGTAAGTGTTCTCGTTGTCCCTCAGTCTCACCAGCATTCTAATGTTTTCAGTGCTCCAGTGTTTGGCTATTCTAATAGGTGCATAGTGGTATCTCACTGTTTTAATTGGCAGTTCTCTAACAACATATGATGTAGGGCATCTTTTCACATGCTTATTTTTCATCTGTATATCTTTTCTGGTGAGGTGTCTGTTAAGATCTTTGACCCATTTATTAACTGGGTTGTTCATTTTCTTATTGCTGAGCTTTAAGAGTTCTTTGTATGTTTTGGATAATGCTACTTTATCACATAACTCTATTGCAAATATTGTCTTCCTTTCTGTGATTTGTCTTCTCATTCTCTTGACAGTATAACAGAAATTATTGATATTATAATGTTATATTGATATTATAATGTTAACTATATATGACACTGTATTCCACTTCAAAATTAATGAATATAAATGATGAAAATTTTTTCAGAAAGCCAACTGTTAAAACCTTTTCCATTGGCAAGAAATTTTGTCTTGATAACACATTTACAGAGTTTTCCCCAGTCTCTTTGAAAAAAATCGAACTAATATATCATGAGGCTTACTCATTATTGTTTTCAGGAAAGTCCCACCAGGATCCATGGATAGCTTTCTCCAATATATGATTACAAACCATTGTAATAAATTGAACATAACATGCTTTCATTGTTCTGTGAGAAATCACTCTGTGAAAATTGGGCCAGTTTGCTGTTGAATGCCGATTCTAAGTAACACAGAAAGCCCTGCTCATTTAATCTTCTGCAAATGGGTAATGAAGTTTTGATTGATTCTTATCACTACCTGTCACTTTTCCTTTAGACAGGTTGCGAGGCCAGACTACATACAAATCGTGTAGTTGGTGGGTGGTTACTGGCAAATTCTGCATATCTACCCCGTAAACTGTTGGAGCAGGACTAAACATGCACACACAGCACATCCATAATGAATGCAAGTGTGTTCAGCCATGTCCAATTCTTTGCCACCCTATAGCCTGTAGCCCACCAGGCTCCACTGTCCATGGGATTTCCCAGGCAAGAACACTGGAGTCAGTTGCCATTTCCTTCTCCAACAGCTGAACCCCAGTCTCCTGCATTGCAGGTGGATTCTTTACCTCTCAGCAACCAGGGAGGCTGGTGAAAGAAAGAAGTTAGTGGGAAGGGACACATATTTTTTCTACTATTACACAGAGAGAAGAGTATTCATTTTCACGAGCAGAAATCTAACTTGGCTTCTCTGGTGGCTCACACCATGAAAAATTCACACATTATCACTATTAATGCACCATCTCTCCATTCACTTTTTAATTTAGTGTATATTTGTCACAGAGTTGAATAAAAAATTGCATTTACCAAGTGGCAGTGATTAAGAGAGGTAATTTTTCATTTCAATTTTCTAAATGTTTTGTTGAAGAAAAGTGTTCATTAAGGTATAGTATGATCCAGTTACTACTGCAAACCAAAGACCTATCTTAAAGGGATTGACTATAATTTGGAAATAAATTCAAATGCTGCCAAATCCATCTAAATACTTTCTTTTATGATTTAAAATACCCTAGAAATTCCATAAAGTCACTCTGTATAAACTAAAAGGTAATTTAACTGTAAAAGCAAAAGGATTTAGAAAATAAGTTCAGAAAACTATTCAGAGCACAAATTTTAATTACCAATACAGAATTAGATCAGGGATGTGTGTGCTTTCTGCTTTAGTTGGTATTTGATACATAACCAGCAGAAGGTGATGTCAAATAGTTTGAGTTAACAATTTGCTTGAGCCCAATACCAAGAATTTAAGATGGTAGTTAATACAATAAAGACATCAGAGACAAATGTTTTTCTCTATCAAAAGTCTAAAGGCTCAATGAAGGATACATAGAAGGAATAAAAGTTGTTACACAGTGTTAGATCTTGGATTAGACACAATTCTTTCTCTGGCTTATCTTTCCCACTTAGCACATAAGAAAAAAAAGTAAGAGTTATGAATAAATTACACAAACTTAAAGTTCAAATAATTACCAAGCACTTAATTTGTATGAATCACTGATTATTTAATAAACACTCTACCTAAAAGATTGTTTTAGCATATTTTAATATGTATTCACAAGACATGGCATCAGTACTCCACCCATTGTACTTTTATTTTTTGAGCATATAATATTTTCCACTGTCTACAGTGATTTATCACCATCATGTCAAAATGAAATATAACTTTTTCAAATGGAAACCTTAGCAAATAATCAAGAACTGTCCACTTTTTGTGAGAAACCATTTGTTTCTGAAACTCCTTCTTCACAGGACAATAGCTGTTCAGCACGGTAGGACTTTCACAGAATAGCAATTTTACTATATTATCTTTCAGTACTCAACCTCGTTTGTCTCTAATATACAGATGTCTTCTCTTTTAAAACACAGAACACATGTTAATACTTAACTGAAGTGTCTGATCTCTAATAGAATAACAAAATAAAATTTGATAATTTGAATCTTTTGATTCAATGCATTGAATTTAATCACTGAATCTCAGAGATTATTCATTTAATTGTTCAAATTAAAGATTTAATAGTCAAACATACCAGAAAGATCCTTATTTCTTTTAGCTCTGCATGTCGGTTAGACTGTAGACTGTAAGCCATTAGACATGTATGTGTCCTATATTTATTTGTGTGTTTGTGTGTACATAAGATTAAGTTTGGACTTCATCAAAGATGATTCTAAGACAAGGCTTTGAATGTGTGTGATTTATTGAAGACAGCATTCCAGAAAGAATTAATAAAGTAGAGCGGGAGTCAGGAAGGTGAGGAAAATAAGCCAATGAAAGGTATTTTGATGAGTGGATGACTAATGTGTGCATTTTGGGCTCCACAGAGCTGGGGGCTTAAGAGATGGCTCAGAGCATGCCTCAGTCACTCTAAAAAGAGATGGAAAGTCCAGGATGCTTATCTACCAATTCAATTCTACCATAAGTAGAGAGCTGCTTGCAAGGGCATTAGCTGTCCAGCATTCTTTGTCTGACCTTCAAGCAGTCCAGAGAAAATCCTCAGGTAAAGAAACAAGCATTTTCTGTAAGAAGACACAGTAGCAAAGGGTACCCAGACTAGAGAGGTGCTGACAGTATGTATCAGAATTTACATGTATAATTATACACACAGGTTTTAATATCTAACCAATATGGAAATTTAACTTCAAAGGACAGTTAAAGATACTGTAAAAAGAAGAAAAAAAAAGAGTTGCTTTAATATCAAAGCAAAATTAATATAAAATATCATCACCATGTGAATGAAATGACTTAATTACATTTGAAAATATCAGGGTTTATATTTTATTTATTTCATCAAAAGTTAATTAATTTATTTTTAATATAAATTTTAATAAAAATATCTGGTTGAACAGGAGTCCTTGACTAAGAAGAGAACCAGGATAGAGTTCAATATGTGATGAAATAAGAAACCAACCTTCATGGTAAGTGATTGTTGTTGATCAGTTGTTCGGTCATGTGGAACTCTTTGCAACCCCATAAATTGCAGTGCGCCAGTCCTCCCTGTCCTTTACAATCTTCTGGAGTTTACTCAAACTCATGTCAATGAGTCAGTGATGGCATCCAACCATCTCATCCTCTGTCATCCACTTCTCCTGCCTTCAATCTTTCCCAGCATCAGGGTCTTTTCTAATTAGTTGGCCCTTCACATCAGGTGGCCAAAGTATTGGAGCTTCAGCTTCAGCATCAGTCTTTCCGATGAATATTCAGGGTTGATTTCCCTTAGGATTGACTAGTTTGATCTCCTTGCAGTCCAAGGAACTCTTAAGAGTCTTCTCCAAGACCACAATTTGAAAGCATCAATTATTTGGTGCTCAGTCTTCTTTATGATCCAGCTTTCATGTCTATATATGCCTATTGGAAAAATCATAGCTTTGACTAGACGGACCTTTGCCAGCAAAGTAATGTCTCTGCTTTTTAATATACTGTTTAAGGTTGTCATAGCTTTTCTTCTAAGGAGCAAACATCTTTTAATTTCATGGATGCAGTCACCATCCACAGTGATTGTGGAGCCCAAGGAAATAAAGTCTGTCACTGTTTCCATTGTTTCACCGTCTATTACCATGAAGTGATGGGGCCAGATGCCATGATCTTACTTTTTTGAATGCTGAGTTTTAAACTGGCTTTTTCACTCTCCTCTTTCACCTTCATCAAGGGGTTATTTAGTTCCTCTTCCTTTTCTGCTATTACAGTGGTGTCATCTGCATATCTGAGCATATTGATATTCTCCTGGCAATCTTGATTCCAGTTTTTAATTAATCTAGCCCAGCATTTTGCATGATGTACACTGCATAAAGGTTAAATAAGCAAGGTAATGATATACAACCTTGATGTACACATTTCTCAATTTTGAACCAGTTCGTTATTCCATGTTCAGTTCTAACTGTTGCTTCTTGACCTGCATACAGGTGTCTCAGGAGACTGGTAGGGTGGTCTGGTATTCCCATCTCTTTAAGAGTTCTCCATAGCTTGTTGTGATCCTCACAATCAAAGGCTTTAGCATAGTCAATGAAGCAGAAGTGGATGTTTTTTCTAGAATTCTCTTGCTTTTTCCATTATCCAACAGATGATGACAAGACCAAATAGAGATGTAGAAATCATAAGCTGATAGCAAAAGTCCAACTGCCAATTTAGTTAAATACTCTGAGATAGTTACAAAAGACTAAATCTGTATTTTATAGATTTTGCAGAAATATTTATCTTATTTCTGAGATGGATATCATTTAGGGCTATGTCATTGCATGTTGTTCTTTTACTATTTTCTCTGATTCAATGAAAAATATATTTAATACATCCTTAATATTCTTATTTTGAAATTATATGGACACCTCAAGTGATTTCTAGTTGTCACCCTGCAATATAACTCCCCAACTGTATGATAATTTCCACATAATATATCTTAGAATAGTCTTCCATAGTTAAAAACAAAAAACAAACAAACAAACAAACAAAAAAACCCAGAATCACTTAAGGGGTACAGTGGTTTAAAACGTGCATTCTAGCACTTTTTTTCCATTTTATTCCTGTGAAAATAAAATAATCAAAAGAATCTACTGATCCCAAGTGGAACTTGGGATATTTACATGTAGCTGTGGATTTCTCTGAGTCTCGGGATGAAAGTGAGATAAAGGCTTTTAGACTCACTGGAACTGAGAAAAACAAAACAAAACAGAAGCTTGTTTCTGCCCAGAGAAGGGAGCTAGGGAAATAAACGTTAAACTGTATTTGTTCTTTGTTCAGTGGCTAAATGACTCCGACTCTTTGCGAACTCATGGACTGAAGCATGGCAGTCTCCTATGGATTTAGGCAAAAATAAATAAATAAATAAATAGAATTTATGGATCAGGTGGTAGTTCTATATTTAATACTTTAAACAAACTCAGTGTACTGTTCTCCATAATGTCTGTCCCAATTTACATTCCCGTCAACAGAGCACGAGGGTTCCCTTTTCTCCACATCTTCACCAAGTTATTTCTTAGATTTTTTTGTTTTGATAGTAGCCATTCAAACAGCTGTGAGATAATATCTCATATTTGTATATTTGATTTGTGTTTTTCTAATGGTTAATGATATAGAGCATCTTTTTTTGTGTGCCTATTGGCAGTTTGTATGTCTTCTTTAGAAAAATGTCTATTCAGTTCTTATGCCCATTTTTTAATTGGATGTGTTTTTCAACAGGTTTTTTGTGAGATCAACTTGGTATAGCCATAGATTTAGCAAAGATAGCCTAGAATTGAAGAACTACCTTATTTCAAAAACCTCCACCTTCCACTGAAATTCTGTTAAAAGCCAGGGATAAGTTTAACATCTTAAATATGTGTCCCTTCACTGAAACTGCAGTATTATGATCAAATCATTTCATTTATAATTGAAGCCCTATAGCTTCAATTATTTTAGTGGGTTGTTTGTTGAATAAGGAACAAATATTTCATTAGGAAAAGACAGATAAATAGTGGCCCAGACCATCAAAAATAGATTTTCCTTGGAAAATTACTGACACAAGGACTTGAATTTGTTTGATCTATTGTTATTTTATGACCACAGGTATCTTTTCAATATCATTATTCATTAGCTATATTTCAATACCCTTTTAATGGTCTACAAGTTATTGTTATGGTCCACTTGAAAGTTATTTATTGGTCTTTTCAAAGGGAATTGCCTAAGTATATGAAATTGTTTAATTCAAACCAGAAAGTATATTCATTTTGACAATAATTTAAAAATGCTAACCAAACTAAACTTTTCATACATTAAAAAGATGTCTTGAAGCTATTTATTCCCTCTAAAATTATTTACAAGATGATATCTAAAGGTAAATAATTTTATGTCTAAATTAATTATATGTTTGATACTAATTTTGGTTTTGCCATGGTATCATGTATATATTTTATATCTTGAGGGTTTACTTTTTTCAAAAGAAGGGATTTTAGAAGGGATTTTAAAATAGATCTTTATTTCTATGCTTTAGAAAGAAGAATTGCATTTGTCTATTAAATGCTTACCTCTCATAATAGGATCAATTACAAATAAACATATTAAATCTCTACTATCAAAATTTCAGATTGAAAAAACTTTACATTGAATTATCAAGATTAACGGGAGTGCTGACATATATACATGCATATATATTAGAGTGGAGGTTAAAATACTTGATGCAATTAAAAGTAATTCATTTATATTAAACTACACCTAAAATAATTTTATTTATTTTTCAGACAATAGTAGTATTTCATATTATTAATGCACAGTGAAATAAAGCCCAAGAACATTAAATAATCTGTAACATTTTGTGTATAGCACATGCATCCATTTCTATTTTGATGCCCACATTAATATATATCAATGATAAACTTTATTATTTTAAAATACATGGTTCAAACCTTTTGAAAATCCTTCTAAACTCAAAGATTCCATTTTACTAAACTTTATATCTTACCAAGATCATGTTTACAGTTTTCAACCTCAATAGTAAAGTTTTTATACTATTCTCCTAATCCTTCAATGTACTGGAACTGCCTTTCAAATTGTGGTTTCTAAAACTGTACATAAAAAGTTTTAAGGTCAAAATGAGGGAAGAGAAGAGAGAAGCCTTTCTTATGAAGAGAGTGGGGTGCATGGTTTGACTTATTTTTAAAGGTCTGACCATCGCCTGACCTCTGACTTTGTATACTCCCTGTAAAATAGTTCAATAAATAAATACATAAATAAATAAAGTATGCATGAAAATATTTCCATATATATATAACTCATATATATGTATATATAGATAGATATAAATATGTGTGACTTTTTTATTACCAGGAACTTTCATATTGTAATATTCTAGAGACTATGCATACAACATTTCATTTCTAAGAATAAACCATTAATTTTTAATGCTATTTCTATACAGAGATGGGGGCTTCTCTGGTGGCTCAGATAGTAAGGAATCTGCCTGCAATGCAGGAGATGTGGGTTTTATATAGAGATGAATAAACTACACTGCTCTCATATAGAATAATATTCTGCATTCTTCCTGTGTCCATTATCCATTAAAGTTTGCCATGCAATCATGTTACCACTTTTAAGTAAACTGAAAACAAAGACTTCTAAAATGCTTAATTTATTTAAAAACATAATCAGGAGACAAGTCATTTTCTGGTCACTGCTAACCAATGTCTTTGCTCTGTGACCAAAATAGTCTGTAGTTATATATATAATTTTCTGTTCTCTGTACATCTGTGTGTGCTATGGTGCTTCAGTCATGTTTAGCTCTTTGCCACTGTGTGGACTATAGCCCACCAGGCTCGTCTGTCCAGAGGATTCTCCAGGCAAGAATACTGGAGTGGGTTGCCAGTGCCTTCCTCCAGGGGATCTTCCCTACCCAAGGATCAAACACATGTCTCTTTATGTCTTCTGCATTGGAAGGCCAGTTCACTGTACACAAAATTAATCCCATTGATATTGATCCTCACAAACAAGTCTTCCTATCTGGAGGTGTGTGTGTGTGTGTGTGTGTGTGTGTTGTGGTGCTCAGTCATATCTGGCTCTTTGCAACCCCATGGACTGTGGCCTGCCAGACTCCTCTGTGCCTGGATTTTTTTCTAGGCAAGAATGCTGGGTGGGTTGCCATTTCCTACTCCAGAGGATGTTCCCAACCTGGGGATCAAATACACATTTCCTGTTTCTCTTGCATTGGAAGGTGATTTCTTTGCCACAGTGACATGCAATCATAACATAATTACATAAATAAACTTTGCATCCTACAACACTTCAGTAATAAATGGATCAAAACCTGGTGACCATGTCTTTTTTGTATATGAATTACTGAAGTGCCAAGAACTGATTCATACTCTGCACATAATTGGTTTCATTCAAGTGTAAAGCAAAAAATCTGCAGTCAGACAAATGTGATAGTAGTTGGGTGATGCCCAACATGCTGTTTGATAAAAGAGTTTTGCCAACAGCTCACACTGCTTTTTCTCAGTGTCTGATATTTGTCATAACATTCACAGCTATTTTTTACAAGCTTTAAAGCAAGTACAATATAGTTTTCTTCCTAAACCACGATGCAACTTTCCTTGATGCTTCAGTATTTATGTTTTATTCTTTGCACTTAAATATATAATTTATTAATTTTAAACCTGTAAGTGTTATTTTGTGCTTATTCTGTATAAAACTACAATTGCTTTCTTAGCAGCAAGAAATGCTGGTTTGAAAATTATATGAAATTTTAATGGATTCCTTTCACTACTTACATGGCTGCCAAGAAAAGATGCTGGGATCTGCAGCAAATGGGATCTCCAGCTCCATAGGATTTTTACCTATGTGTTCATAATCAAGTCTATGATCACATTATTTTAATATTTAAGGTGACCTGGCAACTTGTTAGATCCAGAAAATCCATTATTTTACTAGACTCTGAACTTCTGTTGATTGTTTTCCCTTTTTATCATTCTTCTTATCACTGGTTTTATGCCATAGTGAAACATTGTGAGTCCTAGTGAGTCTTTGTGAGTTGGAATTATATTACAACACAATAATAACAATTTTAAAAACTCAAATAAATATAAACATTAACGCAAATTGTACTAGTCTAAGAGCAATTAAATAGTGTACCTATTTTAGGACATGTGCAACATTTCAAGGTGTGATATATTGGATTTCTGTGAAAATTATTATGTTAGACTTCAAATGACTGAAACATATATAAAATAAGAATTATTCCATGTCATCAGCCTCTAAAAATTGAAAACCTTGTTCCTATCAGAACACAAAGCACTAAGGGCCACCTACAGTCCACAGACACAGTTTTGAGATCGTACAGGGTATAAGCTGATTTCAATGGTGTATTAAAATTCTATGATGATTCAGATTCTTTTCTATTAGAGGTGATGTTAAGATTTCAAATATGATTCCCTGTTTTTGCTGTTGTTGTTGTTTAGTTGCTAAGTTGTGTTTCACTCTTTGGGGACCCCATGGATGGTAGCCTGTCAGGCTTTTCTGCCCATGGAATTTTCCAGGCAAGAATACTGGAGATTACCAGGATCGATCCCATGTACCTTATGACTCATGCATTGGCAAGTGAGTTCTTTACCACTGAGCCACCAGGGAAGCCCATGATTCCCTGTGCTATACAGTAAAGCCTTGTTGTATATATGTTTTACATATAATGGTATGCATCTGTTAATCCCATACTCCTAATTTATCCCTATCTGCTCTTTCCCTTTGGGGTTTTTCTGATGCCTCAGGGGAGTATGCTTGCAATGCAGGAGACACAGGAGACATGAGTCCAAATCCCTGGGTTGGGAAGATCCCCTGGAGAAGGAATGGCAGCCCACTCCAGTATTCTTGGCTGAAAAATCCCATGGGCAGAAGAGCCTGAAAGGCTACAGTCCATGGGGTCATGAAGAGCTGGACAAAACTGAACACCAGTACAATTTTGATGATGACCCTTTTCACTTTGGAAACCAGACATTTGTTTACCATATCTCTAAGTCTGTTTCTGTTTTGTAAATAAGCTATTTCAATAATTTTTTTTTCCTTTCAAGAAAGTAAGTCTCTGCTTATACCACCACACCATTTAAGTGGAAAGTGGTTAGAAACTTTACAGCAGATAAATACTTAAATTATTTATAGACTATATGTATATATGTAAAGGGGAATATTAACATTCATCTATTTATTTTTACCATAACCACCAGTGAAGGAGTTTGCATCTTCCTTTAGACACAACTAGGGACAGTGCCAGAGAAAGCAATGGCACCTTACTCCATTACTCTTGCCTGGAAAATCCTATGGATAGAGGAGCCAGGTAGGCTGCAGTCCATGGGGTCGCTAAGAGTCAGACACGACTGAGCGACTTCAGTTTCACTTTTCACTTTCATGCATTGGCGAAGGAAATGGCAACCCACTCCAGTGTTCTTGCCTGGAGAATCCCAGGGATGGGGGAGCCTGATGGGCTGCCATCTATGGGGTCGCACAGAGTCGGACACGACTGAAGTGACGCAGCAGCAGCAGCAGCAGCAGCAGGGATAGTACAAACAGTCCCTGAAATGGCACTAAGAAAGCCAAGATAACTCTACATTAAGATATAACCTGCCCAGAAATAAACCCATGCCCTTATGGGTGCCTTATTTTTGACAAAGGAGGAACAAATTTACAATGGGGCAAAGACAGCCTATTCAATAAATGGTGCTGAGAAAACTGGATAGCTACATGTAAAATAATGAAATTAGAACACTTTCTAACACCATACACAAAGATAAACTCAAAATGAATTAAAGACCTAAATGTAAGACTATAAACTATAAAACTCTTACAGGAAAACACAGGCAGAACACTTGATGACATAAATCAAAGCAAGATCCTCTATGACCAACCTCCTAAAGTAATGGAAATAAAAACAAAAGTAAACAAGTGGGACCTGATCAAACTTAAAAGCTTTTGCACAACAAAGGAAACTATAAGCAAGGTGAAAAGACAACCCTCAGAATGGGAGAAAATAAGAGCAAGTGAGAAATGTCAATAACCTCAGATATGCAGATGACACCACCCTTATGGCAGAAAGTGAAGAAGAACTAAAGAGCCTCTTGATGAAAGTGAAAAAGGAGAGTGAGTCCTGAGTGTTCATTGGAAGGACTGATGTTGAAGCTGAGACTCCAATATTTTGGCCACCTGATGTGAAGAGCTGACTCGTTTGAAAAGACCCTGATGTTGGGAAAGATTGAAGGCAGGAGAAGTGGGTAACAGAGGATGAGATGGTTAGATGCATCACTGACTCAATGGACATGAATTTGGGTAAACTCCGGGAGTTGGTGATGGATAGGGAGGCCTGGCATGCTGCGGTTCATGGGGTCGCAAAGAGACGGACACAACTGAGTGACTGAACTGAGCTGAATAACAAGTGAAACAACTGACAAAGGATTAATTTCCAAAATTAACAAGCAGCTCATCCAACTCAATGCCAGAAAAAGAAACAACCCAATCAAAAAGTGGGGAAAAGATCTAAACCGACATTTCTCCAAAGAAGACATACAGATGGCTAATAAACACATGAAAAAATGTTCAACATTGCCCATTATTAGAGAAATGCAAATCAAAACCACAATGAGATATCACCTCACACCAGTCAGAATGGCTATCATCAAAAAATCTACAAACACTAAATGCTGGAGAGGGTGTGGAGAAAAGGGAATGCACTTGCACTTTTGGTGGGAATGTAATTGATAGAGCCACTATGGAAGATGGTATGGAGATTCCTTAAAAAATTAAGAATAAAACCATCATATGACCCAGCAATCCCACTCCTAGGCTTATACCCTGAGGAAACCAAAACTGAAAAAGACACATGTATCCCATTGTTCATTGAAGCACTATTTACAATAGCTAGAACATGGAAGCAACCTAGATGCCCATTGACACATGAATGGATAAAGGAGTTGTGGTACATATACACAATGGAATATTACTCAGCCATTAAAAGGATCACATTTGAGTCAGTTCTAATGAGGTGGATGAACTTAGAAACTATTATACAGAGTGAAGTGAGTCAGAGAGAGAGAGAAATATATGCACATATACACACTCTAACACACATATATGGAATCTAGAAAAATGATACTGAAAACTTTATTTACAGGGCAGCAATTGAAAAATAGACATAGAGAATAGACTTATGGATATGGGGAGTGGGGAGGAGAGGGTGGGATGTATGGAGGAGAGTAACATGGAAACTTACATTACCATGTGTAAAATAGATAGCCAATGGAAATTTGCTGTATGGCTCAGGAAACTCAAAAAGGGGCTCTGTATCAACCTAGAGGGGTGGGATGGGGAGGGAGATTTGAGAATCTACCTATGGCTGATTCATGTTGAGGTTTGACAGAAAACAACAAAATTCTGTAAAGCAATTATCCTTCAATAAAAAAATAAATTAAAAAGAAATAACAAAGACATAACCTGGTGGGCACATAAGTAATCAGTGTATATATTGCTGCCACAGTGTGCATTACAACAAGCACAACAAACTGAAAACTTGGATCATCATTAAAAGATACTTACCATGATTGTTTAACCAGATGGTAAATTTATGTATGAAATGACTAACCTTGGTTATGAGTTACATGACATAATTTCATTCCTTATATGAAAATATGAAATTCATAATTATGAATTCATGTGAAATTATGAAATTATGCTTATAATTTGATTCATAATTTCATATCCTCAGACTATAAAGTTCTAGTATTTGAAAACAATTAGATGTGTATATTTAAAAAAATTGGTTGTGCTTCAAAACTTGTCTTCTCTTAGTTGCAATTTGATTTCCCATGTATCATGTTCTGGAATGCCTGTGATTATGAACAAACCTTAAGTGGAATTTAAATCCCTAAATACCCACATTGGCACTTTTTAATCTGTTTGTAAAATCTTGTCTTATCAATACATTTAAAAAAACCCTAATTAATAAATTTACAAATCTCAGCAGAATAATTATTTCAGGGAACAAACAAACATAACAAAATATTATAATTCATTGATTTATTTACTATCAATATTACATATATATAAATTAAAAATAATTCTTCAGTAATGTCTTTCAGATAATATCAAACATCACCAAATACTTTGCTTGTTCTATTTACATAAAGACTTTAAATGTTTTCATTTTCAAGTGTGAAAAATATAATTTTAGAAAAAGCTAAGACTTTTTTTCATCGGACATTGGGCAAATGTTAATGTGGTTTAAATTATTTTTGAATTAATTATTATGTATAAATATTGGACATATTTTTCTTACAACAACACTGAAAAATAGTGTGCATGCCCAAATAAACACACGTACACACACATATGCACATGCACACAGACACACAAAACTCACAAAAAAACTGAAATTGTCTTGCTTCAATGGCCTTTTGTGATGGCTTACAATCAGCTTATTGACACAGGAGATATTGTAGTTACACATAAAAAATATTTCTCTCTTTAATTGCTGTATTTCTTCCTTGGGTAACTAAATTAAAATTATATAATTGGAAACAGATAACTTTAAATATTGACATTAAAATGCTTATTTTCTCCTCCTAATGATAGCATTTTATAGTGTTTAAGAAATGGCCTTTAAAAATATCCTCATATCGTTACAAAGTTTAAATTGTCCACGCTTTACACTTACAGTTTTTTCATATGGCTAGTATCTTTTAATCATTTTTAATGAAAAGAGAATATGTCAGTTTAATAAATATTGTTTAATTGGTGTATAATAAATCCTTCAGGCAGTACTATAGGTTTTGGACCTTTGCTCTTTTCACTATTTCTCCTCATACATTTGAATCTTTCCAGGCTAACTTTATTATTGATTAAGATTTGTGTATTCAAAAGTTTGTTGTTGCTGTTTAGGAGCTAAGTCATGTCCAACTCTTTTATGACTTCATTGACTATAGCTTTCTAGGTGGCTCAGACAGTTAAGAATCTGCCCACAATCCTGGAGACCCAAATTTGATTCCTGGTTTGGGAAGATCCTATGGAGAAGGGAATGCCTTCCTACTCCAGTATTCTTGCCTGGAAAATTTCATGGACAGAGAAGCCTGGCAGGCTACAGTCCATGGAGTTGAAAAGGGTTGGACATGACTGAGAAAATAATATTTTACTTTTTGGACGGTAGCCTGCAAAGCTCCTCTGTTCATGGGATTCTCCAGGCAAGAATACCAGAGTAGGCTGCTATTTTTCTCCAGAGGATCTTCCTGAACCAGAAATCAAACTTGCATCTCCTACATTGGCAGATGGATTCTTTACCACTGAGCCACCTGGGAAGCCATTGTGCATTCTAACCTATGCTCAGCGATAAATTTGGCTATGTTCAACAATGTTTTTTAACTCCAATATAAACTGTTATGAATAAGTAAAAAATAAATGCGTTTTGCAATGAAGTTGGCTTTATAAAATTATAATACTTGATTTTGTATAGAATAACATTAGCACATTCCCTAATTACATTGTGTCTGTTAATGCTGCCTATCATAAGGTAACAGCTAAAGAATAAAATATTTGTAACTTTTGATATGATATTTAGATATTTAGAGTTATAGTTAAACTCTTTAAATCCTATGTGGAAGGAACTGATAAAGGCCCCTCTGCTAGCTTCTAGTAGCCAAGGTCATTCATTCTTGTAGATGGAGATCTTTCTGTTTCTCTTCACATGGAATTCTAATGTGTGTGTCTGTGTGTAGGTACAAAATTTACCCTTTTTGTAAGGACCCAGACATGATTGGGCATATATGCATAGGTCATATGGTCATAATGGATTAGGATACACCCTAATGACCTCATCATTTCTTCTTCTTTTTTTTTTTTTTTTTAATAAGGTCACATTCACAAGTACCACAACATTTTTAGGGGAAGTTAAGTATTAGTTGCTCAGTCATTTCTGACTCTTGCCAACAGCCCGCCAGGCTCCTCTGTCCTTTGTCCATGGGATTCTCCAGGCAAAAATCCTGGGAGTGGGTTGCCAATTCTTTCTCCAGTGGATCTTCCTGACCCATGGTCAAACTCAGGTCCCCCGCACTGTAGGCAGATTCTTTACCATCTGAGCCACCAGGTAAGCCCCATTTTCCAGGGAACACAACTCAGTTTATAACATCCAGAAATCAAAAAACATGTGTGGTATGCACAAATCTCCTTCAGTTAAAGGCTTGAGTATAACCAAAGTCTTTGCTGGAGGAATCAGACAGACAGAAATAGGGCTCTGATGGTGTTGAGAACAGTAGAACATAAAAAGTATCTAACAGGTTGACATTAAGAAGTGTGTGGTATAATCTGAGCACATGACTCAGATTGACAGATTTTGCAAGTTCCAATTTATGGGTATTCAAAAGTGGGACCAGAGGTTTGGAAAGAGCAAAAACTGACTAGGGAATATGAATTCCTAAAATCAGCAAACAAAAGCTTCCTTTGAAGACAAACTTGTTTCTTGAAGTGATATTGTTAGGAATACAATTTAAATTTTACAGGACAAAGACAACCAGAGAAAGAAGAAAGATGGAACAGATAAAATGTAGGAGAGCAAATCAAAGGAAAAAACAAGCAAGAAGTTCTAAGATGTATTTGTTTTTTGCTATCTCTTAAAACAATTGAAAAGGAAACTCTGAGTCCCTGAAGCTAGGAAAGCAATTCTGTTCTCCAATCCCTGTTGAAAGTGCAGAATAATTCATATCACCCAAACACAGAAAGAGGTTGCAATTGAATTTTTTCATAAAAGTTTTGTAAGAAAAGAAGCCTAGAGGCAAAATAAGGTTCCTATGGACAATGAGCTCTGAAAACAAAAATCTGCCCACAAAACAGAAGAAAGCTGGAAACTCCCAAAGCAAACAAGTACACTGGACTTAGTTACGTAGGCAAGGGAACCCTTTATTTAAAGCTGTTGAAATAGTGGAAAGAGATCCAAACAGTCTGAACTCAATTTCATGGAATCAAGGAGCGTGAGGAGTTTTAAAAGTTGTAGTTAGGAAATCTTAAGACATCTATGTGTGCTAATTGATCTTACCCAAGGGAAAAGTAAACTTCTCTTTCTTTCATAACAGAGGTAGTTTTACAACTTGGAGAGAGGTGCCCACTGAAATTAAGCTCCTATCCTCCCATAGAAATTGGATGATGATAAGATACCTTCCTTGATCATATTTCAAAGGCATGGCTCCCAGGTCCTTGAGAAAGACAGCCTGAGTGGTAAAACTGGCAAGAGAATTTTACAAAGATTTTATGCTTCAAAGGAGTGACAAACAATTTATATTTTTAAGTTTTCTGATGTAAGTGCTCTAAAAACAGAGAGGGCAAGAACCACTGTGAACAAAGTTCATCCGGATTCTGTAGTGGGTAGGGTGTCAGGGGCCTGGAGGCAAGAAGAAGCTTGTCTAAAGTTTAAGCTGAATGTTAAGGCCCCCACTTGATCCAGATGTAATATTATACAGAGATTAGCTATCATTGCTGATGTAAGAGGAGTGGGAGTTGCTGACCAACCGAGGTTTCTTGCTCATGATGTAGCAGCACTGATCCACCTCCAAGCCACCTGGTCACCTCCAGAGGATCCTTTTGTCCCTAAGGGACTGTCACTCCAACAGCTCTGATGACTCTGACTTGAGTCTCTCTGATACCTCCTCTCACAGGATGTGGACCCTGAGCCCTAAACTACATTCAGCCGAGTTTCCTTCTTATTCTCCACCACACTCCCTCTCCCAATCAGTATGTGTCTACACACACATTGCCCCCTTGAAGTCTCCCCTGGTCTTCTGTCCTGGCCTTCTCCACATATTTCCTTGGCCTAAGGGTTTCTCTATTAAGATTACTGATTTTGCCACATCACCTGAAGCCTGGGGTTCCAGCCATACCAGTTGGCCCTGGAGATGGGTGTATGTGGGCCCTACTCACCTTGCCCAGGTTCCACATGCAGACTTGGCTCTTCTTGCCTCCCTCTGCTCCCAGAACTGGATGCAGACACTCATGTGGACCTTCATTTGCAGTCATATGTGTATATATATTGTACCATAAGACCAAGGTGGGCAGTTGTTCAAGAGACCAGGACCAGAAAACAATTGATTTCCCAGAAAGGGAAGGTAAAAGTTTCTGGATTAATGGAAAAATCCTTTTCCAAATGGCAACAATAAATCTGCCCTGGAACAATCATGGGTGTAGAGAGGAGAGCAAAAGTGAGTTAATACACCTAGGAAAATGGAAGGCAGCTGAAAATATAGCATCAGCTTCAGAAAAATTCAAAAATAAAGTGATTTCAGAGCAGAAATATTTGAAAAGTGACCAAGAAACCAAGATACAATTATGCATAAAAGAACAACTCATAGATTATAGAAGAAAAGTTTCAAAGTATTTCTCTGAAGCAAATAGAAGAATATTTAGGTCAAAAATCCAACAAATGCTGCTCCACTCTCACTGCCAAGGGCCCAGGTTAAATCCATGGTCAAGGAACTAATGTCCCATGAACCAAATGGTGTGGCCAAAAAAAAATTAATTAATTAATTAAAGTAATAGTATATAGAGGGTAATAAGGTATAGAGTGGATGCATAGAGGTTAAATTTCAGACACTTTAAAAAAAAAGCACTTTGTTTTCCTGATTTGTCTTTGGATTGATCTAAGCATTTTACACATCTTTAAAACAAACTTAATTTTCAAAAAATTAGTTAGAAAATAAGCTCTAATATCATTTATGATTATCAGTTAAAAATAAATGAAAATTAGCAAACAAAATCCAAAGACATTTTATTTTTTTTTTAATTTTATTTTATTTTTAAACTTTACATAACTGTATTAGTTTTGCCAAATATCAAAATGAATCCGCCACAGGTATACATGTGTTCCCCATCCTGAACCCTCCTCCCTCCTCCCTCCCCATTCCATCCCTCTGGGTCGTCCTTAAAATAATAAATGTATCATATATATCATAGCCAACTTTACTTATTTTAAAACTGTAGTTGTGACTCAACCATTAATATAATCCATTATTAATAAAGCTAAGAAAAATATATTCTGTCATCTCCATAAATAAGGCATGTGATGAAAGTCAGAATTATTCATGTTTAAAATTGCTCCAAAAATTGGACACAGATATTTCTCAGTCTAAGTATGAGAATCTTATTTGACAAGGAACTATAGTGATCTTTAGCCACCTGATGTGAAAAACTGACTCATTGGAAAAGACCTTGATGCTGGGAAAGATTGAAGGCAGGAGGAAAAGGGGACAACAGAGGATGAAGTGGTTGGATGGCATCACTGACTCCATGGACATGAGTTTGAGCAAGTTTTGGGAGTTGGTGATGGACAGGGAACCCTGGTGTGCTGCAGCCCTTGGAGTCGCAAAGAGTTGTACACGACTGAGCGACTGAACTGAACTGAACTGATAGTGATCTTCCCATTAAATTCTAGAGTAAGAAAAAATGTCCCATAGTTCTTTTACTGTTCAATTTTGCGGTCTGTTAGACTAGAAAACACAGGTAGGAAACAATTAAACAAGCATAAACACTGAAAAATAAGAGGTAAACAAATATAAACTAACAGTTGATATGACTATGTATATGAAAAACCCATGAGAATCAACCAAACTAATGATATATTAGGAATAAATTTAGTAAATAGATGTTTAGAAAATCAGTACATAAAGTCAATAACCTGCATATATACAGGAAAACATGGTTTGATATTATATTAGAAGAGGATACCAATTTATGATGCAAACATAAAAATCAAACACCTAGGTGTTAACTTTGTGTGGAATCTAAAATTGTGAAAATAGAAAATTAAATATGTATTGATCACTTGACCCAACAACGTCATTTCTAGAAACCTAACGTAAATACACATTGGCAAAAGTGAAAAAAAGATGTCTGTGCAAGGTTCTTTAATATAATATTGATAATAGTAATATACTTTAAACAACTTGAATATCCACTAAGAGGAGAATAATTCAATGGCTCTGGGATATCCACACAATAGACAAAATACACCTATAAAATAAAATGAAGATTATCTGTACTTCTAATATATTCATGATAAATTAAGTTTAAAAGTGTAAAATTCAATATGTGTACGATGATACTCTATATATAAAAAATACAAATCTAAAACATAAATTAAGGGAATTTGCTGGTGGTACAGTGGTTAAGACTCTTCATTGTCACTGCCAAGGGCCCAGGCTGAATTTATAGTCAGGGAACTAAGATCCAACAAACCAAATGCTGGGGCACAAAAAAAGAAAAATAAAGTAATAGTATACAGGGTGTAATATGGTATAGAGTGGAAGCATAGAGGTTAAACTTAAGATACTCAGAAAAAAAAAAAAAAAACACTTTGTTTTCCTGATTTGTCTTTGGATTGATCTAAGTATTTTATACATATTCAAAATAAAATTAATTTCAAAAAACATCTCAAATTGAGAACTTTATGAAATAATTAATAATCTAGTCTAACAATAAGATGCTGTTGTTAATCTAGATGGCAATAAAATACAAAAACGAACATTGTGGTGACTTAGAAATACAGCAATTTGACAATATATGCCTAATGATGTATAGCCTATGAAACAAACTGCAAAATGCTAATAGACTTTTTTTAGTGACTATCTTGTTGAAGGTTTTGTCTGCATTGTAATGTTTAAAGTGTAATATAAATATTGTGGAATAAATAAAATGAGTAAATATACTGAAATCTAAGCTTTGTTTTTAATTTCATGAGAGAAAGGTGATACTGGTGTAAAATTAAATATATTAAGTAAAAATTTGTACCATAATTAGAATTAGAATTACAAGTATGAGCTTATTATACTTTTCATGTTTTACAACCATAATTCTTATTTCTGTCCTTGGGAAATGCTCATTAGTATCCAGATTGTAGTGTCTAGACTTCAGCAAAATGATGGAGACATTGACTTTCCAGGACTTGGAAGACAATTATTGAAGAGCCAAAAAATATTATGTCATTTAAGAAATTGAGAAAGCATTAAAAGACTGCTGGGTCATGTCAAAAGAACTTAGTATCATAAAAGAAAGTTCAGTTCAGTTTACTTCAGTCGCTCAGTCATGTCTGACTCTTTGCGACCCCATGAATTGCAGCACGCCAGGCATCCCTGTCCATCACCAACAACCAGAGTTCACTCAAACTCACGTCCATCGAGTCTGTGATACCATCCAGCTATTTATCCATAGACAAAAGATGGAAAAATGCACATCACTATGAATAATAAATGCATTTGATTAAGACATCAAATATATTTAAGTCCATTGCTGACATAAATACCAAAAGAAAAAGGTAAAACAAAACAAAACAAACCCTCGTTGCTTAATTTTGCAGGAAGCTAAAGAATCAATTTTTAAAATCAAAATATCTCCATACAAATTGTGAAATTATTTGTTCTACCTCTGTGAAGAATACCATTGGTAGCTTGATAGGGATTGCATTGAATCTATAGATTGCTTTGGGTAGTATACTCATTTTCACTATATTGATTCTTCCAATCCATGAACATGGTATATTTCTCCATCTATTAGTGTCCTCTTTGATTTCTTTCACCCGTGTTTTATAGTTTTCTATATATAGGTCTTTAGTTTCTTTAGGTAGATATATTCCTAAGTATTTTATTCTTTCCGTTGCAATGGTGAATGGAATTGTTTCCTTAATTTCTCTTTCTATTTTCTCATTATTAGTGTATAGGAATGTAAGGGATTTCTGTATGTTCATTTTATATCCTGCAACTTTACTATATTCATTGGTTAGTTCTAGTAATTTTCTGGTGGAGTCTTCAGGGTTTTCTATGTAGAGGATCATGTCATCTGCAAACAGGGAGAGTTTTACTTCTTCTTTTCCAATTTGGATTCCTTTTATTTCTTTTTCTACTCTGATTGCTGTGGCCAAAACTTCCAAAACTATGTTGAATAGTTGCGGTGAAAGTGGGCACCCTTGTCTTGTTCCTGACTTTAGAGGAAATGATTTCAATTTTTCACCATTGAGGATAATGTTTGCTGTGGGTTTGTCATATATAGCTTTTATTATGTTGAGGAATGATCTCGAAAGCCAGAGCCATCTTGAGAAAGAAAAATGGAACTGGAGGAATCAACCTGCCTGACTTCAGGCTCTACTACAAAGCCACAGTCATCAAGACAGTATGGTACTGGCACAAAGACAGAAATATAGACCAATGGAACAAAATAAAAAGCCCAGAGATAAATCCACACACATATGACACCTTATCTTTGACAAAGGAGGCAAGAATATACAATGGATTAAAGACAATATCTTTAACAAGTGGTGCTGGGAAATCTGGTCAACCACTTGTAAAAGAATGAAACTAGAACACTTTCTAACACCATACACAAAAATAAACTCAAAATGGATTAAAGATCTAAACGTAAGACCAGAAACTATAAAACTCCTAGAGGAGAACATAGGCAAAACACTCTCCGACATACATCACAGCAGGATCCTCTATGACCCACTTCCCAGAATATTGGAAATAAAGGCAAAAATAAATAAATGGGACCTAATTAAACTTAAAAGCTTCTGCACAACAAAGGAAATTATAAGCAAGGTGAAAAGACAGCCTTCAGAATGGGAGAAAATAAGAGCAAATGAAGCAACTGACAAACAACTAATCTCAAAAATATACAAGCAACTCCTGCAGCTCAATTCCAGAAAAATAAATGACCCAATCAAAAAACGGGCCAAAGAACTAAATACACATTTCTCCAAAGAAGACATACAGATGGCTAACAAACACATGAAAGGATGCTCAACATCACTCATTATCAGAGAAATGCAAATCAAAACCTCTATGAGGTACCATTTCACCCTAGTCAGAATGGCTGCAATCCAAAAGTCTACAAGCAATAAATGCTGGAGAGGGTATGGAGAAAAGGGAACCCTCTTACACTGTTGGTGGGAATGCAAACTAGTACAGCCACTATGGAGAACAGTGTGGAGATTCCTTAAAAAACTGGAAATAGAACTGCCTTATGATCCAGCAGTCCCACTTCTGGGCATACACACTGAAGAAACCAGAATTGAAAGAGACACATGTACCCCAATGTTCATTGCAGCACTGTTTATAATAGCCAGGACATGGAAGCAACCTATCCATGTCCATCAGCAGATGAATGGATAAGAAAGCTGTGGTACATATACACAATGGAGTATTACTCAGCCATTAAAAAGAATACATTTGAATCAGTTTTAATGAGGTGGATGAAACTGGAGCTTTTATACAAAGTGAAGTAAGCCAGAAAGAAAAACACCAATACAGTATACTAATGCATATATATGGAATTTAGGAAGATGGTAACAATAACCCTGTATATGAGACAGCAAAAGAGACACAAATGTATAGAACAGTCTTTTGGACTCTGTGGGAGAGGGAGAAGGTGGGATGATTTGGGAGAATGGCATTGAAACATGTATAATATCATATATGAAACAAATCACCAGTCCAGGTTCAATGCACGATACTGGATGCTTGGGGCTGGTACACTGGCATGACCCAGAGGGATGGTATGGGGAGGGAGGAGGGAGGAGGGTTCAGGATGGGGAACACATGTATACCTGTGGTGGATTCATGTTGATGTATGGCAAAACCAATACAATATTGTAAAGTTAAAAAATAAAATTAAATTAAATTAAAAAATAAATAAAATCAAAATATCATATATAGGCCATAAATTAAACACATGTCCTATTTTCCTACATGGATAATACTTTAGGGTGACCAAGTAGTTAATGAGGACATTTGCTTTCTACAGAGTTATTCCAGATAATAATGAAGCTGAGATAAATAATTAGAATATTACCAGTGAAATTCGCCTAATTATACAGGTTTAGGCATCTTTCAACAACAAAGAGAAAATAAGGGAAAAAATTGGTGAAAGAAAAGAGAAGAGAAAAAGAAAGGATAGAACTGAGAAAGGGAAGAGGGGAGGGAAGAAGAAGGAGAAAGAGGAAGAAAGAAGCAGAATATTATCTAAGGAGCAGTCCTGCCAAATACTAAGCCAGAATGTGATGATATCACAACAAATTTGCAGAAATGCAGAAATTAACAAAAACATTGAATGGCACAGTGGAAATGAAATTAGCAAAATGCAAACTTTGGGGAACTCTGGAGGACAATCAATTCAATTTTGTTAATGAATACATTTCAAGGAAAATTGTGAAATGGAATTTACAGTTAAAAGAGAGTAAGGAGATCGGCAAAGTGACTATAGGGCTTGGATCTTATTTTTATTCTGATTCAAACATGTAACTGTAAAACATGTTTATATGACAATTTGGGAAATTTTAACACTGATATGTTGGAGAAGACTCTTTAGAGTCCCTTGGACTGCAGAAAGATCCAACCAGTCCATCCTAAAGGAAATCAGTCCTGAATATTCATTGGAAGAACTGATGCTGAAACTGAGACTCCAAAACTTTGGCCACCTGATGCTAAGAACTGACACAATGGAAAAGACCCTGATGCTGGGAAAGATTGAAGACAGGAGAAGGGGAACAACAGAGGATGAGATGGTTGGATGGTCTCACAGACTCCATGGACATGAGTTTCAGTAAGCTCTGGGAGTTGGTGATGCACAATGAAGCCTGGGATGCTGGGGTCCATGAGGTCGCAAAGGGACAGACATAATTGATCAACTGAACTGAAACTGAAACACTGATATTTAGTCATTTTTATGAATATTTTTAATTATTTATGTGTGATAATATGTGTTTGCAATGGAGAAGAGGAATCTTTATCTCTGCAAGATAAGTACAAATATATTTAGAAAAAATATAGGTTGATATTTGGAATCCCTTAAATTGATCCAGACGTGAAATGGAGTATTGGGTATATTATAGATGAAGCAATATTGCCATCATCTGATAGTTGTTAAAGTCAGCTGGCAGGTAAATGGATATCCATTCCATTAATATTTATAATTTTAATAATATCAGAAACTCTTTATACCACAATGTTAAGCATGTTTTTCCAGAATTGTAACAACATTTTAATTTTGAAAGCAAGATTCAATTGTCTGATTTAGAAAAAAATCAATAAAAATTGTCATTAATTTAAAATAATTGCTGATGAACTATGGATGTAGGTTCATGACATTGTATAGGAGACAGGGATCAAGACCATCCCCAAGAAAAAAAAAATGGGAAAAAGCAAAATGGTTGTCTGAGGAGGCCGTACAAATAGCTGTGAAAAGAAGAGAAGCAAAAAGCAAAGGAGAAAAGGAAAGATATAAGCATCAGTGCAGAGTTCCAAAGAATAGCAAGGAGAGATAAGAAAGTCTCCTCAGCGATCAATGCAAAGAAATAGAGGACAACAACAGAATAGGAAAGGTTAGCGATCACTTCAAGAAAATTACAAATACCAAGGGAACATTTCATGCAAAGATAGGCTCAATAAAAGACAGAAATGGCATGGACCTAACAGAAGCAGAAAATATTAAGAAGAGGTGGCAAGAATACACAGAAGAACTGTACAAAAAAGGTCTTCATGACCCAGATAATCACGATGGTGTGATTACTCACCTAGAGCCAGTCATCCTGGAATGTGAAGTCAAGTGGGCCTTAGAAAGTATCACTACTAACAATGCTAGTGGAGGTGATGGAATTCCAGTTGAGCTATTTCAAATCCTGAAAGATGATGTTGTGAAAGTGCTGCACTCAATATGCCAGCAAATTTGGAAAACTTAGCAGTGGCCACAGGACTGGAAAGGGTCAGTTTTCATTACAATCCCAAAGAAGGGCAATGCCAAAGAATGCTCAAACTACCACACAATTGCACTCATCTCACATGCTAGCAAAGTAATGCTCAAAATTCTCCAAGCCAGGCTTCAACAGTATGTGAACTGTGAACTTCATGATGTTCAAGCTGGTTTTAGAAAAGGCAGAGGAACCAGAGATCAACTTGACAACATCTGCTGGATCATGGAAAATACAAGAGAGTTCCATTAAAACATTTATTTCTGCTTTATTGACTATGCCAAAGCCTTTGACTGTGTGGATCACAATAAACTGTGGAAAATTCTCAAAGACATGGGAATACCAGACCACCTGACCTGCCTCTTGAGATACCTATATACAGGTCAGGAAGCAACAGTTAGAACTGGACATGGAACAACAGACAGGTACAAAAAAGGAAAAGGAGCACATCAAGGCTTATATTGTCACCTTACTTATTTAACTTATATGCAGAGTACATCATGAGAAATGCTGGGCTGGAAGAAGCACAAGCTGGAATCAAGATTGCTGGGAGAAATATCAATAACCTCAGATATGCAGATGACACCACCTTTATGGCAGAAAATGAAGAGGAACTAAATAGCCTCTTGATGAAAGTGAAAGAGGAGAGTGAAAAAGTTGGCTTAAAGCTCAACATTCAGAAAACGAAGATCGTGGCATCTGGTCCCATTACTTCATGGGAAATAGATGGGGAAACAGTGGAAACAATGTCAGACTTTATTTTTTGGGGCTCCAAAATCACTGCAGATGGTGATTGCAGCCATGAAATTAAAGATGCTTACTCCTTGGAAGGAAAGTTATGACCAATCTAGATAGCATATTGAAAAGCAGAGACATTACTTTGTCAACAAAGGTCCATCTAGTCAAGGCTATGGTTTTCCAGTGGTCATGTATGGATGTGAGAGTTGGACTGTGAAGAAGGCTGAGTGCCGAAGAATTGATGATTTTGAACTGTGGTGTTGGAGAAGACTCTTGAGAGTCCCTTGGACTGCAAGGAGATCCAACCAGTCCATCCTAAAGGAGATCAGTCCTAGGTGTTCATTGGAAGGACTGATGCTAAAGCTGAAAGTCCAATACTTTGGCCACCCCATGGGAAGAGTTGACTCATTGGAAAAGACCCTGATGCTGGGAGGGATTGGGGGCAGGAGGAGAAGGGGATGACAGAGTATGAGATGGCTGGATGACATCACCGACTCAATGGACATGAATTTGAGTAAACTCTGGGAAATGGTGATGGACAGGGAGACCTGGAATTTCATGTAATAAAGAACAACTTGATGCTCTTCTAATGTTTGAGGATTGGCAGATTGCCATAGGAAATTATTGTAGTCAAATTTTGCATCATTTACCCTCGCATGTTTTGCTGAATTTTATGTCCAAACATCCAGTTATTTTTCCCGTCAGATGTAAACAGTCTCCTATTCCAAATGCTCAGATAGCCTTTACAGACGGGTCAGCAAATGGTAAAGCCTCCATAGTTACTAAAAATCACCAAAAGGTTTTAGAAACACAGGAAACTTCAGCTCAAAGAGCTGAAATAACAGCAGTCATAGAGGCTTTTGCTATGTTTGCAGATGAGGAATTTAACCTTTATTCTTATTCTCAATATGTAGTCAAGCTGTTTCCACACATTGAAACTGCAGTTTTGCCTGAAAATAAAGCTACCATATTTCATTTGTTAACTAAATTACAGCAACAAATTTGGAAAAGAAATAAAATATTTTTCATTGGACACATTCAGGCTCATTCTGGATTGCCCGGCCCTTTAAATGTCTTTAATGATTTGGCTGACTTGTTAACCAGAAATACAGTGGCTACTGTGATTGCGGAGGCCAGAGCCTCTCACTTACTTCATCATCAATATGCTACTGCCTTAAGATACCAATTCCAAATTCCCAGAGAGACTGCTCGAGAGATTGTGCGTTCTTGCTTACACTGCCTCACTGTTTATAATTGTCTACCTATGGGAGTTAATTCTCACGGTCTCAAACCTAACATACTCTGGCAAATGGATGTAACTCATGTCTCTTCATTTGGAAAACTGTCCTTTGTTCATGTAACTGTAGATACCTTTTCTCATGTTATTATTGCAACCACTCGTACAGGGGAAGCAATTAAAGATGTAATACAACATCTCTTTACTTGTTTTTCATATTTGGGCCTGCCAAAAGCTTTGAAAACTGACAATGCTCCTGCTTACACTTCTGAGTCTTTTCAGGAATTTTGTATAAAGTTTCAAATTAAACATAATACAGGCATCCCTTATAATCCACAGGGACAAGCCATTGTGGAAAGAGCACATCAAACATTAAAAATCCAAATTAAAAAATTAAAAGAAGGGGAGTTTAAGTATAGTTCTCCCCATCAAATCTTGCAACATGCTCCTTTCGTAATAAATATTTTAAATACTGATTCAGCCAGAACTACTCCAATGCTTCGCCATTGGTGCCCGGAACAATTGAATGAAAAACCGTTAGTCAAATGGAAGGACCTCCTCTCAGGACAATGGAAGGGTCCTGACCCATTATTAACTAGTGGTCAAGGATGTGCTTGTATTTTTCCACAGGATGCAGATTCTCCAATTTAGATCTGGGACAGGCTGATTTGCCATGTTTCAGTCCCCCAGACATCCGGTTTCCCCATTGCTTCAATCACAAAAGAGGAGGGGCACTCCTCTGCACAGAACATCCGAGTCGGGATCCGAGGGCCAGACCAGCCTGGCTGCCGGGACCCAGCACACAGCGCTTGCAGCCGATAGCCCCACCAGCGTCTGTCTGCGCTCGCTTGGCCGCCGCTGAGCCCCAGGCCGGTTCAGCGAGGGAGCAGGGGCAGAGCCCGCTGGAAGGGGAGGCAAGATAAACATTGAGATCCCAGCGAGACTGACGGGGCTGCTGTAGCGTGAACTCCAACCAGAAAATAATTCTACTTATTCTGTTTTGGTTTGTCTACCATCTCCTTAGGTTTTTCTCTTTACCAACAATTCTGGAAAATTTAATGTACATATGACTTTCACTGGTGGATCTAATGTAGTGACTTGTGAACAATGCATGCTCTCATCTTGTTTAAACCCTCGATATGTTTGCTTCTTTGTAGTGTTACAACATCCACCTTATCTTATGATGTAACCACTTATTTATATGATAATTTTGGTCTTGCTGCATTACAACAACTACAGGATTTAATGCAATCACGACAGCTTGTGGGCTTACTTATTTTAGGAATATCAGCTTTAATAGCAGCAATTAGTTCTGTTACTGCAGCAGCAATATCATTGACTCAAGTGCATACTGCCCAATATGTTGATACCATGTCTAAAAATGTTTCTTTAACTCTAGCAACACAGGAGGCTATAGATAGGAAATTAGAGATAAGAGTAGACGCCTTAGAAGAGGCAATAATGTATATTGGGAATGAGTTACAGGCTTTAAAAGTGAAAATGGCTCTGTCTTGCCACACTGATTACCGGTGGATATGCATGACATCTTTAAAGGTAAACGAGACAGATTATGAATGGGAAAAAATTAAAAATCATATCTCAGGTGTTTGGAACAGCTCTGACATTGGCCTGGACTTAGGGAAACTTCATAATCAAATACAGACCCGGGAACACTCTCGACTGGATCTTACCGCCGCTGGAGCAGCTAATGACTTTTTTTACATTGTCTCTAACTTCATTTCAGGAAAAAACATTCTGACTAATATCCTTGATTATGTCTCTGCTGGTGCTTTAATTTTGCTTCTCATAATCATTCTTCCTTGTATTGTCAGGATTCTTCGGCAGAACATTCAGAGGCTTGCAACTGAGCTGCATCTGGCTGTTTTAAGAAATAAAAAAGGGGGAGATGCCAGGAGCCGAGCCAGCGTGAGGAGCTCTGCCCGTGGCAAAGGTCATGAGGAAGGAGGCTCGGCGTATGCAAAGGTGGGATGGAGCCTCAGGAGTCCCCCTGGAAATTCTCGAGCATCTACCCCCAAAACCAGAGTCTGCCTACTTTCTGCTTTGTGCTCTCACCTACACCTCTGACTTTACAGGGGGCTGTCCCCCCACTACCTCTCTCTGGAAAAAAAAAAAAAAAGAGTTAACTTACAGCTCCAGTTAATAATTCCTGGATGTGATAGTGTTTCAACCTACAAACTCCTTTGGAAGTCGTCTAGCCTGCCTGAATAGGTTTTCCGGCCACATGTGATTGTTCAGAGCCTCCCAACTGTGAGAGGCATGAGATGTTCTAAACTGTCTAAATACAGATTCCTTTGAGCAGTTAAAACATTGATTAGAAATTGTATTGGTGAAGGGTTTTTCACTTGTTGGGCCAATGTTTGCTGCTAAGTTTCCATATCCCTTACCTGCTGTGTCCCTGGCAGTGTATTGATTAATATAATCGGTGTAAGTAGTAGCTTTAATGTTTGTAACCTTGGACCCTTGAGTTAATTCTTTTTCTTGTTGTAGCCCACCACACCTTTGCCCTATAGGAATGCAACTTTATCTAATGCTTTTGGAGGGTGGCGCCTGACCAATCACCTTTAGAGAAAAATAAGTTTTCTGAAGAAAGGGTCTTAAAATGTTAACAGGCCTCCGGGCCAGAAGATGATGCAAATCACCTAAAATTTTGCATATGATAAGTTTGCAGGAAGAAAACCTGGCTTACTGCATGATTCTACCCCTTCCCCCATTATCCTCTATGCATAACTTAAGGTATAAAAACTACTTTGGAAAATAAAGTGCGGGCCTTGTTCTCCGAAGCTTGGTCTCCCCATGTCGTTCTTTCTCTCACCTTCTGGCTGAATTATTCAGCCTCTTTTCTCCACTAAATTTTCTCACTGAGCTATCCTTATTTAACCACTCTCTATATCCTTAATTAACGTTTAATTAAGCAATTGTTTCCTGATCCTCGCAGACGCCATCCCCGCTTCAAATTCCCTGGATCCACCGGGGCTGGACCCCGGCAGACAGGGAGACCTGGCATGCTGCGATTCATTGGGTTGCAGAATCAGTCACGAATGAGCGACTGAACTGAACTTAACTGAACTGAATACGTACAAAGGGAGAAATAAATGGATGTCTTTGGAACACCAGATGTGCGCTAACCATGAAAGTCCATGTGTCACTATAGTTTTTATGTACACTATGGTCATGAGATTGTTGCAACTTAAACAATTCTACAATGCCAAAACTGAAGTACTGAAAATTTGTAAACCAAATTGATTATAAGTGACAATGATTTGAAGATTATCTTGGGGCAAACATGACATCTACACAGATGTTGATCCTTTGTTATATGAGTGATCAGTTTATCCTATATTTGAAGTGCTTGTGTATTTGAAAAGTTGCATATCTCATTGCTAAATATATGTAGATATCTATTTGATTTTTTTTCACTGGGTAATGATTGAGTATCAGGGTGTCAGGGAGGAAGAAATATTCCTCTAGACTTTTAGGTTCTCCTGACTGGCCTAAGAACTAAATTAGTATGTGACAGACTAACAGCAGAAAATCAAGAAAAAATTTAATAACATGTGTACATGTGAGAGACTCAGGAAAATTGAGTAAGTCACCCAAATGACTAAAACTTTCCCCTTAAACACCATTTTCAAATATAAACAAGAAAGGTTGTTCAGGGTAATGGTTTGGGGCTTCAAAGGTGAGATAGGGGAGAACAAGATGGCAGAGGAGTAGGTGGACGTGGAGTACATCTCTCTCCATGGATCCATCAGGAATACACCTTCAGACACAGACGTGCACGGAGAACACCAGCTGAGAGCAAACAGGAGTACCTGACCAGTGGAAAAGAACATACAGAACCAGGCAAAATTTGGTAGAATGAAGGAACTAGTGGGGGAAACAGGAGTGTTAGTAGGACTGGACGTGTCCTCAGTGAGTGGGGGAAACTGAAGTACTGGTCTGATCCCCACACTGGGGCAGTTGTCTGAGTCAGAGGAGAAACATTTAAGGCTGAGAGTGAAACGGCTGATCTGTGGCAGCCTAAATGGAATGAGAATCAGACAGTCCTTGCCGCAGCCATACACACCCCAGACAGGAATACTGGTCCCCTGGAAGGTGCAGCAGCTGGGAGCTGGACTTTAGGGATTATGGAACAATCCCAGGGCGAGGGCTGATGTTGAGTGCAGAAAGACGGATTGAGGGGATGTGAGGGAGGAGATCATGGTGGGAAAATGCCGGTGAAGGAAAGCCAGGCAGCCATAGAAGCAAGGTAATATTTCTGAGTCACCCGTAGGGGGTGGAACATTACCAAAGACTTTCTCTCCCCCCACACCAGCATTGGCAGCTGAACAATAGAGAGGCTGGCCCATCAAATGCTTGATGTACTGAACTACAGAGAAGGACCCCACCCAGAGTGCCCCTTTAAGTGCCTGATGCACTGATCTACAGAGTAGGACCCAGCCAGGAGGGACTCTCTATGCTCCTGACGTGCAGAACAACGGAGACGGACCCCAGGCAAGGGAGCCCTCTAAGTGCTTGAATGGGCAGAGCTATAGAGCTATGGAGAAAGACTAGCCAAAGAGGCCTTCTGATTGCCAGCTATAAGGTGGTGGTTTAGTCACTAAGTCATGTCCGACTCTTGCGACTCCATGGACTATGGCTTGCCAGGCTTCTCTGTCCATGGGATTCTCCAGGCCAGAATACTGGAGCGGTTGCCATTTCCTTCTCCAGGGGATCTTCCAGATCCAGGAACTGAACCCAGGTCTCCTGCATTGCAAGCAGATTCTTTACCGACTGAGCTACAAGGGAAGAGCCAGCTACAAGAGGCTCAAAAAAGAACTCTGATAGGGTCATAACTCCTGAGGCAGAGGCAGTCCGTGTCCCCGCACACTTGGCACCACCAGAGTCCCCACAAACCAACAAGCTGCACCACCGTCAGGCTCAACTCTCACTGGGGCAAAGCTGCCACAAGCAAAAACAGTCTTGTATCTATGCAGGCAGGGTTGCTTCAGTCGTGTCTGACTCTTTGTAACCCTGTAGACTGTGACCTGCCAGGCTTCTCTGTCAGGGAAGGGTGGGTTCTCCAGGCAAGAACACTGAAGCCTATTGGCCAATCCTGGTTGCCATACCCTTCTAGAGCATTGTATTTCCTGCTGCCCTAGCCACCAACTCCCCTGAGTACCTGGTGCTGCCAGAACCCCTGTGACCCAAGAAGCTGCACCACCTCCAGACCTGGCCCTCACAGGGGAAAACCCAAGTCCTCCAGGGCAGCCTCAGGAATAAACCTCAGTGGACGACCCACATGTAGAGGTGGAAAAAAAAAACATAATTGAAACCCAAGGGCAGTGTGGCTAAGGAAGAAGACCCAAAACCTTCCCACAAGCTGTACAAGCTGCAGATTAAATCCACATGATCAACTAGGCAGACTCTGTGTCTATGGAATATATAAAAAGGTCATTGAGAGCTCCCACAAAAGAAAACACACTAGTTCTGATAGCTGTGGACATGGGAGACAAGAACACACAGGAGTAGGGTCAGATTAGAGTCTGAGATGCCCCCACAGCAGATCTAGAGAACACAGCACAGTGTTGGAGGGAATCCTAGAGAGATGAGGTGGACTGTGACTCCCAGCGAGGGAAAAGACTCTGACAGCAGTGACTCAAGAAAAAACATTTATTATTCTTATGTTTTGGCTTGTTATGTAGATTCTTTTGGATTTTTTTACCCTTTATTCTCACTCTGTTGTAGTTGTCAATTTTATTGGCACTATGAAATCCAATTAAGCTTTTGAGCTTTTTTCTTTACTCAATCACATTTTTTATTGTTGTTATAAACCTCTGCCTCTACATTGGGCTTTTATAGTTCTGTGGAATTATCCTTTTTCTTTTTTTTTTATTTAAATTTTTTAAACTTATTATTATTTTTCTAATTTATTCCTTTCTTTGTTTTTCCTACTATTCTTTCCCCTTGCAGTTAATGTTTAATGTATATAAATCTTCTTTATCTACCTCTATTTAACTTTGTATATCTATTCTTTCTTTTCTTTCTCTCCTTTCCTCTCAAAATATTTGTGAGTTTTTATTTTCATTGCTTTATTCTCTTCTTGGCACTTTGCTTTAGTTTTGTTTCCAGTTTCTGCTTTTGTTAGCTTTGTTCTGATAAATACAATTTTTGTTTTCCTTTGTTTGCTGGGTCAATCTATTGTACTTTATTTTTGTTGGACAGTTTTGATTTTGCTTATGGGTGTATATGCATATTTATTGTTGTTTTAAACCTCTACCTCTACGTTGGAATTTTGATCTTTTAAAACCTATTATATTTTTTCTACATTTAATCCTTTGTTTGCTTTTCCTACTGTTCTTTTCCCCTTGCAGTTAATATTTAATGTATATAGATCTTCTCCATCTACCTCTATTTAACTTTGCATATTTATTCTTTCTTTCTTTTCTTTTTTTCCTTTCCTCTTAACATATTTGTTAGTTTTATTTTCATTGCTTTATTTCCCACTCGGCATCTTGCTTTAGTTTTATTTTTCAGTCTGTGCTTTAGTTAGTTTTGTTCATAACTGGTAAATATAATTTTTGATTCCCATTGTTCACCAGGTCAATCTAATGTATTTTATTTTTGTTGGACCATTTTTACTTTGCTCATGGGTGTATATGTATGTGCATATATTCCATTACTTTAATTATCATTTGACTGATTTTGTAACTGTCATTTGTCTGGAGTTCATCTTTGGTTTCTCCATTTTGGATATTTGTTTTAATCTCACTTAATGTCATAACAAACCACTTGTGGAATCTTTTTCCCCACCAGAGATCAAGCCCTGAGCCTTTGGAGTGTGATCACTGACTCCAAGGCCCTAGACTACCAGAGAACTAACCCTGCTGCTGCTGCTGCCGCCACTGCTGCTACGGCTAAGTCGCTTCAGTCGTGTCTGACTCTGTGCAGCCCCATAGACAGCAGCCCACTAGGCTCCTCTGTCCCTGGGATTCTCCAGGAAAGAACACTGGACTAACCCTAGAGAGTATCAAATAGTGAGAACTCACCCAAAGGAAACCACTTGAATACAAGACCTACCATTACCCAACCACCAGTAGCACCCTGTGCAGGACACCTCATCTAAACAACAACAACAACAACAAAAACAACCATCAGCAGACAATATTACCACTTCACACAGCTTGCCCATCAGAGGAAAAACAAACAAACAAAACTCAGCACAACTCTCACTCTATAAGAAACTTACACAAACCACTGGACCAACCTTAGGAGGGCAGAAATCAAAAGGAAGAAAGAATTCAACCTTCTTCAAGGAAAGGATTCAGCTTTCCTTGAAGCCTAGGAAAAGGAGACCTCAAACACAATAAGTTAAAAAAAAAAAAAAAAAAAAGCGAAGAGGTAGAGAAATACTGCACAAGTGAAGGAACAAGATAGAACACAGAAGTCCAAATAAAATAAAGAGGAAATAGGCAAATTACCTGAAAAAGGATTCATAGTAAAGATGATTAAAAACCTTGAAAACAAAATGGAGAAAATGCAAGAATCAATTTTTTAAAAAGGCCTAGAAGATTTAAAGAATAAACATATAGAGACAAACAACACAATTACTGAAATTAAAAATACTCTAGAAGAGATCAATAGCAGAATATCTGAAGCAGAAGAATGAATCAGTGAGCTGGAAGATAAAATTGTGGAAATAACTTCTGAAGAGCAGATTAAAGCAAAACGAATGAAAAGACTTGAGAATAGTCTGAGAGACCTCTGGGACAATATCAATCATACCAACATTAGAATTATAGGAGTCCCAGAAGAAGAAGAGAAAAAGAAAGCATATGAGGAATTTTTTTTTAAGAGATTATAGTTGAAATTTTCCCCAACATGGAAAAGGAATAGTCAATCAAGTTCAAGAGGCACAAAGAGGTCCATACAGGATAAATCCAAGGATAAACATGCCAAGACACATACTAATCAAACTAACAAAGACTAAATACAAAGAAAGACTATTAAAAGCAGCAAGGGAGAAGCAAAAAGTAACATACAAGGGAAAGCCCATATACTTAACAGCTGATCTTTCAGCAGAAACTCTGAAGACCAGAAGGGAATCTACAACAAAGATTATTGTACCCAGCAAGGATCTCATTCAAAATCGATGGAGAAATAAAAAGATTTTCAGACAAGCAAAAGTTAAGAGAATTCAGTACCACCAAACCAGCTTTACAACAAATGTTAAAGGAACTTATATGGTCAAGAAATATAAGAGAAGAAAAAAAAAAAAACCCTACAAAATAACCCCCCAAAAATTAAGAAATGACAATAGGAACATATATATCAATAATTACTTTAAATGTAAATGGATTAAATGCTGCAACCAAAACACGCAGACTAACTGAATGGATACAAAAACAAGACCCATATATACACTGTCTACAAGAGACCCACTACAGACATAAAGACACATATAGACTGAAGGATGGAAAAATATAATCCATGCAAATGGGAAGCAAAAGAAAGCTTGAATAGCAATCCTCATATCAGACAAAATATACCTTAAAATAAAGAAGATTGCAAAAGGTAAGGAAGGACACTACATAATGATCAAGGAATCAACCCAAGAGAAAGCTATAATTGTAAATATCTATTTGTTCAACATTGGATCACAGAAAAAAACAAGAGTTCCAGAAAAAAAAAAATTGCTTTATTGACTACACCAAAGCCTTTAATTGTGTGGATCACAACAAACTGTAGAAAATTCTTCAAGAGATGGGAATACCAGAACACCTGACCTGCTTCCTGAGAAATCTGAATGAAGGTCAAGAAGCAACAGTTAGAACTGGACATGGAACAACACACTGGTTCCAAATCAGGAAAGGAGTACATCAAGGCTGTAAATAGCCACCCTGCTTATTTAACTTATATGCAAAGTACATCATGTGAAATGCCAGGCTGAATGAAGCACAAGCTGGAATCAAGACTGATGGGAGAAATATCTACAATCTCAGATTCACAGATGACACAACCCTTATGGCAGAAAGAGAAGAACTAAAGAGTCTCTTGATGAAAGTGAAATAGGAAAGTGAAAAAGTTGGGTTAAAACTTAACATTCAGGAAACTAAGATCATGGCATCTGATTCCCTCACTTCATGACAAATAGATGGGGAAACAATGGAAACAGTGACAAACTTTATTTTTTGGGCTCCAAAATCACTGCAGATGGTGACTTCATCCATGAAATTAAAAGACACTTGCACCTTGGAAGGAAAGCTATGACCAATCTAGACAGCATATTAAAAAGCAGAGACATTACTTTACAATAAAAGGTAAGTCTAGTCAAAGCTATGGTTTTTCCAGTAGTCATGTATGGATGTAAGAGTTGGACTATAAAGAAAGCTGAGCACTGAAGAATTGATGCTTTTGAACTGTGGTGTTGGAGAAGACTCTTGAGAGTCCCTTGGACTGCAAGGAGATCCAACCTGTCAATCCTTAAAGAAATCAGTCCTGAATATTCATTGGAAGGAATGATGCTGAAGCTGAAACACCAATACTTTGGCCATCTGATGCAAATTACTGACTCATTGAAAAAGACCCCGGTGCTGGGAAAGATTGAAGGCAGAAGGAGAAGGGGAAGAAGGAGAATGAGATAATTGGATGGCATCAGCAATGCGATGGACATGAGTTTGAGTATGCTCCGGGAGTTGGTGATGGACAGGGAAATCTGGTGTGATGCAGTCCATGGGGACACCAAGAGTCGGACATGACTGAATGACTGAACTGAACTGAACTGAATGACTACTGAGCATCACAGCTGTCTAGATGCATAATAATAATTGGGGCAAACAAAAGCTGATGAAACACTCAACACTGTATATGTGTACTGAGAGCTTTGAAAAGCTCTGACATAGACCAAGAAATCTAAAATATCACACACACATATGTAGAGTTCTGTGCCGTCCAAGATTATCTTAAATATTTATAATCTACCATTTCTGGCTGATCATAAGGCTTTGCTCAAACAGGAAGAGAAAGCTAAGGCTGAGTTTTACAGTGCCCACAGAAGATTGAAGGTGAACTTTCATATAAACAAAGATCTCCTGGAGTAGGAATTGGCAACCCAAACCAGTATTCTTGCCTGGAAAATCCCATGGACAGCTTAGTAGTCTACAGTCCATGGAGTCGCAAAACAGTTGGACACAATTTAGTGACTAAACAAACAAATATACAAAGTCCTCTCAGACAACTGCAAATCTGAGTTTGATTTCTAGAATTATGGAACAATTTTTGATACTGATAATTTTTAGAATTGTTATTGCTTTTATGGAGTGTTGGATATTCAAAAGTTCTTACTCTACTATTTGCAGTGGCATCATTCATTTCCTTTCCTTTTAAAAAGAAAACTATTTGTTTTACTTGATATTTTCTGTTACTGGTCTTTCTGACAATCTGACCCCTTATAGACAGTTTTCAATACAATGCCCAAACAGTGTCTTATCTTTGATGTCTCTCCTTTTTCAAACTTCACTAAAATATGTTTCTCCAATTGGTACTCTTAAAATGATTTTTTCTACCAAATAAGAATTCAATATCTGGGTTTGCTTTTTATTTTCTTTATTTTTATTTTTTGCTGTTAATAACCAAGAGCATTTATCAGTTCAAAAATAAAGTCACTGGGAAAAGGGCAGGCACTGGACCCTTTGGAAAGGATGGGAATCTGGGGTTTGTTACGACCCTAATCAGAAGTCTGATTTAAGAACTGAGGCAGATAATTAAATCATTCTCTTTGTTCACCTAAAATCAAGTTACCATCAGAGACAAATTTTGAAAGAAATTGTCTTAGCTTCTGTAGAATAGATGATGGTGAAGCCTGGCACTACAACATGAAATGCCATTTTTGAAAGGGACTGGATAGTTTAAGGAGAATGACAACCCAGGAGCCTTGTATTCCTGGCTGAATACATACCAAAGCCCAGGGTCTTTCTTGGACAGTTCAAAAAGAATGTGTTAGCTGCAGCCACAAGCCTGAAATAGCCAAAAACAAAACATCAATTTTAATCAAAGGGTTAAGAATAAGAACATTTGAAGGCAGAGTCTTATAGGAAAGTTTTGTGAAAATGAAAGCACATAAGAAATTCTTATAATAATCTTGCGGGTGTGGAAATAAGCCTGCTCTGAATGCCAACCTTCACTGTACTATTTGTGACAATCAAAGTCTCTCTACTGTCTCCTTAAGGAGCCTGTTCCTTTGCTCTGTGTCAACAATCTACAGGTGTCTCAAGAATCCTCCTGGCAATACATGAGATGCAAGAGACGCAGGTTCAATCCGTGGGTCTTGAAGATCTCCTGGAGTAGGAAATAACAACCCACTCCAGTATTCTGGCCTGGGAAATTTCACAGGTAGAGAAGCTTGGCTCGCCCATGGCGGGGCAAAGAGATGGACACAACTGAGAACAACAATTGACAACCTTATTGGATTCTTTGGTAAAAATATTGGTGTATATTATTTATGGGCATCCTGGCACTAATTGCTGGACTGTGTCCCCTAATAAAACCTAGTAGTAGTAGTTGTTGTTCAGTCACTCAATTGTGCCCAACTCTTTGAAACCCCATGGACTGCATCATGCCAGGCTTCCGTGTCCTTCACTGTCTCTGGGAGTTTGCTCAAACTCATGCCCATTAAGCCAGTGATGCCATCCAACCATCTTATCCTCTGTCGCCCCATTCTCCTACTGCCTTCAGTCTTTCCCAGCATCAGAGTTTTTCCCAATAAGTTGGCTCTTTGCATCAGGTGGCCAAAGTACTGGAGCTTCAGGTATAGCATCAGTCTTTCCAATGAATATTCAAGGTTGTTTTCCTTTAGGATTGACTGGTTTGATCACTTTGCTTTTCAAGAGACTCTCAAGAGTCTTCTCAGTACCACAATTTGAAAATTCAGTAGACAGTACTCCTTTTGTGAAAATCTTCAGAAATACTTTGATAAAAGTGACAGTACATTCTAATGGTTTGGAAGTTCAGCAGAGCGCATTGTGTTTGAGTTGGACTATGACATTTCTGGGGATGATAGAGATCAAAACTTGTAAGAAGCAAGTCAGATAGAGTTATCATAGTGTGAATTCAGTATTGTCTAACAAGCATAATTTTTTATGTTAAATAATACATTTTGCTGTTTTGTTGCTTAGTCTCTAAGTCATATCTGACTCTTTGTGACCCCATGAACTGCAGCACGCCAGGCTTCTCTGTCCCTCACAATCTCCTGGACTTCATGTCCATTGAATCACTGATGTCATCCCAACTGTCTCATCCTCTGTTGCCCTTTTCTTCTTCTGCCTTCAATCTTTCCCAGCACAATGAGTATTCAGGGTTGATTTCCTTTAAGATGAACTGGTTTGATTTCCTTGCTCTCCAAGGGACTGTGAAGAGCCTTCTCCAGCACCACAGTTCAAATGTATCAATTCTTCAGTGTTCTGCCTTCTTTATGGTCCAGCTGTAACATGACCACTGGAAAAGCCATAGCCTTGACTGTGAAGACCTTTCTCAGCAGTGATTTCTTTGTTTTTTAATATACTGTCTAGGTTTGTCATAGCTTTCCTGCCAAGAAGCAATTGTCTTCTAATTTCATGGCTGCAGTCACCATCTGCAGTGATTATAGAGCCCAAGAAGAGGAAATATTTCACTGCTTCTTTTTCTCTTTCTATTTGCCATAAAATTATGAGATCAGAGGCCATAATCTTAATTTTTTTTAAAAATTGAGTTTTAATCCAGCTTTTTCACTCTCCTCTTTCACCTTCATCAAGAGGCTCTTTAGTTCCTCTTGTTTTCCACCATTAAGCAGTATTGTCTGCATATCTGAGGTTGTTGGTATTTCTCTCAGCAATCTTGGTTCCAGCTTGTAACTCATCCAGTCCAGCATTTCATGCAATGTGCTCTGTATATAAGTTAAATAAACAGAATATCAGTAAACAGCCTTGTTGTACTCCTTTTTTCAATTGTGAGCCAGTCAGTTGTTCCATATAAAGTTCTAATTTTTGCTTTTTAACCCGGATACAGGTTTCTCAGGAGACAGGTAAGATGATCTGGTATTCCCATGTCTTTAAGAGTTTTCCACAGCTGCTATCATCCATACAGGCAATGACTTTAGCATAGTCAATGAAACAGAGGTAGATGTTCTGAAATTCCCTTACTTTCCCTGTGATCCAGCAAATGTTGGCAAGGATGTGCAAAATTGGATAGGCTGCTTCCCAAAATTGACTGAATGAATGGAAAAGTATCTAGACTTGATAGGGTTCCAAAAGAAAGAAGTTTCTTTATTTAAAGTAGAAATGTATTCAGCTCTAAAACTCCATTCTTTGAGTTAGTAGATTCAATGTTGCAAGGTACATCTGAGGCAGAATAGCTTACTGTGTGGATCCTGTGATAAACCGTGAAACAAGATTTGTAAAAATAGTCCTCTATTATTTTATTCTAAAGCTATGCCTTATTTGCAAGTAACTATTCTTCTTTGAGACATAACTCACAGAGTGCTAGCTTAGGTAGATGATGCAATTGAAATAAATTTTGGGAAACAAGTAGCTATGAATGTGAGTTGTCTGTCATGAAGTAGACTCTATCTTATGTGAAAGTGAAAGTGTTAAGCACTCAGTCATGTCCCACTGTTTGTGACTCCATGGACTGTAGCCTGCCAGACACCTCTATCCATAGGATTCTCCAGGGTAGAATACTGGAGTGGGTTGCCATGCCCCTCTCCAGGGGATCTTCCCGACCCAGGAATTGGATCTAGGTCTCCTGCATTGAAGGAAGTTGCTTTACCTTCTGAGCCCCCAGGAAACCCCCTATACCCATCCCCCAAATAATATATGGGCATTATGTACAAGTCAAGTATTGGTGGCAGCTTGCCAAATCAAGTACTGGCGATGAGTTGTGGTTTTAGCCACCAGGCATCCTTTTGGTCAAATCTATTAAACATCTAGGGCATTCATTTCAGGCATTGAAACATGTATAATATCATATAAGAAATGAATCGCCAGTCCAGGTTCGATGCAGGATACAGGAAGCTTGGGGCTGGTGCACTGGGATGATCCAGAGGGATGGTATGGGGAGGGAGGTGGGAAGGGGGTTCAGGATTGGGAACACGTGTACACCCGTGGCAGATTCATGTTAATGTATGGCAAAACCAATACAATATTGTAAAGTAATTAACTTCTAATTAAAATAAATAAATTTAGTTAAAAAAAATAGCTTGGGATGATTTTACTATTATGGCTGCGATCACCATCCACAGCAATTTTAGAGCCTAAGAAAATAAGCCAAATTTATACCTAAATTTGGTGAAAGAAAACATTCCAGTTAGAAAACCATGTAGGTTTATGAATGGAAGGAGAGAAGGAGAAAAAGATCACAAAGTGTAGACAGAAATGTAAATATCAAGGTATATAATTCCCCCTGATGATAAACATTGACTTGACTGACTCTTCTGATTCAAACCAAGCTAAATTTGGGGATAAAATGTTGTCAGTTTCATCCAGTACTGACAAATATTAGTGATGTTTCATTGTCATTTTTGTCTGAGCCATCTCATTATTTGTTATTCCTTGGAGCTTGCTATGTTTTGCTTAGTTTTGAGTGATTTTACAGAAAATATTTACTCCATCATTTCTAAAATGTGCAGATGCTTTAACAGGGATGAAAGTGCTATTAAAAAGGCTGTAGCTATGATGGTATTGGAAGTAAAATAAATTAAACTGATGCAAAATGATTAAATGTGCCCATGTGAATGAAACAAATTATTCAGTAGGAAGGATTCTAAAGGACAAGAAATAAATAAAACAGAACACAGAAACTTCTGTGAGTATATCATTGACAAAAATCATCAAGACAAATGCATGATGAAAAGGAAAATATAAAATAAGAAAAAAATACTGTATGGCTAGACATATGTCCTACAGTTTTACTAAACAAAACAAAACACCAAAAATATTGGCTACCCATTAAAACAATCAAATGGAGGCATAATACTGCAACTTTGTTCCAGGTGACTCTGGAGATATAAAACTTGTACTCTGCATAGTTTTTTGTGTGTTATTGATAAAGATAAATACGCATGATCTTTACTTGGGTGAACTGATTCATCTCTATACGTATCATTTTTAACAACAGGTCACCCCCACGAGATAGCTACAATATGTTTACTATGTTGCACCATCTTTTATGTTTAATGTCATCCGTTAATTTCCTATATCAGATTTTCTTTATTCTACTTTTCCAATTTTATGTTAATCATTTTGATATTTTTATAACAATCAGAGTGATTTTATAATTTTTTTCAAGTGGATTATCAGCAGTCTTCATGCAGCTGACAAATGATATAGCCAGGATTTGAACCCAGGCCACTGGACTTGGTCTTGGTCTTGGTCAGTGTCTTGGTCTTTCTACATAAACAACACTTTGCAAGTATATATATATATTAACCCATATTATCTTTCAGCACCCTTTGATGGTGTAGCGCTCATGCCTAAAATACTCTATTTTTTTTTTTTTAATCATAAGGAAAATAACAGAAGAAAAGCTCCCTAGTTGTTTTTAGGGAAAAAACAAATTCTCAGAATATTTGTTGTTGTTCAGCTGCTAAGTCATTTCTGACACTTTGTGACCCCATGAACTGTAGCACACTAGGCTTCCCTGTCCATCACTATCTCTCAGAGTTTACTCAAACCCATGTATATTGATTTGGTGATGTCATCCAACCATCTCATCCTTTGCTCCTCTCTTCTCCACTAGCCCTCCATCTTTCCCAGCAACAGGGTCTTTTCCAATGAGTTGATTCTTCACATCTCAGACTCTATTTCTTCACTTTTCCTTTCATGTGTATTGATTATTTTTTCAATACTTAAATATTTTTTTAAATAACTTTTATTTTGTACTTAACACTTTTTATTTTTAATGCAGAGTCTTCACTTTCCAATGAACAGTGTGGGTGAAGTGCCATTTGCTCATCTGTTGGCATGTGAAAACTTGAGCTTTCCTGTCTCAGAAGGCTATAGTCCATAGGGTCACAAAGACTTGGACAGGACTGAGAAAGTACACACACCTTATTTCTACTATTAGAAATTAAATCAGTTTTTTTTCATTTTATTTTATTTTTAAACTTTACAATATTGTATTGGTTTTGCCAAATATCAAAACAAATCCACCACAGGTATACATGTGTTCCCCATTCTGAACCTTCCTCCCTCCTCCCTCCCCACACCATCCCTCTGGGTCGTCCCAGTGCACTAGCCCTAAGCATCCAGTATCGTGCATCGAATCTGTTCTGGTGACTTGTTTCATACATGATATTATACATGTTTCAATGTCATTCTCCCAAATCTTCCCACCCTCTCCCTCTCCCACAGAGTCCATAAGACTGTTCTATACATCAGTGTCTGTTTTGCTGTCTCGTACACAGGGTTATTGTTACCATCTTTCTAAATTCCATATATATGCGTTAGTATACTGTATTGGTGTTTTTCTTTCTGGCTTACTTCACTCTGTATAATAGGCTCCAGTTTCATCCACCTCATTAGGACTGATTCAAATGTATTCTTCTTAATGGCTGAGTAATACTCCATTGTGTATATGTACCACAGCTTTCTTATCCATTCATCTGCTGATGGACATCTAGGTTGCTTCCATGTCCTGGCTATTATAAACAGTGCTGCAATGAACATTGGGGTACACGTGTCTCTTTCCCTTCTGGTTTCCTCAGTGTGTATGCCCAGCAGTGGGATTGCTGGATCATAAGGCAGTTCTATTTCTAGGTTTTTAAGGAATCTCCACACTGTTCTCCATAGTGGCTGTACTAGTTTGCATTCCCACCAACAGTGTAAGAGGGTTCCCTTTCTCTACACCCTCTCCAGCATTTATTGCTTGTAGACTTTTGGATTGCAGCCATTCTGACTGGCATGAAATGGTACTATTAGAAATTAAATCGGTTTTGAAGTGTTCCATTTAAATAACACATTTGCCCTGAGTAGTGGGAGCTCCTCTAATGGATACATATGCCAAAGCTTTATTTCTACAATGTACACACAACTTTCCCCATATTTATTTCACATAACAGAACAGGCTTTAGTATATGAATTATGTCTACTATTTAACTTTGATGCACATTTAAATTTAAGCTTCTTATTCTTTGTTGTCTTTAATGCATGTACTTCAATTACCACTTTTGGGAGAAATATTTAAATTTTCCTGAATCATATTATTTTTGGCTAAGTTGCTTCAGTTGTGTCCAACTCTTTGCGACCCTATGGACTGTAGCCCACCAGACTCCACTCTCCACAGGATTCTGCAGGCAAGAATACTGGAGTGGGTTTCCATTCCATTCTCCAGGGGATCTTCCCAACCCAAGGATAAAACCAAGTCTCTTATGTCTCCTGCATTGACAGCCAGGTTCTTTACCACTAGCATCACCTAGGAAACTCAGTGGTTTAGAGAACCTTGTAAAGGAAAGTTTCAGTTAAGGAGGGGATGGGATAATCATATCCTTTAAATGCATGTGAATGCACATAATGTATACAAATTAATGCATGCAAATGTCTCATACTGTGATATAAAGCCCAAAATATAAGGAGGGGTCCCCACTCCTGAGACCTGCCTTAGGTACAGGAATTTATGATAATTATAAAGATAATGAACCCTATTACTAAGGAAATCTGGTAAGAAAAAACTGAACCCATTTAAACCTGCAGAATTAGAGTGATTTTGGTAAGGTCACTTTTTTTACTTTCATCTCTTACAATAACTCAGTGTCATGTTGACCCTCAAATTTGCCTCTAATTTTTAAAGATGTAGTCATGACTCTCTAGCATAGATCTTTATATGTTCATTAACATATTCTGTCACCCAGTAGATGTTATAAATATGATATGTGTGTCCTAATTGCTTTAGAAATGGGTAAATTAAAGAGACATTTTTCTGGGTTCTCAAGTGTGATTTTACTGAACATTCACAAAATATTTTAAATCTAATGAGAGAGATAGAAACAGAGATAAATAAAAATTCTAAGTATAGGGACTTCTCTGATGGTCCAGTGGCTAAGACTCTATACTCCGAATGAAAGAGCCCAGAGTTCAATCCCTGGTCAGGGAACTAGATCCCACAGATTGTGACTAAAGATCCCTTATTCCACAAGGAAGATCGAAGATCCCACATGAAAAAAAAAATTAAGAGCAGTGAAGTCAAATATATAAATACATAGTTTAAAAGTAAATAAACTATAAGTATAGAATAGTTCTACTCTGGGAGTTTAGAACAACTAAATGGTACAGTACTGGTTCAAATCTGGGAAAGGAGTATGTCAAGCCTGTATATAGTCACCCTGTTTATTAAACTTTTATGAAGAGTACATCATGAAAAATGCCAGGTTGGATGAAGCACAAGCTGGAATCAAGACTGCTAGTAGAAATATCAATAACCTCAGATATGCAGATGACACCACCCTTATGGCAGAAAGTGAAGAGGAACTAAAAAGCCTCTTGATGAAAGTGAAAGAGAAGAGTGAAAAAGCTGGCTTAAAAATCAACATTCAAAAAACTAAGATCATGACATCTGGTCCCATCAGTTCATGGCAAACAAATGGGGAGAAAATGGAAACAGCGGCTGACTTTATTTTCTTGGGCTACAAAACCACTGCAGATGGTGACTGCAGACATGAAATTTAAAAAGATGCTTGCTCCTTGAAAGAAAAGCTATGACCTAGATAGCATATTAAAAATAAGAGACATTACTTTGCCAACAAAGGTCCATCTACTCAAAGCTATGCCTTTTCCAGTTGTCATGTGTGGATGTGAGAGTTGGGCCTTAAAGAAAGCTGAGCACCAAAGAACTGATGCTTTTAAACTGTTGTCTTGGAGAAGACTCTTGAGAGTCTCTTGGACTGCAAGGAGATCAAATCAGTCAATCCTAAAGGAAATCAACCCTGAATATTCACTGGAGGGACTGATACTGAAGCTGAAACTCCAATATGTTGGCCACCTGATACAAATAATGATTCATTGAAAAAGACCCTGATGCTGGGAAAGGCAGGAGGAGAAGTGGATGACAGAGGACGAGCTGGTTGGATGCCATCACTTGATGGACACAGGTTTGAGCAAGCTCTGGGAGTTGGTGATAGACAGGGAAGCCTGGTGTGCTTCAGTCCATGGGGTTGCAAAGAGTCAGACATGAATGAATGATGAAATAGTACAGGAGGATTTTATTTTTAGAGATAATACCTGAGTTTTCTCCTGGTAGATAGATTGAATTTGAATATATGCCAGTACCAAATGACATTCCTGGTGGCTCAGTGGAAAAAGAATCCACCTGCAATGCAAGAGACAAGGGTTCAATCCCTGCATCAGGCAGGTCCTCTGGAGAAGGAAATGGCAACCCACTCCCTTATTTTTGCCTGAGAAATCACATGTTCAGAGGAATCTGGCAGGTTAAAGTTCATGGGGTCAAAAAAAGTCAGACTGGAGTTAGTGACTAAACCACCATGCTGCTGCTGCTAAGTTGCTTCAGTCGTGTCTGACTCTGTGTGACCCCATAGACGGCAGCCCACCAGGCTCCCCCATCCCTGGGATTCTCCAGCCAAGAACACCGGAGTGGGTTGTCATTTCCTTCTCCAATGCATGAAAGTGAAAAGTGAAAGTGAAGACGCTCACTCGTATCCGACTCTTATCGACCCCATGGACTGCAGCCTACCAGGCTCCTCCGTCCATGGGATTTTCCAGGCAAGAGTACTGGAGTGGGTTGCCATTGCCTTGTCCCATAACTAGTGTCAAATTAGACATTCCAATTTGGTAAAGGGTTGATGAAAATGAAAACAGTTTGTTTAGCACGCCTTATATTTTATCATTTCTTTCCTATTTCATTTTGCATTACATTAGACATAAACAGCTAAAATAGGTTCAGAGTTAGTGTACATAAGATTAAAAATTGTATAATCTCCCATTGTGTAATTTTGTTTGTTTGTTTTTCACTTTTTATTTTGTTCTGGAGTATAGCTGATTAGGGCTTTTCTGGTTACTCAGGCGGTAAAAAAGCCACTTGCAATGCGGGAGGCCTGGGAAGATCCACTGGAGGAGGGCATGGCAACACACTCCAGTATTCTTGCCTGAAGAATCCCTATGGACAGATGAGCCTGGCAGGCTACAGTCCATGGAGTCACAGAGTTTGACATGAATGAGCAACTAAGCACACATAGCTGATTAATGATGTGACAGTTTCAGGTGATCTAGAAGACCTTCTAGAACAATCACCTAAAAAAAAAAAATGTTCTATTAATCATTTGGGATTGGAATGCAAAGGTAGAACATCAAGATGTACCTGGAGTAACAGGCAAGTTTGGTCTTCGAGTACAAAAGGAAAAAGGGCAAAGGCTAACTGAATTCTGCCAAGAGAATGCAAATACCCTTTTTCAGTAACACGAGAGACAACTTTACATGTGTTCATCACCAAATGGTCAATACCAAAATCAGATTGATTTCATTCTTTGTAACTGAAGATGGAGAAGCTGTATACAGTCAGCATAAACAAGACCTGGAGTCGACTGTGGCTCAGATCATCAGCTTCTCATAGCAAAACTCAGGTTTAAATGAAAGAAAACTAGGGAAAACACTAGACCAGCCAGGTATGACTTAAATCAAATTCTGTATGAATTCTCAGTAGAGATAACAAATAAATTCAAGGGACTAGATGTAGTTAACAGTGTGCCTGAAAAATTATGGACAGAGGTCCATAACATTGTACAGGAGGTGGCGAACAAAACCATCCCAAGGAAAAAGAAAAGCAAGAAGGCAAAGTGGTTGTCTGAAGAAGCTTTACAAATAGCAGAAGAATGGAGAGAATTGAAAAGCAGAGGAGAGAAGGAAAGGTTCATTCAATTAAATGTAGAGTTTCAAAGAATAGCTAGGAGAGACATGAAGGCCTTCTTCAAGTAACAGTGCTTAATAATAGAAGAAACCAAAAAAAAAAAAAAAAGAAAAGAAAAGGGGGGGGCAAATACTAGATATCTCTTCAGGAAAATTGGAAATATCAAGGGAGCATTATGCCCAAAACTGGCACAATAGAGGATAAAAATGGTAAAGACCTAGCAGATGCTGAAGAGATCAAGAAGAGATGAAAAGAATACACAGAAGAACAGTATAAAAAAAGATCTTAATGAACCAGATTACTACGATGGTGTAGTTAGTCACCTAGAGCCAGACATTCTGGAGTGTGAAGTCAAGTGTGTCTTAAGAAGCACTGCTACTAATAAAGCTAGTGGATGCAATGAAATTACAGCTGCTGCTACTGCTGCTAAGTCGCTTCAGTCATGTCTGACTCTGTGCAACCCCATAAATGGCAGCCCACCAGGCTCCCCCGTCCCTGGGATTCTCCAGGCAAGAACACTGGAGTGGGTTGCCATTGCCTTCTCCAATGCATGAAAGGGAATAACCCTGTGTACGAGACAGCAAAAGAGACACTGATGTATAGATCAGTCTTATGGACTCTGAGAGAGAGGGAGAGGGTGGGAAGATTTGGGAGAATGGCATTGAAACATGTAAAATATCATGTATGAAATGAGTTGCCAGTCCAGGTTCGATGCACAATACTGGATGCTTGGGGCTGGTGCACTGGGACGACCCAGAGGGATGGAATGGGGAGGGAGGAGGGAGGAGGGTTCAGGATGGGGAGCACATGTATACCTGTGGCGGATTCATTTTGATATTTGGCAAAACTAATACAATTATGTAAAGTTTAAAAAATGAAATAAAATTAAAAAAAAAAGAAAGCTAAAAAAAAAAAAAAAAAAAAAGAAGACAAAATGCCAAAGAATTGATGACTCCTGTAAGTCCCTTGGATAGCAAGGAGACCATACCAGTCAATCTACCAGGGATATCAACCCTGAATGTTCATGGGAAGGACTGATGCTGAAGTTGAAGCTCCAGTATTTTGGTCATCTGATGCAAACAGACAATTCATTAGAAAAGTCCCTGATGCTGGGAAAGATCAAGGGCAGAAGAAGAAGAGGATAAGATGGCTGGACAGCATCAATGATGCAATGAACATGAACTTGGGCAAACTCTAGGAGATGGTGAGGGACAGGGAGGCCTGTGTGCTGCAGTCCATGGGGTTGCAAAGAGTCAGAAACGACTGAGTGACTGAGCAACAGCAATATAGCCAATTAATGATGCTCTGACAGTTTCAGATGAACAGCAAAGGGACTCAACCCTACCATTTGTGTAGTTTTAAAACACTTAAATGGTGTTCTATGTTCATATGTGCTTACCAATAATCATATTTTCTGAGAACAAACTGAAACTCTCATAGCAAACAACCTTGAAAAATAATTATTTCATAATCAATCAGCTTATCCCACATGGTCAATTATTGTTTCTCTAGTCTATTTGATAATGAAGACTAATGGGTGCTTTGTTTTTAAGTTGTCCTTTCTTTTTTTATTCTTACCTATGAAAAATTACATGAAGGCAAATAGTTTATGGCATGTAACATTTGTCTGGGCCTATATCACATTTTGGAGAAGGCAATGGCAACCCATTCCAGTACTCTTGCCTGGAAAATCCCATGGACAGAGGAGCCTGGTGTGAAGAGTCGGACACGACTGAGTGACTTCACTTTCACTTTTCACTTTCACGCATTGGAGAAGGAAATGACAACCCACTCCAGTGTTCTTGCCTGGAGAATCCCAGGGATGGGGAAGCCTTGGAGGGCTGCCGTCTATGGGGTCGCACAGAGTCAGACACGACTGACGCGACTTAGCAGCAGCAGCAGCATATCACATTTGAAATATAAATGTTGTCAATTTTAGATAGCAATTTGATAGTGATATTTTAAGGGTTAATGCCAGTGAAGAAAATAACAAAATATAATTCATTCCCAGAGTAACATAGAAATATCACTGTCACTGTTAAAAACACATCCTTGTAAATTCCATTAAAAAAAAATTTTGATGATCAAAACCTTAGAGGAAACTAGATTGTCTCCATTATAAGCAGTTCTGTGGAAACAAATTTGAAATGTACGCACTTTGTTCTACTGGGGCTTCGAATAACTCAACTGAATATTTCAGAAGAAGCCACGAGTGTGTTAAGAAAAGAAACTAATGCATGATAGAAGCCAGACTAATCAAGGGAAGCAGTGCGACAGCATATGTTGTTTTCTCTAGAAAAATCCAAATGGGACATTCAGATGACTGAGTCTGAAATTAATTTTATAGGCATTAACGTTGTGGGTGTTTCACACACGCAAGTTCAGAACATTTCCCTTGATGGTTAAACAAAATGTGGGTATCAAGAGGGACATAAATTGAAACTCACAGCCCCTTACAATCAATCGAGTTTTACATCAACTTTGTTTTCATTGTTCTTAGAAAATTTATACTGTGCTTCCCTACCAAAATGTTGGTTAAAATAATGCTAAATATTTACAGACTAAGTGGGTGCTAATATAATATTTCTCAACTATATATTTAATTTCAAGAAGGGTCATACTGGCATACCTACAAGAATTTGCTTTCCAGTCTCCAAATTTTCATACTTCTTTATAAAAGTAAAACATGGATCAATAATAAAAAAAATTTCCATAAATTTAAGAGGTTAAGAATTTAGTCTGAAAAAAATAACCATGAGATAAAATGAATCATACATCTTAAATGTTATTCAGTGTTCTATGTAATGATCAGTTAAGGAAAAAAAAAACATTGTTTATGAAAAATACTGTGAGTAACATCTTGAGCACTACAGTTAAAGCTCTGATTTAAAACCTATAATTCATGTCCATCATCAGAAGTCTTTGCTGAATAGACAAGTAAATATCTGTAAAAAATATATATATAATAATATGAGAAACTCTGCTAGAGATTCAGACACTTTTCCAGTCCTCTAAAGTCTTTTAAAATAAAATTTACGTGATATTCCAATGGTTGACCTAATAGTGTCAACTATATTTAAGCAAGGTCCATCCTCGTGGGGCCATAAGTTTTGCAATGTATAATGTGTTGTGTACTTTGAATTAAGCAATAGAATTCATCTTAAAATTTCTTATATTATAATTTATTTTATTGAAATTTCAAAAACATGACTGTTACCCCACAAAATCCAGCCATAAATCACTTGCCTAAACTATAATTGTACTAAGTGACATTGAAGGCAAATATATGAGGAAACAGTAGAAATAGGTTAAAGACTTTATTTCTTTGGGGTCCAAAATCACTGCAGATGGTGACTGCAGCCATGAAATTAAAAGACAGTTGCTCGTTGAAAGAAAAGTTATGACCAACCTAGACAGCATATTAAAAAGCAGAGACTACTTTGCCAACAAAGGTCTGTCTAGTCAAAGCTATGGTTTTCCAGTAGTCATATATGGATGTGAGAGTTGGACTATAAAGAAAGCTGAGCACCAAAGAATTGATGCTTTTGATTTTGGTGTTGGAGAAGACTCTTGAGAGTCCTTGGACTGCAAGGAGATCCAACCAGTCCATCCTAAAGGAAATCAGTCCTGATTATTCATTGGAAGGACTGATGCTGAAGCTGAGGCTCCAATACTCTGGCCACCTGATGCGAAGAACTGTCTCATTTGAAAAGACCCTAATTCTGGGAAAGATTGTAGGCAGGAGGAAAAGGGGACAATAGAGGATAAGATTGTTGGATTGCATCACCAACTCAATGGACTTGAGTTTGAGTGAACTGTGGAAGTTGGCAATGGACAGGGAGACCTGGCATGCTGCAGTCCATGGGTTCACAAAGAGTCAGACACGACTGAGTGACTGAACTGACTGAAACTATAATTTGACTAAGTGACATTGAGGGTCTGTTATACTTGAAAATTTTGATAACATAGTGGACCTATTTTATAGCAATACATAATTACAACTTGATTTTAGTTTTCATTTAATTTCGTATTTTTTTTAGCACAGAATGCTTTTTTGATGTACCTATCCATATTTCCATGATGCTTTGTACTCACAAGATTTATTTCTGTTTCTAAAGTTTCTTTTTCCCCTTAACATTTGAAGATACATATGAACAACCAAATATGGATCCAACAAAAATATTGCAAATATTATATTATTAGGCCAAAAAAAATTGCTTGTCCAAAATAGAAGACCAAGATAACCTAATGACTGTCACAATTGTATTTTCCACATCAGAAGTTAAACCAATAGAGTCTAAGGTTTTAAGAATGAGCAGCATGGTGGTAAGAGACCACATAATTTGAAAATATAAAAAAGCGAAGAACAAGTTGTCTAGTGGAGCCAAGGTCAGTGCTCACTAGGTGTCAGCCAGTCAACCTTGGATTTAGGTCATCAGTTTTAGTTTAGTTTTAACATCCTATAAATTTTGTTTCTTTTAGCTTATTTCAAATTTCTTCCTATTTTATTCTCTTTTTTTTTCTTTGTTTGGATTAGAATGTACATTACATTTTTACCTCTACTTGTTAAAAAAATTATGCAGTCTGTTAAAAACACTTTATTTAGCCTATACATTTTAATAGGTTTATTTAGCATACGAGATGAAAAGGGATCATAATCTCTGGTATACCCAGATTACATCACCCAATTTAGAATACTTAAGCTTAGTTTCTTTCTTTTTTTTTTTTCTTTCTGTAATATATATGCTGCTGTTGTGATGCATTTTAGCTGTATTCTGTTCTTTTTTTTTTTAATTTTATTTTATTTTTTAACTTTACAATATTGTATTGGTTTTGCCATATATCAACATGTGTTGTTTTTATGGTCAGTTTGCTTAGAATTAACCACATACTACCATCTTCATTGTTTATCCTCTGTCTTGTAGAATTTCATGCCTAAAGGGTACTTTGAAATAATCTTAATTAGGCTTTATTTTTGGAAATCTCTGTCTATTTTTCTTCATTTTTGTCTACATATGCAATGTATGGAAACACCACTGAGACAAATATAATTCATAACATAAAACCAGAAAGGAATTCTTATCAGGGACAAGATATTGAACATGAATAAAGTGTGAGGAAAGAAATATAGACCAATGAAATAAGACAGAGAGTCTAGAAACAGGTCAACAATGTATATCAACTTGTTTTTAACAAAGTACACAGGCATCATTGTAATTGAGGGTGTTAATAAGGTAGTTTTGGCTTATTTGATTATCCAGGTCATTTGAGGTGGATTATATACTTACATGTTAAAAGTAGAACAGTAAATCTTCTAGCTAGAATTGAAGGGAAGTATATTTACAGTTTTGAGTAATAAATTCATAAATTCTCTTTAACCTGAGAACATTCATTTCCAATTGCTGTTGTAAAAATTATCATAAATGTAGAGGCTTAAAACAACACAAATATATTGTCTTATAATTCTGGAGGATAGAAGTCCTAAAATCAAGGTATAGAAAGGATTGTGTTCTTTCACAATATTCTGGGGAGGAATATGTTTCCATATATATTCTTGATTCTTGTGGCTACTTGTATTACTTGTCTGATGGGAACTCCCCCCATCTCCAAAATCACTAGAATAAAATTCTTCAACTAGTATCTCTTTTTCTGATCACTTGAATCCCTCTTATATGTTCACTGATTATTTTATTGTGCCCACCACATTATCTACAATGATTTCTCAATCTGAAGACACAATTTAATCACATCTGCATTTTACTGTCTTTCTTTCTTTCTTTTTTTTATGCATCATAAGGTAAAATTCACAGCTTTGAAAATTTGAATGTGGACATTTTTGTTGATGACTTCTGGCACCTAAATATCTATATTCATCCACATATAAAGTGTATTAATTACATAACAATATCCCCAGAAGATTCAACTCAATGGAGCACACACTCATAATCCAAGATTTCATTTAATATTCATTGGCTTAAAAGGCTTAGTTTAGTTCAATTCAGTTTAGTCATTTAGTCGTGTCCGACTCTTTACGACCCCATGAATCGCAACACACCAGGCCTCCCTGTCCATCACCAACACCCGGAGTTCACTCAAACTCATATCCCTCGAGTCGGTGATGCCATCCAGCCATCTCATCCTCTGTCGCCCCTTCTCCTCCTGCCCCCAATCCCTCCCAGCATCAGGGTCTTTTCCAATGAGTCAACTCTTCACATGAGGTGGCCAAAGTATTGGAGTTACAGCTCCAGCATCAGTCCTTCCAATGAACAGCCAGGACTGATATCCTTTAGAAAGGACTGGTTGGATCTTCTTGCAGTCCAAGGGACTCTCAAGAGGCTTCTCCAACACCACAGTTCAAAAGTATCAATTCTTCGGTGTTTAGCTTTCGTCACAGTCCAACTTTCACATCCATACATGACCACTGGAAAAACCATAGCCTTAACTAGATGGACCTTTGTTGGCAAAGTAATATCTCTGCTTTTCAATATCCCATCTAGGTTGGTCATAACTTTCCTTGCAAGGAGCAAGCATCTTTTAATTTCATGGCTGCAATCACCATCTGCAGTGATCATGGAGCCAAAAAAAAAGAAATCTGTCACTGTTTTCATATTTTCCCCATCTATCAGTCATGAAGTGATGGGACTGGATGGCATGATCTTAGTTTTCTGAATGTTGAGCTTTAAGCCATCTTTTTCACTCTCCTCTTTCACTTTCATCAAGAGGCTTTATAGTTCCTCTTCACTTTCTGCCATAAGAGTGGTGTCATCTGCATATTGGAGATTATTGATATTTTTCCCGCAATCTTGATTTCAGCTTGTGCTTCTTCCAGCCCAGCATTTCTCATGATGTACTCTGCATATAAGTTAAATAAGCAGGGTGACAATATACAGCCTTGATGTACTCCTTTTCTTATTTGGAAACAGTCTGTTGTTCCATATTCAGTTCTAACTGTTGCTTCCTAACCTGCATACAGGTTTCTCAAAAGGCAGGTCAGGTGGTCTTGTATTCCCATCTCTTTCAGAGTTTTCCACATTTCATTGTGGTCCACACAGTCAAAGGCTTTGGCATAGTCAATAAAGCAGAAATAGATGTTTTTCTGGAACTCTCTTGCTTTTTCAATGATCCAATGAATGTTGGCAAATTGATCTCTGGTTCTTCTGCCTTTTCTAAAACTAGCTTGAACATCTGGAAGTTCACAGTTCACATATAGTTGAAGCCTGGCTTGGAGAATTTTGAGCATTACTTTACTAGCGTGTGAGATGAGTGCAATTATACAGTAGTTTGAGCATTCTTTGGCATTGCCTTTCTTTGGGATTGGAATGAAAACTGACCTTTTCCAGTCCTGTGGCCACTGCTGAGTTTTCTGAATTTGCTGGCATATTGAGTGCAGCACTTTCACAGCATCATCTTTCAGGATTTGAAACAGCTCAACTGGAATTCCATCAACTCCACTAGCTTTGTTCATAGTGATGCTTTCTATGGCCCACTTGACTTCACATTTCAAGAAGTCTGGCTCTAGGTGAGTGATCACACCATCGTGATTATCTGGGTCTTGAAGCTCTTTTTGTACAGTTCTTCTGTGTATTCTTGCCACCTTTTCTTAATATCTTCTGCTTCTGTTAGGTCCATACCATTTCTGTCCTTTATTAAGCCCATGTTTGCATGAAATGTTCCCTTGGTATCTCTCATTTTCTTGAAGAGATCTCTAGTGTTTCCCATTCTGTTGTTTTCCTCTATTTCTTTGCATTTATTGCTGAGCAAGGCTTTCTTATCTCTCCTTGCTATTCTTTGGGACTCTGCATTCAGATGCTTATGTCTTTCCTTCTCTGTTTTACTTTTTACTTCTCTTCTTTTCACAGCTATTTGTAAGGCGTCCTCAGACAGCCATTTTGCTTTTTTGCATTTCTTTTCCATGGGGATGGTCTTGATCCCTGTCTCCTGTACAATGTCACAAACCTCCATCCATAGTTCATTAGGCACTCTGTATATCAGATCTAGTCCCTTAAATCTATTTGACACTTCCACTGTATACTCATAAGGGATTTGATTTAGGTCATACCTGAATGGTCTAGTGGTTTTCCGTACTGTCTTAAATTTAAGTCTGAATTTGGCAATAAGGAGTTCATGATCTGAGCCACAGTCAGCTCCCAGTCTTGTTTTTGCTGACTGTATAGAGCTTCTCCATTTTTGGCTGCAAAGAATATAATCAATTTGATTTCAGTGTTGACCATCTGGTGATGTCCATGTGTAGAGTCTTCTCTTGGGTTGTTGGAAGAGGGTGTTTGCTAGGACCAGTGTATTCTCTTGGCAAAACTCTATTAGCTTTGCTCTGGTTCATTCCGTACTCCAAGGCCAAATTTGCCTGTTACTCTAGGTGTTTCTTGACTTCCTACTTTTGCATTCCAGTCCCCTATAATGAAAAGGACATCTTTTTTGGGTGTTAGTTCTAAAAGGTCTTGTAGGTCTTCATAGACCCGTTCAACTTCAGCTTCTTCAGTGTTACTGATTGGGGCATAGACTTGGATTACCGTGATAGTGAATGGATTGCCTTGGGAACGAACAGAGATCATTCTGTCGTTTTTGAGATTGCATCCATATACTGCATTTCGGACTCTTTTTTTTTTAAATTTTTTATTCTTTTTATTATTTTTTTACTTTACAATATTCTATTGGTTTTGCCATACATCAACATGCATCTGCCACGGGTGTACATGTGTTCCCCATCCTGAATCCCACTCCAACCTCCCTCCCCATACCATCTCTCTGGGTCATCCCAGTGCACCAGCCCCAAGCTTCCTGTATTTTGCATCGAACGTGGACTGGCGATTCTTTTCTTATATGATATTATACATGTTTTAATGCCATTCTCCTAAATCATCCCCCTCCCCACTCTCCCACAGAGTCCAAAAGACTGTTCTATACATCTGTGTCTCTTTTGCTGTCTCGCATACAGGGTTTCTGTTACCATCTTTCTAAATTCTATATATATGTGTTATTATACTGTATTGGTGTTTTCCTTTCTGGCTTACTTCACTCTGTATAACAGACTCCAGTTTCATCCACCTCATTAGAACTGATTCAAATGCATTCTTTTTAATGGCTGAGTAATACTCCATTGTGTATATGTACCACAGCTTTCTTATCCATTCATCTGCTGATGGACTTCTAGGTTGCTTCCATGTCTTGGCTATTATAAACAGTGCTGTGATGAACATTGGGATACACATGTCTCTTTCAGTTCTGGTTTCCTTGGTGTGTATGTCCAGCAGTGGGATTGCTGGGTCGTATGGCAGTTCTATTTCCAGTTTTTTAAGAAATCTCCACACCATTCTCCATAGTGGACTCTTTTTTGACCATGATGGCTACTCCATTTCTTCTAAGGGATTCCTGCCCACATTAGTAGATATAATGGTCATCTAAGTTAAATTCACCCACTCCAGTCCATTTTAGTTCACTGATTCTTAGAATGTCAACATTCACTCTTGCCATCTCCTGTTTGACCACTTCCAATTTGCCTTGATTCATGGACCTGACATTCCAGGTTCCTATGCAATATTGCAATTTACAACATCAGACCTTGCTTCTATCACCAGTCACATCCACAGCTGGGTATTTTTTTTTGCTTTGGCTCAATCTCTTCATTCTTTCTGGAGTTATTTCTCCACTGATCTCCAGTAGCATATTGGACACCTACTTACCCAGGGAATTCCTCTTTCAGTATCCTATCATTTTGCTTTTTAATAATGTTCATGGGGTTTTCAAGGCAAGAAAATTGAAGTGGTTTGCCATTCCCTTCTCCAGTGGACTACATTCTGTCAGACCTCTTCACCATGATCCTCCCGTCTTGGGTGGGTCAGCTTCCACATGGCATGGCTTAGTTTCATTGAGTTAGAAAAGGCTGTGGTCCTAGTGTGATTAGGTTGACTAGTTTTCTGTGATTATGTTTTCAGTGTGTCTGCCTTCTGATGCCCTCTTACAACACCTACCGTCTTACTTGGGTTTCTCTTAAGTTGGACTTGAAAGGCTTAGTTTAGTTCAGTTCAGTTGCTCAGTCGTGTCCGACTCTTTGCGACCCCATGAATCGCAGCATGCCAGGCCTCCCTGTCCATCACCAACTCCCGGAGTTCACTCAGATTCATGTCCACCGAGTCAGTGATGCCATCCAGCCATCTCATCCTCTGTTGTCCCCTTCTCCTCCTGCCCCCAATTCCTCCCAGCATCAGAGTCTTTTCCAATGAGTCAACTCTTCGCATGAGGTGGCCAAAGTACTGGAGTTTCAGCTTCAGCATCATTCCTTCCAAAGAAATCCCAGGGCTGATCTCCTTCAGAATGGACTAGTTGGATCTCCTTGCAGTCCAAGGGACTCTCAAGAGTCTTCTCCAACACCACAGTTCAAAACCATCAATTCTTCAGCACTCAGCCATCTTCACAGTCCAACTCTCACATCCATACATGACCACTGGAAAAACTATAGCCTTGACCAGACGAACCTTTGTTGACAAAGTAACGTCTCTGCTTTTGAATATGCTACCTAGGTTGGTCCTAACTTTCCTTCCAAGGAGTAAGCGTCTTTTAATTTCATGGCTGCAGTCACCATCTGCAGTGAATTTGGAGCCCAGAAAAATAAAGTCTGACACTGTTTCCACTGTTTCCCAATCTATTTCCCATGAAGTGGTGGGACCGGATGCCATGATCTTCATTTTCTGAATGTTGAGCTTTAAGCCAACTTTTTCACTCTCCACTTTCACTTTCATCAAGAGGCTTTTGAGTTCCTCTTCACTTTCTGCCATAAGGGTGGTGTCATCTGCATAACTGAGGTTATTGATCTTTCTCCCAGCAATCTTGAATCCAGCTTGTGTTTCCTCCAGTCCAGTGTTTCTTGTGATGTACTCTGCATAGAAGTTAAATAAGCAGGGTGACAATATACAGCCTTGACGTACTCCTTTCCCTATTTGGAACCAGTCTGTTGTTCCATGTCCAGTTCTAACTGTTGCTTCCTGACCTGCATACAAATTTCTGAAGAGGCAGATCAGGTGGTCTGGTATTCCCATCTCTTTCAGAATTTTCCACAGTTTATTGTGATCCACACAGTCAAAGGCGTTGGCATAGTCAATAAAACAGAAATAGATGTTTTTCTGGAACTCTCTTGCTTTTTCCATGATCCCGCAGATTTTGGCAATTTGATGTCTGGTCCCTCTGCCTTTTCTAAAACCAGCTTGTACCTCAGGAAGTTCACGGTTCACTTATTGGTGAAGCCTGGCTTGGAGAATTTTGAGCATTACTTTACTAGCGTGTGAGATGAGTGCAATTGTGTGGTAGTTTGAGCATTCTTTGGCATTGCTTTTCTTTGGGATTGGAGTGAAAACTGACCTTTTCCAGTCCTGTGGCCACTGCTGTGTTTTCCAAATTTGCTGGCATATTGAATGTAGCACTTTCACAGCATCATCTTTCAGGATTTGAAATAGCTTAAGTATCATCTAAATCAGATGTGAATGAGACTCTGGTAAGATTGTCCCTGGGACAAAACTCCACTCCATCCATGGACTACAAAACTAGGAAAAAAATTCATATGTTCCCAAAATACAATGTTGGGCCAGGAATAGTAAACAAGGAATAGACAACGCCCTTTCTAAAGTGAAAACAATGAAAAATAAAAGGAGTCACTTGTCAAAACAATTTCAAATTAGTCTAGGCTAACAGAGTTAAGCTTCAAGGTTTAATAATAATCTTCTATGTTTCATGGGTCCATGCTGTGACAATAGGTTTCACTCTTAGAATCTCCTTCCTTTTTTATGAAGATAGCATGCATGTATACCAAAGAAATTTTATTCACCTGTTTCCTTCCTGTAGAATTTTGTGAATCTTATAGCCTGCATTTGTTTTCCTTCTTTACCTTATAGTTCATGCTGGCAGTGTTTCTATTGGTGCAACATTTGCAATAACACTGTAGGTTCCCTGTGTATTTCAGGGGAATTCATTGCATTAGACAAAGGCTCCTTTACAGATCTTTCCAGAATGATCCTACCTCCATTCTTGGTTTCTATGTTGATGTGGCTGAGGGAATCCATGAATCACATGTTTAATTTGTTCATAGAGCATTTCTGTAAGTAAATAATCTTTTGACCTTTCTAAGAGATTCAGTCATATCCCCAGCTTTTTTACTATAATTTCCCTAATTTTATTATTATTTATAGTGGCTTTCCTGGTGGCTCAGATGCTAAAGAATCCACCTACAATGCAGGAGACCTGGGTTTGATCCCTGGATTGGGAAGATACCTGGAAAAGGGAATGGCTACCCACTCCAGTATTCTGGCCTGGAGAATTCCTTGGACCATATAGTCCATGAGGTCGCGATGAGTCGGACAGGACTGAGCGATTTTACTAATCACTGCAGTTTGGTTAAACTGAGAATTTTCATTATCGTGAAGTCATGGCTGCTTTTTACTTAACATTTCTTCCTTCCTATTCTATGTATGCAGCATTTTACTATAAGCAGCAACAAGAAATTACTACACACCCTTTACAATTTACTCGGAAATCTCCTCAGCTGGATATCCAAATTAATCATTTATAAGTTCTGCCTTTTATCCTTTAACTGCAGGAAGTAATTCAACTAAGTAAGATTTCTCCTACTGTATAATAAGGGAGAGGGTGGGAAGATTTGGGAGAATGGCACTGAAACGTAAAATATCATGTATGAAATGAGTTGCCAGTCCAGGTTCGATGCACGATACTGGATCCTAGGGGCTGGTGCACTGGGACGACCCAGAGGGATGGAATGGGGAGGGAGGAGGGAGGAGGGTTCAGGATGGGGAACACATGTATACCTGTGGCGGATTCATTTTGATATTTGGCAAAACTAATACAGTTATGTAAAGTTTAAAAATAAAATAAAATTAAAAAAAAAAAAAAGAATTATTTTCACCCAGTTTCCAAAAACATATGCCTCATTTCCTTCTAAGTCCTCACCAAAACTTCCTCTAATATTCCCATTTCTACCAAAAGCTTGTCTATGCTGATGTAATTATTCCAGTATAGACTTTTTGCTACTTACTTCTTGAGTTCTCACTAGCAAGGTTCTTAATATTCATATTTTTGCTAAGAATCTGTTCAAGTCAAACTAGGCTTTTTCTATCATGCTCCTCAAAATTCCTCATGCTCTACACATTACACAGTCCTAACCCAAATTCCAAATGTTTAGATATTTATTATTTATTACTTCCAGGCACAAAAATGTTTTCTATTACTGCTTAACAAATTACTACAAATACAGTAGCTTAAAAAATTACAGCTTTGTTATCTTGCTATTCTAAGGGTCAGGCGTCTTCTAACCAGCATGTCAACACAGATGTTTTCCTTATGGAGGCAGCAGGAAGAACTGAAACTCAGCATTTTTCAGTTCCTACAGGCTTCCTACAACTTCAACTCCTGGCTCCTTTCTACAGTTTTAAGGCCAGCAGCACAACATCATCACAGGTCTCACTTCTGTGGTCACATCGCCTTTTTCTGACTCTTACATTATGTCCTAACTTTGTGATTTCATTTGATCCATCCAGACATCCCAAGATAATCTTCATGTTTCAAGACCTTTAAATTAACCTTTAAAGTAACCATATCTGCAAAGTCTCTGCAAGTAAATGATATACGTTGCAAGGATTAGGGTGTGAGGTTTTTTTGTGTGTGAGGAAAGCATTTTCTTCTTACCATACAGCCTAAGTATTAAAATAATTATGAGTAAAAAAGAATTGATACATTCAAATTTATTATAAGTAAGAATTATGTTGATCTAAAGACATCATAAAATGAATGAAAAAGAAAGAAACCAGAAAAATGTATGTTAAATGAATATACCTTAGAGAGGATTCATATCCAGAGTACATAAAAAGTTCTCACAGATAATAAGAAAATACACAGATCCTTCACAAACGAATATTTTCAAATCAAAAATAAATAAATAAGAACCACTCAACATCATTATACATCAGGGAAATGCAATTTCCACTTTGAGATAATCTTGTATATGCACCAATCTAGCTAAAATTCAATGGCTTGATTGACAATATAAAATCTGAGGCTTTCATAGTTTGTCATTTTCTTCACTATGGATATTTTTCAGTAAATTTTCTTTTTTAAACAAATTGTATTAAAATATCTTTTTATCTTCATTGCTGAGTTATTTGGAACCCCAGAGCTTCATTTCCACCTCTCTAGTCCAATTCCTGATTTAAAGTACAAAACCAGACAAAACCAATCAATAGTAATAGAGGTCAGAATACTGGTTGTATTTTGGGAAGGTGGTATTGATCAGGAAAAAGCCTTTGGGTGCTGGAATTATCTGTACCAGTACTGTGGGTGTTAGTTAGGTTTTGGGTGTATAACAATGAAAGAATTTGTCAAACTGTTCAAGCTGCATACTAAACTAAATTTATGAGTCAAAATAAGTTAAAAAAGTCATTGGCAAGAAATCCCATCTAAGAAACTGATTATAAAAAAAAAATAGTTTGACAACCTCTCTCTTATTTTCAGTTATTTATTTCATAGCTCCAAAGAAGTTAATCAAAAATTTCATGTCTCCTATAAGAGAATACAATTATATTTTAGCTTACCTTTATACTGAGAAGGTAGAAATGTAATCATATTTCTGTGGGAGGTAATTTCTATTAGACTCCAAAATGTGTATGGACTCTGAAGTTTGTTTCATGTTCCATGCTTCTAACAAGACCATGAAACTCAAAATTTCTTATGGTGAAAATTGACTTTAGTATTCTTCATGCTTTGTAATGTTATTGATCTCCTTTATTTCCTGGCATCTAAGAAATTCTTACTTTCCTCAAATTTTATTCCTGCATTTAAAAATAACTGAAAACCTGCACATCTATCTGATATAGACTGAATTGTGTCCCCTCAACACTCATATATGGAAGTTCTAATCCTCAGAACCTCAGAATGTGATTGCATTTGGAGAGAGATTTTTAAGAGTTAAATAAAGATGAATGAGTTCATATGGGTGGGTTCATAACCAGTATCGCTGATATTTCTTTAAGAAAATTAAGAGAGAGCAGGATTCTGTGCATGTAGAGAAAAGAGCCCCTGAGGACACACAGAGAGGAGAAATCACCAAGAGAAGCCACCCCTGCCAACACTTTGACCCTGGACTTCCAGCCTGCAGAACGGTGAGAAATAAATTTCTGTTGCTTAAGGGACCTAGTGTCTGTATTTTGTTATATCAACTCTAGAAAATTAATACCACATTGTTTTTCATTCTTCTTAAAGAAAAGTGTTTTGACTAATCAAATGCTGAACTTATGTGAAATTATGAAGTCTCCACTTTGATAATAGATATTCACTAAGGCCTATGCTATGATTGTGTTCAGTAAAGAAGCTATGGACACTCTCCAAGAAGATGAGGAAAGGAAAATATCATTCACTGACCACAGGTTGGAAATGTGTGAAGCTGTGTGTAAATGCAGTGTTAGACATTGCTCACTCTGTGATATGATTAATCATTAATGTTTCCCACAATAGACAGCAAGACCATGATGGCAGGGTCCATTGATCAGGCATTTTATTTCCCCTCAGGCATATGAGTATATTTATAACAGACTCATTTTACTATGCTTAAATAAAAAGGAACAAATTTAACTCTATGTTCTCTTAAAGACTTGCCTAGGTTGTTTCTTATTTTAATTCCTACCATGCTATAACAGCTAACAGAAAATATTTTTTCTAACAGTGAAACTAAAAAGATAAAAGCTCAATCTCTGATTCCATTTTCCTCAGGGTGATCCAGATGCAAGATCATCTGAAGTAAATAAATTTTAAAAATCATAAACATATTTCAAGAAAAAGAAAAAGGGTAGAAGTGGTGATTGCTTGTCCATCAAATGGCAAACAAAGATTGAGAGGTAAGAAAATGAAATCAAAGTTAAGGGGGTGTCTCAGCTATATTTATATGTGTGAGAAACTGAAAGTGAACATGTCAGTTTTTAGTCTATTAAATGCCAGCAAACCATCATGTCTAACTTTATGCTATTTATTCTATTCTCAGAAGTAATCAATTCTTTCCAAATGTCTTAAGTTTTTGCTCTATGAGATTAACTGTAAGGTTCGGTTTCATAGAAACATGTAAACCAGAGCCTAAGGTCACAATAATATTTTGGTTTGTTTGTAGAAAGTAATTCTGTGTTATACAAGGAAACTAGAATTTTATCCTGTACCTAAATTAGTGGCTAGCTATGTAAACATGTGTCATTCTACACTATTTCATAACCCTTTTAGTTCATAAAAAATAATATAGAAAAGATTTTCCCCAATATTTACAAATATATCTATGAATTGGAAAGTATCTTGACACTATCGGAGGTAAAGTAATGATCAATTTGCAGAATAAAATATTAACATTAGATAGATAGGAACATTCATAGTTCCTTTAATAAAGTTACAGCCAAAAATGTTGTGACTGGATTAAAAATATTCTTAACATCACTAATCAAAATTACTAAGCTACAGAAAACTGACAAAAACAATTTCTGGAACAACACGAACTCTCATTCATGTGGGTGCAATTGTAACATGGGACAGCTGGAAGACAGTTTGCCATTTTCTTGAAAGAGGTTAAATTTACTACATAATCCAGCAATCTCACTCCTTGGTATTTACCACATAAGCCGAAATCTTATGCCAAAACCACCCAGAGGCAACCAATACAACTTTCATCAAGAGAACACACAGCATTAAACCTGTGCTATGGAATACACCCATAATTATAAATGAGCTTTTGATTCACACAACAACACTGACAAATACATTTTAATATAAACTTATTTATTTTAATTGGAGGCTAATTACTTTACAATATTGTATTGGTTTTGCCATACATTGACATGAATCTGCCACAGGTATACATGTGTTCCCCATCCTGAACCCCACTCCCACCTCCCTCCCCATACCATCTCTCTGGGTCATCCCAGTGCACCAGCCCCGAGCATCCTGTATCATGCATCGAACCTGGATTGGCGATTCATTTCGCATATGATAATATAGATGTTTCAATGCCATTCTCCCAAATCATCCCACTCTCACCCTCTCCCACAGAGTCCAAAAGACTGTTCTATACATCTGTGTCTCTTTTGCTATCTCACATACAGGATTATCATTACAATCTTTCTAAATTCCATATATATGAGTTATTATACTGTATTGGTGTTTCTCTTTCTGGCTTATTTCACTCTGAATAATAGGCTCCAGTTTCATCCACCTCATTAGAACTGATTCAAATGTATTCTTTTTAATGGCTGAGTAATATTCCCTTGGACTGCAAGGAGATCCAACCAGTCCATTCTGAAGGAGATCAGCCCTGGGATTTCTTTGGAAGGAATGATGCTAAAGCTGAAACTCCAGTACTTTGGCCACCTCATGCGAAGGGTTGACTCATTGGAAAAGACTCTGATGCTGGGAGGGATTGGGGGCAGGAGGAGAAGGGGGCGACAGAGGATGAGATGGCTGGATGGCATCACCGACTCGATGGACGTGAGTCTGAGTGAACTCCGGGAGTTGGTGATGGACAGGGAAGCCTGGCGTGCTGCGATTCATGGGGTCACAAAGAGTCGGACACGACTGAGCGACTGAACTGAATATTCCATTGTGTATATATACCAGAGCTTTCTTATCCATCTGTCTGCTGATGGACATCTAGGTTGCCCCCATGTCCTGGCTATTATAAGCAGTGCTGCAATGAACACTGGGGTACACTTGTCTCTTTCAATTCTGGTTTCCTCAGTGTGTATGCCCAGAAGTGGGATTGCTGGGTCGAATGGCAGTTCTATTTCCAGTTTTTTAAGGAATCTCCACACTGTTCTCCATAGTGGCTGTACTAGTTTGCATTCCCACCAGCAAAGTAAGAGGGTTCCCTTTTCTCCACACTCCAGCATTTATTGCTTGTAGACTTTTGGATAGCAGCCATTCTGACTGTTATGAAATGGTACCTCATTGTGGTTTTGATTTGCATTTCTCTGATAATGAGTGATGTTGAGCATCTTTTCATGTGTTTGTTAGCCATCTGTATTATTTTTCTGGAATTAAGATGCAGGAGTTACTTGTATATTTTTGAGATTAATTATTTGTCAGTTGCTTCATTTGCTATTATTTTCTCCCATTCTGAAGGCTGTCTTTTCACCTTGCTTATAGTTTCCTTTGTTGTACAGAAGCTTTTAAGTTTAATTAGGTCCCATTTGTTTAATTTTGCTTTTATTTCCAATATTCTGGGAGGTGGGTCATAGAGGATCCTGCTGTGATTTATGTCGGAGAGTGTTTTGCCTATATTCTCCTCTAGAAGTTTTATAGTTTCTGGTCTTACATTTAGATCTTTAATCCATTTTGAGTTTATTTTTGTGTTCTGTTGCTGATACAGCAAATATCGCAAAGTTACCATCATATTAAAGCAACACAAAATTATAATCTTAAAGTCCAGGAGATCAGAAATTCTAAACAGTTCTCACCAGGGTAAAATCAACATGCCATCAATGCTTTGGGGAAGAATACCCTCGCATTTTCCAGCTTGCAGAAGGTTGATTACATTTATTGAGATATGATTCCTTTTCCATCTTTGAAGGTAGATCTGGTATTTTAAAATCACTTTAGTTCCATCACTATTCAAATTGATTCACTTTAAAATGAAGAAGGGCTTCCCAGGTGGTGTTAGAGGTAAAGAACTCACCTACAGATGCATGAGACATAAGGGACACAGGTTCCATCTCTAGGTCAGGAAGATCCTCTGGAGCCAGGAAATGGCAACCCACTCCACTATTCTTGCCCAGAGAATTTCATGGACAGAGGAACCTAGCAGGCTACAGTCCAGAGGGTCGCTAGGAATCGGACAAGACAGCATGCACACAAGATTGAAACACAAGGCACCATCCAAAAGAAACAAGATGATGAAGTCTACAGACTGGCAAAAATTTATATAATAATGACCACTCATGGTCACTTTCATTGCTATAAACACTTTCATTGGTACAAACATCCTTGAAGGGAACTTGCATGCTTAATAACTCATTAGTTTCCCACTCTTTGCAACCCAATGGGCTGTAGCTCGCCAGGCTCCTCTGTCCATGGGGATTCTCCAGGAAACAATACTGGAGTAGGTTGCCATGCCATCCTCCAGGGGATCTTCCCAACCCAGGGATCAAACCCAGGTCTCCCGCATTGCAGGTGGATTCTTTACCATCTGAGCTACCAGGGAAACCCAAAAATACTGGGGGGTAGCATATCCCTTCACCAGGGGATCTTCCCCACCCAGGAATCAAACCAGGGTCTCCTGCATTGCAGGCGGGTTCTTTACCAGTTGAGCTATCAGGGAAACCCAAAGGGAACTTGGTAGTTCTAAAAGTCTTTAAAATAAGTTTAACTCTGTGTAAGAATTATATTGGCAAGGTGAGATTGCATATTACACAGCATTATGAAAGTGGTTGTCCTCCATTTAGCCATTAGTAGAGTTACTGGCATGAATGAATGGTTTGATTCATTTATTTCTCTCCCATATAGATATTCTGTTTTGCTGTTTTGGTTTCCAATTTTTTTCAAGTTATATATATATATATATTTTTTTTTTTTTGTAAGTTATAGTATTCTCAGTAAGGTCTATTATGGAGCAGCAGTAAAAATAGTGCATGTTGATGAAAACCTGTATAAATCTTTTGGTTAAAAATGTCTAAATATATGTGTCTTAGTTTCTCATGTCTATCATGCACCTCTGAATTCTTCTAGCCTCCACCCATTATCAGTTCTAAAGACATTTTAAGTATGTATTATAGCAGCATCCCAGTTGCTGTTACTAAAGATCAGGTGGCTTGAAAAACAAAAGAATTTTATTCTCTCAAGTTCTGAAGGGCAGATCTCAAACCAAAGTGTTGTGAGGCTGCATACCTTCCTGAGACTCTCTGGGGGAATCCCTTCTTTTTATCTTCCTGCTTCTGTAGGCTGCTGACATTCCTGGGCTAGAAGACACATCATCCCAATAGCTGCCTCCAACTTCACAAAGCTTTCTCCTCTGTGAGTGTTAGCCTCACAGAGTTTGCCTTTGCGACCTGGCAACCCACTCCAATATTATTGCCTGGGAAATCCCACGGACATAGGAATCTGGTGGGCTACAGTACATGAAGTTACAAAGAGTTGGACATGACTGAGCAAGTAACACTTTAGTTAGCTATTGATAATATAGGGGAAATTCCTCCTTTCAAAAGTTTTAGTTTAGGTACATCTTTTCCATACAAAATCACATTTACTCTTGTTCTAGATCAGATCAGATCAGTTCAGTTCAGTTCAGTTCAGCTGCTCAGTCATGTCCAACTCTTTGCGACCCCATGAATTGCAGCATGCCAGGCCTCCCTGTCCATCACCAACTCCCGGAATTCACTCAGACTCACGTCCATCGAGTCGGTGATGCCATCCAGCCATCTCATCCTCTGTCGTCCCCTTCTCCTCCTGCCCCCAATCCCTCCCAGCATCAGAGTCTTTTCCAATGAGTCAACCCTTCGCACGAGGTGGCCAAAGTACTGGAGTTTCAGCTTTAGCATCATTCCATCCAAAGAAATCCCAGGGCTGATCGCCTTCAGAATGGACTGGTTGGATCTCCTTGCAGTCCAAGGGACTCTCAAGAGTCTTCTCCAACACCACGGTTCAAAATCATCAATTCTTCGGCACTCAGCCTTCTTCACAGTCCAACTCTCACATCCATACATGACCACTATATCAGATACTATTTGCCAATTCTGAAGATTTGAATGTTGTCATATTTTAGGGGTTATGATTAAGCTAACTACACACACACACACACACACATATAGGCTTCCCTGATAACTCAGTTGGTAAAGAATCTGCCTGCAAAGCAAGAGACCCCAGTTCAATTCCTGGGTTGGGAAGAACTGCTGGAGAATGGATAGGCTACCCACTCCAGTATTCTCAGGCTTCCCTTGTGGCTCAGCTGGTAAAGAATCCGCCTGCAATGTGGGAGACCTGGGTTCAATCCTTGGGTTGGGAAGATCTCCTGGAGTGGGGAAATGTTACCCACTCCAGTATGCTGGCCTGGAGAATTCCATGAACTGTATAGTCCATGAGGTTGTAAAGAGTTGGACATGAATGAGCGACTTTTGTTTTCACTTTCATATCTGTACATATATATATATGAGTAAATATAATAAAAAATAATAACTAGAATTTGCATTTTGCAATGAATTCATAATGCTATGTATTTTTTTTTTTTGGCCCTGTGGCATGTGGGATTTTAGTTCCCTGACCAGTGTTTGAACCTACACCCCCTGTGTTAAAAGGGCAGGATCTTAACCACTGGACCTCCGGAGAAGTCCCATAGTCCTCATTTTTAATGCATTTTACTTTAATGTATTGAAAATCAAGTATAAAAATAAATTTATAATAATGAAGTATAATTGTTTGTTGAATTTTGATTCATTGAAGTTATGCCTACCAGGCTTCTCGGTCCATGGGATTTTCCAGGCAAGAGTATTGGATGGGGTGCCATTGCCTTCTCCAAATATTTACTCTAAAAGGAGCCAAATACTTGTAACAAGTTGAAGGCAAAATGCAGAAGAGTGTTTTAAAAGTGTGACATGAGCCAGGTGGGCTATATGGCATCATGAAAGACCACAGGTTTTGAAGTCAGAAAGACCCTTAGCTGGGGACCCTTGGGCATATAGAGAACTCTCATGAGCTTCAGTTTTCACTGCTGTACAGTTGGTGTCGTTATCCAGACAATGCACATGATTGTTATAAGGAAACATTACAAATGCATGTCCTGAAGTAAATCATTTATCATTAGGGAAATGAAGTGTAGAAATAGCTTAGCACAGGGTCTGGTGCATTTTTTAAATTTTTCCTAGTGTATTTTTCCAGTTTTATTGAGACTTATATTTATATATAGTTGACACAAAGCACAGCGTTAATGTTAAAGTATATAGCATAATGAATTGATTTATACATATGATAGCCATGATAAGTTTAGTTAATATCCTTTGTAGTATATCAAAACAAAAAGAAAAAAAATATTGTAATGGGAACTCTTAGGATCCATTCTTTCAACATCTTTCAAATATATCATACAGCAATGTTAAGTATGAGGCTTCCAAGGTGGTGCAGTGGTAAAGAATCTGCCTGCCAATGCAGGAAACTCAAGAGTAGCAGGTTTTATCCCTGAGTCAGGAAGATTCCTTGGAGTATGAAATGGCAACCCACTGCAGTATTAATGCCTGAAAAACTCAATGGCCAGAGAAACTTGGTGGACCTCAGTCCATGAGTTTACAAAGAGTTGGACGTGATTGAGAGACTGAGCACGTATAATATGTTAACTATAGTTAGTCATCACACTGTACATTCCAACTCCAGTACTTATGTATTTTATGACTGGAAGTTTACACCTTTTGACCACCTTCACCCAGGAGTGGCAGGTGGGGGAACTGAATGAAGGAGATTTGTTAATAAGTAGTGTCTCTTTCTTTATTAAGTATAGGGTAGGATATTCTTCCTTACAGCATAACAGGCTATACTAACAACTCTCAAATCTCAGGGATGTAGCAAAATGAAGGTAATGTTCATTTTCATGTTATAAGTCCACTGCAGAGAATCAAAATGGCTTTGCTCATTGAGATTAACTCTGGGACCTCAGGGACCCAGCTAGTTGGAAATTCAAATACCTCTGATACAACTTTTGAGGCAGGGTGATGAGAATATAGTGCCTTATTTTCTGGCTTTAAAATCTCCACTTTAAAATGACACATGTTATTTCCAATCTTGTTTTATTACCTGCACAGGTCACCAGAAGAATGCCTAACTTTAAAGAGGATCAGAAAGTACAGTCCTGTCACACTTCAGGGAGAGAACAAAAATATTTGTCTCCTGCTCTCGTGATTAATTCCAAGCATATAAGTAAAGGACCTAGCAATTAAACTATGATTTCTTACTAATTAAATCCCAAATGTTTGTAAAATAGAAAAATGTTGAAGTGGAAATAACACAGTGGGGTTTACTAGAATATAATAGTAGTGACTTCATTAAATTTTGTAAAATGCTCTGATATTTCCCCAACCTTTCAAACTCATTTTAATCAGTGGGAGATCTGATCAGGAATAAGTACGCACACATAATGAGAAGATACAAAGTTGTAAGTGTTAAAATGAAATTTCAAATGGATAAATTACTGATCTAGTAGGTGTATATTCAGTAAATTATGAATTGAGTAACATCCAATCTAGTAGATAAAAAGGAACTCCAATAAGCTATACAAGATGAAAGATTTTTATAAACCAAACTGAACAGAAACAAGAAAAATATGCTGAGTATTTGCTAGCTGATTAAAAAATAAATAAATAAAAGGCTACTTTCCTTACATGGAGCAAAGGGAAGTCTTGGAGCCAGGTCAGGTAACTTGTACTGAGCAGCCAAGCTCTGATTGGTTGATCTAGGGCTTCCTTTTCCAGGAGATTAGAACATAGTAATTTAGTTAAGTTTGGATAGCTGACATTGGGCTTGGCATGAGGGACTTCATGTTGAGGCTAATTTGGTTACTTTAGTAAAAGTGACACACCACCAGCCATCTGAGAAACTAACAGCCTGGCAGTGAAACCCAGAGAGAAACACTATAAAGTATTATGGAACAATTATATGTGCTGGGCATTGTCTTAGGGTGGTGTAAAGAGAGTAGTGAATAAAGCAGACACAAAATTCTACTTCTCATATTTTAGATACATGTGTTAATGTTGGTTTTTAATATTAAAAAAAGAGATTGTCTTTTTGTGGTATGGAAGAGACATTCCAAACCAATTCCATGAAATTTTTCTTGTGATAAGAAGAGTATACCTTAAACTCTAGAGCTTTTGAATTTTGTGTGGAGGGAATAAATCTGATTTCATATTCAGATCAGATCAGATCAGATTAGTCGCTCAGTCGTGTCCAACTCTTTGCGACCCCATGAATCGCAGCACGCCAGGCCTCCCTGTCCATCATCAACTCCTGTATTTTATTCTTTTTGCCACAAGTTAATCATTAAAGGGATGTGCCCTATAGCTTAAAGTACACATAATGGTCCATTTCTGGGAACTCTGCCTCCCATGCCTGAGTGTTCAGCTAAAATATCTTTGTATAAGCTCATGGGAAATATCCTGACCAGGCCCCACTGTGAATAACTGCAGAAAAGAAGAAATTAACACATGCCCTCTGGAGTCGAGCTGGAACAAGGAAATATTTACGTCAACATATTGCCTTTTTTTTTTACTTTACCTCCTCATCTTCCCCTCTTTGTTTTAAAAGAAAATAAATAAATAAAAATAAAATAAAAATAAATAAATAAATACAAATTAAATTGAGTAAAAACAAAGCCAAGCTTTCAAATCCTGTCAAGACGGTTCTTTGGGATACTAGTATGCCATCTTTTCAGTCTGCTGGCTTTCCAAATAAATACACTATTCCTTGCTCCAGTGCCTCCTCTCTAGATTTATTGGCCTGCCATGTAGTAAGCAGTAGGAGTTTGGACTCGGTAACATTTTTCCTACAACCATGTCTCAGATGGCCTTACTGTGAGTTGTATCTGAAAGGATATCGCCTTCCTGTGAAGGTACATAGAGATAAGATACAGAGCAGGCATACAAAGGATCTGGGACCAGGCTACCTGAAATCAGCGGCCTACACAGCTACTATGAGCTAAGAGGCCTTTGGTAAGTTACTTTACTGATCTCTGCTTTAGTTTCTTCAACTGCCATGTTCATCCAATGAGGAGAGGGACATCTTATTCACATTATAGTCTAATGTATGTGAAATTGCTGAGAACAGCACCAGACATATAATATTATTAATTTTACCTCTTGGGTATTGGAGAGGATAGTGGATATGTAAAATATGAGCTTCTTATCCAGAAATAAGATAAACAGACTTCCATCACTCTCTCTTCAATTCACCATAAAGACAATTTTCCATCATCCTTTAGGGTAATATATTGATAATGCAGGACTTCCCAGGTGGCTCCGATATAAAACAATCCACATGCCATTACAGGAGATATAGGAGATGCCTGTTCAATCCCTGAGTCAGAAAGATCCCCTGGAGAAGGAAATGGCAACCCACTCCAGAATTATTTCCTGGAAAATCCAATGGACAGAGTGCCTGGCAGGCTACAAAGAGTCAGATATGACTAACACACAGTCACCTCATACTGATACGGAGTGCATGTGTACTCAGTCATGTCTGACTCTTTGTGACCCCAAGGAAACCTGCCATTCTCCTCTGTCCACAGCATTTTTCAGGCAAGAATACTGGAGTGGGTTGCCATTTCCTCCTCCAGGAGATCTTTCTGACCCAGAAACTGAACCTGTGTCTCTTGCATTGGCAGGAGGATTCTTTACCACTGCAATACCTGGGAAGCAATGTTGATAATAGTTTGTTGATAATCACCAAAAAAACTGGAAAAGGTCAGTTTTCTTTCCAATCCCAAAGAAAGGCAATGCCAAAGAATGCTCAAACTACCACACAATTGCACTCATCTCACATGTTAGCAAAGTAATATTCAAAATTCTCCAAACCAGGTTTCAACAATACATGAACTGTAAACTTCCAGATGTCCCAGCTGGTTTTAGAAAAGTCAAAGGAACCAGAGACCAAATTGCCAACATCTGCTGGATCATTGAAAAAGCAAGAGAGTTCCAGAAAAACATCTATTTCTGCTTTATTGATTATGCCAAAGTCTTTGACTGTGTGGATCACAATAAACTGTGGAAAATCCTGAAAGAGATGGGAATACCAGACCACCTGACCTGCCTCTTGAGAAATCTGTTTGCAGGTCAGGAAGCAACAGTTAGAACTGGACATGGAACAACAGACTGGTTCCAAATAGGAAAAGGAGTACATCAAGGCTGTATGTTGTCACCCTGTTCATTTAACTTATATGCAGAGTACATCATGAGAAATGCTGGGCTGGATGAAGCACAAGCTGGAATCAAGATTGCTGGGAGAAATATCAATAACCTCAGATATGCAGATGATACCACCCTTATGGCAGAAAGTGAAGAGGAACTAAAAAGCCTCTTGATGAAAGTGAAAGAGGAGAATGAAAAAGTTGTCTTAAAGCTCAACATTCAGAAAACAAACATCATGGCATCCAGCCCCATCACTTCATGGCAAATAAATGGATAAAGAGTGGAAATAGTGGCAGACTTTATCTTTGGGGGACTCCAGAATCACTGCATGTGATTTTGCAGTCACCACTGAAGCCATGAAAATAAAAGAAGCTTGCTCCTTGGAAGAAAAGTTATGACCAATGTAGACAGTATATTAAAGAGCAGAGACATTACTTTGTCAACAAAGTAAGTCTAGTCAAGGCTGTGATGTTTCCAGTAGTCAGGTATGAATGTGAGAGTTGGACTATAAAGAAAGTTGAGCACCGAAGAATTGATGCTTTTGAACTGTGGTATTGGAGAAGATTCTTGAGAGTCCCTTGGACTGAAAGGAGATCCAATGAGTTCATCCTAAAAGAAATAAGTCCTGAATGCTCATTGGAAGAACCAATGCTAAAGCTGAGACTCCAATACTTTGGCAACCTGATGCAAAGACCTGACTCATTTGAAAAGACCCCCATGCTGGGAAAGACTGAGGGCAGGAAGACAAGGGGACAACAGGGAATGAGATGGTTGGATGGCATCACCAACTCAATGGACATGAGTTTGGTTAAACTCTGGGAGTTGGTGATGGACAGGTAGGCCTGGCATGCTGCAGTCCATGGGGTCACAAAGAGTCCCACTCAACTGAACTGAACTGAATCACCAGTAAAATTTGAAAACTTCCCAGAGATTCTATTGATATACTGATAATTTATTTTGAGGATGAAAACCAGTTCCTAGTCCAGTAGTAGTAGTTGATTTGATGCTCTGATATAATTTTTTTCAGAAACTGATTTTGTGTTATGTTTTAGTTTATTAGTTTCCACATCTCTTCTCCACCGGAATATAAGCTGTAGGAGAGCAAGAGTTTTAACATGTTTTCTTCTTTGTACCCAGAATCTGGAATGAGGTCCAACAGATATATGCTAATAAACATTTTAGATTAATGAATTAAGGACTGAACTAATCTTTCCACTTATCAGCCTCTTACAGAGACAGCTTGCCAGTAAAAATTATCTGGAAAATTTGCTTGACTTGAGAAATTCTTGATCTAACAATTGTCAGACTTTGGACTTCAAGCGAATATGATTTTTCTTCCTTTTTAAGATAGATGACCAACAATGCTAATGACACTTTAACTAAAAAAGAAAGCTGGATGCACAGGCAATTTACTTTTTGTAAAAATAACCACACACATACATGTTTTCACCTGATTTAATTTTATTTCCCTCCTGAGAGTGGATATATATATATAATAAACTACACGTTTAATGAAAATTTAGGTTTGTAAAGTGAACCTAATAATCCACATACATTGAAATTGACTTTTAGATGTAGTTTTGACAAATGTATAAAGTGGATAACCACCACCATGACCAAAATGTAGAATATTTCCATCACTCCAAATTTCCTGTGTCCTTTTTTGTTCCATTTTCTTTTCCCACAGAAATCCTTAACCTCTAACCTTGTAGCTGTTCTCATAGTTTGCCTTTCAGTGTATCATAAAAATGGAATCAAACAGTATGTTAATTATATTTGCATTTTGACTCTTTTTGGACTTCTGATATTTGCTTTTTCATATTAGTAGTTGATCATTTTGCATATGACTCTTTTGTATGTAACCCTGTATTATTTGATTTAGCAATCTATGACTAAAATATTTGAGGAAGAGAATGAAAAGTGAAAAATATAATGTAGTTATATTTTTTCTTGACATATAATAAAATAAAATAAACAAAATGTTCCCAAGCCCTTCAACTCCCAATAATAAACTTGCCATGTTAATCATTCTTGTTTACACAATCTTGCTTATTTTCTAGTGAACATTGACACCGTTATCTTTCATGATCAATCATTTGCCATTATCATTCACCTTCACTTATTCCCAGGACTGTGGAAATATAATAGAAAATGTATTTGTTTTCTTTTGTAATCTGCCCTTTTCCTGCTTAATGATACTACTTAGTAAGTGGAATGATACAAGGAGAAAGAAATCAAATTACAACCGGTGTACAGTTACAAAGTGCCATTTTCTCTGCCACCATTCTAAATCTCCCCTGTTCTACTGTAAGGTTCCTAACTGGTTAATTCTTCTAATCTCCCCTTGCTCCAAATTCGTCCCTTGCCTAGCTCTTAGTTTTATCTTTGTAATACATAGTTCTAATCCTATTATTTCTCATCAAAATTTTTCTCAATTGTCTCTCACCATGAACCTAATTAAACTCAGATTTCTTATCCTGCCACTTGCAAACTTCTCCAAGAATGTTGTAAAATTTTGTTTTATCTTTCCACTTCATCCCTACATAATCCTTATATTCGCTTTGCATTGTGTTTTGTGCTATTTTGGAATGAGCTCAAACTAATTTGCCCTCACTTGGAAGGTCCTGACACAATTGTATTGCAAAATAAATATTAGTGTACTTTAACAAACCAGGAGGAAAGCAAGCAGTATCAAATCTGCAATTTATATGCTGCTTTAGAGTTAAGAAATAAGTAAATATATCATTATTATTTATTTAGCTATAATAAATATAAGGCCACATTACAGCTAATTTTATTAAGCATTTCTTGTATGTCAGAAATTATGTTTGGTAAATTCTCATTGTTAACACTTTCAAACAATAATTAAAGTTTTGTAAATATCATTATTTAATGGACTGAATGTAAATAGCAATCATTTTAATGATAAACTACAAAAGAATTCTCTAATTATCAACACTTTGAGTCAGTTCAATAGCTCAGTCATGTCCAGCTGTTTATAACCCCATGGACTGCAGCAGACCATTGTCCATCACCAACTCCAGGAGCTTGATCAAAATCATATTCATTGAGTCGGTGATGCCATCCAATCACCCCATCCTCTGTTATCCCCTTTTCTTCCTGCCCCCAATCTTTCCCAACATCAGGGTCTTTTCAAATGAGTCAGTTCTTTGCATTACAGGGCAATGCAATACTTTGCAATACTTTGGTATTGGAGCTTAAGCTTCAGCATCAGTTCTTCCAATGAATATTCAGAACTAATTTGCTTTAGGATGGACTGGTTTGATCTCCTTGCAGTCCAAGGGACTCTCAAGAGTCTTCTCCAACACCACAATTCAAAAGCATCAATTCTTTTGTGCTCAGCATTCTTTATAGTCCAACTCTCACATCCATATCTGACACTGGAAAAATCATAGCCTTGACTAGACAGACCTTTGTCAGCAAAATAATGTCTCTGCTTTTTAATATGTTGTCTAGGTTTGTCATAGCTTTCCTTCCAAGGAGCAAGCTTCTTTTAATTTCATGGCTGCAGTCACCATCTGCAGTGATTTTGGAGCCCAGGAAAATAAATCTGTCACTGTTTCCATTGTTTCCCCATCTATTTGCCACAAGGTGATGGGACTGCATGCCATGATGTTTGTTTTCTGAATCTTGAGTTTTAAGCCAACTTTTTCACTCTCCTCTTTCACTTTCATCAAGTGGCTCTTCAGTTCCTCTTTACTTTCTGCCATTAGGGTAGTGTCACCTGCATATCTGAGGTTATTGATATTTCTCCCAGCCATCTTGATTCCAGATTGTGCTTCATTCAGACAGGCATTTCTCATGATGTACTCTGCATATAGTTTAAACATGCAGGGTGATAAAAACAGCTTCGAGATACTCCTTTCCCAATTTGGAACAAATCTGTCGTTCCATGTCTAGTTCTAACTTTTGCTTCTTGACCTGCATACAGATTTCTCGGAAGGCTGGTCATGTGGTCTGGTATTTCCAACTCTTTAAGAATTTTCCACAGTTTTTTGTGATCCAAACAGTCAAAGATTTTGGTGGAGCCAATAAATCAGAAGTAGATATTAATGCCTTAAATTTATTTAAAACTAAGATTGGAAAAAAAGCAGGTCATCCAAAATTTTTTCATGAAAATTAATATATATATCTAGCTCTTATTTTGTTAATAAAAAATTACATGATAATTTAAAATGATGAAATTTAATGAGCCTCATTTTTTTCCCTCTCAAACAAACTAGTATATATACAAAACATGTATTTTAAAATTTTGCAGATGGTGTCAGAGTATGTCTGAAGAAATTTAAGGTCATCCATGTGTGTGCTGTGCACTGATGAATTCCAAAATCCATGCAAAATATTATGCTAAGACTTCAAAATTTCTTTGCCGACAAAGCTATGGTTTTTCCAGTCTAGTCAAAGCTATGGTTTTTCTAGTAGCCATGCAGAGATGTGAGAGTTCAACCATGAAGAAAACTGAGCAATGAAGAATTGATGCTTTTGAACTGTGGTATTGGAGAAGACTCTTAAGAGTCCCTTGGACTGCAAGGAGATCAAACCAGTCAATCCTAAAGGAAATGAGTCCTAAATATTTATTGGAAGGATTGATTCTGAATCTGAAACCAAAATGCCACAATACCAGGCCAGGTGATACAAAGAACTGACTCTTTAGAAAAAGACCCTGATGCTGGGTAAGATTGAAGGCATGAGGAGAAGGGGACAATAGAGAATGAGGTGTTTGGACAGCATTACCAACTCAATGGACATGAGTTTGAGCAAGTTCCGGGAGTTGGTGATGGACAGGGAAGCCTGGCATGTTACAGTCCATAGAGTTGGAAAGAGTCAGACGTGACTCTGCTACTGAACTCAATTGAAAATCAAGAAGTCCTTAATTAATCACATATGTTATATAATTAATTTCATAATTGTTAAATTTAAACAAGTATAGCTATTTTTCTGAAACTAAAGAACATAATGGCAATGAACTAATCTTTCATAATTTAAGGGAAAGAAAACAGATATATTTCAAGTGAATGAATATATGCAATTTACAAAGCATTTTGTCTTCTCTCATTATTTATATATCTCTGCATACATGTCATTTCAGTAGTGTCTCACTCTCTGTGACGCTATGGACTATAGCCTGCCAGGCTATTATGTCTATGGGATTCTCCAGGCAAAAATACTGAAATAGGTTGCCATGCATTCCTCCAGGAGATCTTCTTTACCCAGGGATCAAACATACATCTTTTATATCTCCTGCATTTATACGAGGGTTCATTACCATTAGCACCACCTGGGAAACCCTTGCACATCTCTAGAATGAATTATAAATGCTCCTATGCAAGTGTGTCTGTGGGATTCAATAAAAGATTCTTGCTCGGAAGAAATTTGCCAATTATTGTGAACATAAATATAGAAAGGGACAAATGTGTGCATAAGGTCAAATTAAATATTAATCCATTTATTATGTTTTCCTCTAAATTTATATATCAAATATTTTTATTTCACTATTTATATATAGAGGTGTATATCTATATGATTGTGTACATGTTTGCATATGTATATGTATATATACTTGCATAATTTCACAGCGGATGTTAGTGCTGCTTTAATGCTTTTGATTTAATTAGTCTGCTAAAGACCAAGGTGACATCAGTTTGAAACAGTGCACAGTAATGTGCATTCATATTGCACATCACTAACTTCCTTATAGTGAGTTGACTTAGAAACAGCATGCCAATTCACCAGGTAAAAAATCAGTTGTTTGTTTTTTGTTCATTGCTAGGTTCTTTTGCTTTAATATTCTATGTTTAAATACTGATTTAAGGCAGTGCAGACTAATGGTTAAACATATTTGAATCTAATTGCCTAAGTTCAGTACTGGCTCCAACACTTACTAGCTGTATAACCATTAACAAGATACTTAAACCCTCTTTGCCTTAGTTTTTTCATAGTGTTTTATGAAGTCTAAATGAATTAAAATTTGCAGCAAGCTTAGATCAGTGACTGACTCATAGTAGGCATTGTTACATATACAGTTAGTCATGTTGGGCTTCTCAGGTAGCAGAGCGGTAAAGAAACCACCTGCCAATGTAGGAGATGCAAGAGAATCCAGTTCAATGCCCAAATCAAAAAGATACCCTGGAGTAGAAAATGGCAACCCACTCCAGTTTTCTTGCTTGGAAAATTCCATTGACAGAGAAGCCTGATGGGCTACAGTCCACAGGGTCACAGAGTTAGACATGACTGAGCACACACGCACACACACATATTACATATATATTTTTTAATAAAATAAAATTATCCATTTTATTTGTTGTAGATGGAATACTTATGGAACAGGTTGAAGTTTTTCTGTGCTAGCCATATAAATTATGGGATTAATTTTTTCTAACTCCTATGCTTCTCCTTTTCCTTTAGCTAAAATTTCTTTTCTAATTGTCCCACTTAAAAGTAAAATAAATTTATACATTTAGAGACAGAAGACCTGACTCTGTTGTAATATTTGTTGTAATATTTAATTTCTTTGTGTACCTGTGACTAAGAGAGAGACAATTTTTTAAATCTGAAGCACTTGTATTCCCCAAATAAATGGAAGTATTTCTCATTGAAAAAATGAAAATAAAACTCTAAAGTGCTCATTTGGTAGATATTTGTTGATACCCTATCCAATGCTTTCACGAGGAAGAGATAAATAATAAATGGAAACATGGTTCATGATTTTAAATAATTTAAATTCTAGATATTTTGTGTAATCTATTTAATGTGAAGGCATAAAATGAAATAACATTCCAGAAATTATTATATCAATCTCATTTTATCTTTATTACTATTTAATGCATAACTTAAGGTACTATATTGCTCTTAATTTAAAAAATAAAAATATAGCATTGCCAATTTTTTTCAAATTGAGTCATATAAAAATCAATGTGCCATTAGTATGACTTTACAGAAAGGTAATATAGATTATGCGAGACAGCAAAAGAGACATGGATGTATAGACCAGTTTTTTGGACTCTGTGGGAGAGGGTGAGGGCAGGATGATTTGGGAGAATGGCATTGAAACATACATAATATTATCAAAGAAATGTATCGCCAGTCCAGGTTCGATGCAGGATACAGGATGCTTGGGGCTGGTGCACTGGGATGACCCAGAGGACTGGTACTGGGAGGGAGGAGGGAGGGGGGCTCAGGATGGGGAACACATGTATACCTGTGGTGGATTCATGTTGAAATATGGCAAAACCAATACAATATTATAAAGTAATTAGCCTCCAATTAAAATATATAAATTTAAATTAAAGAATATATATAGCTTAATGAAATGACTGACATGAATTAAGAATAAATGGCAATAACAAAATGGCAGTTCAGTTCAGTTCAGTCACTCAGTCATGTCTGAGTCTTTATGACCCCATGGAAAAGCAGCATGTCAGGCTTCCCTGTCCATCATCAACTCCCAGAGCTTGCTCAAACTCATGTTTATCGAGTCTGTGATATCATTCAACCATCTCATCCTCTGTTGTCCCTTTCTTCTCCCATCTTCAGTCTTTTCCTGCATCAGGGTCTTTTCTATGGAGTCAGTTCTTTGCATCAGGTGGCCATAGTATTGGAGCTTCAGGCTCAGCATCTGTCCTTCCAATGAATATTCAGGGCATAGTTCCTTTAGGAGTCACTGGTTTGATTGTGTAGTCCAAAGGACTCCCAATAGTCTTCTCCAACACCACTGTTCAAAAGCATCAATTCTTCAACGGTCAGTTAAGAAACATCAATTTAAAAAAAAAAATCAAAATTGTGATAGAAGGCAGAGAAAGAGGTGATGCTTGAAGCTAGAGATTTGATGAAAGTCCAGATTCATGTGCTTATGGAGCAAGTAAAAGCAGGGGGCTAACCTAGTATTACTGAGATACAGAAAAAACAAGGAGTACACAACAGCAGTTAAATTTTCTATTTGCTTCTAACATAGAATTTTCTTCTTGCCTGTTCTTGCATCAACCCAAAGAAAAGAAAGCTGGTCAAGAAGCACCAAACCTGTAATCATAGCTAGCATAAGTCTGGTTAGTGCCATTTTCCAAGTAAGTAAACAAGATGGATCCACTTTGATTGATTCAGATAAAAATGACCAGTTCTTTGGAGACCTGAAATAAGTAAAATTTCAATTATCATATTTAATATAATGAAAACATTCATAAATAATCTGAGAATAATGAGAAAAACTTGGAAACTGAGAATTTTTATGCTGAGATTTAAAAATTCATTAATATCATTATAATATAACATTAACTTGCTATCAAGAGTGCCAAGATCACAGCTACCACCATCAGCAAAGGCAGAATTTTATAAAAGAATAAGAATAAAAAAGACAGCAGATTGATCAGTAGGAACACTAGGTACTGAAAAACAATGGAAAGTTGATTTCAATTTTGAAGAATATTTTCAATGTAGAATAGGTATCCAAGAATATTAAGTGATTGTAAGTGCATAATAAAATACTTACTTTCATGAAGAGACTGCAACAATGTGACTTTAAAAAGAAATATTTTTGAATCAGTGGTGTCAGTCTAAGAAAACCAATGAGGGAAATCAAGACACTAGCCTTAATGAATAGAGTAGGTGGCTCAAATTAGGGGAGAGCATAAAGAGGAACTCAAAAGCCTCTTGATGAAAGTGAAAGTGGAGAGTGAAAAAGTTGGCTTAAAGCTCAACATTCAGAAAACGAAAATCATGGCATCTGGTCCCATCACTTCATGGGAAATAGATGGGAAAACAGTGGAAACAGTGTCAGACTTTATTTTTGGTGGCTCCAAAATCACTGCAAATGGTGACTGCAGCCATGAAATTAAAAGATGCTTACTCCTTGGAAGGAAAGTTATGACCAACCTGGATAGCATATTCAAAAGCAGAGACATTACTTTGCCAACAAAGGTCCGTCTAGTCAAGGCTTCATGTATGGATGTGAGAGTTGGACTGTGAAGAAGGCTGAGCACCAAACAATTGATGCTTTTGACCTGTGGTGTTGGAGAAGACTCTTGAGAGTCCCTTGGACTGCAAGGAGATCCAACCAGTCTGTTCTAAAGGAGATCAGCCCTGGGACTTCTTTGGAAGGAATGATGCTAAAGCTGAACCTCCAGTACTTTGGCCATCTCATGCGAAGAGTTGACTCACTGGAAAATACGCTGATGCTGGGAGGGATTGGGGGCAGGAGGAGGAGGGGATGACAGAGGATGAGATGGCTGGATGGCATCACCGACTTGATGGATGTGAGTCTGAGTGAACTCAGGGAGTTGGTGATGGACAGGGAGGCCTGGCATGCTGCAATTCATGGGGTTGCAAAGAGTCGAACACGACTGAGTGGCTAAACTGAACTGAGTGTGAGTAAAGATTGCTTAGAAGAGAACTGTTGTTCTTAGTAAGCACTTTATCCCTTCCTTTTAAAATTTGAAATCCTTTGTACCTACATCAGATTACAAAAGATCTACGTCTTTTGCAATCTCTTCATTATAATTGGATACACAATTACCCATTAATATTATTCATAATAAGTTCTCTCATCAAATTGTCTTTCTCATCATTTCTTGACTAGTATCTACTGAAAGATTAGGAGTTGAACAAAAAAATAAAGGATTTTCAGTAATGATCTCAGTCTAAATAAAAATGATAATATGGAATTCACTTGCATTACATACTAAAAATAGGTATTTGTTGACTCACATACTATCACTGTTCTTAACAAATTACCACACATTTTGCAACTCAAACAGCATAAATTTATCATCTCAGAAGTCCAGGCAGGGATTAACTGGATCTTCTGCTCAGGGTGTCTCCAGGCAGAAGTCAATTTGTTGGTCAGGACTGTGGTCCCTTCTGAGCATCTCTATCAAGCTCATTAAAATTGTTGGCTGAATTCAGTCCCTGGCAGCTTTAGTACAGAAGTCTCATTGCTGCTGTAGATTTGTGGTCTATTTGCAGGGTTTTCCCTCAGTTCCTAGAAGCTACCTCCCGGTCTTAGTCACAAGCCCTTCTCAAAACATGACAGCATTTTTTTTTTTTTTTTAAGCTAGAAGGAGAATCTCATTTGCTTCAAATCTCTACATCCAGTCTCATAATTGGAATCTGAGATAAATTATTCAAGAGAGTGAAAATCCCATTATATTCACAAGTTCTGCCATTACTCAGGGAAGGAGACTATAACAGGATGTTTATACGGGTTCTTAAGAATCAGTTAGAAATTTGCCTGATAGAATTCAACAAATATGCCTAAATGTCAACAATATTTCAGTAATTAAAGACACATTGCTGTTCAGTGTTAAGTCATGTCTATTTTGTGAACCCATAGACTGTAGCCTGCCAGGCTCCTCTGTCCATAGGATTTCCCAGACAAGAATACTAGAGTGTGTTGCCATTTCCTTCTCCAGGGTATCTTTCCAACCCAGGGATCAAACCTGCGTCTCCTGTATTGATAGGTGATTCTTTACTGCTGAGCCCCCAGGGAAGCCCAAAAACCATATTAATACCTTGCTAGTAACCTTATTGATTCGCAAATCTGGTTTCTATCTGAATTAAGTGTTAAGCTTTAAAATATAGAATTATGAGGCTCCATTCCATTTAAATTAGAGTTTCTGTTATGTGGCCAGACTATGATATTTTTAATATTTATCAAGAGATTCTAACATTTAACTGGGGTCAAAAGCCACATTTTTTAATAGAAAAAAGCACATGAAAGTTTGTGTTAAGATGACTTACATAGCCCCATGAATCTTAAGTTTGCTTTTTACAGGCATGCTTCAGAAATACTTCAGGTTTATTTTCAGATCACCGCAATAAAGCTTCCCTCATAGCTCAGTCAGTAAAGAATCTGCTTGCAGTGCGGGAGACCTGGGTTCGATTCCTGGGTTGGGCAGTTACCCTGGAGAAGGATATAGCAACCCACTCCAGTATTCTTGCCTGGAGAATCCCATGGGTAGAGGAGCCTGGCAGGCTACAGTCCATGGGGTCACAAAGAGTCGGACACGACTTAGTGACTAAACCACCACCACCACAAATAAAGCAAATATTGAAAGAAAGCAAGTCACACAAAGTTACTGGTTTCCCAGTGCAAATCAAAGTTATATTTATACCACATTGTAGTCAAGTAAGTGTGCAATAGTACTATGTCTAAAATTTGCACATAGCTTAGTGAAAAAAAAAAAAAAAAACTTTACTTGGAAAAATTTCCAGCCGTCATCTGTCAACAAAATGTTTCCACAAACCTTCAATTTGTAAAACACATTGTCTGTTAAAGTGAAACTATGCTTGTATTGCATGTCTGCCTATCTGGAATTTAAAGTGCTTTATATGATACAAATTACCCAGTTAGATTAAAAATTAACACCAAGATTGGTATTTATAAAAATAAATTATATATTTCATGGATAAATAGCAAAGGAATATTATTTAATTTATAGGAAGTTATTGGCATGTGGGCTTCCCAGGAGGCACCAGTAGTAAAAAACCCACTTGCCAAAGCAGGAGACTTAAAAGATGTGAGTTTGATCCCTGGATGGGGAAGATGCCCTGGAGGAGGGCATGACAACCCACTTGAGTATTCTTGCCTGGAGAATCCCATGGAAGGGCCTGGGGACTATGGTCCATAGGGTTGCAAAGAGTCAGACATGACCGAAGCAATTTAGGAAGCACAGAGCATATTGGCATGTGGTACAAGCCAATGGTGGTGGTTTAGTCACTAAGTCATGTCTGACTCTTATGACCCCATGGACTGTAACCTGCCAGGCTCCTCTCTCCTGGGATTCTCCAGGCAGGAATTTTGGAGTGAGTTGCCATTTTCTTCTCCAAGGGATCTTCCTGACCCAGGAATTGAACCCGGGTCTCCTGCATTGCAGGCAGATTCTTTACTGACTAAACTACACAAGTTTAGTCAGTAAACTATTGGAAGCCACAAGCCAATGGATTACATAATAATAAGAGGGTGAATTTATTTCCCATCACTTCATGGGAAATAGATGGGGAAACAGTGTCAGATTTTATTTTTTTGGGCTCCAAAATCACTGCAGATGGTGACTGCAGCCATGAAATTAAAAGACGCTTACTCCTTGGAAGGAAAGTTATGACCAATCTAGATAGCATATTCAAAAGCAGAGACATTACTTTGCCAACAAAGGTTCGTCTAGTCAAGGCTATGGTTTTTCCTGTGGTCATGTATGGATGTGAGAGTTGGACTGTGAAGAAGGCTGAGCGCCGAAGAACTGATGCTTTTGAATTGTGGTGTTGGAGAAGACTCTTGCGAGTCCCTTGGACTGCAGGGAGATCCAACCAGTCCATTCTGAAGGAGATCAGCCCTAGGATTTCTTTGGAAGGAATGATGCTAAAGCTGAAACTCCAGTACTTTGGCCACCTCATGCGAAGAGTTGACTCAATGGAAAATACCCTGATCCTGGGAGGGATTGGGGGCAGGAGGATAAGGGGACAACAGAGGATGAGATGGCTGAATGGCATCACTGACTCGATCGACATGAGTTTGGGTGAACTCTGGGAGTTGGTGATGGACAGGGAGGCCTGGCGTGCTGCGATTCATGGAGTCACAAAGAGTCGGACACAACTGAGCGACTGAACTGAACTGAAGAGGGTGAATAAGAAGAGGATAAGAATATTATTGAAATATGTGTGCATGTGTATGTTATAATACTGGGAACACTCAATATAAAATAAACATCAAAATTAAATAATTAATTATTAGCTTCAACAGATGTGTACTATGAAAGTTATAGGAATTAAGTGTACCGCTCTGATCTTGTAATAAATGAAGGGTAGAGGGGTATTGAAACTGAAGGCTTTCCTATTGCAAAGCCTGTGGGTTTTGATACACTGGCCTTCATTGACCTTACATTATATGGGAAGTTATTCTCTGCTTTTCTACAATCCTTATGTACAGTTTGTTCTTTACTGCTTTGTTTCTACATTATGTAAAAAAAAAAATAAGCAACAGCTAATTTTGCTTTTCTGCTGAAGACTTGATAGTATTAATGAAATAATGTGATTGGAATATGGATTTAAAACTGTATATATGGGTTCATGAATGGAAACCAGAAGACATACATTTTTAATGTTTCAGAAAATATAGCACTTAATATTTTCAGAAAAAATATTACATTTTATGTTTCAGGAAATATAGCATTTTATGTTTCAGAACATATAACAGGGAAATAAAAGTAGCTATAAAATCATCTACAGGTTGATGTTTAAGTTACAGGAGATATTACTGCAGAATGTACAAATTCAAAATCTACATAAATTGAACTGAATGGTATCTCAAGATGTATAGGTGTGAAGTGAAGTGATGGGTGTGGGAGGTGTTAATTATTTTGTATGCATTGGTACCCTGTTCTGACTTGACTTTAGCCAACTGATAGCTAGGTTTGGGTATATCTCTTTATTGACTCAAAATAATCAGATCCTTAAATACTGCAGCCTCATATTAAAAGGTATATAAGAATATTGTAGCTCAGAATCTAAATAAAATTCTGAAGTGACTTTCCAAGTATATCTTACCATTTTGGAGAAGGAAATGGCAACCCACTCAATACTTCTGCCTGGAAAATTCCATGAATAGAAGGCCTGGCAGGCTATAGTCCACGGGGTCACAAAAGTTGGATACCACTGAGCATGCACACTTCATTATCACTTAGTTTCTAATGCAGGAAAGTAGGATGTAATTTACAGAAAGAGGTATAGTTTCCAGTCTGAAAACAGCATCCATCAGTAATAGTAAATATAGCTGCTTTTGGGTGGGACTACCAATAATACAGAAAAGCAAAATGCCTGGAAGCAATCCATAAATTAAAATAACTTTAATAATTTAAAATTTTACCTATCAAAGGACATTTTAAGACTTTAAAGATATTAATTTCATATATCACATAATTTATTCATTGATAATTTTGAGTGGTAGTTGAAAACTGTATTAAGAGGATTGAATGTGACTGGTTAATATAAAGAAGACATCAGTATGATACAAAAGTTTCATTGCTTAATAACTTATTTTTCCGAATTCACTAACATTTGTCGCTATTAAGTAATATCAGGTGGATGCAGAGCACATTAAACAACTAAATTAAACAAACAGCCACAAAATACAGTCATTTGTACATTCATTTTCCTTGTATTTCTTATATTGTGCTCACATTGGCCTTGAGCTTTGTCTTAGAAATGGTTTTCATGGAACCTACACCGTTTATTAAATCTTGTGCTTTTGTTCCTCAGAGTTTGGAAATCTCAAGTAGTTTTAACTGTGTTTTAAAGGTAAAATCCTGTAGTACAGTGTTTATGTACTTATTAGGAAATTAACATGTTAAATTTTATTAGGGCTGGCTGTTTTGTTTTACTTTGCACCCTGGTTACAAATTTGCATCTTTTCTTTATTGGTCTTTTTCTAAGTTATATTTTCCCCATAAACCTTCCTCTTTTTACAGCAAATTATGCTGAATGCATCATTTATAGGAATTTTTACTTTGCATTCTGCCAGAAATGTTTTTATTTGATTTCCTGTTATGTACTGGACAAGTTTCATTAGAAAACGCATTCTGACATTATGAAAAAGCAGATACAGATAAAAATGTGACATTTATTATTTACATGTTTGCAACTTTGTAAATTATCCAATTCACTAACTGCTTGCCAGAGCCTAATTTGTGCCAGTCGCTGTATTATGTGGCAAGATTAAATTTTTGAAAAAAGAGATTATATTCAGTCCTTGCCCTTGTGAAATCTATATTTTGGTTGAGGAGATAGAGGTAGGAAGTTACAATACAATACTATAAGGGAATCTCAGGAGTCATGCAATGTATTCAATGGAGTATAATAGAGTGATACACCCAGCCCTACATTTCGCATGATGCACTCTGCGAGGTTCTCACTGCAAGAACACTGGAGTGGTTTGCCATTCCCTCCTCCACTGGACTACATTTTGTCAGAACTCTCTACTATGACTCCTCAATCTTGGGTGGCCCTACATGGCATGGCTCATAGCTTCACTGAGTTACACAATCCCCTTCGCCACAACAAGGCTAATGCCAAGAGAATTATCAACAATGGCAGATATGCAGATGGTATCACTCTAATGGCAAAAAGCGAAAAGGAAATTAGGAGTCTCTTGATGAGGGTAAAAAAGGAGAGTGAAAAAGCTGGCTTAAAACTCAACATTCAAAAAACGAAAATCATGGCATTCAGTCCCACTACATCATGGCAAATTGAAGGCGAAAAATTGAAAGCGGGGACAGACTTTATTTTTTTGGGTTCCAAAGTCACTGCTGACAGTAACTGAAGTCATGAAATTAAAAGACACTTGCATGATTGGAAGAAAAGCTATGACAAACCTAGGCAGCATATTCAAAAGCAAAGGCATCACTTTGTCAACAAAGATCCTTATAGTCAAAGCTATGGTTTTTCCAGTAGTCATGTACAGATGTGACAGTTTGGCCATAAAGAAGGTTGAACACTGAAGAACTGATGCTTTTGAATTGTGATGCTAGGAAAGACTCTTGAAATTCCCTTGGATTGCAAGGATATCAAATCAGTCATTTCTAAAAGAAATCAGTCCTGAATATTCATTAGAAGGACTGATGCTGAAGCTGACGCCAATACTTTGGCCACCTGATGCAAAGAGCTGACTCACTGAAAATGACCCTAATGCTTGGAAAGATTGAAGAAGGCAAAAGGAGTAGTGGGCAGCAGAGGATGAGATGTTTAGATAACCTTACTGACTCAATAGATGTGAATTTGAGCAAACTCTGGGAGATAATGAAGGACAGGGAAGCCTGGCATGCTGCAGTCCACGAAGTCACAGAGTCAGATATAACTTAGCGACTGAACAACAACAAAGAGAGTTATGCTATTATTACTTTTGAACTAAAAATAATAAACTCAAAACTAGGCACTTTTATGGAAGATATTTATTAAATGACCATTAAAGTTACTTGCATATTTTCAAGGAAATCCAAGAGGATCAAGTTTACCAGCTACACAGCCAAGAATGTTGCCTAATTTGCATCACAGTCCTATTACACAGAAGACTCTTCAACTGTTTGTTCTGAGCACTGACATCCTTCAGAGTAGACACTGAATATGATAACACTGCTGCTATGGTCTTCAGTATAAGATTGGTGGAAGATTTGTTTCTATGTGACCCTTGGTTCTGAATAGAAGATCTATGAAGAAGTACTAACTGAAATGTTTCATGTATCTGAGCCACGGCTAAATATTAGAAAAGTAACATCCTGGTTTCTGTTTTTGAACATCATAGGACTTCATAAATTAAACTTTGCCCAAACAGAAGTGAAGTCGGTCAGTCGTGTCTGACTCTTTGTGACCCCAGGGACTGTAGCCTACAAGGCTCCTCTGTCCATGGAATTTTCCAGGCAAGAGTACAGGAGTGGGTTGCCATTTCCTTCTCCAGGGGATCTTCCTGACCCAGGGACCCGGGTCTCCTGCATTGCAGGCAGAAGCTTTACCATCTGAGCCACCAGGGAAGCCCCAAACTTAGGCTTAACCATATACAAAACTCTTTTCTCAGGGTTCACTTTTCACAAACCTTATCACTTTTTGTATCCATTACTATGGTCTTCTATCCTAAAAAGCCACTTGAAAGTCAGGCTTACTTCCTTTACCCTTCTCAAAATGCAATTTCATTCCTCATACCCTTTTTACCGAAAACACACTTCCTACTTTCCCTTAAGCAACAAAGAACTGACTTTTGTATTAGCATTTTATAGATTGGTGAGCATGAATTCTAATTTATGATAATAAATAGAGATAATTTCTAAAACCTTTGTTTTCTGAGAAAGAAACAGGAAATGTGTATATATTTGTTGATCAACCAATACATTGACAGTTATCAGTATAGATTTCACAAAGATAGAGACTAAATCTAACATCTTTTTTTTTTTTTTTTCAAAATTCTAATCTTGCCACACAATACATAGACTGGCACAAGTTAGGCTCTGGAAAATATTCATTAAATGAATTAGATTCATAGGTGACTCTAGTGGGAAGAACCCTCCTGCCTATGCAGGAAACATAAGACGTAGGTTCAATTCATGGGTCGGGAAAATCCACTGGAGGAGGGCATTTCAACCCACTCCAGTATTCTTGCTAGGAGAATCCCATCACCAGAGGAGCCTGCTGCTGCTGCCGCTAAGTCGCTTCAATTGTGTCCAACTCTGTGCAACCCCAGAGACGGCAGCCCACCAGGCTCCCCCGTCCCTGGGATTCTCCAGGCAAGAACACTGAAGTGGGTCGCCATTGCCTTCTCCAATGCATGAAAGTGAAGAGTGAAAGTGAAGTCGCTCAGTCCTGTCCGACTCCTAGCGAACCCATGGACTGCAGCCCTCGGGGCTCCTCTGTCCATGGGATTTGCCAGGCAAGAGTACTGGAGTGGAGTGCCATTGCCCTCTCCACCTAGAGGGCTATAATCCATAGGGTTTCAAAGAGTCAGACATGACTGAAGCTTCTTAGCATGTACACAAGTTTTCAAAGACATGTAAGTAATAAATGTCACATTTTTATTTGTATTTGCTTCATCATAATGTCTGAATGTGTTTTCTAATGGATAATTACCTATCCAATATATAGTAGAAAGTTAAATTTAAAAATTCTGGTATACAATGGAGAAAAGACAATCTCTTTAACAAGTGGTGCTGGGAAAACTGGTCAACCACTTGTAAAAGAATAAAACTAGAACACTTTCTAACACCATACACAAAAATAAACTCAAAATGGATTAAAGATCTAAACATAAGACCAGAAACTCTAAAACTCTTAGAGGAGAACATAGGCAAAACACTCTCCGACATGCATCACAGCAGGATCCTCTATGACCCACCTCCTAGAATATTGGAAATAAAAGCAAAAATAAACAAATGGGACCTAATTAAAATTAAAAGCTTCTGCACAACAAAAGAAACTATAAGCAAGGTGAAAAAACAGCCTTCAGAAAGTCAGAATGGCTGCGGTCCAAAAGTCTACAAGCAATAAATGCTGGAGAGGATGTGGAGAAAAGGGAACCCTCTTACACTGTTGGTGAGAATGCAAACTAGTACAGCCACTGTGGAGAACAGTGTGGAGATTCCTTAAAAAACTGGAAATAGAACTGCCAAATGACTCAGCAATCCCACTGCTGGGCATACACACTGAGGAAACCAGAAGGGAAAGAGACATATGTACCCCAACGTTCATTGCAGCACTGTTTATAATAGCCAGGACATGGAAGTAACCTAGATGTCCATCAGCGTATGAATGGATAAGAAAGCTGTGGTACATATACACAATGGAGTATTACTCAGCCATTAAAAAGAATACATTTGAATCAGTTCTAATGAGGTGGATGAAACTAGAGCCTATTATACAGAGTGAAATAAGCCAGAAAGAAAAACACCAATACAGTATACTAATGAATATATATGGAATTTAGAAAGATGGTAATGACACCCTGTATGTGAGACAGCAAAAGAGACATGGATGTATAGAACAGTCTTTTGGACTCTGTGGGAGAGGAAGGGGAGGGATGATTTAGGAGAATGGCATTAAAACATGTATAATATTATCTAAGAAACAAATCGCCAGTCCAGGTTCGATGGATGATACAGGATGCTCGGGGCTGGTGCACTGGGATGATCCAGAGGGATGGTATGGGAAGGGAGGTGGGACGGGGGTTCGGGATGGGGAACACGTGTATACCCGTGGTGGATGCATGTTGATGTACGGCAAAACCAATACAATATTGTAAAGTAAAAAAAAAAAAAAAAGGCAGAAAAAAAAATTCTGGTAGAATGCAGTGTCATTTTTACTGCTGAAAAGCTGTTCTAGCTTCCATGGTGTTGCAGCATATGAGTGTTTAATTGCTAAGTTGTGTCCAACTCTTCGCTACCCCATGAACTGTAGCCCACCAGGGTCCTCTGTCCATGGGATTTCCCAGGCAAAAATACTGGAGTGGGTAGTTATTCCCTTCTCCAGGGGATCTTCATAACCCAGGGATCAAAGTTGAGTTTCCTGCATTGGCTGGCAGATTTTTTACCAGTGAGCCACATGGGAAACTCCTCATGGTATTGCAGTACAACTTCCTTAACTTTTGTTTCTCAGTAGATTTGACAGTGCATGGAATATTCTCAGCATTCTAGGTTTCCAAGCATTGTGATAACTCACACGTATTGTCATCATCTTGATGTCTGTGCATGCAAACTGTGCTATGGTATGAATACTTGTATCCTCCAAAGTTCATATGTTGAAATCCTAATATCTGATGTAATGGTATTAGGAGATGAAGTGTTTGGGAGATAATTAGGTAATGAAGGTGGAGCACTCATGAATGAGACTGGTCTGTTGTAAAACAGATGCCAGAGGTCTTTCTAGTCCCTTCCACAATTTTCGGATACAACTAGAAGGTGCCAGCTATGACCCAGGAAGAGGATCCTCATCAGAATGCAAAGATATGGTATCTTGTTCTTGGACTTCTCAGCCTCCAGCACTGTGGGAGATACATTTCTGTTTTTTTGTAAACCACTCAGTCTGCAGTGTTGTTTTTTTTTTTTTTTTTTTTACATCAGTCTGAACACACTAAGAGAGATAAATAAATATGTAGATAGATAGATAGATAGGCATACAGATGGATAATTGCTGATTTTTTCTCCAGTGGCATAAGATGCTAAAATATCACTCTGAACTTATTCTCTGAGCCATTCTTTTGGTGGCATTATTTCTTCTGAGGAAAACTCTGCTTTTCAATTCAGTGAAGATTATAATGGAGTAAATAGGATGTTAAATTTCTTGTATTAATTATAATACTTGGGGGACCATCCATATGTTCTGACTGTCAGAGAAATAAAGATATATATTACTTCTTGGTTCGGAATGTGTTATTCATGCAGGACTTGACCTCAAACTTACAAGGATTTTTGAAATTTATTCCCATTTCATAAACCCAGCTTCATGTAGATGATATACATGTTAAGATCAGCATATCCCAAAGAAATTACCTATTTCCCAATTATCCACCACAAAAAATATTTTAGAAATAATAAAAAGTTATGCATAAAGTGTGTAGTGATACGACATTTTTGTAATGAATGACATTATACACAAATGCATAGGAGCAGAGAAGACAAAATCAAATTACAGCACAAGTATCTGTTTCATCATCTATGATGGACAGGGATCCGATGGGTCAACTGACTTTCATTAGCTACTGGTCCTACGATAGTGGCTAGCTTGGCCTTGGCTGTTGGCAGTATTGGACACTCAACAGGACTGGTAGGCAGATCGTTATTGCTGAAAAAAAAATATATTGATGAGCACATAACAGCAAGGTCATCCTGTTTGCACATTCATTTTAAAGGCATTAAAGATAGGGGGAAAGATTCATTGATTTCTACAGGTTAGATTTTCTTACTGATCTGATTTTTCAAAGCCTTGTGTATAGCAGAAAGGTTTAGACAGACATTCATATTCAGTCACACTTATTTTAAATTTGACTTCCTATGCCATTTTTTCTAAAAATGTCTTTTTAACTAATCTTATAATAGCTTTTGTTAAAAATTCCTAAACATTGACAAAACCATTACCTTCCCTGATGACATTCCATAAATCTTCATTTCAGATTATCTTTTTCTCCAGACAAAGAGGATGCGTTGTATCCATTATCCTCCCCACTTGTCTACAGCTCCTCAAGTGAAACTACTACTGGTATAATGTCCAAAATTCACTTTTGCTTCATCACCAAATTATGCAGAAACATCTTGTACCATTAACCACATTTAAAAACATGTTTAACCCAGTTAAATAATTACTTTAAAATACCAAAGTGGCTAAATGTATGTGCTTTGGCAGTGGGGACATCCTGGTAGAAGTCAATACAGGACCTACAAGTTCATGTACCTTAATTTTGCCTTCAGGTTACTGTCTTTGTCCCTCTCCATATATCACTTCAACTCAGTAATGAAATGCTGCTAATTATGCACTATTTTAGACCCTGATGGATGAGTAACACCAGATTCGTGATGGGAAACTCAGTTCAAATGATTACCTAATGTTCTTTGTCAATCATTCAGTCCTTCTATGCTCAGTTGCAAGACAAGAGCAGTTTCTCAAAATATCAATAGAACAGCTACTAAAACATGGCCTTCCTTTAAAAATAATAGGGTCCTCCACTATGTCTTTCTATTAATAACTTTTTAAGTGGAATATTCCAATATGGAAAAGCTAATAAGAACAGTTAGTATCAAGAGTCTATATATCAAGGATGCCAAACCACTATAGAAATGTTAAGGAGCACACACACACACACACACACAGCTTCCATATATCCTAAATGTGCATTATTGTGGGTCCCAGAGCTTTCCTGGTGAAAGTTGAAACTGCCTCCTGTATGTGGAAGGCAAAGGGAGTCCAGAAAAAGAGAATGACCACTCCAGATTGGTAGGCAGGGGCTATAAGAACTCAGGGGACTTACAAGGCTTGTCTTGGGCTGCTGCACAAGTAGATCCAAATACTTGCCAGCCAGAATCTTAAATTTATACAGAGGGCTTAATGGGATTCAGTTGACTATACCATCCATAGAGTCTCCAAAACACATTGCTCTCTCAAGACTGCCTCCTTGAAAATGGCTCCCACTGTGGGAACAGTGGGCAGAGTGTACATTCCAAGGACAAGGGAGGGGGTGAAGAGCCTCCGACTGCCGGGGTCTGGATTGAGGGTCAAACTCAATGACCTCCTCCAACAATTACATCTGTATTATACAAGCAAAGGCAAATATTATAATGTGAATACAATGGATGGATATAGTCGCCTCCAACATTTCACCCCTCATAATCAGTTCTTACACTCTTACATGCCATCCTTAGGCACACAAAGCCTAGAGTGGTCAGTAAGCGATTTCTTTACTGTGGAGGTGGCTTTTTGGTAGGTATCTGGCTGTCATTGGAAGCAGATATCATAGTAACAATATGGGCACCTACAAGAGAAAACATCGCAAATTCCAGCAGATAATGCCTTTCCCAGGCATGCTGGGGCTTGATGTTCTCAGCTAGCAGCATATCATGATGATCCACGCTGAGAGTTGAAGCGATGGCTGTCTTCCCAATTCCATACCTTCCCAGTGCTGAGTATTTTGGCAGGGCTCCCCAGTCTGGCATATGGGGCAAGAAACCCTACTGGTTGATCATTCAAATGTATTAAAGCCTGTAATAGTACTTTGATTTACCGGTTCGTGATTTAATCTTCTGTTTTAGTATGTCATTCTTCCTTTCTACCACTCCTGCCGCTTGGAGATTATTGAAAACATGAAGACTCCCTTCAGTGTCATGTTCTTTTGCCTAGCCTGGCATATTATGCCATTTGAAAAGGGTCTCTCTCCCCCCATTACTATTTGATGAGAGTATTCCTACATGATACTCAGCTTCTCTAATTCCATACTGGTGGCAACATGGTTTATTTGATGATAAGGGAAAGCCTGGGTTAAGCCAGATGTGGTGTTCACACACACCAAGGCACATTTACAACTCTCTTTGGAAAGTTAGGGCCAATATAATTAATGTATTAATCCTTCACTGATTGAAAACTCTGGTGGATGGCCTCAGATTCAATTGGTATTCACCTTATCCAACGTATTCACCTTGGACGTTGTTTAGAACACACAGGACATGATACTGCATTAACACAATCACTGTATTTCAAGAACAATCCTACATTCTTGGCAATATATCCTGAGGATTATAGCGGCTGCTCTTCCTTTGCACCCAACCTCCTGTATTTCCTGATGGGTCAGCTGCTAAGGCTCATGTGTGTGTGTCAGTCATTCAGTCATGTCCAACTCTGCAGCCCCATGGACTGTAGCCCAACAAGCTCCTCTGTCCAAGGGATTCTCCAGGCAAGAGTCCTGGAGTGGGTTGCCACTTCCATCTCCATGCTAAAGACCATACCGAAGTTATAAAATATTCCTGTTTATCTGAAGGTATCAGTGTCTTGGGGCTTCCCTTGTGGCTCAGCTGCTAAAGAATTCACATACAATGTGGGAGACCTGGGTTCACTTCCTGGTTTGGTAAGATCCTCTGGAGAAGGAAAAGGCTACCCACTCCAGTATTCTGGACTGGATAATTTCATGGACTGTATGGTCCATGGGGTCACAAAGAGTTGTACATGACTGAACAACTTTCACTTCACTTCATCAGTGCCTTTAGGATATGAGGCAATGGAGACTGGCTCAGGACCTTACAGGAAAACCCAAATGTCTTTCCATATATCCCAACTCCACAGGGCTTATTCATATATATTCACCCCTCAGCTTCCCATTGTCCGAGCTATAGGGCTCATCACATTAGAACAGCCTAACTGTCAGTGCAGAAGGATTATTGCCCAGGGCTCCTGGATCAGTTCAGTTCAGTCACTCAGTCGTGTCCAACTCTTTTTGACTCCATGGACTGCAGCAAGCCAGGCCTCCCTGTCCATTGCCAACTCCCAGAGTTTACTCAAACTCATGTCCATTGGGTGGGTGATACCATCCAACCATCTCATCCACTGTCATCCCCTTCTCCTCCTGCCTTCAATCTTTCCCAGCATCAGGGTCTTTTCCAATGGCAGCCAAAGTATTGGAGTTTCAGCTTTAGCATCAGTCCTTCCAAAGAACACCCAGGACTGATCTCCTTTAGAATGGACTGGTTGAATCTCCTTGCAGTCCAGGGGACTCTCAAGAGTCTTCTCCAACACCACAGTTCAAAAGCATCAATTCTTCGGTGTCAGTATCAATATGCTATCTAGGTTGGTCATAACTTTTCTTCTAAGGAGCAAGTGTCTTTTATTTTTCATGGCTGCAGTTACCATCTGCAGTGATTTTGGAGCCCCCTAAAAGAAAGTCTGTCACTGTTTCCACTGTGTTTCCCCATCTATTTGCCATGATCTGCCTCTTGAGAGATTTGTATGGAGGTCAGGAAGCAACAGTTAGAACTGGACATGGAACAACAGACTGGTTCCAAATAGGAAAAGGAGTTCGTCAAGGCTGTATATTGTCACGCTGTTTATTTAACTTATATGCAGAGTACATCATGAGAAACGCTGGACTGGAAGAAACACAAGCTGGAATCAAGGTTGCTGGGAGATATATCAATAACCTCAGATATGCAGATGACACCACACTTATGGCAGAAAGTGAAGAGGAACTCAAAAGCCTCTTGATGAAAGTGAAAGAGGAGAGTGAAAAAGTTGGCTTAAAGCTCAACATTTAGAAAACGAAGATCATGGCATCTAGTCCCATCACTTCAGGGGAAATAGATGGGGAAACACTGGAAACAGTTTCAGACTTTATTTTTCTGGGCTCCAAAATCACTATAGATGGTGACTGCAGCCATGAAATTAAAAGACGCTTACTCCTTGGAAGGAAAGTTATGACCAATCTAGATAGCATATTCAAAAGCAGAGATATTACTTTGCCAACAAAGGTTCGTCTAGTCAAGGCTATGGTTTTTCCTGTGGTCATGTATGGATGTGAGAGTTGGACTGTGAAGAAGGCTGAGCACCGAAGAATTGATGCTTTTGAACTGTGGTGTTGGAGAAGACTCTTGAGAGTCCCTTGGACTGCAAGGAGATCCAACCAGTCCATTCTGAAGGAGATCAGCCCTAGGATTTCTTTGGAAGGAATGATGCTAAAGCTGAAACTCCAGTACTTTGGCCACCTCATGCGAAGTGTTGACTCATTGGAAAAGACTCTGATGCTGGGAGGGATTGGGGGCAAGATGAGAAGGGGACGACAGAGGATGAGATGGCTGGATGGCATCACTGACTCGATGGACGTGAGACTGAGTGAACTCCGGGAGGTGGTGATGGACAGGGAAGCCTGGCATGCTGCGATTCATGGGGTTGTAAAGAGTCGGACACGACTGAGCGACTGATCTGATCTGATCTGATAGGCTCTTGGTTACCGCCAACCAAACTGCTCCGGGTTTAGCTCACTGCCTGCTGTGGTTTCTTCCTGTTTTTGTCCAGATGGTGGCAGTGTTGAGCTGAATAAGGACTTTAGTTCATAGGGACAGGTAGCCTTGACCAGACCCATGAGTGAAAATTTCCCCTCCTCCCTCTGTACAGGCCACGGGGACAGTGAAAGGAATAAGGATGGTGTGAGAATTTGGAGGATCTACACATTCTATGAGGACTAGCTGCACCCACATTTCTAGGACAGTGGATAGAGTGCTCATCTGCAAGCAAGGTGACACGTCACTGACTGAAAGGGGGATTCGAGCTCTTGCAGAAGTGAATTCAGGGAAAATATTCTCAATATACCACTTGATAGAAAGGAAAGTTCTTACTATGCCATGTTGTTCCTTCTTTTTTCAACTACTTATGGTGTTTTATACCCCCAGGTTTGGGGGTAGAGGGAGTTCATTGTTTAGCAATCTCCATAGAATCTAGATATTTTCTTTCTCCAATTAATTGTTTCCCTCAGGAATATCCTGACAGCATATCATGTGTTAATAAGATGATCAGTGCATGGTTTTAATATTATTAGAAGATATTTTCTCAAATATTCTCAGTTCTGCCTTTGTCAAACGACCCTGGATCTGAGTTGAGTTTGGAAAATGGAAGATCATTGCCTTTCTTTAAGGTAACTCAAATTTGCACCAGAGTTGTTTTCCATATTAAGCAGATCAAGTATTACTGTGTGGGGGTGGCATCATATATGCAAACTAGGCACCTAATCGTCCATTATCTACCACCAGAGGTCTCAGCAGTGGTCAATCTGAATGTGGACACCACGCTCCCCATGCCTCTGACGGCTCAGTGCTGACAGCTGACCTCAACAGCTCAATAATCCCTTATCTTTGCTGAAAAAAGAAACCTTGTTTCAACGACAATATCTTTTTCTTACAGAGAACAGCCACAGTGGCACATTGCAAAGACGCTGTCACTCCTCTCACCAATAAATTTATCAACTTTAAGGTTCAAATGGGACCTTCTGGACCTGTTTGAGAGATATATTAAGGATTGAGGTAACAAGGCTACATCCCTAAGCACTTAGATTCTTTCTTCTCCTCTCAGCAAGTAGTTTCTATCTTTCAACTTCATATGTAGGAGGCCACAGTTAAGTAGAGATTTCAGCTAATCACCCAGACAAACAATTAGAACATCTGTCTATGTATTGAACTAGTGGATTGCAATCACAGTCTTTGCTAAGTGCATTTGTGTTAAGTCAGATGCTCTGGAAGCAGTTTCTGAGATGGGGACTTACAAATATTTGATTTATTAAAGTAATATTCTTAGCAAAAATTGATAATGGAATGAGATAAGTAGGATGATAAAGGTATAACCTATATTTCCATATACTATAAAAATGTAGCTTCAAATTCAATTTAGAACAATTCTGATGTAATAAACTTGCTGACCATGTCTTGCACACCTCTGTGATGTAGAGATATTTGGGAGCTCAGGTTTATTTTTGCTGGCAGATCAGAAATTCAGGAGAATTCATAGCTGGAACAGCCTTGGAGATCAACACTGTAATGAGTATTAGCATAAATTTGATGTCTCCCCACTGTGTACTCCATTGCCCAATCTGAGAGACTGAGAGGTAACTGAGAAAAGAAACTTATGAACCTAGTCAAATCATTCTGTCCACCACTCCCTGCTCCAGTGTAATTTTTTTTTTCTTCCACAGTGGGTGCCTTCTGGCATGCGTAACTGTACAACACAAAAACACCTACAAGTTGTACATTCTTCCCTGTGTGCCATTCCCTTCTCCAGAGGATCTTCCTGACTCCAGGGACAGAATCCACATCTCTTGCATTCTCCTACATTGGCAGGTGGATTCTTCACCACTGAGCTACCTTGGAAGCCCACATTGTTCCATAGGTCTGTCTATATCATTATTTCCCAAACATCTGGCCCACAATTTTAAGTCTGGCTTCTTCCAGGTGAGAACTGGAGTATTATTTGCTATATCAGAAAACAAGGATGTCATAGTCATCAATGATTCCAGCCCTCCAATGTGAGCTGATGAGTCCCAAGGGCACTCTGGAAGGAGAAAAATACCTGTGATCTAGCAACCATCAGATTACAGCCACTCCCTACAATGAGCCCCAAGGGACACAGGATCCTGGCCCAGGATAGCTGAGATGCATATGAAAAGAATGATCTCAGTAAGCCCAGCCTTTTGAATCTTCTCCTACATAGAAAAACACAGAATTCCTTAACTTGGATATCTGGTTTTATTTAATTCAACAATCTTTTGAAGTTCAGACTAACTGCCTTTTGTTGCAAAATTTCTGTATAATCTGGCTCCTTCCATCCCCTCCTTGTAGCAGTTCTCTCAGGGCTACTTGAGATGCTATCTCCTGGGCTTGAAGTCCTAAAAATTTCCATTGAATAAAACATAAATCTTAACTTTTGTTATTCAGTTGCTAAGTCATGTTCGACTCTTTGCGACCCCTGGACTGTAGCACACCAGGCTTCTTTGTCCTTCATTATTTTATCTCCCAAAGTTTGCTCAAACTCAAGTCCATTGAGTCGGTGATGCTATCCAACCATTTCATCCTCTGTCACCCACTTCTACTCCTTCTGTTCCTGCCTTCCATCTTTTCCAGAATCAGGGTTTTTTTTTTTTTTCTTCTTTTTCTCAACTTTAGGGGTTGTGACTATTTTGAGGGTCAACTCAGGGTCTTGACCAAGCAGTGGAGCAATTTGTAAATTCACACAAATCCATGTCCCTCCTAAACTCAGGACACTTCTCTGTACACAAGTGAGTAATCAGGTGTAGTCCCCAAATCTCCAACCACTAGAGAATAGAATATCCCCAGTGGTTTTTAAGGCTATATTCAAGCATGTCAGTAGCATAGCAGCAGATCCTTATCAGGCAAATCAATTCATTTAAAAATCACGTCTACAATAAACCATTTTTATTCTATTCTCAGCTTTTATAAGTAATAGTCCATGAGTTCGTTTTATTGCTGTTCAGTCACTAAATTTTGTCTGACTCTTTGTGAGCCCACTGATTGCAGCAGGCCAGGCTCCTCTGTCTTCCACTATCTCCCAGAGTTTGCTAAAATTCATATCCCTTGAGTCGGTGATGCCATCTAACAATCTCATTCTCTACTGCCCTCTTCTCTTTCTACCTTCAATCTTTCCCAGTATCAGGGTCTTTTCCAATGAGTCAACTCTTTGTATAAGTATTGGAGCTGTAGCTTCAGCATCCATCCTTCCAATGAATATTCAGGGGTGATTTCCTTTAAGATCAACTTATATACAGTCCAAAGAACTCTCAACAGTCTTCTCCAGGACCACAATTCAAAGGCATCAATTCTTCTACAATTAGCCTTTTTATGATCCAACCCTCACATCGGTACATGAGGTATGGCAATAGTGTTTGTACAACCATGTTCATTGACATGAGTATTTGAATTATGTGTTTAGATAGGTTACATATGTCTAGTGGCTTCCTTTGTGGTTCAGCTGGTAAAGAATCCATCTGCAATGCAGGAGACCTGGGTTCAATCCCTAGGCTAGAAAGATCCCCTGGAGAAGGGCAGGGCTACCCACTCCAGTATCCTGGCCTGGAGAATTCCATAGACTGTATAGTTCAGACATGACTGAGTGACTTTCATTTATATGTCTAGTGCCAAGTATGTGATTTTCATCTTATTCTGGATTCTACTATGCTGACTCAACTACTCAATGATGTGACAATTCTGAAAGGATAAGGCAATGGGATTAGAAATGATTTACAAAATAATTTGCAACCCATGGCCAGAGGCTCAGTTTCTACCAAGGTTCATCAACATGATGGAAGTACCTTTGAATATTGTTTGGTTTTCTGTTGCAAGTGTTAATAGAATCCTGTAACTCTGCACTGGGCTTCCTAGGTGTCTCAGTGGTAAAGACTGGTAAAGAAACCACCTGCCAATGTAGGAGACATGGGTTGGATCTCTGAGTCCGGAAGACCCATTGGCGGAGGAAATGCCATCCCACTACTCCAGTATTCTTGCCTGGAACATCCCATGGACAGAGGAACCTGGTGAACTATGGGATTGCAAAGAGTCAGTTACAACTGAGCACAAATAGATCTGTGTTAAAACACTTTTTGTGGATTGCCAGAGATACTTTATAAAAAGTTTCTCTACCACAGATACCTCTACTTCTATGGTATCTGATAAGTCATATGGCTAAAGTGACATTTTGCTTGCACTTTCATTGGATTCCACTGAAAATCTACAGACATTCATGTCACTTAATAAAATGATATGAGAGTATTTTTAATTGAGAATATACTGCCTCGGAACTGCAGAAATTGGTATGTTTGTACTTCCTTTTTAGTGGTAAGGAGTTTAATTTCTGGTATTTTATCTTGGAAGAGACACCCTAAAGGCACCCAAGAATATTAGAATGCTAAAATATTTACCAATATGGCAAGCGACCAGAACTTCCTACTCAATCCACTGTATGTCACCCCTAAAGCCTGAGGGGTGAAGGATTATAACTCCCAAAAGTCTTTAGACAGCATGGCTTGTATTTGCCCATGGGCAACATTTCAGAGAAGTGTGTACTTTTTATTCATTAATGTAGGCTGTCTGCTCCAGCATTGAAGTAAATATTTAGTCTTGTTCCTGATTAAGCTTATTGGGAATTCATAAAATTTATACACATAAATTCATATTTATGTATACATTTCCTGGTAGGATTTTCACAAACATACACACAAGCATACATATAAATATATATAAGGAAATCTTTTACTTACTCTTTTTCTGAATAAGCTATCTTTTCATGGTCTTGACTTTGCAATTAGTCCCCAAGGACAAGTTCTGGTCTTATTCTTATTATAGGTTCAGGAAAAATGAGACATTAGGGGGAGGTAAAATCAAGATATTTGGATTCTCCTTGTGAGTTAGCTGCCTCTGGTGTGATGAGTTCAGCATTCTAAAGCAATGTAGAAATGACTTTATCAAATGGCTAAAAGGATGAATGCACAGAACTGCTTTGGCTGGCAAAATATGATCAGTGGGGTTTCTGGATTTTTTCTTATGACCCCTGTCCAATGTTCAAGCTTCATCTTTACTGATAAGTGATTTCCCTTTCACGGAGTAAATTCAGTGAGGCTGGAAATTCAGCTAATCTAATTTGGCAGCCCTCAAAGGCAATCCCTTAGTGTGATTCGCTATTTGAACACTATATCTGAAAGATAAGATTCTTTAAGAAAAGATATAATCTCTTTGACTTTTTTTTTCCTTTTTTAGCACATAATTAAGAATTCGTGTTTTCTTTCTATTTATTTAACTTCTCTGTACAGTTAGAAATTGTTAATTCAACTTTCACTCTGAATTCTTCACATCCTTGATTCTATTCCTTGTCAGTTGATGTGTGGCTCCCAGTCTTACCCTCATTTTGCATATCATCTGAACACCATACATGATAATTTAACTGCTAACTCCTTGAGATGGATTCATCATGTCCTTTTCTGTAATAAAAGCATGGTTGTCTTTGCATCACACAAGCAGGTCCAAAAAACAATTCTCCATTTCCTTTATTCTGGAAAGTCTTTTACCTGCATTATTCTTGGTACTAATTTATTTATTAGCCACTGTTCTCTACTGAAAACACGATACATCATTTTTTTCAAATCAGACCAAAATTATTTTTAAATGTTTGTACTTAATGAATTTTTACATTGTCTCAAAAATCAAATAGAATGTTAAAGAATTAAAAAGATTATTGCACCATAGACTGTTCTGCTGGTGACACATATATGTTGTCAAGGAACATGGGCATTAAAACTCCATTACTGGTACTGGGCTCAACTTTGCCACTAATATTGCTGCTGCTGCTAAATATGAATGCTGAACAATCCTGCTGCTACCCCATCAGGAAGAAATCCCTATATGCCTATTTTATAGGTTCAATAACTTCTGAATTAGGTATATCTGGCTGGCATAGTTACATGGGAGACTGGGGAAAAATGAATTTCAGGTCCCAGTCTTGCAAAATTATTCACTCATAATATGAAATTTTCCAATATATGGGGAAATGTATATAAAAATGCTTATTGACCAATGAGCATGCAAAATGGTCAATATGTTGGAAATGTAATCAGCATTTGTAAGTGCCTACAAGATGAATCTATCAAAGGCTCATTCTCATTCATTTATAAGTACAATATAGAGCAGAATGTATAAGGAGAAAGGAATAGCATGTAAGAGGAGGAGAAATGAAAGTAGGTCAGAATAGCAGAAATACAGATGTATAAAGCATGATTATGGTGAATCTAGTTGGGGGAGGGTACCAGAAGAAAGGATCAGACTGGGTAAAGCATCAACAACATCAGCATTCTAAAGCAATGTAGAAATGACTTTATCAAATGGCTAAATCAGGAGAGACTCTATAAGCCTTGTTAAGGGTGGTATTGAGAATGAAGAGTTGTCTGAAAATGTACCCCGCTTGCAAGGTCAAGTCTCATAGATGCTGTTTTTGTGGATACTACTATAAAATACAAAATTTCTGAGACAGACATCTCTACTATTCACAGCAGTGACAGTAGTCAGAGTTATCACCATTTCTATGCTGTTTCCCTAAGCTTCAGTTACCATAAAACTATGTAAAGTCCAGAAGACACCTACCCATGTAGTGTGCTGAATTACAGAAGAGCAGGACTGAATTTAAGAAGGCAAAATGTTTTGTTTTGGGAGTAAGCTTGCCTGCTTTTGCTCTGGAAGAAGACATTATCTTTATTTCACTAGCGTGCCTGTTTCCAGCCCCTCCCCCAAAGGAGATATTATCTCTACCAAGCAATGGTTATTCACTACACAGATAACTTTGAAAAGAGTGTAAGACAACGAGTATCTTGTTGGAAGGCATGAAGAAATGTGAAAGAGCCAGGGAGGCTCATTAAATATTTCCAGCTTAAAAATACTGGATAGATACATCTTCTTCTCTTTTTTTTTCCCATCACCACCTCCCTCCAAATTTGCTGTGGAATATGAAGAATGACTTGTAAGTTGTTTTTGTTCAGTTGCTAAGTCATGTCTGATTCTTTGCAACCCTGTGGACTGCAGCATAGTAGGCTTTCTTTGTCCTTCACTATCTCCCATGCTGCTAAGCTGCTGCTAAGTGGCTTCAGTCGTGTCCAACTCTGTGCAACCCCATAGACAGCAGCCCACCAGGCTCCCCTGTCCCTGGGATTCTCCAGGCAAGAACACTGGAGTAGGTTGCCATTTTCTTCTCCAATGTATGAAACTGAAAAGTGAAAGTGAAGTCCTCAGTCGTGTCCGACTCCTAGCGACCCCATGGACTGCAGCCTACCAGGCTCCTCCATTCATGGGATTTTCCAGGCAAGAGTACTGGAGTGGGGTGCCATTGCCTTCTCCGACTATCTCCCATAGTTTGCTCAAATTCTTGTCCATTGAGTCAGTGATAGTATCTAACTATCTTATCCTCTGTCTCCCCCTTCTCCTCCTGCCTTCAGTCTTTCCCAGCATCAGGATCTTTTCCAATGAGATAGTTCCTCCCATCATCTGGCCAAAGTATTGGAGCTTCAAATCCAGCATCAGTCCTTCCAATGAAAATTCGGTGTTGATTTCTTTGAGGATTAACTAGTTTGATCTCCATGCTGTCCAAGGGACTCTCAAATCTTCTCCAGCAGCACAATTCAAAAGCATCAACTCTTAGGCACTCAGCATTCTTTATGGTCCAACTCTCACATCTGTATATAACTACTGGAAAAACCATAGCTTTGGCTATACAGATCTTTGTCAGCAAAGTGATGTCTCTGCTTTTTAATATGTTGTCTAGGTTTGTCATAGTTTTCTTTCAAGGGGCAAGCATTTTTAAGTTTGGGGGCTGCAGCCACCATCTGCAGTGATTTTTGGAGCCTCCCAAAAATATAATCTGTCATTGCTTCCCTTATTTCCCTTTCTATTTTGCATGAAGTAATGAGACCAGATGCCATGATCTTAGGTTTTTGAATTTTGAGTTTGACTTGAGACTATCTTTCTCAAATAAAGTAAACGAGAGTACTAGATAACAACTTTTAAGAGAAGGGGTAGTTGCACATTGGGTCAAGAAAAACAAAGCACAGAATTGTATAGAAATGGAAGTATGGATAAAATTATACCCTGATATTTTACCTAGATATATGGAGGTTTGTTAATTACATACAATAACATCTCTTTCTCACATGTACTCAATATATACTAATATCAAAAATGCAAAGACCTATTTGTATTATGTTAAAAAGTAATAAACACACACTGCCAGATACATAATACAGAAACTGCAAGTTTGTAAATAACACTAACATATATCTATATGTAAATATATATCTGTATACATATATTATATATAAACATATCTACATATATGTGTGTGAGTATGTATACTTTACAACTCTGTCTTTATTAGGGGAAAGAAACTTGGTTTAATTCATCTATATTGAGTTAAATGCTGTACAAAACATTTTATTTCACTGTGAATGAAACTTAAGTGATTTGAGCATGCTGTACAAATATCTAACTTTATTTTGTACATCAGGTATTTCCAGGAGGAAATCAAGAAAACCAGCTCAGCTACAGGTGCTTTCTTAAACTCTAAGATTTATTTTCTAGCCATTTCCACAATCACAGCTGAAGTTTTAACTATCACGGCTTCTGTGATGCTGATCTCTGGTGCTTTCTTCAAGTTCTTTGCTGTTATTAAAGTTATTGGTACTTTCCTTATTCTCTATGCTTCTTCTAAGGATGTTTATCTTATGTGTTAAAAACACAGATTTTTTTAAACAAACTAAATTTTAAAAAGTTTTTAAATATAGATCTTTTACATTCTCCACAGGGAAGTTGAACAATTAATAGTTATGATCCCAAAAGCTCAGTTTCTCTGCACTGGTGCCAGATCAAATCTCAGAGAGAGTTTGGGGTGAAGTAGAAAAAAAACTTTATTGCTTTTCCAGTCAAAGGGAGACAAGGTGAGCTCCTGCAAACAAAATCTATGTGTACCAACCCCAGAGAACTTGATGCGGATTTTATAATAGGTGGTTTAGGGGTGAGGTCTGACAAACTCAGGCTTGCAGTCCTTTAACCTCCCCTCAGGTTGTCCTCCACTCTTGATGACTTTCTCTGGTCCTTCTAAACTTGCCTCAGATGTTTCCTTGACTCTTCCTGCATTGATTAGCAATAGTTGGAATCTGCCCTTTGGAACTCAGGGAAGATCATGGAGGCCGGGGTCTTGCCCAGAAGAAACAGGGGGCAAAAGGGCCTCTTGGCCAGGAGCCCCAAAAAAGCACCACTAGATTTCAGTCACACGAAAATAAATGTAAATTCTAAGTAAAACAGGAAGGAGAGGGACAGGGTACAAACTCTAAAAGGATCACATAGCCTGAGAAAATGACATAAATTGATTAGAATAAAATAGGTCCAAGATGGTGGACAAGTCAACCTCCACTAGACCTTGAGCCTCAGTATATGCTCATTGTAATACATCAGCAAGCTAAGTGACAGTCTTACCAGCTCCATGATAACTCTGAGGCCACTCATCAAAGATCCAAAAGTAGGCGGTGGCCCAATTCCTGGAAACCCTCACCCCTTCCCTAAAATAGCTGGAATACTCCTCCCACTTATTAACATAGGGAATTATCCACCCCAATAAAAACTGACCCAATACCCTGGCACCACACTTATCTTCTAAGATGGCACACACTATGTTGGTGGAATGTGTTTCTCCCTAAATAAATCCACTATTTACCTATCACTTTCTCTCTAACTGAATTCTTTCTGCTATGAGATATCAAGAAACTGAGCTTCGTTAAGTTTTGAAATAAGACGTGATCTTAGTAAAAAGACAGTTTTACTGAGTATTTGCTTTAAGTTCCAAGCTGAGTTACATGGTTTTATAAGTATTTCATTCATCCCAAGGTTTGGGAGTGCAACAAAGTGCATCTTTTTTTTCTAATCTATGATTTTATTGTTGTTATTTTTCTTGCTTCATTTGCTAACAAAGAATTAACAACACATCAAAATCCTGAGACGAGTAAACCCAGGGTCATAGAATTCTACTTGAACTTTTTCTATTTTCCTAATAACATATAAGAATTAATGCAGATATTTAAAACCTATGTTTCCTTTCTTAAATTTACTTTTTGATTGTCCTTTTTTCTCAACACATCTATCATGTTTCTAAATGAAAACCTTGTTTTTATTAAATAGAACAATTTTCCTTAATGTTTATTTCAATGTTATAAATTCATTACATTGATAATTTATTTGAATCTTCTTTCTATTTTCTTGATAACTTAGGATGTTACTACTTACATACTTTGATTTACTTTTAGAAACAATGTGATATTTTTCAAATGTTGTATGTTCAAAAACATATGTTTATTTTACATGCTTGTTCTGGAACCAATAATAAGACCTTTAAAATTACTATTCAAATGATAACACTTAAATAAGATAAAGTGTAGAGGATCCTACAAGTAATTTCTTAGGGCAGATGATATGACAAAGTTGTACATTATAATTAGCTTTCAGAAAGTTTTATTTAAAACTTTGAAGACTATAATATGTATGTCTGAGGTGCATATTTTAATCTAGAAATTATTCTTTCTGGAAACCAACAAAAATAACTTTTTTTTTTTCTAACCACAAAGGATCTTCAACTACTGAAATATTTTTAAACTATTACTTCACTGCAGTTGCTTTTTGGCAATGCCTTTTGCCTGAGCAGGAGGGAACATCTGAGTGAACTTGGTCGCCTCAAGCACTGAGCTGACACACAAAGCTACATGTCAGGTTACATAACTTAATTGGACCTGACTCCCCTTGGCTCAATTTGTCTTTGTCCTCCAGCTTTTTTTCCCCCTTATTTTTAAAAGATGACACATATGTAACTAAAGTCAGAAATAAAACATCATACTTATTCAAATAATGTTTTAGGTATTTTTCTTAAACATAGTTTGCTTTTTAAACAGCAGACCTTAGGCAAATAGTGATATTATACATGGTTTTTCTGGCCTCATATCTGCAGCATCGCTTCTCTTAGGATCTAGCTATCCAGCTGGAAGGTTTGTCATTCCTAAGACATTAGTTGATATTACTTAAAATCTTCATACCCTCAGAAATTGTACAAATTGAATAGGACACTTGTAATAAACAGAGTCTGAAGACCAAGAACAAAGAATCATTCATAGTAAATAATCCTAACTAAAGAGCCTCTTGATGAGAGTGAAAGAGGGGAGTGAAAAAGCTGGCTTAAAACTCAACATTCAAAAACTAAGATTATGACATCTGGTCCCATCACTTCATGGCAAATGGGGGAAAAGTGGAAATAGTGACAGATTTTATTTTGGGGGGCTCCAAAATCACCATGGATGGTGACTGCAGTCATGAAATTAAAAGATTCTTGCTCCTTGGAAGAAAAACTATGACAAACCTAGACAGTGTATTAAAAAGCAGAGACATTACTTTGCCAACAAAGGTCCATCTCGTCAAAGCTATGGTTTTCCCAGTGGCCATGTATGGATGTGAGAGTTGGACCATAAATAAGGCTGAGTGCCTAAGAATTGATGCTTTTGAATTGTGCTGCTGGAAAAGATTCTTGTTAGTAAGGATATGAAATGAATCAATTCTAAAGGAAATCAGTCCTGAATATACCTTGGAAGGACTGATGCTGAAACTGAAGCTTCAATACTTTGGCCATCAATGCCAAAAGCCTGCTCACTGAAAAAGACCCTGAGGCTGGGAAAGTTTGACAGCTGGAGGAGAAGGGGTGACAAATGATAAGATCATTGGATGGCACACCAAAACAATGAACATGAATTTGGAGAAACTCTGGGAGATAGTAAGGGACAGGGAAGCCTGGCACGCTGCAGTCCATGGGGTCACAAAGAGTCAGACACAACTTAGAGACTGAGCAACAAAAAAATAATCAGAGAAAATTGCAAGTAGTGATGATACATGGTAGAACTCTCTTCTTTAGGACTGGTAGATACTAATTTAATTTAAAAAGTAAAGTGGAAAATTAAACAAAAACCTCAATTAAACGGAGCTGAGAGACCAGCAGGGGGAATTCTCATTCTCTGAAATACTAACAGAGCCCAGCAAGAAGCATCAAGACTCCTCTTCTTTCCTTTCAAGGATTCAGCCAGTGAAAAATCCTAGACTCACAATTTACTGTAGTCTTCCCAACTTCCTTTTCTCCTCTGCAGAAACATTCTCCTTCTCTTGCTTTGTGAAGACTTGCACATGGCCAAACCCAAACTGAAATTCTCTGATGATCCCAAATAAACGCATGTTGTGTTCTTTTGCTGGAGAAATAATTTGTAGTCTATCTATTTTAAATCAACATTTTGTTTGCCCATACAATGACCACAGAAGATGCTCAAAGGCTCCAGAGCTTGTGAAGAAACAGGTACAATAAGCACAGTTGAGCCCATTGAACCCACTGTTTTTCACACTGACCCATGAGTTTGAAGATATGTCTTTCTCCCAGATTCCAGTTTACTCTCTCTTTGCATTTGAAGTTCTCTAGGCTTTATTCAGGATATGCTTAAAGGTTTTGTGTTTTCAACCTTGTCCTGTGTGTGAGTACTCATTTGGCACTTGGTCTGATTTTGAGGTGAGACTGTATTAGCTGAAAGTGGCTGGAAACCTTTGGACCACTTCTTTGGGAACATGGCTCATTTCACTGAAAAGGATATTTTTCAGCAGCTGGTCCATTCCTTTGGAATAGGTGCTATACTATCAAAACTGGCTGAAAAGCCTTCAGCCATATCCTTTCAGACCAAGCCATTTCCTTGGAACTGGCTGGTATTAGACTTACAGGCTATTATAGCAGCAAACTGTTTGAGATGTTTGAACTCTTTAAATTTGAGATGCAAGTTGCTTGAAAATTATTCTTTTATTCTGAAGAAAATCCTCTGATAAATGGGATTCCTAGTTACTTAAATTTTTGAAGTCACTTCCCTCCACACACAATATCTCTGATCAATTTTCTGTTTAAAAACTGTAATTCTGCCTCATGCACATTTCTAACAATGGACTATCTGACCTAAGGCAATTTAAAATATCAGTGGCCATTATGGGTTATTTTTGAAATTCTCAACTAAATTAAAAAAAAAAAAAAAAAAAGATCTAACTGGACTACAGTAACCCTAAAAGTGTCCAGAAATAAATGGAATGCTTGTTATAATTGAAACTTTGAAGCTTCTCAATGTTGTCCAAAGCAAAAAATGAAGCTGAATTGTGAACCATAGTCAGCGATTTTTCCAAAGTAACATGATCCTCACAAATATGCTGAGGAAAGCAATACAGTCATTCAAACTTACTAGCTTGATTTCTCTGACATACCAGCTAGTTGATATGCTTGTTGGTGAAGATTAAGTTCAGTATTGGATGACAATAGCTAACTGACTGGAAATAATCATATTTGGACTCAAAAATATGATGAACCCATTCACGACTGAAGCAGTTAACTTCAGATTGTTTTTAAAGAACATTTTAGTCTTTCTTCAGATGTTGATTCCACCTGAGTTGTTTATTGAAAGGCTGAAGGTCCTTTTCCTTCTACTAAAAAGGACCAGAATAGAATGGGAAACAATGTCCACTCTAAAGTGGGTTATTCTGACAAACCAGCTTTGTCTCACTCAAGACGAGTCCCCTAAAAGGAAGACTACAAGAATTCTTAATTTTCAGCTTCAGCAATCAAAGGCTCCTAAACAAAACCAAAGCACTCCTAGTTTCTGCTATTACTGCAAACAGCCAGATTGTTAGAAAAATGATTGTTAAAAATTAAGTGCTTCAGGTGCATTTATCCCTTTAAACACCCTTTCCAATATCTTCCTAACTCACAATGACAGAGCTCTGAAGAACTACAGGAGATCTTCCAATTCTCCCTCTAAATTGGCTTGAGCAAACATTTCACTAGATTGAGAATGAATCTCTCCCATGCCTAACTGACACTGGAGCCACACTTTTGGTGTTCAACTTCACTACTATATGGCAGCTTCTTGCATGTGGAAGAGTAGTAAACTATTTCAGAATATGAAAACAGTTCACACAGTGGGGATCAATAATGACCCTTAAGAGAATCTTGTCTCTGAACCTATCTCCTTTTTGTTTATGCCCTTTGAGAGATACACATGTTTTCTACAAAGTTTCTCTGCCACTATCTACTTACTAGGTCAAGAGTTCTTAGAAAAGTGTGTGCTGGAATTTCTTTATTCCAAGAGAGAAATAATTCTAGAATTTGACAGCAATTATCAAAGCAGACAACCAGTGATGTAAATGAATCTTGTCAACGTTTAGCTATCTGTTCCATCTATGATGTTACTAGACTTGATTCTGGAAACACGGACCATTTGTCTCTATTGAAAAAGTTAATATCCTCATTATGGGCACAATCTTTAAATGACATTGGCAAAATTCAGAGCACAGCTCTTGCCTGCATGTGTGTGCTAAGTTGCCTCAGTTATGTCTGACTCATTGTGACCCTGTGCACTGTAGCCCACCAGCTCCCCTGGAGAATCCTACAGATTATCCAGGCAAAAATACTAGAGTGGGTTGCCATGACATCCTCCAGGGGATCTTCCCAACTCAGGTATCGAACCCCCATCTCTTACATCTGCTGCATAGGCGGGCAGGTTCTTTACCACTAGCACCACCGGGGAAGACCAGCACATGTCTAATTGAGTCAAACATCCCTCAAAACTTCTTTCTAGAATTAATATATACCCTGGAGGAAGCACAAGCTGGGATCAAGATTGCCAGGAGAAATATCAATAACCTCAGATATGCAGATGACACCACCCTTAAGGCAGAAGTGAAGAAGAACTAAAGAACCTCTTTTTTTTTTCGCCCTGCATCTCATTGTATTTTTTTTTGTTGTTTCTTATATGATATTTTACATGTTTTAATGCCATTCTCACAAATCACCCCCCCTCCCTCTCCCACAGAGTCCAAAAGACTGTTCTATATACATCTATGTCTCTTTTTATATATATGGAATTTAGAAAGATGGCAACAACAACCCTGTATGCGAGACAACTAAAGAGCCTCTTGATGAAAGTGAAAGAGGAGAATGAAAAAGCTGGCTTAAAGCTCAACGTTCAGAAAACGAAGATCATGGCATCTGGTCCCATCACTTCATGGCAAATAGATGGGGAAACAGTGGCAGACTTTATTTTTCTGGGCCCCAAAATCACTGCAGATGGTGACTACAGCCATGAAATTAAAAGACATTTACTCCTTAGAAGGAAAGTTATGACCAATCTACACAACATATTCAAAAGCAGAGACATTACTTTGTCAACAGAGGTCCGTCTAGTCAAGGCTATGGTTTTTCCAGCATACATGACTATGTATGGATGTGAGAGTTAGACTATAAAGAAATCTGAACACTGAAGAATTGATGCTTTTGAACTGTGATGTTGGAGAAGACTCTTGAGAGTCCCTTGGACTGCAAAGACATCCAACTAGTCCATCCTAAAGATCAGTTCTGGGTGTTCATTGGAAGGACTGATGTTGAAGCTGAAACTTCAATATTTTGGCCACCTGATGCGAAGAGCTGCCTCATTTGAAAAGACTATGATTCTGGGAAAGCTTGAGGGCAGGAGAAGGGGACAGCAGAGGAAGAAATGGCTGGATGGCATCACTGACTCTGAGGACAGAGGAGCCTGACAGGCTACAGTTCATGGGGTCACAGAAAGTCAGACACAGACATAAGAAGGAAGACAATGCTCTTAGGGTATCACACAGAGACCATCATTGACCCATAGAGTATTATAACCAGCAACTGGACCCTGTGACATAGGGACCCCAACCTGTCTTAGAGTCATTGTTGTCATTGACCTTTTGGTTAAGACCAGCTCCAATACTCTGGCCACCTGATGCAAAGAACTGACTCATTGGAAAAGACCCTGATGCTGGGGAAAATTCAAGGCAGGAGAAGAAGGGGATGCCAGAGAATGAGATGGTTGGATGGCATCACCAACTCGATGGACATAAGTTTGAGCAAGCTCCAGGAGTTGGTAATGGACACAGAAGCCTGGTGTGCTGCAGTCCATGGGGTCGCAAAGAGTTGGACACTACTGAGAGACTTAACTGACTGAGAAAATCAGTGTGGGATCAGTTTTAAGCAAATCTGTACTTCATGCCGTAGAAGCATTCCTAAATTCTCATCACACATTTCTCATTTAACTTTTCTTAGTCATCCACAAGATCCCTTACAAGTGCTTAATGCTGCCAGATTACCTCCTGACTTCTCATAATCTAGAGGAAACCCCTTTGGGTAATGCTAACTTCTGATGGCTTCCATTGAAAAGATACCAATAGCAAATATTGTGTGAGGTAAGCTATTTTAGTGCTCCCTTTGTGGCTCATCTGGTAAAGAATCCACCTGCAATGCGGGACACCTGGGTTTGATCCCTGGGTTGGGAAGATCCCCTGGAGAAGGGAAGGGCTACACACTCCAGTATTCTGGCCTGGAGAATTCCATGGACTGTATAGTCCATGAGGTTGCAAAGAATCAGAAATGATGGAGTGACTTTCATTGACTTGAAGCTATTTTAACTCCATTTGATCTTGCTAAGGCATCCCCTTTATTTATGGTTACCTCAGTCTGACAGGCAGAATTATATGTTCTTACATGGGCTTGTACTTTTTCAAAGGACAAAACTACCAATAGGGGCACAGTGTTAAATAAGCTGCCTGCAATACAAGACCCAGGTTCGTTCCTTGGGTCTGAAAGATCCCCTGGAGAAGAAAATGACAACTCACTCCAGTATTCTTGCCTGGGAAATCCCATGGACAGAGGAACTTGGTGGGCTACAGTCCATGGGGTCACAAAGAGTCAAACATGACTGAGTAACTGAGAACACAGACATACTTTCAGATAGTTCATTATTTTGGAAGCAATGTGATTTCCAGAAGAAATAAAATAAAATAGACCCCTATGTTTATGACTTATTGGATACAATATTTCTACTTTATTCTTTAGTTATTATTAAGATTCTGGGGCATTCCAAACTTCTCTGGAAGCAAGGAGAAATCACCTTGCTTACATTTCACAAGTAATGCTTCCCTTAAAGGAACCATAAGTGTCAAATATCTGTCTTAGTCCAAAAGGATATTTCCCTAAATAATTAGAAAACCTGGCTAGATAAGCTCAACATTTGGCTTCAGGAAATTAAAAAAAAAATGGAAAATTAAACAAATGTTGATTTAATAAAATGAAAAAGCTGTGATTAGGACCAAATAATAACCCAGTTCTACTAGAGAGTCTAAAATTTCCAATCTTCATCACAGTGCATGCTTGAAATCATTGGTCTACTGACAAAATAATACCCTTCCTTCATCTATATTGGTGGGGAAACTAATACAGCCAGAAAAAATATTTACCTTATTTTCTCATTTATCCAAAGTACAAACCAGGGAAGTCTGTTTGTACTGCTCCTAGACTTTTCAAACTGCCTACAGGATCATTCAAAATCTGGTAAGTATATTTTATATAACTTAGTCCATCCTAAAGGAGATTGGTCCTGGGTGTTCATTGGAAGGACTGAAGTTGAAGCTGAAACTCCAATACTTTGGCTACCTGATGCGAAGAGCTGACTCACTTGAAAAGATCCTGATGCTGGGAAAGATTGAGGGCAGGAGGAGAAGGGGACGACAGAGGATGAGATGGCTGGTTGGCATCACTGACTCAATGCACATGGGTTTGGGTAGACTCCAGGAGTTGGTGATGGACAGGGAGGCCTGGCATGCTGCAGTTCATGGGGTCCCAAAGAGTCAGACACGAATGAACGAATTAACTGATCTGAACTGAATTCAATCTCGTAGATGTTAATACACTTTACAGGAAAACTTGACTTGATCATCAGTACTTTCAGAGAAGTATCTTGATCAAAAGGGAAAAATCCAAAAAAAAAAAAAAAAAAAAGATAGAAGCCTTATTAAATGTGGTTGGGAAACTTGAAAAGTGAGCTCTCATTCACTTTCAATGTTATCAGAGACCAACAGGAAGAAGAAAGACTCCTCTATTTTCCTGGCAAGGATTTAGATGATGAAAAATCATGGACATTTTGTTTACTATAGTCCTCCTAATTTTCTTTTCACCTCTGTAAAAGTGTTCCTCATTCTATTCATGCAGTAATTTGCATATGGCTTTTCATGAATGCAAACCTGAATCAAAATTTCAATTTTCTGCTGATCCCTGACCCCCCTTTTTTTCCTAGAGAAATAAATGGCTGGCTATTTGTCTTAGGTCAACACTTCAAACATTTTTTTTAAACACATATGAGTACATTTATTCAGTAGCCATTTGATATGAAGTCAAAGCATTTTCTCTGGAATAGACTGTAAAACAAATGATTACAATAAAACAAACCATTGACATGAATAGTTGTGAAAACAACACAACTGACCTCTTTTAATCAAACTATTCAACTGGTGAAAGAAAAATATGCAGATAGGTATTTGCAGATAGAAAGACTGCAGATAGCAGTCTACAAGCCACAAGTGTCCATTATTCCATGGGTATTTACAATTATTTTCTTTCCTTCCTTCTTTCTTCCTTCCATTCTTTCGACCTTTATTTCTTTCTTTCTATTTTTCTTTTAGTAAGGTCTATATTTTACCCAAATTTTCAGTGAACAATACAGTTTTATTAACTGTAGGCACAATGTCGTACAACATATCTCTAGAACTTATCCATTTTACACAAATGTAACTTTATACCCACTGAATACTAGTTCCCTATTAACACTTATCACTAGTGGTAAAGAACCCACCTGCAACACAAGAGATGTGGTTTCTTTTTTTTTTTTTTTTTAATTTTATTTTATTTTTAAACTTTACATAACTGTATTAGATTTGCCAAATAGAGATGTGGTTTCAATCCCTGGATTGGGAAGATTCTCTGGAGGAGGGCAAGGCAACCCACTCCAGTATTCATGCCTAGAGAATCACATGGACAGATGAGTGTAGTGGGATACAGTTTATGGGATCACAAAGAATCTGACACCACTGAAGCAACTTAGCATGCATACAGCACACACAACCCTTATCCCCAGATCCTGGCAACCATCATTCTGCACTCTGGTTCCATGAATTTGACTACTTTAGGTACTCCACATAAATGGGATAATGAAGCATTGTCTTTCTGTGACTGGTTTATTTCACTTGTGCATGGTGTCTTCCAGGTTTATCTATGTTGCATATGGCAGGATTTTCTTCTTCTTTAGGTAAAATAATATTACACTTCATGTATATACCACACTTTTTCTAATCCATTTATCCACTGACAGACATTTAGGTTATTTTCATTCCTTGGTTATTGTGAATACTGATGCAATTAAAACCAGGGTTTCAAAAGATAACTGTAATCCCATATAAGTGTTTTTCAAAGAGAATGGATGGCAATAATTATTCAGTTGACTAAGAGACAGGCTAAGAGAGCTGTGTCAAAGTCTTCAAAACATACTACTCAGTTCCTAGTGATCATTTCACAGGTTAACATAATAAAGAGTCTGCTCTACACAGTATTTCAGCACCTGACTTGAAGAGGTTTAAAATAAAATAGCCAGAAGAAGATTGCAGAATAAACTACACTCTAGATAGTTAAACATAAACAACCAATCCCCTCAAAACCAATTTTATTTATAATGAGTTATTCTGGTTTAATCAGTGCTCACCAACACATTATAAAATATGAAGAATGTTAAGCGATTTAATAAACGGTGATTTGGACCCATATATTCATTTTAGTGTTGACTCAGAAACCTCAGGGACCTACATGTCTTCTATCACCTTCCTTCTATTCATCATGCTGTGGCTACACAGGCTTCCAGCCTATTCCTTACATAAGAAAGATATCTTTTCCTTAATTTTCCTTCTATGTGTGACTTCCCTCCTAACTTCCATAATATGCCTGCTGCTGCTACGTCACTTCAGTCGTGTCCGACTCTGTGTGACCCCGTAGATGTCAGCCCACCAGGCTCTCCTGCCTTTGGGATTCTCCAGGCAAGAACACTGGAGTGGGTTGCCATTTCCTTCTCCAATGCATGAAAGTGAAGTCGCTCAGTCGTGTCCGATTCTTAGTGACCCCATGGACTGCAGCCTACCAGGCTCCTCCATCCATGGGATTTTCCAGGCAAGAGTACTGGAGTGGGGTGCCATTGCCTTCTCCGCATAATATGGCTAATCTTCCCTATATACTTGGTGTTTGCTTTAATGTCTTAACCCTGTAATTTACCTCCTCACTATCTTAGAGATACTATTTATTTTTTATTAAGTTTCTTTCTTTACTGTCTACTTCTACTAGAAGTTATCCTTCATTACAGCAATAGAGTCTTATCCCCAGTGTCAAAACTAGTACACAGCACACAGTAGAGCTTTGGAAATAGTTCTTGAATGAATAACTTGTTCCCAATTTTTCTTATTATAGTCATAGTTCTGAATGAAATTTTAGCTGATTATACCTATCTGATTTCTCTCATTTAAAAAAGATCACTATTTTAACTACATTAAGAGAATAATTATATTAATTATAATTATTATTATTCAATTTTACATAATTATGAGAAGAGATGAAAAGAATTATCACCTGCCTAATGTGTTCCAATAGTCTCCTTATTTGTTGAACTCATTGCACCTGAAGTACACAGTTCATTCTTCTACAATTTTCTAGTCAAATAAGTGAGTCAATTTTCTGTGGAAATAAAGTTCAGAAGTCTCTGACTAAATGAACTTCATAGAAAGGAAACATGAAGAGTGGACAACTAAATCTTCGAATTCTATCTCTTTCCTGTTGTCTTTAGCAATGTTCCATTTAGATTTTTTTCCTGTCTGGTTAGCTCATCAAAGGTTAAAAGGATAAAATCCTTGCTCTGATACATTAGTGACTTTCTTGATTTTAGCATAATCAATCATGTTAAGGGAAAAAGAGCTGGCTTTATCACCACTAAATTCAGATAAAGTGACCCAATAGATAATTGGGCTTTTGAAATTTTGAAAGAAGCATATTCTATACCTGGGAATAATATTATAGTGCCTACACAAAATTATTAGCATTTGGCAAACTTCAATGAAATTGTCTGCAATTAGAAGATTCAAACACAGTTTAAGCAGCCAGAAAACAATCCTGTTTTGTCCTTCAGGTGCTATGAAGTAACAGGTGTCTTAATACCAAGCGTGAAACATTTTTTAATAAGATTCTGCTAGTAATTTCCAGTCTTTTTAATTTGGGCAGAGACTTTTGGAAGGTACTAAATTCTATTACTTTGCCAACAAAGGTCCATCTAGTCAAGCCTATGGTTTTTCCTGTGGTCATGTATGGATGTGAGAATTGGACTGTGAAGAAGGCTGTGGTGTTGGAGAAAACTCTTGAGAGTCCCTTGGACTGCAAGGAGATCCAACCAGTCCATTCTGAAGGAGATCAGCCCTAGGATTTCTTTGGAAGGAATGATGCTAAAGCTGAAAATCCAGTACTTTGGCCACCTCATGCGAAGACTTGACTCATTGGAAAAGACTCTGATGCTGGGAGGGATTGGAGGCAGGAGGAGAAGGGGACGACAGAGAATGAGATGGCTGGATGGCATCACTGTCTCGATGGATGTGAGTCTGAGTGAACTCCGGGAGTTGGTGATGGACAGGGAGGCCTGGCGTGCTGCGATTCATGGGGTTGCAAAGAGTCGGACACGACTGAGCGACTGAACTGAACTAAACTGAAATTCTACAAATATACAGTTAGCCACCATTTCTAGAATATTACTGATCCTTGATACAAACAGACTGTCTCAACAAAAGGTGCATTTGCCTCTTTGACTCAGAATGTGTATCTTGCAATAAAATCAGTTTTTCCCAAGTTGTGGTGGGATCCAGAATATCCCATTGTGAAATGGAAATAGATTGTTTAATCAAGTGCAAACTTCCGCCCCTAAGACCTTAACTAACTTCACAAAAAACCATGGCAAACCAGACTCTGGTCTACCTAAGCCACTGGCTCCCTTTAACTCTCATTTGTGAGACTTGTCATATAGTCATGAACCATAGTTTACCCATGACACAGCTATCCTCCATAATGAAAATAAATTATAAATGCATATGTTTTTGAAACTGAGGGTCAAGGATTAAAGAAAATATGTACTGTTTTAGTAGAGAGAAATTTATTTTAAATTGACTGAAATTCATCTTGGGTTCAAGGAGTACTGCTAAGAGCCTCATTTTATTATAGGTTTAATGTGTCACCAATTACTAGAATATTAATGTTGGATAATCTATGAAAAAATATAATAACTTATTTTATGTAATATGTATGCATGCTAAATCACTTCACTCATGTCCATCTCCTTGTGATGTTATAGACTATAGATCACCAAGTTCCTCTGTCCGTGAAATTCTCCAGGCAAGAAGACTAGAGTGAGTTGCTATGCCTTCCTCCAGGGGATCTCCCCGACTCAAGGCTAGAACGCATATCTCTTATGTCTCCTGCATTGGCAGGCAGATTCTTTACCATTAGAGCCACTTAGGAAGCCCATTTTATATTATATTCATAATAAGAATCTTTTGGGATGAATCAGGTGATCAAGAATGCTTTATCATCATTTCTTCTCTATCCTGCTGGATTCATTCTTGAACCATACCTTGAATACGAAGACATCAGGAAGGGACAGGATTCAAGAATTTTTTAAAGATCTGTCCAAGAGCAGGGTCCATGGGCACTGAATTGCCATCATGCACCCTGCCTGCACATTCTTGTATCACATGATCTTGCACATAAAGTTCATTTAATGAACATTTTGAATTAGCAGAATGTGATATAATGCACCATTATAGAAATTCATTGGCTATTTTTCAGTCATTGATTCCTGCCTATTGCAGTTGTAAAATCCCAAACTACTGTACTGTTTTGGTCAACCTTCTTTTGATCATTCTCTTTCCAGGTGTTTCCTCCTGCCTCCTTACAAGTGGTATCACAGGCAACTCTCTATTTTCTATCACTGTCTTAACAAAATAATAACTTTTCTTGGTTTGTATCTTTTCCAATTACATCATGCTCAAAGGAGTCTCACTAAAGAATTGTGGGGTTTTATTCATTTATTTTGTCTTGCTTTCTGAATAAAGAAGCAATTCATTCCCTCAGGGAAATTATTTTAGAATTTTACAATATTTTGCTCTTGACATTTGTATTCCAGGATATGAATGGAATGATACTGATATGGAAATTCAAAAAGATAAATTGTTGATTCATAAAGAAAATTGAAAAACCTTCTGTTAAAACTATATTGTGGATATTGACTACACATTCTGACAAATAAAATGGCAGGCTATCTCACATTCACTGTCAATAAATATTGTTTATTGAAGCTGTTTAGTTTGAGTAGCCTCCTTAAAATGTTAAATGATCACTTTCATTGGAGCTTTATGAATGCACTGCTTATCTGTTCTATGAGTACAAATGAAATAGCCAAGTTATTCATCAATGATGTGATTAACCAGGCTCTAAAATGCTTGTAATTATGTTTAGAAAATAATCAGAAAATTTTCTGTAGTGACGCAGAAGCTTTTATACATCTTTGTAACATTTGTAAGGTCATGGAATGGTAATAGTATGTGAGAAAGCTCTTCAAGTTGAATTTCATAACAATATGGTTTCTCGTGTTTAAGGTAAAGTAAGAAGGAGAATCTGAGAGAAAGAAATGTAGAAAGTGACATTAGGTATCTTTATGAGTGTTTCTAAAGCTGTAGGCAGGACTTCTCAGGTGGCTCAATGGTAAAGAATCTCCCTGCTAATGCAGGAGACTCAAAAAGGTCAGGTTTGATCCCTGGATTGGGAAGATCCCTGCAATAGGAGATGGTAACCTGCTCCAGTATTCTTGCCTGGAAAATTCCACGGACAGAAGAACCTGGAGGGCTACAGTACATGGGGTTACAAAGAGTCAGACATGACTGAACAACTGAGTGTGCAAATACACACACACACACTACATAAAGCTGTAGGAAAGATAGGTTTCAATATTTACTTATTGTTTCCTTTAATTTCCTTTCCTTATTCCTTATGAAACTTACATGTAAAGTGAAATTTACATAACAAGAGAAAATTTGCCTTCCTGCTATTAAAAGAAAAGAGAAGCAGAGACTTTACTACTCAAGATCTGATTCACAAATGTTCATAAATTTGAGATACCAAAGATGCAAATATACATTTTTATTCATTTAAAATTCCAGTCTTAGTTTCTTTCCCTCCACTTATCCTGTAAACTAAAAGGAAAAGCAAATTAATAATACAATATTTCTGTTTACACAACCATCTTACCAGTAATTTAACCCATCAATAAACATTTCAACTAAAAAAGTAGTTTTAATTTTGTTTTCTTTTTTTATATTGTGTGGAATGTATCAGAAATAAAACAATTTGCCCTAAATCTTATTTTTTAATGAATAAATCAATAAACAGACACCACCAGTGTGAGTTCTTACAGATCTCGTGAAAATTGCTGCTACACTCGCAGAATAAGCCCATGTCAAGTAGTAAACCTTAAGGAAATGAAATACTGCTGCTTGAGGAGTTTAGTTAGCATTCTAACTGTCTATTTTGCTACAATAAAGTGATCTTTATTGTAGCAAAATATCAAACAGAGGAAATTCATCTCCGAGCAAAGTTAACTGGAACTTTTTGCTGACTCTGGTTGGGAAATGCTTCTGCCTGAAATGGAACTGTTGCTATTTCTCCACCCAGACTAATAACCCAGGCTGCTCTTGGTTATCAACTGCTCTAGGCTTGCATGTCAGGATCCTTCAGGTTTGTCTCAGCTATGGCTGGGATAGCACTTGCCAGAATTCCAGGGCTTCTTCATCACTGCTGGTAAGGTCCACTGGTTTCCAGAGTAGCTTTGATCTTCTTTGCAGATCTTCTTAACTCTTTGTCTCAATCTGGGACCAACTAGCATACAAACACTACAGTTTCTATGGATTTTCTCATTCTTTGTTGTATTTTGTGGAGTTTGGACTTTTGAATATCTTCTTTAAACAATTTTATCCCAGTTAAAGCAGTTTCCTCTGCACGAATTCCACCCACTATTCTTGTGTTTAAAATTCCCAATCTCTGGCAAAGATGGTCCGCTTGTGGAATAAGAATGCCACTCACTGTAGCAGAAAGCAAAGACTGTTACAGCCATCAGCCACTATAGCTCACTCCCACTCTGAGGAGGGTGAGCCCTGAGGGAACCCAGGGTGGAAACAGGATGCCCAACCCCCCATTCTCCCAGGCACTGTACCCTGAGGAGACTCAGGATAAGAAAACTCTGGATCACTGGTCCAAGATAGCTGAGGTGCACAGCAAAGGAATGATTTCTGTGAACCCAGACACTTGCATCTTCCCATACATTTGTTGTTCAGTCGCTCAGTAATGTTCGACTCCCTGCGACCCTGTATTACAGCACACCAGACTTCCCTGTTCTTCACTATCTCCCACAGCTTGCTCAAATTCACATCCATTGAATCGGTAATGACATCCAACCATCTCATCCTTGGTCACCCACTTCTCCTGCCTTCAATCTTCCCAGCATCAGAGTCTTTTCCAATGAGTCAGCTCTTCGCAGCAGGTGACCATACCTATGTATAGCTAAAAGTCCTAAATTCTTTAATGAAACCAGGTAACTCAGACTGGGACTTGGACACAAAGTCATTTAACTGAGATCTCATCTGTCTCAGGATTTAATGAAACTCAGGTTCTTGGTGTCTCATCACAGAAAGAGTTCAGTGAGAGACAAAGAGATAGGTAGGTAGTGTATTTATTTAGAGAGAAATACACTCTACAGAGTGTGGGGCTACTCACAAGTTGAGAGCAGCACCAGGGTTTGGGGTTCTCAGTTTGTGTGTGTGTGTGTGCTCATTTTTATCTATTTGTGTGTTCATGCTGAATCATGTCTGACTCTTTGCAACCCCATAGACTGTAGCCCACCAAGCTCCTCTGTCCATGGGATTATCCAAGCAAGAAAACTGAAGTGAGTTGCCATTTTCTCCTCCAGGGTATCTTCCTGACCTAGGGATTGAGCCCATGCTTCCTGCATCAGTTGTTATAGGGATTGGTAATTTCATAGGCTAATAAGTGAGATGAGTATTCCAGAAATCTTGGGAAAGGAATGAGAATTTCCAGAAATTGGGCCATTACCCATTTTTTGACCTTTATGGTCATCTTGGAACTGTAATGGTGTCTGTGGGTGTGTAATAGGAAGGAAAGTGGTAGGGCACAACTTTTGAAAGAATGATATGGTCCAAGGACACAACATAAAGTGATTAGAATCAAATGGGTCCAAGATGTCAGACAAGTTGAGTTTGATTGGACCTTGAGCCTCAATCAGCAAGCTAAATGACACACCCAGAGGAGCCATGACAGTTCCAAGTCATTGTCAAAAGACCAAGGAGTGCTGTGGCCCAATTCCTGGAAATCTCCACCCCTTCCCAAAAATAGTTGAAATAATCCTTCCACTCACTGTCATATGAAATTACCCAGCCCATAAAAACTAACCACATCACACTTTGTGGCCACACACGCCCTCTGTGATGGCCCACACTTTGTAGAGTGTGCTTCTCTCTGAATCCACTTCTTAACTATCACTTTTGGTGAAATCTGGTTGTCTCTCACTGAATTTTTTCTGCAATGAGACATCAAGAACCTGAGCTTCAGTGGGTCCTGAAACTAGGTATCATGGGTTTCAGCTGGGTTTGAATCCCAGCACATGGGTTCAAGTCCCAATCTGAAGTAAACGGTTCAGGTGTGTCATTTAGTGTGCTGATGTGTTACAGTGAAATTGTACGGAGGCTCAAAGTCTAGTGGAAGTCGACTTATCCACCATCTTGGACCTATTTGGTTCTAAGCAGTTTATGTTGTATCATTCTTTTAAAGGCTGCACCATGTCCCCTTCCCTCCTTTTTCATTAACTTGAGATGTCTGGTTTTCTTTAATTAAAAGAAATCTTTTGATGTCTGACTATCTGGTCTTTGTTGCAAAAACTGCTATATATCCTGGCTCTTCCCTTGCCTCTTTGGAGCATTCTCTCAGAACAATCTGAGTGCTGTGTCCCAGGCATAAGTGCTCAGTCCACTGAAAAAAATATAACTCTCAACTTTCAGTTCGTACACTTTTTCCAGTTGACACTTGCCATCCCCTTTGCACTGAACTCCAGCTACATCTTATCTGGTGACTGTTTCCTGATGACACACTTAGAGTCTTTATTTGAGCTGTTTTAATTGCAAATCTTTCTTTTAAACCTTGGATAATGATGACCCAGATCTTCCTCATCAAACTGAAGGTTTTTATCTCTGGTTGGGTCTTTAACCCAACCAAAATCTAGATTTGAACTTGAACCCATGGTCTTTTCATTAGAACCACTTACCTGGTGCCTGGACTTCCTGAGGCTCAGGTTCTTTGTGTCTTAGTACAGAAAGAATTCAGTGAGAGGCAAAGCAATAGGCAAGCAGTAAATCAATTAATACAGGATACTTGTGAGGGAGGCAAGTGGGCAGGTGAGGAAGGTGTGTCCCCGGGATTAAGTAGGCTACATTTTTATAATTTTCCCCATTCTTTATGTAGATGTCAGGCTTACGTCACTAACTCCTTCCTTGTATCAGGCGGGAGAGTGTTTGACCCTATGAGATCAAACTGAGACTGCAACAGCACTTATTCAAATCAGCTCAAGGCTGATAACACATGCTAAAATATATTGAATCATCTTCAGTTTAGTTCAGTTCAGTTCAGTCACGCAGTTGTGTCCGACTCTGCGACCCCATGAATCGCAGCACACCAGGCCTCCCTGTCCATCACCAACTCGCAGAGTTTACCCAAACTCGCGTCCATCGAGTCAGTGATGCCATCCAGCCATCTCATCCTCTGTTGTCCCCTTCTCCTCCTGTGCCCAATCCCTCCCAGCATCAGAGTCTTTTCCAATAGGTCAGCTCCTCTCATGCAGTGGCCAAAGTACTGGAGTTTCAGCTTTAGCATCATTCCTTCCAAAGAACACCCAGGGCTGATCTCCTCTAGAATGGACTGGTTGGATCTTCTTCCAGTCCAAGGGACTCTCAAGAGTCTTCTCCAACACCACTGTTCAAAAGCATCAATTCTTCGGCACTTAGCTTTCTTCACAGTCTAACTCTCACATCCATACATGACCACTGGAGAAACCATAGGCTTGACTAGATGGACCTTTGTTGGCAAAGTAAAGTCTCCGCTTTTGAATATGCTATCTAGGTTGGTCATAACAAGGGTCTCCCACTTTGGAATGTCACACTTTCCCTAAAATCCTGTCTGTGGTCCTACAGATCATTTTCTTGCTGAACTCCACTAGAGAAGTGCAGGAACCTCATCTCCCTCTCCCCACCCATTTTGACTTAATGACTAGGGTATATCTAGTGCTTTTATTTATGACTTTATAGTTAAGCAAGCCTGCTTCCTTCTGTGATATTCCAATAGCTTTCCTGAGTGGTCATTTACTTACAAATTATCTTCCAAATTCCCCAGGTTTTTTATCTATAATCCCCTACTAAGACTTCTACAACTACCTGTGCATGCATGCTCATCCACTCAATCATGTCTGATTCTTTGCAACCCCATGTACAATAGCCTATCAGGCTCCTTTGTCCATTGAATTTTCCAGGCAAGAATACTGGAGTCGGTTGCCATTTCCCTCTTCAGGGACAACTGCCTGTGCAAATGTCTTAGTCTACCCCTATCAACAGCAACCAAAAACCCATCTTGGCCCATTCTCACACCAGTCAAGGTTGGGCCCCAATGCTCTAGCTTGTCATACAAGTGAATTTGGATATGTATTCTTTGCGCCAAAAGCATTTCCTGAAATAATGGGGCAAGTTTTCATTATTGCTGTCTGCACTTATCAGTTGCAACTAAATGGGGGTATATCTGAGAATCTCAGTTATTGGAGATAAGCCTGGAGACTCTGACTCTGGGCTCGCTTGAGCCCCTGGGCACTGTTGACAGGCTTATAGTGACCCTACTGTGTTTTTGTAACCCATTAATCAAGATGGAATTCATATACTATAAAATTCACCCATTTAGTGTAAATTCAGTGTTTTTTCATGTATTCATAGAATTGGGCAATATCATCTGAATCAATTATAAAACATTTTCATCACTACCTTCTGCCAAAGGCCCCTATGCCTATTTTAGTCACTCCCTAGTTCCTTCCCACCTCTTCAGCCAACCACTAATCTTATTTGTCTCTACAGATTTGTCTATTGTGAATCTTTCATATACATAAAATTATATATATATATATATATATATATCATTTGTGACTAGTTACTTTAGATTAGTATATTGTCTTTAAAGTTCATATTGTAGCACAGAGTAGCATGAATCATGCCCTATTCCTCTTTATTGCCAAATAATATTCTAATATATGGATATACCATAATTTATTTATCGATTACTTGGTTGTTGGGCACTTGTTTTTCACTTTTTAGCTACTTTGCAAGACACTCCCATGAACATCCATGTACAGGTTTCTGTTATGGGCATATATTTTCATTTCTTTTGAGTTGTATGGTAACTAAGTTTAAGCCTTTGAGAAACTGCCAGACTATTCGAAGTGTCTTACTCTATTATTTTACATTCCCATTGGAGCTATATAAAGGTTCCAATTTCTCCACATCCTTACCAACATTTTTTACCATCAGTGTTTTTTTTTGTTTGTTTTTTTTTTTTTTGGTAGCTCTCCTCAAAAGTGAAAGTGTTAGTCTCTCAGTTGTGTATGACTCTTTGTGACCCCACGGACTGTAGCCACCAGGTTCTTCCATGCTTGAAATTCTCCAGGCAAGAATACTGAAGTGGATAGCAATTCTCTTCTCCAGGGGATTTTTCCAGCCCAGGGATTGAACCCAGATTTCCCTCTCTGCAGGCAGATTCTTTCCCATCTGAGGCACCAGAGAAGCCCTAGTGAGTATAAAGTGATAACTCATTGTGCTTCTGTTTGTATTCGTCTAATGACTATGCTGGGCTGGAAGAAGCACAAGCTGGAAACAAGATTGCAGGGGAGAAATATCAATAACCTCAGGTATGCAGATGACACCACCCTTATGGCAGAAACTGAAGAGGAACTAAAATGCCTCTTGATGAGAGTGAAAGAGGAGAGTGAAAAAGTTGGCTTAAAGCTCAACATTCAGAAAACAAAGATCATGGCATCTGGTCCCATCACTTCCTGGGAAATAGATGGGGAAACAGTGGAAACAGTGTCAGACTTTATTTTTTTGGGCTCCAAAATCACTGCAGATGGTGACTGCAGCCATGAAATTAAAAGATGCTTACTCCTTGGAAGGAAAGTTATGACCAACCTAGATAGCATATTCAAAAGCAGAGACATTACTTTGCCAGCAAAGGTCCGTCTAGTCAAGGCTATGGTGTTTCCAGTGGTCATGTATGGATGTGAGAGTTGGACTGTGAAGAAAGCTGAGCACCGAAGAATTGATGCTTTTGAACTGTGGTGTTGGAGAAGACTCTTGAGAATCCCTTGGACTGCAAGGAGATCCAACCAGTCCATTCTGAAGGAGATCAGCCCTGGGTGTTCTTTGGAAGGAATGATGCTAAAGCTGAAACTCCAGTACTTTGGCCACCTCATGCGAAGAGTTGACTCATTGGAAAAGACTCTGATGCTGGGAGGGATTGGGGGCAGGAGGAGAAGGGGATGACAGAGGATGAGATGGCTGGATGGCATTACCGACTCGATGGACGTGAGTGTGAGTGAACTCTGGGAGATGGTGATGGACAGGGAGGCCAGGCATGCTGCGATTCATGGGATCGCAAAGAGTCGGACACGACTGAGCAACTGAACTGAACTGAACGGACTGAATGACTAATGATGTGAGCATCTTTTCAGGTGCTTTTTCACTATTTGCATATCTTTCTTGGAAAATATCTATATGAATCATTTTTCTATTATTAAATTATATTAACTTTATTCATTTAGTTGTGTCAAGTCGCAGTAGCAGCAAGAGAGATCTTCGTTGCAGTGTGTGGGCTTCTCTCTAGTTGTGGTGTGGGAACTCTGGAGCACATGGGCTTGGTAGTTGTGGAACACAGATTGAGTTGTCCCTCTGCCTATGGGATCTTTGTTCCCCGACCAGGGATCAAACCTGGGTCCCTTGCCTTAGAAGGGGTATTCTTAACCATTAGACCACCAGGAAAGTCCCTATATTAACTTTTTCTTAGTGAATTATGTTTTTATATATTTTAGATACAAGTCTTTTATCAGATATATGATTTTCCTGAATTTTCTCCAATTTTATAGATTTCACTTCATTAATGGTATTTTTTGAGGCACAAAAGTTCAAACTTTGCGAGAAATTCATCTTTTTTTTTTTCTTTTTGTTGTGCATATCATTGGTGTTCTTAGTGACTTATCATGAAGATTGATGTTTCATTCTTTCTTTTTTTGCCTAAATGTTACCCTCTAATTAAAAGCAATCCTGAGGCAGTTGAAATAAATAAAAGGCTAAGTTCATGGCCCAGTGACTGTTCATCATCTTTTCTTATGCTTTTTGACTTATTTTTGTTTAATCTTGAACATGAAGAATCTAAATGTGCACAACTTCTTTGGAGGCATACAATTTATCTGAAATCCAAAGACAAACTTAAAACAAGATATCTGTGTATTATTTCTGGGCTTGTTTTAGAAATAAGCAGTTATTTTTCCCTTCATGCCTCATACTCACCATGATAGCTTAATCTCTCATTTGCTACTTCTAGGTCATTTTATGTGATCTCTAATTTCTCCTCACATTTATATAATTATTTTTAACATTCCAATTTCTTATTTTTTAAGGGAGATAACAACTACTGTATTCTTAACCTAGTTTTACAAGAAAAATGAAGACTGACTTCTCTCCTCTAGTAGGACTGAATTTTTTTATGAGCTGCTCAATATGCATCATCAAATATGGGGTATTGTGAGATAAGATGAGGAATCTAGTGCGATCAGCCCCCACACTCATCATCAACAGATATTCAGAGGCATTTATACTAAGTTGTGGGAAGCTGAACTTTTCCTGTACCTTTTTTAGTCGCTACTTTTTCCACAGACATATACACTCTGTGCTTGTATGTATCCATGGTCTATGAGAGAAATAGCATGTCACTCCAGGTTACAGGTGAGCTAGGAAAAAAAAATTATTTTACATAAAATAAGAAATAAGGTTTCATTTCATATTCTATACAGAAATCAGTGCAATCTAGATTATAACTTAAGTCTTAAAAACTAAAATTTCAAATTTTTGATAAATAGTATGTTGAAATCTTTATATTTTGATAAAAGGAAGGATGAGACACAAACATTATTAAGTATAAAAGAAATAACTAAATTATTTTGACAAAGGGAAGGATGAGACACAAGCATTATAAAGTATAAAGGAAACAGTTAATTAAATTTGACTATATTCAAATTTGAAAATGTGTTCATCTAACTATAACTTAATACAAATGGAAGAAAAGTGTTAATATACAGGATATAATCATGATAAAAAAAGGCAACAAAGGATTAGCAGGTATGAAACATAAAGAAATACAACTTAATAAAAACCTGCAAACTGCTCTTTAAATTAGGAGATTGTCTACTTTGCTTGTTACATTCTGTACTCTGGAGTTAAGGTTGCCAAATATGGAACATAAAAACACTAATTTAAATATGAATTTTAGATAAATGGTTAATATTTTTTTTGCATGAACTATCTCACAAATATACAGGGCATACTAAAATGCATCATTAGTCAACTAAAATTTGAGTTTAACTGGGTGTCCTATGTTTTAACTGGAAACTTTAATTTTCAAATTTGTATTGAGAATAACATAAAGAGTCTACCCAAAGAGGAGTCTCTTCTCAAAGCCTAAGGAAACTAATGCATTACACAATTAAATTTAATGTACTGTTAGTATATTGCTATGCAATTATAGATATTTTACCTAGTACCTGGGAAGAACACATGCTTTAGGATGAGACATTTGCTCAGTCACTCAGTTGTATCTGACTCCTTGTGGTTACAGGGACTATAGCCTGCCAGGCTCCTCTGTTCATGGAGTTCTTCAGGCAAGAATACTGTAGTGGGTAGCCACTTTCTACTCCAGGGTATCTTCCAAACCCAAGAATCAAATGTCATCTGCACTGTCAAGTGGATTCTTTACCACTAGCACCACCTGGGAGGCCCAATGTAGATATTATAAAATAAAAAATACATTGCTCATTATATTTCTATGGGTAGCTATGTGAATTACTTTGAAAAGGTTAATAACTTTTAATAGAAATCTTAATGTTTTCATTTATTAAACAAAAGAATTATATGATGTTATTACAAGAGCTCACCTCTCTCTAAAGTGTGATTTCATGAAGCTCCAGTCTTGCTGATTTAAGTTAAATCTGAAGATGGATGGTGTACACCATAGTACCAACCTGTAGTGACATAATGATTTCATTTCACATCTCTCGTCTCCCCACTTGTGCCCAGTGCCCCAAGACTACCAGCTGCCACCACATTAATGCTCTTGAGGTAGCCCTTTTTCATTAAAATAGTGACATATTAAAATGTATTGTAGATTAGATTCTTGTCATATAAAATACCAAATCCAAAGAGGTAACATAAAACAAGCTAGCTGCCTTATTCTTGGTGCAAAGTTGGACTGCTATGAATTCTAATAAAATGGGAAAGAATGACAAGTGACCTGTCAGAGAACAGAACTCATTTTCCAGAGTTTGCAAATGAAGCAGAAGAATGTGAGAATGTACCTCATCAGCAAGTTAGCGGCCACTTGGCTCTTATCACCACTCCTCATATTTCAGTTGGAATTTTTAAACCATAAATAGAATTAAATTCAACTGACTAGAAGTAAAATATCCAAATGTACATTCTCCAGAACATATTCAATTTCAGTGTTTTATTTGTATTTGGGCAGATTAAAATGGAAATGATGTGAGGCAAAGAATTCATCATTTATTTCAGTTTCAGTGACTCAGCCATTTATTCTGAAAGTCACCTGCAATACCCCCTCCTTATATTCTTTTTGCTATAGATTTTTCACAGCTCTCCTGTGTTGTACCACGGGAAGATGGACTGAACCAACCCAGCTGGCTTCTAGGAGGCGGTTTTAGATTTTGCCAAAGGAATCCGATACAAATGTACAAAATAAGCATGACTGCATGTGTGAGAAAACACATTTACATTTCTTTTTCTTTTCATCACATTAAAAAGAAACCTCAAAACCTTAAATTAAATTGTCTAAATTAAACCTAAAATAAACCTGTATTAGATCCATGAGGAAAGAGAATATGAGTAAGGGAATAAGCAATGATTACATTAACTAAATTTTTTCCGTGTTGAAAGTGTTGTCTAAGAAGCCAGAAAATATAAAAGGCAGTAAACTGAAATAAGGAACAATTTTGATAAATTACACATAGTTCATTTGAGACAATTAAATAATTGGTGTCACTAATTTTTAAGATGTCTAAACTATTAACATTTCCTCTCCTGACATTGAGGATAAAATTATATTTAAGAAGTTATTAAACAATGACAGACAGATGAGACTGCAATTGTCTCAAAAGCTTATGTTCTTAATATCTTACTTATTTTATATCTATATTTAAAATACACAGTTTTAACCCTTCAGTGAATACACCTGTACACTCATCATGTACCCATTCTGCCATTAATCTTCTCCTTTGATATATTTATACACACATATGCATATAAAGTAAAAGCACATATAAAAATATAGCCCTTTTGTCCACTTTCCCTGTTTCACACCATTACTCTGTTCTCCAGGGGCAAACATTAGGATTCTGTTTTTCAGTGTTCATTCACATATGTATTCATATATGAAAAACATAGTATTTATACCTAAGTGATTCAGTTTCCAGTGGTGTTGTTATCCACATATTTGTTTCTCGTGTAACATCCTTGTGAGCTGAGTAATATCCTCGCTGATATAGAATAGAGACAGATAGATACACACATATATAATGATGTACATATTTGCATACATACATAAAGATATAAGTGTAGGTAGGTGTAGAGTTAGACGTAGACATGGACATAAATGTATAAGCATGTTTTTATTAATAGGTCCAATATTATGACATAAACTTATGACAAGCTCTCAGTATAGATTATTACCCTCCATTTAAAGTTGCATTAATTTCAATAATTTATATGTCAGACAAATATCTCCTGGTACAAACATACTAGTGTATTTGCTGAGTCAAAGAGAGGTTATATGATGTGTGATTAAAGACATGGACTTCTGATCCCAGTTAGAATTATTCAATCCTATCTCATAAATGTGGGTGGACTAATCTTGGGCAGATAAATAAGGTAATAAATCCTCAAGTTAGGTATTTCAGAAACACAGTTTTCTTCATTGATAGGAAATCCTTTAATGCATTTCAATATGAGATAAAATATTATACTTTTCATAAAATCAAAAAATAAATAATATTCAGAATACTTAAAGCTAGTAACTCTTAACAAGTTTAAAATAGAATAAAAAAAATCCTTGATGATAAATTATGTTATCAAAATCTATGTCAAAAATAAATTGTGAAAGTGAAATGTTAAATGTATATTCTTTAAATATGGTAATGTGTCCAGGGAGTTGGCTATTATCTGGCATATATTTCCAGATATGGCATATATGGAGCATGAAAATTAGAACATAAATAAAGTAATAACTATTGGAAAGAAATAAATTAAATGTTCCTTATTTGAAAGTTATTAGACTGATTGTTGTTATACCACTGTTAAGTCATATCTGACTCTTTGCAGTCCCATAGCCTGTAGCACACCAGACTCCTCTGTTCTCCACTATATCCAGGAGTTTGCTCAAATTCAGCAGGAGATCTTAAAGTTAAAAAATACATATTTTAAAATTAACAAAAATTATGTTCATCATAGGCAGCTAAGACAGATATACAAAAATCCATTGCATTTTTATAAACCAACAGATAGAAAGAACACAATACCTAGGAATATATCTAACAAAAATTTTCAGTCTTGTATATCATAAAATTATATAACTTTAGGGTCTTCCCTGATAGGTCAGTTGGTAAAGAATATGCTTGCAATGCAGAAGACACCAGTTCAATTCCTGGATGGGGAAGATCCCCTGGAGAAGGGATAGGGTACCCCCTCCAGTTTTCTTGGGATTCCCTGGTGGCTCAGCTGGTAAAGAATCTTCCCGCAACGCGGGAGACCTGGGTTCAGTCCCTGGGTTGGGAAGATCCCCTGGAGAAGTTCATAAACAGCTTGGAGGAAGACTAGTGATTAGAAAGACATTCCATGTTCTTGGATAGGAAAACTCAAATTGCCTTTAATAATGCTCTGATGGCATCCCATTTCCATCTGAGGATTTTAAAGGGGAGGGTATTCTACTCTTGCTCAAACTCTCTTGTCATACATCCTACTCTCAGCTGTCATGAAAGCCCAATAATGAAGCTTTTCCAGGAGTACCAGGTTTCAACAGAACAAAAGTTAAAACTAGCTAGAATCTGCTTTAATCAGTGATGTGTAGACAGACTTTTCATCTAAGAGTCTAGTCATCTTTTGTCAAATATAACATATTTTATTTCATTTTAATAAGAAATTATGGATACAGATATAAATATTACCAGCCTGCACTGAGAAACAGTTCTAAAACAAGATGCTTCATAGGCTACTAGTTGTAATAACATAAAATATTTTAAAATTAACATAATACTGATGTAATATGAAAGTGCTCAAGAAATTCAATTAAAGTTCACTTTTTCCAAATTGTATCATCATCATAACATTTATTTCTACACAATGATTTTTTTTATTTTTTAAGTTACAATTGCAGACTTAAACATGACAAATTGAACATGGCTGAGTCAGCTTGGACTGGTTATTTTAAGTTACTCAAGTGTGTTTACTCAATCTTTACTTATTTGGTATCAGATTAGTGTATTCGTTCACAACACATATTGAATATATCCTAGTTCACTGATTTACAGAATAACATTAGATTGAGAACTAGGAGTAGTGATGGAATTCATTATTCAATTTCATATTCTTGTCTGACCAAATATAGTTTTGTTTTTTGTTGTCATTGCAGTTTTACAGGTTGACCTCTAAATCAAGTCCCTTAACAAGTTAATTTCTTTCTGTATATATATCCAAATTTGTGTATTGAAGCATTGCCTCACAGCTAACTCTTCCTCTAGATGTCAACAACATTTTAGATTCATGCATACAGTGGCATTTATAACAAACAAACAAAAATTAGAAATGTGTGAATGAAGTTAGCATATAGTGTAAGCTTCAGACTTAGAGTAATTGCCTGACATGCAAGGAGACGTCTTAAAATCAATTTCATATTGACTTCCTGGGTAACCATGCATAAAGATGTGGCATCATGAAGACCATTAGACCATTCATGAATTTAAGATTGTCATAAGGAGAACTAATAAATTAATGAATTTAAGATTGTCATAAGGAGAACTAACAAATTAATTCAACATTGACCACAGCAATGTGTCAAAAATTAGTATATTGGCAGAAAAAGAGAAGCACTAATAATGTTGGGTTGGCCCAAAAGTTCATTCAGTTTTTCCCTGTAAGAAGTTATGGGGAAACCCAAATGAACTTTTTGGCCAAGTCAATGAATACAGTTAAAAGTTCAGACAAGACCTATGGAAGAAGACTTTCCATGCATTTGTATATCTCAGTCAGTTATATGTAGATTCTTTCTTATGTCCACTTGCATATATTATTACCATCACTTTGCATTATTCTGGTGGTTAAAATGGTAAAGAAAGTGCCTGCAATACAGGAGACCTGGGTTCAGTCCCTGGGTTGGGAAGATCCTCTGGAGAAGGAAATGACAACCCATTCCAATATTCTTGCCTAGAGAAGTCCATGGACAGAGGAGCTTGGAAGACTACAGTCCATAGGGTCACAAAGAGTTGGACATGACTGAGCAACTAAGAACAGATACAGAGGCAATTCAAGGGCCAGTTATTAAAGACCAACATTAATTATGGGAACTATAAAACAAAGTAAATGTTGCAAAATGGCTTTTGAAAATTCATGAGTCACAGCATGAAGAAGATAGAAATATAGGCCATGTTTTGTCCTTGCTCACATTATCTCTTATAACCACAAAGTCATCACTGGAATGGTTGAACAGCTGGGCATGAGACAGATTGTTAAGCAGAGAAAATTCATGGCTGGCTTTATTTGCATAACTTAATGTATGTTAAAAACAAAATAATTTCTGCCATCTCTGGCTATTTCTTCTCTTTAGTTGTCAGCCTCTTGGTTCTTCTTGACAGCTCCTTATAGAGTTGGTCCTGACCTGTAACTTCAGTTTGGAAGAGATCTGGGAGGTTATTTGATTTTGTGCACAGTACATCATGTGAAAAACCAGTCTGGATTAATCACAATCTGGAATCTAGATGGCCAGGAGGAATATCAATAACCTCAGATATGCAGTTAACACCACCCTAATGATAGAAAGTGAAGAGGAACTAAAGAGCCTCTTGATGAAAGTGAAAGAGGAGAGCTAAAAAGCTGGATTAAAACTCAGCGTTCAAAAAAATTAATATTATGGAATCTGGTGCCATCACTCATGGCAAATAGATGGGGAATCAATGACAGACTTTATTTTCTTGGGATTCAAAATCACTGTGGAGGGGACTGCAGCCATGAAATTACAAGACACCTGCTTCTTAGAAGAAAAGCTATGACAAACCTAGACAGTGTATTAAAAAGCAGAGACCTCACTCTGCTGATGAATGTCCATATAGGCAAAACTATGGTTTTTCCAGTAGTCATGTATGGATGAGAATTGGACCATAAAGAAAGCTGAGCACCGAAGAATTGATATTTTTGAACTGTGGTGTTGGAGAAGACTCTTGAGAGTCCCTTGGACTGTAACAAGATCCAACCAGTCCATCCTGAAGGAGATCAGTCCTGGGTGTTTATTGGAAGGACTGATGTTGAAGCTCCAACACTTTGGCCACCTGATGCAAAGAGCTGACTCATTGGAAAACACCCTGATTCTGGGAAAGATTGAAGGCAGGAGGAGAAGGGGATGACGGAGGATGAGATGGTTAGATGGCATCACTGACTCAATGGACGTGAGTTTGGGTAAACTCCAGGAGTTGGTGATGGACAGGGAGGCCTGGCGTGCTGCAATTCATGGGGTCACAAAGAGTCGGACACAACTCAGAGACTGAACTGAACTGAACTGATGGTTTTTCCAGTAGTCATGTATGAATGTGAGAGTTGGACCATAAAAAAGGCTGAGCACTAAAGAATTGATGATTTCAAAATGTGGTGCTGGAGAAGACACTTGAGAATCTCTTTGGAAGTAAGGAGATTAAACGAGTCAATCCTAAAGGAAATCAACACTGAATATTCATTGGAAGGACTGATGCTGAAGTTGAAGCTCCAATACTTGGACCATCTGATGCAAAGTGCTGACTCACTGGAGAAGACACTGATTCTGGGAAAGACAGAGGGCAGGGGGAGAAGACGGTGACTGAGAATAAGATGTTTGTATGGCATCATTTGCTCAATGAACGTGAGTTTAGCAAACTCAGAGAAACAGTGAAGGACTGGGAAGCCTTGCTTCCTGCAGTCCATGTGGTTGCAACAATTTCGACAACAGGACTGGGCGACTGAACAACAATCCACATATCTGTATTTGTTCATCCTTCTCAAGTACTTAAGCATTATGTGTCAGCTTATTGCTTTTAAGATTATTTTGAGTGGTTTATGGAAATGGAACTAAGTATCAGTTCAGTACAGTTCAGTCGCTCAGTCATGTCCGACTCTTTGCCACCCCATGAATCGCAGCACACCAGGCCTCCCTGTCCATCACCAACTCCTGGAGTTCACTCAGACTCACGTCCATCGAATCAGTGATGCCATCGAGCCATCTCATCCTCCGTTGTCCCCTCTTCCTCCTGCCCCCAATCCCTCCCAGCATCAGAGTCTTTTACAATGAGTCAACTCTTCACATGAGGTGGCCAAAGTACTGGAGTTTCAGCTTTAGCATCATTCCTTCCAAAGAACACCCAGGACTGATCTCCTTTACAATGGACTGGTTGGATTTCCTTGCAGTCCAAGGGACTCTCAAGAGTCTTCTCCAACACCACAGTTCAAAATCATCAATTCTTCAGTGCTCAGCTTTCTTCACAGTCCAAATCTCACATCCATACATGACCACAGGAAAAACCATAGCCTTGACTAGATGGACCTTTGTTGGCAAAGTAATGTCTCTGTTTTTGAACATGCTAACGAGGTTGGTCATAACTTTCCTTCCAAAGAGTAAGAATCTTTTAATTTCATGGCTGCAATCACCATCTGCAGTGATTTTGGAGCCCCGCAAAATAAAGTCTGACACTGTTTCCCCATCTATTTCCCATGAAGTGATGGGATCAGATGCCATGATCTTAGTTTTCTGAATGTTTAGCTTTAAGCCAACTTTTTCACTCTCCTTTTTCACTTTCATCAAAAGGCTTTTCATTCCTCTTCAGTTTCTACCATAAGGGTGGTGTCATCTGCATATCTGAGGTTATTGATATTTTTCCCAGCAATCTTGATTCTAGCTTGTGCTTCTTCTAGCCCAGTGTTTCTCATGATGTACTGTGCATATAAGTTAAATAAGCAGGGTGACAATATACAGCCTTGATGTACCCCTTTTTCTATTTGGAAGCAGTCTGTTGTTCTATGTCCAGTTCTAACTGTTGCCTCCTGACCTGCATATAGGTTTCTCAAGAGGCAAGTCAAGTAGTCTGGTATTCCCATCTCTTTCAGAATTTTCCACAGTTTATTGTGATCTACATAGTCAAAGGCTTTGGCATAGTCAACAAAGCAGAAATAGATGTTTTTCGGAACTCTCTTGCTTTTTTGATGATCCAGTGGATGTTGGCAATTTGATTTCTGGTTCCTCTGCCTTTTCTAAAACCAGCTTGAACATCTGGAAGTTCACGGTTTATGTATTGTGAAGCTTGGCTTGGAGAATTTTGAGCATTACTTTACTAGCGTGTGAGATGAGTGCAATTGTGCGGTAGTTTGAGCATTCTTTGGCATTGTCTTTCTTTGGGATTGGAATGAAAACTACCTTTTCCACTTCTGTGGCCACTGCTGAGTTTTCCAAATTTGCTGGCCTATTGAGTGCAGCACTTTCACAGCATCATCTTCAGGATTTGAAATAGCTCAACTGGAATTCCATCACCTCCACTAGCTTTGTTCATAGTGATGCTTTTATTTTATTTTATTTTATTTTTAAACTTTACAATATTGTATTAGTTTTGCCAAACATCGAAATGAATCTGCCACAGGTATACCTGTGCTCCCCATCCTGAACCCTCCTCCCTCCTCCCTCCCCATACCCTCCCTCTGGAACATAGGTATAGTGATGCTTTCTAAGGGCCACTTAACTTCACATTCCAGGATGTTTGGCTTTAAGTGAGTGATCACACCATTGTGATTATCTGGGCCATGAAGCTCTTTTTTCTACAGTTGTTCTGTGTATTCTTGCCATGTCGTCTTAGTAACTTCTTCTGTTAGGTCCATACCATTTCTGTCTTTTATCGAGCCCATCTTTGCATGAAATGTTCCCTTGTTATCTCTAATTTTCTTGAAAAGATCTCTAGTCTTTCCCTTTCTGTTGTTTTCCTCTATTTCTTTGCTTTGATTGCTGAGGAATGCTTTCTTATCTCTCCCTGCTATTCTTTGGAACTCTACATTCAGATGCTTATGTTTCCTTTTCACTTCTCTTCTTTTCACAGCTACTTGCAAGGCCTCCTTAGACAGCCATTTTGCTTTTTGCATTTCTTTTCCATGGGGATGGTCTTGATCCCTGTCTCCTGTACAGTGTCATGAACCTCTGTCCATAGTTCATCAGGCACTCTGTCTATCAGATCTCATCCCTTAAATCTATTTCTCACTTCCACTGTATACTCATAAGGGATTTGATTTAGGTCATACCTGAATGATCTAGTGGTTCCCCTACCTTCAGTTTAAATCTGAATTTGGCAATAAGGAGTTCATGTTCTGAGTCACAATCAGCTCCCAGTCTTGTTTTTTCTGACTGTATAGAGCTTCTCCATCTTCGGCTGCAAAGAATATAATCAACCTGATTTCGGTGTTGACCATCTGGTGATGTCCATGTGTAGAGTCCTTTCTTCTCTTTTTGGAAGAAGGTGTTTGCTATGACCAGTGTCTTCTCTTGGCAAAACTCTATTAGCCTTTGCCCTGCTTCATTCCGTACTCCAAGGCCAAATTTGCCTGTTACTCCAGGTGTTTCTTGACTTCCTAGTTTTGCATTCCAGTCCCCTATAATGAAAAGGACGACTTTTTGGGTGTTAGTTCTAAAAGGTCTTGTAGGTCTTCACAGGACCGTTCAACTTCAGCTTCTTCAGCGTTACTGGTTCAGGGATAGGCTTGGATTACCTTAATATTGAATGTTTTGCCTTGGAAATGAAGAGAGATCTTTCTGTCATTTTTGAGACTGCATCCAAGTACTGCATTTCGGATTCTTTTGTCGATCTTGATGGCTACTCCATTCTTCGAAGGGATTCCTGCCCACAGTAGTAGATATAATGTTCATCTGAGTTAAATTCACCCATTGCCATCCATTTGAGTTCTCTGATTCCTAGAATGTTGATGTTCACTTTTGCCATCTCCTGTTTGACCACTTCCAATTTGCCTTGATTCGTGGACCTAACATTCCAGGTTCCTATGCAATATTGCTCTTTACAGCATCAGACCTTGCTTCTATCACCAGTCCCATCCACAACTGGGTATTTTTTTGCTTTGGCTCCATCCCTTCATTCTTCTGGAGTTATTTCTCCACTGATCTCCAGTAGCATATTGGGCACCTACCGACCCGGGGAGTTCCTCTTTCAGTATCCTATCATTTTGGCTTTACTCCATGAACAGTATGAAGAGGAACTAAGTATAACTTTGATTAATTATAGGGCTAAAAATTTGATATTCTAATACTGGTTTTATCAATGATCTAGAATATTTTTTCAAATTCACTTAGTATATTTCACAATCAATGAGATAACTTAGTAACACTCTTTGGAAGCATTGCTTTTACTGTCTGTGTGTGTGTGTGTGTGTTTTCTTTCCTTGGCTATCCTTTATTTCTTACAAGAAATCAATCTTCTCATTTAATCAATAGAATGCAAATGCAAAAATATCTATATAATAATCTACCAGGACGTAAAAGATTTTAAAATTACAGAGAATCATACTTAAGATCTATTTCTTTCCCAAAAAGCCTGAAGCAGGAAAAAAAAAATATACCCTAAATGTCACAAAGAATATGTGATTTTAGCAGCTAAAGAGAAAAAAAAAATCTTCTAGAAATGTGAAGAAAAAATTCTAACAGTGTCAGCCAAGAGAAGAAAAGGTTCAAGTCAGAGGATATGCCCTTTTTAACACAACATTTTTTCTTGGCTTAACCTCTGCAGGAAAATATTCTTCATGTATCTGACCCATCAAATGCTGTAATTCCCTTTCTGAATTGAAAGTCTGACATCAGTATGCCCAGCAGCAGAGCAAGTTTCTAAGGACTGTTATTTTTTATATGCAACTGCATAATCAATACAGGATAACATAGTTGTCACAATTGATTCAATATGTTATTTTGGGATGTGGCATTTCTTTTTGCCACTAGTACTTAAAAGGAAGAGCTTTGGGTATCAGTAGAATATTCTGTATTAACTGCAGGTCTTACGTCTTGTTATTTCATAGTGCTAGTCCATCTTCAAATCTATATACTCTCATCTGAATACATGTAACATTTGTCGTTGTTCAGTCACCCAGTTGTGTCCAACTCTTTGAGACCTAATGGGCTGCAGCACACCAGGCTTCCCTGTCTTTCACCAACTCCTGGAGCTTGCTCAAACTCATGTCCATTGAGTTGGTGATGCCATCCAACCATCTAATCCTCAGGGACCCACTTCTCCTCCTGCCTTCAATCCTTCCCAGCATTAGGGTCTTTTCCAATGAGTTGACTCTTCACATCTGGTGGCCAAAGTATTGGTGCTTCAGCTTCAGCTTTAGTCCTTCCAATGAATATTCAGGACTGATATCCTTTAGGATTGACTGGTTAGATCTCCTTGCAGTCCAAGAGACTCTCTTGAGTCTTCTCCAACACCACAGTTCAAAAGTATCAATTCTTTGGTGATCAGCATTCTTTAATTTATATGTGCAAGATTATTTTTTCTTTAAAACATTTTGATTGTTGCACTGTTTTCTCCTGTATTTATGTTGTTGAGGAAATTCTGATTAGTAAATGCTTTTTTTTCTCACTTGTATGTGACATATTTTAGATTTTTTTGGCTAACTGAAGGTCTGATTTTTCAATTACATTTGAATTGCCATATTTTATAAGTGTATGTAAGGGAAAAAGGGAGTTTCTAACCAAGCATTCTTGAAAGCAATGTTTTCTTCTTTTTGTATAATTTAGTTTTTCTTTTCCTAACTAGGGACACTATGTATCCTTTCTTATCAGTTGGCTTTTATCCACAATTAGGTATCTATTTATATGTATAAAAATTTGTGTATATACATATATATTTATATATTGTCATATTTTTATCAGAATTAATTTTATTTATACCAAGCTTTAGCTCTATGTCTGAAATTCAATGTTCTACTGTATCTGTTCTGTTCCTTAAGGTTCCTAACTTTTTATAATCTCTGGAATGTCCTTGGCCACTGAACTTGATTCCTGAGATCTGCTACTTGCCGTTTACTCCATTCCATTTATTATGTCTCATTTATTGTCTCATCTAATACTCTTTATTATTAAGTTGCTCCATATCTTGATGCTGTGAGAAACTTCCTCCTCCAGTTCTGCTCCATTATCTTCTAGAATAAGTTTTTGCCTTCTTTTGTATCTGTATATATATAGATAGATAGATAGTTTTACATTTTGCAAACTCTGTGTAATTATTCCTCCATCTTTATATGTAATCTCACTCACTCCACTCTGCTTGTAGAGGCCTGCCAGTCACTTTGATATTGTGTTGGTGACTCTTTAACTCACCAGAAACCTGTTTATTTCACTGGTAAAAGTGAAAGTGAAGTCGCTCAGTCGTGTCCAACTCTTTGTGACCCCATGGACGGTAGCCCACCAGGCTCCTCTGTCCATAGGCTTTTCCAGGCAAGAGTACTGGAGTGGGTTGCCATTTTCTTCTCCAGGGGATCTTCCCGACACAGGGATCGAATCTGGGTATTCCGCATTGCAGGCAGACACTTAACCATCTGAGCTACCAGGGAGTCCCAAAGTATAGTCTTATGAAAGTGAAAGTGAAGTCGCTCAGCCATGTCTGACTCTTTGCGACCCCATGGACTGTAGCCTATGAGGCTCCTCTGTCCATGGGATTTTCCAGGCAAGAGTACTGGAGTGGATTGCCATTCCCATGGACTGTAGCCTGCCAAGCTCCTCTATCCATGGAATTCTCCAAGTAAGAATACTGGAGTGGGTGAAAGTGAAAGTGAAGTCGCTCAGTCGTGTCCGACTCTTTGCGACCCCATGGATTGTAGCCTACCAGGCTCCTCTGTCTATGGGATTTTCCAGGCAATAGTACTGGAGTGGATTGCCATTTCCTAAACCAGGAGCTCTTCCTGACCCAGGGATCAAATCCAGGTCTCCTGCACTGTAGACAGACACTTTAGCGTCTGAGCCACCAGGGAAGTCCTGTTTCACTGGTAACGTAATACATTTCCCTGACACCTTGACATGATACCCACTGTTTGCTTGTTCAACTTTATGAGATATGGTAGTGGAAGGATGAGAAATTTTCTGGGACCTGTAACTCATCTTCATTACAAACCCAAGACTCTGACTGCATTTTTGTCCTCCCTGTGTGTATGTGGGCTATGTATATGTGTTTACCCCAATTTGTTAGAATTTGTGAAAATTTTCTATAGGGATATTCTCTGGCTTTGAATACATCTTAAAATTTCCCCCATTTTCCCTGGAAATACAAATTCCATAAAGTTGACTGCCATTTTATGCTGTTATTTTTACTAGTTATCAGTTTCCAGATACTAAAATTTTATGACATTCTAAAAGTATAAATCAGAAATACTTTAAGTAGAACTAGATTTGGTGTTATTCTTTTTCATTAAAATTTCTCTAGTCATGTCATTCATAACCACCAATCCATTGCCTCTTCTTATCATGTAATCTTGCAAAGGCTGCCATCATTGTCATTTTGGAAACTTATAGCTTTACTAGTTAGCTTACTGAATCCATGAATATAATAAACTTAAGCTAGATTGGCTGTATATTAACATAATTTATTTAATGGAAAATTAAATAAAAATGTCAAAGCATTATACTAGGAAAAGATGCATTCTACATAAGGGCGTTTTAAAAACATAAATCCATTAGTAAAATACATTTTTCTGAATATATATATATATATATATATATATGATAAGCATCATAGAAACAATGTTTTGACAGAAACTAATGTTTCTAATAAGCATTGCTTCAACTTAAATGTACTGATGGATGAAAAATAGAAATATATTTTCCATTACTGATTGGTAAGGTAATATTTTACTTGTCTTTCCCTATTTTATTGTGTTTGACCAATTCAATATTATGAAGTAAAATTAATTAATTAAAAAAAAATAAAGTACCAAAAAAACAACCTGATGGAAAAATGGGTATAACATATAGAAGTAGGTAGAATCCATAGATTTTTTTTTTTAAGAACTATGTAGATATGTTTTAAGAATAAATACTGGAGTGGGTTGCCATTTCCTTCTCCAGGGGATCTTCCCAACCCAAGAATCGAACCCTAGTCTCCTGAATTGTAGGCAGATTCTTTACCATCTGAGCCACTAGGGAAGCCTAGGATAAATAAGTGCCAGAAAATAAAGAACTCTAATAAGGTGTCTGAAAATCATTTGCAAAGATACTAAACAAAGGCTTTAGATCATTCCAAATACGAGTCCACTATTAATAACCAAGAAATTCTAATTAATTCCCTCAGAAAAATGTATAGAGATCAAAGCCAAGTAAAGTTGCACATCAATGAGTTTTGCTTGGATGAAAAAATAATACAACTTTGCACCTCATTGTGTATGGACACAATACATTTATTACTCTTACAGTTTATTTTATGTTTGTAAATGTTTGTACAACTCAGATCAGAAAGAAGAGCTGACAAATATTTAACATGTAAGTTTAAAACAAATATATACTGACAAGATAACTGAAGATACATTAGTTATCATTAAAATGTTGAAGGAGAAACCAAACTGATTTTGCAGCAAAATTACAAAGCACATAAAATATTGCTGTGAGCAAGAAATGAAATTTTACACATCGAAAATTATTCTATATTAAAGTATGAATTTAATTTGTTTCTAATAAATATGCACCTATGGCTGGGGAAAATAGCAAGCTGATTCTAAAGATCTTGTGGAAACACAGGTAAACTATGAATGATGAGAAGAAATAGTAATGATAATAATGAGGAGAAGACAGTGATGGACACTAGATGTAAAAGATATGATAGTATACTATAAATTATATATTTAAATTTGTAATATAAGTGATAAAAGTTGCTGCAAGAACATAAAACTTCTGAAAATATAAACAGATTTCATATGAAAATATATGACTTCACATCAGTACAGATGAGGTGATTTGTAAAGTAAATGATTTGTAGCAAAACTGACTAATCAAAAATAATAAAGATAAAACAATAAACACTTTTTATCTCTTGCATCCAAATAAGTTGCATTTGGATCAGTATCTAAATGAATGCTATTGAATAGTAGCATTAGAAAGGATAGAATACATGAGATTGTCTTTAAAAATACTTCCAGAGTTAGGAAGGATTATGTTTATTAAAAATTCCCAAAAGTCTTAAAAAATAAGTATAAATATACCTGCTATATAAATACACAATATTCTGCAAAGGAAAATTCAAACTCACTACTAACAAATTAAAAAAAAATAGTATCAAAATAGGGGGAAATGTGTACACTACTTGTCTTGGGGAAAAAATGAATTAAGATTTAGTTTAAAACTAATTAAATTTTCTTTAAAGTCAAAATAGTACAAATAATTAAAAAGTGACATTTGATAGAAGAAAAAGGCAGTAAGCTCAATTGATTGAAAAAGGAAGTAAAATGTCTCTTCCAACATATGAAAAGATTTCTAATATCAAAAGAAAATGTAAAAAATGTTTTTCACTTATTTGTAAAGGTCAGAAAATATAACACACTTTCCTGGTGAGGTGTTGAGAAAATATATTTCCTCAATTTCCTCAATGGGAGTTCTATTGAAAGAAATCAGATAATATCCATCTATTTAAACTGATTGCTTTTGATTATAACATTTCAATGTATCTCTATTATCCAAAAGATACAGTCAGATATGTGAAAAAATACATTTAAGTACATAGTATTAATTTTAAAGTTGGTACTAGTAACACCATCTTAAGATTGAAGGGTAAGTTGATGAATGGCTTTTCTTAATTATTATTTACCTGTGCAATGAGACACAAAGGTCTTTTAAAAAGATTAAGGGAGTATCTTATCAAATAATAAGAAATATTTTTTTTAAATTTTATTTTATTTTTAAATTTTACATAACTGTATTAGTTTTGCCGAATATCAAAATGAATCCACCACAGAAATATTTTTGACCTTCATTGTAAATAAAGGTAAAAGGAAGGAACAGGATAACATATATACTGTATACTGCTCTTTATGTAAAAATAAAAAAGAGACAGCTCAGGTTTCTTCCTTTTCTTATGAAAGTGAAGTGAAAGTGAAAGTCACTCAGTCATGTCCAACTCTTTGTGACCCCATGGACTATACAGTTCATGGAATTCTCCAGGCCAGAATACTGGAGTGGTTAGCCTTAACCGTCTCCAGGGGATTTTCCCAACCCAGGGATCGAACCCAGGTTTCCCACATGGCAGGCAGATTCTTTACCAACAGGGAAGCCCTTACTTCCTTTTCTTATAAGGACAATAATTCCTTAATGAGCTTCGCATCTCTATGATATCATCTAAGCCTATGTAGCTCTCAGAGGTCCTGTTTCCAGATACCATCACGGTGGGGATAAAGGATTCAACATTGAGCAGATATATTGAGTTCATAATACATTTGAAAAATACTCAGAATACTTAATGGTGTTTGCTTCCACCCCAGTGAACTTGGAGAATAGTAGTAGTCATGGGAGGGGAATGTATAACTCACAAACTCTTCCATATAATTGGAATATTGTACAACACTTTTACCACCACTACATAAGATATTATTATTACTAAAATAATAATAGTGATAGTAATAAATGAAGCTCAAAACAACCTAAATTAAAAACAGGATTAAAATAAGACAAAAATTCAGAAGTTCATAAATGGAAGAATATTATTATATATATATATGTATATATATATAAAATATATCAATTGCCAGTCATCCCAGGTACATATGTTCATTCTTGAAATAAGCACCTAATTCCAACTAAATCATGTGGACACAGACTTATAATGTTCTTTCAAAGTGTTTAAATAGGTATATTTTCCAATATTAAAAAAAAAAAAAAAAAACTACAAGGATCAGAAAAAGGGGACCAAATAGAGAAGAGAGAGTTAGAACTCAAATTCAGGGAGAGAAAAACAGAAGAATGGTGTATGAGTCCTGCTGGCACTGGTATCAGCATCTCAGCTCAATCTTCAGTGCCTTTGCATAGCAAAAACCTCCCCACCTCTTTTGTACTAAGATCCCTTCTTGTCTGGTGACAAATAATCTCTTCTATTTTAAAAAATTAGCTCCATATTATTTTTCTGACTTGCATACAATGAAAGCATCCCAACTAGTATGTATCAATTATGTAAATAATTTTACTTCTGCTGGTATGAAAAGTTAATTTTATGTAAGATATTAGGGTGAAATAAGGAAAATCAAAAGTTGAGGTACTTAGAGAATAAGATTATACATCAGATCAGATCAGATCAGTCGCTCAGTCGTGTGCGACTCTTTGCAACCCCATGAATCGCAGCACGCCAGGCCTCCCTGTCCATCACCAACTCCCCGAGTTCACTCAGACTCACATCCATTGAGTCAGTGATGCCATCTAGCCATCTCATCCTCTGTCGTCCTCTTCTCCTCCTGCCCCCAATCCCTCCCAGCATCAGAGTCTTTTCCAATGAGTCAACTCTTTGCATGAGGTGGCCAAAGTACTGGAGTTTCAGCTTTAGCATCATTCCTTCCAAAGAAATCCCAGGGCTGATCTCCTTCAGAATGGACTGGTTGGATCTCCTTGCAGTCCAAGGGACTCAAGAGTCTTCTCCAACACCACAGTTCAAAAACATTAATTCTTTGGCGCTCAGCCTTCTTCACAGTCCAACTCTCACATCCATACATGACCACTGGAAAAGCCATAGCCCTGACTAGATGAAACTTTGTTGGCAAAGTAATGTCTCTGCTTTTGAATATGCTATCTAGGTTGGTCATAACTTTCCTTCCAAGGAGTAAGCGTCTTTTAATTTCATGGGCTGCAGTCACCATCTGTAGTGATTTTGGAACCCAGAAAAATAAAGTCTGACACTGTTTCCACTGTTTCCCCATCTATTTCACAGGAAGTGGTGGGACTGGATGCCATGATCTTCGTTTTCTGAATGTTGAGCTTTAAGCCAACTTTTTCACTCTCCACTTTCACTTTCATCAAGAGGCTTTTGAGTTCCTCTTCACTTTCTGGCATAAGGGTGGTGTCATCTGCATATCTGAGGTTATTGATATTTCTCCCGGCAATCTTGATTCCAGTTTGTGTTTCTTCCAGTCCAGCGTTTCTCATGAAGTACTCTTCATATAAGTTAAATAAACAGGGTGATTATACATATTTATTTATTAAAATCAGGGCAATTATCGCTGTTCAATTTAATTATGTACTTATCGGCATGCTCTATCATTACTAACTTGTAAACTCCTTAAGTACAAGCTTCACATTCACTCTGTTTTCATGTGACGCATATGCGTATCAGTGTGGCATTGTGTGGACACATTTATATACATAAAATGAATAAACATTTCAATAATAATGTACTCATTTCATAAATTTGGGTTCTTTTTAGTGATGCAAGAAAAATAAAAAGTAGCCTATAAGTAAGCAGAAATGCTTACCTTTGTGAATTTGTGTGAACATCCAGCATTTATTGATCATTATAATTTATGCTAACAGTTAAATATATTTATATATTATTTTACAGAAAATGTACCAACTCATACATGAATGTTATTTAATATTATGTAGAAATTTTATATAAAATTATAATAAACTTATCAAAGCTAGCTTATAATTATAAGACAATTAATACTAAACTGCTTCAGTAGAAGATGTGTTTCATCCATAGCTTCAAACCATAATACTTCCCAGCTTGAGCTATTCTCTCTGCTTATTTCTCCCTTACTACACGTGGCACTTAGTGCACTTTAAATGGAACAGGGAAACAAATGGTTCGTTTGTCTGTTGAAATTCAAGGCAATTTTTTCAAATAAACTTTTGCAAAATTTCCGTATCTTGAAACATTATATAAGAAACAAGACAAATGTAGCTGTGATGTGAGATGCTCTGGACAAGAATTAAGATCAAAGTCACCTCTAAAGATGTAAGGTTCAGGCTGTGCAAAGAGCTGAGTAAGGATGTCTTGGAGATTCTGCTGTATTTTTATCCATATAATGATCTTGGCACAGCCATAAATCTATCATTACTATCCCTTGACCTGTCCTAAAAATGAAATATTGCTTCTTATGATATAAAATGTCAATGTCACATATGAATGCCTAAATGAAGCAGAAAAGAAGTTCTATGGCACAACTTTAACAAAAATTAAAATTCCCTGGGTAACTTTTTTACTGACTTTTGCAAGCTACTTTATTTCTTGTTAACTTATTTGTATATATCCAAAACTCTGCAGGAGAAGGCAATGGCACCCCACTCCAGTACTCTTGCCTGGAAAATCCCATGGATGGAGGAGCCTGGAAGGCTGCAGTCCATGGGGTCGCTGAGGGTCGGACACGACTGAGCGACTTCACTTTCACTTTTCACTTTCATGCATTGGGGAAGGAAATGGCAACCCACTCCAGTGTTCTTGCCTGGAGAATCCCAGGGACGGGGGAGCCTGGTGGGCTGCCATCTATGGGGTTGCACAGAGTCGGACACGACTGAAGCGACTTAGCAGTAGCAGCAGCAGCAAAACTCCAATGAATTGTATACCAATATGTTATATGTAGAGATGATATGGTAGATGGATAAAATAATATATTGATAAATTAACTGACTCTACTTATCCTAATGATAACATTTGAATGAACCTTGACTTTTACAGCTTTAAATTAATATACCTGACACTAAATTTATAATGCTTACATCATAAATGTCTGTATTTATTCAAATAAAACTCATATTACTGACTATACTAGGCTACCTTTGTTAATAGGTTTCTTCCTGGAAGTTTCACATTCACTATTTCTATTCAAATGTCTATTATGCTATCATAACATTTTTCATACTACTGCTTTTACACACAAAAAGGGATCTAAAGTAGACTGCAAATAAATATTTTTGTGTGTGCATTAAAATACCTTTGAAAGTGAAAGTTGCTCAGTCATGCCTGAATCTTTGTGACCCCATGGACTGGTCCATGGAATTCTCTAGGCCAGAATACTGGTGTGGATAGCCTTTCCCTTCTCCAGGGACTCTTCCTAACCCAGGGCTCAAACCCAGGCCTCCAGCTTTGCAGGCGGATTCTTTACCAATGAGCCACAGGGAAGCCCAAAATGGCTTTAAGGTGAAATAATCATAAGGATTTGACAACTTTTTATGCAAATCTGTTTACATTATAGTGTTAACTTATTAAAATGATGAAAACCAATACAATATTGTCAAGTTAAAAAATTTTAAAAAAGAAAGCTAAAAAAATAATTTTTAAATATTTAAAAATAAAAATTTAAATAAAATAATTTTTTTTAAAAATGATGTATTATTGTTAGGTATTTTAGTGAACATTTTTATTTCAATAAATTCAACTGTGCATTGTAACTATGAATGTGTAAAATGAAGTCTGTTTCCTTACAGTAAAGTCACTGATTTCTGTTTTCATTTTTGTGTGTGTTTTTCTTTGTGTTTAGTTTTTCCCCATGGCTTTCTAAAGAACTTTTATTTTAGTAATAAGGAAAAAGAGCATTGTATAATGAGCAACACAAGAAAAATATGCACTATCATTTTTGTCCTTAAGAGTTGGATCATAAGGAAAGCTGAGCACCGAAGAACTGATACTTTCGAATTTTGGTGTTGGAAAAGACTCTTGAGAATCCCTTGGACTATAAGGAGATCAAATCAGTCAGTCCTAAAGGAAATCAACCATGAATATTCATTGGAAGAACCCAGCTCCAATACTTTGGCCACTTGACATGAAGAGCTGACTCTGATACTGGGAAAGATTGAGGGCAGGAGGAGAAGGGAGTGGCAGAGGATGAGATGATTAGATAGCATTGCTGACTCAGTGGGCATGAATTTGAGAAAACTCCTGGAGAAAGTGAAAGACAGGGGACCCAAGCATGCTGTAGTCCATGGATTTGGCAAATGAGCAACAACAAAATGAGTAAAAATCAAAAGATATATATTACAATAAACAATGATGTCATTCTGTAGATGGCTGCACATTTACTGTCAATTGCTAACATTCATCTGAGCCATCAAGTATTCCAGTTCAGAAGTCCCCTTTTCATAAAATCCACACTGTCAGTTCAATGCCACAATAATATGGTAATCCTTCTAATAAGAAGTAATGGATCCATCTTTGAAATAACTGAAAAATAAAAATTGGAATAAAAGACAATGATCCAGAAGAAAATTTATTAGGAAATTATTTTTAAATTTTTGAAACTATTTTTTCTTTTCCTACTGTCAGGCTGAAAAATATATCTTCATCTCAATGATTTAAATTGAATTTCTTTAAAAACTAAAAGCCTTACCTTCTTGGAGAATATAATGCAATGACACAGATAAACTGTGAGAGAGGGGTCTGATATTACCTTCGAATAAGCCCTCTAGGAAATTAGGATTCACAATAAAGATGGAAAAATTACTTCTCCATTACACTATCTTGGGCTAGATTATCTATGTAAATCTCTCTTGGTGTGGGTCATGGACCACAACGATAAATATCATTTAAAGTTGGTTAAAAGTAAAAGCTCTCAGCCTTCTTCCAGAATTGCTGAATTGGAATCCCTGGCAGTAGGGTCCTAGTGCTCATATTTAATTATCTCTCCAGGTGATTCTTTTTCTCTAAAATTGGACCCTGGGATAAAAGAACCTGTAAGTGTTGGTTTTGTTTGTTTGTTTTTAAGGAACTTCCACCAGAAGAAATCAGTAAGAGAGCATGGAAGACAGAATAGATTAGAGGAAGAAAGACACAAAGCAAAAGAACAGTTTCAGGTGAAGTTTCAGCCTTAGCCTGGACCTGGGAAGATCTTGAATAGGAGTAACACTTTATAGTTAGTCCCTCTGGGCTATCTAACAAGCACCACCCTTCACCTCTGCCCAGGCACCTTCAACTCTATGAATTCTTGGGGAAGCAGCTCCAGTAGCCCAAGTTCATTTCAGTTCAGCTGCTCAGTTGTGTCCGACTCTTTACGACCCCATGGACTGCAGCATGCCAGAATTCCCTGTCCATCACCAACTTCCAGAGTTTGCTCAAACTCATGTCCATCCAGTTAGTAATGCCATCCAACCATCTCATCCTCTGTTGTCCCCTTCTCCTCCTACCTTCAATTTTGCCCAGCATCAGCATCTTTTCCAATGAATCAGCTCTTTGCATCAGGTGGCCAAAGTATTGGAGTTTCAGCTTCAGCATCAGTCATTCCAATGAATATTCAGGACTGATTTCCTTTAGGATGGACTAGTTGGATGTCCTTACAGTCCAAGGGACTCACAAGAGTCTTCTCCAACACCACAGATCAAAAGCATCAGTTCTTTGGCTCTCAGCTTTCTTTATAGTCCAACACTCACATTCATACATGACTACTGGAAAAACCATAGCTTTGGTTAAGTGGACCTTTGTTGGCAAAGTAATTTCTCTGTTTTTTAATATGGTGTCTACACTGGTCATAGTTTTTTTTTTTGTTTGTTTGTTTGTTTTTTCCCAAGGAGCAAGCGCCTTTTAATTTCATGGCTGCAGTCACCATCTGCAGTGGTTTTGGGGCCTAAGAAAATGAAGTTTGTCATTATCTCCACTGTTTCCCCATCTATTTGCCCTGAAGTGATGGGACTGGATGCCATGATCTTAGTTTTTTGAATGCTGAGTTTTAAGCCAGCTTTTTCACTCTCCTCTTTCACTTTCATCAAGAGGCTTTTTAGTTCCACTTCACTTTCTGCCATAAGACTGGTGTCATTTGTATATCTGGAGTTATTGATATTTCTCCTGGCAATCTTGATTCCAGCTTGTGCTTTATCCAAGAGCAGCCCTCTAATGAATTATGAAGAATGAAGCTACTGGAAATAAAGTACCCAGAACTTGATGTATGAGGGTGCAGAACTGGCAAAAGCCACCCAAGGGACTATAATGGAAGAAATGATGGACTGGACTTGGACATACAGAGCTTTGAATCAAATCCTCACCAGGCCTTATTGCTTGCTTTTTAGTGCTGAATAAATTATGTGCTTATTTGAGCTCGAGTCCCAGCATTACACCTGGAAAAACTGCGATAAGAATGTACCGTAGTTTTAAAAACTTAAATAAGATAATTCATAGACAAGTTACTAAGCCGATAGACTTATGCATTGTAGGTATGTTTTAAATAGTGGGACTGAAATAGTTCAGATATTTTTGTTTCCTCCAGAGATTTCTAAATGATTTGCTTCTGTTAACTCAATATAACTTAAAAGTAGTACAATGAAATAAGCTGGAAATATTGATATTTTCTCAAATATCAAAGAGCCCAGTTAAACCCATTTTAATATGAAGACAATTCTTAATGATCCATGACGTGAAAACCCCATTTATTCTTTATATCAATAACATATTTAAATTATTGTTATATGGTCAATTAATAAACTTTCAAATGTAATTAAACTAGATATAAAGAATATAGATATATATCCTACTCAACATTTGCATTTTTGAGGAAACCACTATATAATAGCTCAAAATACAGGACTGTTATTTTCTTTTGCTCTTCATATAATATTTTTTGTTGCTATCCACATGAGAGAACATTGTGGAATATGAACAGTAGAATCAATGTTTCATGAAAATAAATGCATTTGTTTCATCAAAGATAATTCTAATCCTTTGCGTGTGGAAGAAAAATTGCATGTCTCCAAGTTACTATTATGTAGCTACTAGTCTATACTTTCATAGAAATATTAGATGTAGTTTTCTTCTATTCACAGATTATGAAGTGAATTGCTTTTAAAAATTTGTTAGAAATCATAACGCAGAAGGAAATGGCAACCCACTCCAGTATTCTTGCCTAGAGAATCCTGTGGACGGAGGAGCCTGGTGGACTGCTGTCCATAGGATTGCAGAGTCAGACACAACTGAAGCAACTTAACGTGTGTGCATTGGAGAAGGAAATGGCAACCTACTCCACTATTCTTGCCTGGAGAATCCCAGAGACAGAGGAGCCTGGTGGGCAGCTGTCTATGGGGTTGTACAGAGTCAGACATGACTGAAGCGACTTAGCAGCAGTAGCAGTAGAAATCATAACATTTTATACTGTATTGGTGTTTTTCTTTCTGGCTTACTTCACTCTGTATAATAGGCTCCAGTTTCATCCACCTCATTAGAACTGATTCAAATGTATTCTTTTTAATGGCGGAATAATACTCCATTGTGTATACGTACCACAGCTTTTTTATCCATTCATCTGCTGATGGACATCTAGGTTGCTTCCATGTCCTGGCTATTATAAACAGTGCTGCGATGAACATTGGGGTACACGTGTCTCTTTCCCTTCTGGTTTCCTCAGTGTGTATGCCCAGCAGTGGGATTGCTGGATCATAAGGCAGGTCTATTTCCAGTTTTTTAAGAAATCTCCACACTGTTCTCCATAGTGGCTGTACTAGTTTGCATTCCCACCAACAGTGTAAGAGGGGAAAGATGGTAACAATAACCCTGTGTACGAGACAGCAAAAGAGACACTGATGTATAGAACAGTCTTATGGACTCTGTGAGAGAGGGAGAGGGTGGGAAGATTTGGGAGAATGGCATTGAAACATGTAAAATATCATGTATGAAACGAGTTGCCAGTCCAGGTTCGATTCAAGATACTGGATGCTTGGGGCTGGTGCACTGGGACAACCCAGAGGGATGGAATGGGGAGGGAGGAGGGAGGAGGGTTCAGAATGGGGAACACATGTATACCTGTGGCGGATTCATTTTGATATTTGGCAAAACTAATACAGTTATGTAAAGTTTAAAAATAAAATAAAATTAAAAAAAAAAGAAGTAGGGAAGAGACAAAAAAAAAATAAATCATAACATTTTATAATATGTGAAATATTATGTCAGTTTTAAAGTTGTTTAATAATGTTAAATACATTATACTATTATCAGTTCAGTTCAGTTCAGTTCAGTTGCTCAGTCATGTCCAACTCTTGTGACTCCATGAATCACAGCATGCCAGGTCTCCTGTCCATCACCAACTCCAGGAGTCCACTCAAACTCACATCTATCGAGTCGGTGATGCCATCCAGCCATCTCATCCACTGTCACCCCCTTCTCCTCCTGCCCCCAGTCCCTCCCAGCATCAGAGTCTTTTCCAATGAGTCAACTCTTCGCATGAGGTGGCCAAAGTACTGGAGTTTCAGCTTTAGCATCAGTCCTTCCAAAGAACACCCAGGGCTGATCTCCTTCAGAATGGACTGGTTGGATCTCCTTGCAGTCCAAGGGACTCTCAAGAGTCTTCTCCAACACCACAGTTCAAAAGCATCAATTCCTCGGTGCTCAGCTCTCTTCACAGTCCAACTCTCACATCCATAAATGACCACTAGAAAAACCATAGCCTTGACTAGATGGGCCTTTGTTGGCAAAGTAACGTCTCTGCTTTTGAATATGCTATCTAGTTTGATCATAACTTTCCTTCCAAGGAGGAAGCGTCTTTTAATTTCATGGCTGCAGTCACCATCTGCAGTGATCTTGGAGCCCCAAAAATAATGTCTGACACTGTTTCCATTGTTTCCCCATCTACTTTCCATGAAGTGATTGGACCGGATGTCGTGATCTTCGTTTTCTGAATGTTGAGCTTTAAGCCAACTTTTTCACTCTCCTCTTTCACTTTCATCAAGAGGCTTTTGAGTTCTTCTTCACTTTCTGCCATAAGGGTGGTGTCATCTGCATATCTGAGGTTATTGATATTTTCCCAGCAATCTTGATTCCAGCTTGTGCTTCTTCCAGCCCAGTGTTTCTCATGATATACTCTGCATATAAGTTACATAAGCAGGGTGACCATATACAGCCTTGACATACTCCTTTCCCTATTTGGAACCAGTCTGTTGTTCCATGTCCAGTTCTAACTGTTGCCTCCTGACCTGCATATAGTTTTCTCAAGAGGCAGGTCAGGTGGTCTGGTATTCCCATCTCTTTCAGGATTTTCCACAGCTGATGGTGATCCACACAGTCAAAGGCTTTGGCATAGTCAAAAATGCAGAAGTAGATGTTTTTCTGGAACTCTCCTTCTTTTTTGATGATCCAGTGGATGTTGGCAATTAGACCTCTGGTTCCTCTGTCTTTTCTAAAACCAGATTGAGCATCTGGAGGTTCATGGTTCACGTAATCCTGAAGCCTGGCTTGGAGAATTTTGAGCATTACTTTACTAGCGTGTGAGATGAGTGCAATTGTGTGGTACTTTGAGCATTCTTTGGCATTGCCTTCCTTTGGGATTGGAATAAAAACTAAGGCTTTAAAAGCAAAGCAAAGGAAAAATCTCAAAGGAAAATCTTGGCACATTTTTACTCTCCTCTTGTGCAAATGACACTCTAACACAGCCTATATAATAAAAATTAATGCCTAGTTTGATTCAATGTCACCACTGCCAAAAAAATAATCCAAAGACTATAGTCAAGTTTGTAAGGTAAATAATAATAAATATGTCATTTTATATTAAATATCAACATAAGATTTAACATAATAATAATTAAAGAGGAATATATTTGAGCGTTCATTTAGTCTAAAGTATCTTGTACACTGAATGAAATCTAAATGCAATTGGCAAAAAACACTGTACAACTAGGTTTTTTTAAAAAGTAGCCAAGTGTCTTTTAAATCAAACATTCAAACATGTATATAGGCATCTGTGGTGCTGTTATGCATTTTGTGCTCCTAAGGACCCATTACAAACACCAATTTAGGATTTGTGTATACACTTATTTGGCCGCTTCTGAAACTGACCTTCCCTGATACTCTAATATGCAGCATAACTCAGAGCAATTATTTGATGGCTAGGAATGAAGTGGTGCATGCTGACTCTAGCCCATGCATTATTTAGCATTTTTCATCCAAGTGCATAAAGTCAGCATGTCTAAAGCAAATAAGCAGGACCTAACACTATCCTTATAGAAGCACAGAGCTACTGATGCATATAATTCTTTTGTTGTTCTTTAGTACACAAAAGTTCAAGTCTTCAAAGTGAAGATGACATAGGTTGTATGCCAAAGGAGTTTAATATGGGATAAATGGCTAATATCAGCTTCTATTGTCTTCTACAACATATTTTTTTTCTCATTAAATTACATTTTCTGGTATAGTATAATTTTTATTTGTGAATTTTATAAGGAAATAATTTATTCCTTTAATTTGATCAGATCAGATGAGTCGCTCAGTCGAGTCTGACTCTTTGCAACCCCATGAATCACAGCACTCCAGGCCTCCCTGTCCATCGATAACTCCCGGAGTTCACTGAGACTCCCGTCCATTGAGTCAGTGATGCCATCTAGCCATCTCATCCTCTGTTGTCCCCTTCTCTTCTTGCCCCCAATCCCTCCCAGATCAGAGTCTTTTCCAATGAGTCAACTCTTCGCATGAGGTGGCCAAAGTACTGGAGTTTCAGCTTTAGCATCATTCCTTCCAAAGAACACCCAGGGCTGATCTCCTTCAGAATGGACTGGTTGGATCTCCTTGCAGTCCAAGGGACTCTCAAGAGTCTTCTCCAACGCCACAGTTCAAAAGCATCAATTCTTCGGCACTCAGCTTTCTTCACAGTCCAACTCTCACATCCATACATGACCACAGGAAAAACCATAGCCTTGACTAGACGAAACTTTGTTGGCAAAGTAATGTCTTTGCTTTTGAATATGCTATCTAGGTTGGTCATAACTTTCCTTCCAAGGAGTAAGCGTCTTTTAATTTCATGGCTGCAGTCACCATCTGCAGTGATTTTGGAGCCCAGAAAAATAAAGTCTGACACTGTTTCCACTGTTTCCCCATCTATTTCCCATGAAGTGATGGGACCAGATGCCATGATCTTCGTTTTCTGAATGTTGAGCTTTAAGCCAACTTATCCACTCTCCACTTTCACTTTCATCAAGAGGCTTTTGAGTTCCTCTTCACTTTCTGCCATAAGGGTGGTGTCATCTGCATATCTGAGGTTATTGATATTTCTCCCAGCAATCTTGATTCCAGCTCGTGCTTCTTCCAGCCCAGCATTTCTCATGATGTACTCTGCATATAAGTTAAATAAGCAGGGTGACAATATACAGCCTTGACAAACTCCTTTTCCTATTTGGAACCAATCTGTTCTTCCATGTCCAGTCCTAACTGTTGCTTCCTGACCTGCATACAAATTTCTCAAGAGGTGGATCAGGTGGTCTGGTATTCCCATCTCTTTCAGAATTTTCCACAGTTTATTGTGATCCACACAGTCAAAGGTTTTGGCATAGTCAATAAAGCAGAAATATATGCTTTTCTGGAACTCTCTTGCCTTTTCCATGATCCAGTGGATGTTGGCAATTTGATCTCTGGCTCTTCTGCCTTTTCTAAAACCAGCTTGAACCTCAGGAAGTTCACGGTTCACATATTGATGAAGCCTGGCTTGGAGAATTTTGAGCAGTACTTTGCTAGCGTGTGATATGAGGGCAATTGTGCGGTAGTTTGAGCATTCTTTGGCATTGCCTTTCTTTGGGATTGGAATGAAAACTGACCTTTTCCAGTCCTGTGGCCACTGCTGAGTTTTCCAAATTTGCTGGCATATTGAGTGCAGCACTTTCACGGCATCATCTTTCAGGATTTGGAATAGCTCAACTGGAATTCCATCACCTCCACTAGCTTTGGTCGTAGTGATGCTTTCTAAGGCCCACTTGACTTCACATTCCAGGATGTCTGGCTCTAGGTCAGTGATCATACCATCCTGATTATCTGGGTCATGAAGATCTTTTTTGTACAGCTCTTCTGTGTATTCTTGCTGTCTCATCTTAATATCTTCTGCTTCTGTTAGGTCCATACCATTTTCGTCCTTTATCGAGCCCATCTTTGCATGAAATGTTCCTTTGGTATCTCTGATTTTCTTGAAGAGTTCCCTAGTGTTTCCCAGTCTGTTGTTTTCCTCTATTTCTTTGCATTGATCCCTGAAGAAGGCTTTCTTATCTCTTCTTGCTATTCTTTGGAACTCTGCATTCAGATGTTTATATCTTTCCTTTTCTCCTTTGCTTTTTGCTTCTCTTCTTTTCACAGCTATTTGTAAGGCCTCCCCAGACAGCCATTTTGCTTTTTTGCATTTCTTTTCCATGGGGATGGTCTTGATCCCTGTCTCCTGTACAATGTCACGAACCTCATTCCATAGTTCATCAGGCACTCTACCTATCAGATCTAGGCCCTTAAATCTATTTCTCACTTCCACTATATAATCATAAGGGAATTGATTTAGATTATACCTGAATGGTCTAGTGGTTTTCCCTACTTTCTTCAATTTAAGTCTGAATTTGGCAATAAGGAGTTCATGATCTGAGCCACAGTCAGCTCCTGGTCTTGTTTTTGCTGACTGTATAGAGCTTCTCCATCTTTGGCTACAAAGAATATAATCAGTCTGATTTTAGTGTTGACCATCTGGTTATGTCCATGTATAGAGTCTTCTCTTGTGTTGTTGGAAGAGGGTGTTTGTTATGACTAGTGCATTTTTTTGGCAAAACTCTATTAGTCTTTGCCCTGCTTCATTCGGTTATTCCAAGGCCAAATTTGCCTGTTACTCCAGGTATTTCTTGATTTCCTACTTTTGCATTCCAGTCCCCTATAATGAAAAGGACATCTTTTTTGAATGTTAGTTCTAAAAGTTCTTGTAGGTCTTCATAGAACCGTTCAACTTCAGCTTCTTCAGCGTTACTGGTTAGGGCATAGACTTGGATTACTGTGATATTGAAAGGTTTGCCTTGGAAACGAACAGAGATTGTTCTGTCGTTTTTGAGATTGCATCTAAGTACTGCATTTCGGACTCTTTTGTTGACCATGATGGCCACGCCATTTCTTCTGAGGGATTCCTGCCCACAGTAGTAGATATAATGGTCATCTGAGTTAAATTCACCCATTCCAGTCCATTCCAGTTTGCTGATTCCTTAATTTGATAATTCTTATCATTTAAAAAAGCCATAAAAATAAAAATCATCTTTACCTAATCCTGTATCTTCTAAGTCAAACTACATTTGGGGAATTTTCATTTTTATGCATAAGCTGTTATTTAAGTTTATCAATTTTAAAACATTCATCTTCATTTTTTATTAAGGGATCTGTATTTTCTTAGTAGACTTTCAATTCTTTGAGGCCACGTTCCATAAAAATTCCTCTTTAATTTCAGATGTATGAAATTGGAATATGTTGGCTTAATTCTTTATTTTTCCTTTTATCTACTTCAGCAGTTTGAATCTTTTTTACTACACATCACTATTTATTATAGTTGAAAAGTCATTTGTTCCTACTCATTTCTGTCATCCGAGATGAAATGACCTGACTAGAAAATATACTTGAGTTAATAAGAAACTTTGATGTGACTAGACATAAAAGAGTCAGAAAACATTAACTATTCTCTATAGTTGTTTAGTCACTAAGTTGTGTCCAACTCTTTTGCGACCCTGGGGACTGTAGCCTGCAAGGCTCCTCTGTCTATGTGATAGAGGATTTTTCAGTAAAGAATACTGAAGCGGGTTGTGATTTCTCTTCTCCAGGGGATCTTCCTGATCCAGGGATCCAATCTTTTCTCCCTCATGACAAGGGGATTCTTTATCACTGAGTCTGCTGGTAAGCCCATTTTAGCAACTAAACTATAAAATGTCCAGGAATAAATTAAAAATAAAGGATATATATGACAATCCAAAGCAAACATCATGATTTAATTATGTAAATTGGTAGATGTATATTGGTATATACAATTATGTATATTTTAAATTAAAATTTAAAAATGATAGTATGAAAAGTAATGATTATTCTCTTGTGATGTTGTACCAATTTTCTTTTACCAAATTTAGTGTTGGCTGACTTTACATTGGTAATAATGGTTGTAGTACACAAAAAAGAAAAAGAAAAACAATAAATATATTTACTGACCTGATGAATGTTAATATCAAGATAAAGAAAGACTATATAACTTAAATTTACTCTTCCATAATGGGGACTGACTGGATGCCCATCTTTCTATTTCCTCTTTCTCAGTCTAGGAAGACTGGAGCTGGGTTTGTACTATGGAACATGGATGATGGAATATCCTAAGTGATGTATGCTATTTTTCATGTTGGATTCTCCCGTGAGACTCTTGACTCATTCTTTCTTTCTTAAAATGTAGCTGAATGAACGATCCAGCAGAGGAAACTGAGTAGGCACTTGGCGGAGGTGGAGCCACCAATTGGAAAAAAACACTGTTTCCTTAAGTACTGCTTGGTTGACTACTCATGAAATATCAATCAGGTTATGATAGAAGTAGAACTAACCTCAATTCCTTAAGCTACTAAACTTTTGGAGGTTTTCCTTTGCTTGTGTTTATCACCTATCCTAGCCTGATTAATACGGATATATGTAATGTGTCTATAATAAAATGTTTTCATTTCTTTTTTTTGAATGTTTCTTTTGATTTTAAAAGAGGAATTAATTGACAGCCTATATGCCCCATTTTCCTTTCTTCACATTATGCTTTCATCTCCAAAGGTTTCTTAGTCTACCCTTCCAACCACTATCTTAAAAATATGTTAAAATGAAGAAACCTCAAATCCAGATTTTTATAACTGTCAGTGGCTAATTTTGCCTGAATACTACTACATTATCGTATATCTCCAGCCAATGCATGATCCCATTTTCTTAATAGTCTTAAAATCTCCATTTTCCTCAAATTTCAAAATCTACACCTTTACTTTGCCTTCAGAATATTGATTTGCTATGTAATGTATTAAAAATTCCAAAGCCATTAACTCCCTCATCCTCCTTCTACCAGAACTGATTTACATGTCTGCCTACATTTGTGTGTATATTTTTCCCATTGCCTCTTTATGTCGCCACTTCTTTCCTGCCATGGTAATTGTTAATTGTTTCCTCTGAATTTAATTTCCTTTTAGCTTTCTGGGAACTGTTCACCTCACAGAACATTATCTCTCTTGTCACTTCTTATTGACACTCCTGCTTATGCACTGCCATTAACATTTTATGTTAGTGATTTTTTTGTTTGGTTTTACTTGGCTTACCCCCTAAAAACAAATAGCTCAACCTAATTATTGACAAATTACATTTCCCCCATCTCAATCTTCTGTTTCTGTGACTTTACATTTGTTCTTAGAAAAATTATTAATAATCACTATAGTAATTTATATAACACATTCAATTTATAATTGCTTTATCCCATAAGCAGCATTTCTTGATTTTGAACACTTACTTATAATAACATCTTCAAAGACTAAATCTAGTCAATTTCTATTCTTTACCTCTAGACATCTTTTCCAAATGATTTAACACTTTTTTTCATGTTTCTTACTCTTACATATTCAGAATCTTTAGGATTTGAAGTCCTTTTTACTTGCTACAATCTTTCCCTGAGATATCACATCCTTTCACACAGTGATTTTCCATTATTTTCTCATGTTCCAGTTTTATTGGTTATCCAAATTTCTCTTTTATTTTTTAAATTAATTTATTTATTTTAATTGGAGGCTAATTACAATATTGTAGTGATTTTTGCCATACATTTACATGAATCAGCCATGGGTGTACATGTGTCCCCCATCCTGAACCGCCCTCCCACTGCCTTCCCATCCCATCCCTCAGGGTTGTCCCAGTGCACTGGCTTTGAGTGCCCTGTTTCATGCTGCGAACTTGGACTGATAATTTATTTCACATATGGTAATATACATGTTTCAGTGCTGTTCTCTCAAATCATCCCACCCTCACCTTCTCCCACACAATCCAAAAGTCTGTTCTTTATATCTGTGTCTCTTACTGTCTCGCATACAGGCTCATCATTGCCATCTTTCTAAATTCCATATATATGCATTAATATACTGTATTGGTGTTTTTCTTTCTGACTTATTTCACTCTGTATAATGGCTCCAGTTTCATCCACCTCATTAGAACTGATTCAAATGCATTATTTTTAATGATTGAGTAATATTCCATTGTGTATGTCTACCACAGCTTTCTTATCCATTCATCTGCTGATGGACATCTAAGTTTCTTCCATGTCCTAGCTATTGTAAATAGTCCTGTGATGAACATTGGGGTACATGTGTCTCATTCAATTCTGATTTGTTTGGTGTGTATGCCCAGTAGTGGGATTGCTGGGTCATATGGGAATTCTATTTCCAGTTTTTTAAGGAATCTCCACACTGTCCTCCATAGTGGCTGTACTAGTTTGCATTCCCACCAACAATGTAAGAGGGTTCCCTTTTCTCCACACCCTCTCCAGCATTTATTGTTTGTAGAACTGTTGATAGCAACCATTCTGACCAGCGTGACATGGTAGCTCTTTGTGGTTTTGATTTGCATTTCTCTGATAACGAGTGATGTTGAGCATCTTTTCATGTGTTTATTAGCTATCTATGTCTTCTTTGGAGAAATCTCTGTTTAGTTCTTTGGCCCATTTTTTGATTGGGTTTTTTATTTTTCTGGAATTGAGCTGCATGAGCTGCTTGTATATTTTTGAGATTAATTCTTTGTCAGTTGCTTCATTTGCTATTATTTTCTCACATTCTAAAGGTTGTCTTTTCACCTTGCTTATAGTTTCCTTAATTGTGCAAAAGCTTTTAAGTTTAATTAGGTCCCATTTGTTTATTTTTGCTTTTATTTCCATTACTCTGGGAGGTGGATCATAGAGGATCCTGCTGTGATTTACGTTAGAGAGTGTTTTGCCTATGTTTTGCTCTAGGAGTTTTATAGTTTCTGGTCTAACATTTAGATCTTTAATCCATTTTGAGTTTATTTTTGTGTATGGTGTTAGAAAGTGTTCTAGGTGGTTGATCAGTTTCCCCAGCACCACTTATTAAAGAGATTGTCTTTTCTCCATTGTATATCCTTGCCTCCTTTGTCAAAGATAAGGTGTCCATAGGTGCGTGGATTTATCTGTAGGCATTCTATATATCTCCCACTATTATTGTGTTACTGTGAATTTCATCTTTCATACTTGTTAGCATTTGCTTATGTATTGAGGTGCTCCCATGTTGGGTGCATGTATATTTATAATTGTTATATCTTCTTCTTGGATTGATCTTTTGATCATTATGTAGTATCCTTCTTTGTCTCTTTTCATGGTCTTTATTTCAAAAACTATTTTATCTGATATGAGTATTGATACTCCTGTTTTCATTTGGTCCCCATTTGCATAAAATGTCTTTTTCCAGCCCTTCACTTTCAGTCTGTATGTGTCCCTTGATTTGAGGTGGATCTCTTGTAGACAAAATGTATAGGGGTCTTGTTTTTATATCCATTCAGCCAGTCTTTGTCTTTTGGTTGGGGCATTCAAACCATTTACATTTAAGGTAATTATTGATGAGTATGATCCCATTGCCATTTACTTTGTTGTTTTGAGTTCAATTTTATAAAGCTTTTCTGTGTTTCTTGTCTAGAGAAGATTCTTTAGCATTTGTTGAAGAGCTGGTTTGGTGGTGCTGAATTCTCTCAGCTTTTGCTTGTCTATAAAGCTTTTGATTTCTCCTTCATATTTGAAAGAGATCCTTGCTAGGTGTAGTAATCTGGGTTGTAGGTTTTTCTCTTTCATCACTTTAAGTATCTCCTGCCATTCCCATCTGGCCTGAAGAGTTTCTATTGAAAGATCTTTCTATTGAAAGATCCTTAGGTGGATCCCCTTGTGTGTTATTTGTTGCTTCTTCTTTGTTGCCTTTAATATTTGCTCCGTGTTTGCTCTTAAATTTGATTAACATGTGTCTTGGGGTGTCTCACCTTGGGTTTATCCTGTTTGGGACTCTGGGTTTCTTGGACTTGGGTGTCTATTTCCTTCCCCATTTTAGATAAGTTTTCAACTATTATCTCCTCAAGTATTTTCTCATGCCTTTTCTTTTTGTCTTCTGTTTCTGGGACACCTATGATTCTAATGTTGGGGCATTTAACAATGTTCCAGAGGTCTTTGAGGTTGTCCTCATTTCTTTTAATTCTTTTTTTCTTTTTTCCTTTCAGCTTCATTTATTTCCACAAATCTATCTTCCACCTCACTTATTGTATCTTCTGCCTCATTTATTCTACTGTTGGTCCCTACAGAGTGCTTTTGATCTGTTATTGCATTATCCTTATTGATTGACTCTTCTTTATTTCTTCTAGGTCCTTGTTAAACATTTCTTGCATCTTCTCAATCTTTGTCTTTAGTCTATTTATCTGTAACTCCATTTTGTTTTCAAGATTTTGGATCATCTTTACTACCATTATTCTGAATTATTTTTCAGATAGACTCCCAATCTCCTCCTCTTTTGTTTGGTGTGGTGGGTATTTATCATGTTCCTTTACCTGCTGAATATTTCTCTGTCTTTTCATTTTGTTTAGATTTCTGTGTTTGGGGTGGCCTTTCTGTAGGCTGGAAGTTTGTGGTTTCTCTTTTTGTGGAGGTTGCTTTCTGTGGATGGGATTGGACTAGTGACTTGTCAAGGATTCCTGGTTAGGGAAGCCTGCATCAGTGTTCTGGTGGGTGGAGCTGAATCTCTTCTCTCTGGAGTACAATGAAGTGTCCAGTAGTGAATTTTTGGGTGTCTATGGGTTTGGCATAACTTTGGGTAGCCTGTATTTTAATGCTCAATGCTGTGTTCCTGCATTGCTGGAGAATTAGCATGGTGTGTTTTGCTCTGGAACTTGTTGGCTCTTGGGTGGAGCTTGGGTTTCAGTGTAGGCATGGAGGCTTTTGGATGAGCTCTTGTTGATCAATGTTCCCTGAAAACAGGAGTTTTCTGGTGTTCTCAAGTTTTGGATTTAAGCCTCCTGCCTCTGGCATTCAGTCTTATTATTACAGTATCCTCAAGACTTATCCATCCATACAGCACTGATGATAAAACATCTAGATTAATGGTGAAAATATTTTCCACAGAGAGGTCCACAGAGTTACATGGAGAAGAGAAGAAGGAGGAAGGAGATAGAGGTGACCAGAAGGAGAGGTTGCTGCTGCTGCTAGGTCGCTTCAGTCATGTCCGACTCTGTGTGGCCCCATAGATGGCAGCCCAACAGGCTCCCCTGTCCCTGGGATTCTCCAGGCAAGAAAACTGGAGTGGGTTGCCATTTCCTTCTCCAATGCATGAAAGTGGAAAGTAAAAGTGAAGTCGCTCAGTCGTGTCCAACTCTTAGCGACCCCATGGACTGCAGCCCACCAGGCTGCTCCATCCATGGGATTTTCCAGGCAAGAGTACTGGAGTGGGGTCCCGATGGGGAGTCAAAAAGAGAGAGAGAAATCTAGCCAGTATTCAGTTCCCTAGGTGTTCTCCACAGCCTGGAACACCCAGAGAGATTCACAGAGTTAAGCAGAGACGTGAAGGAGGGAGGAAATGGAGTTGACCTGGGCAGAAAAGGGAGAGTCAGAAGAGGAGAGAGCAATCAAGCCAGTAATCACACCCCTAAGTGAAAATGGATACTGAAGATTTAATTCTTAAATGTACAAAATTGAAAACAAATACCAAAAAGCCAAGATTAAAAGTCTAGAGTGGAGGTTAGACTCTCAAAAATGCAATATTAGAAATATAAAACAAAATCAATCACAAAAATTATAACATATATTATATATAATTATATATCATAATATATAATTATATATATTATATTTAATCAATTATAATTATATAAATATAATTATGTAATATTATATTATATTATATATTATATATTAAATAATATATATCATGTGTATAATATTATATATTATATAATATATAATATATTTATATAAACATATTTTATATTATATATTATATTTAATATGATATGCAATATATTATATTAAATATAATATATAAATATAAATATCTAACATATAAATATATAATAAATAAATGTATATATTTATTTATATTTATATAAATAGATTTCTATATTAATAGAATATATATTAATATATAATATATTATATTAACATATTATATATAATAATGTTATATATAATAAATATATATGATATGTATTATATATAACAATTATAAATACATATAGTTATATAATTATAATAACATATATAAATTGTGTTATATATATAACAATTATATATAATTATAAATATATATTGTATATATTCTATATTCCATATATAATAATATAATTATATGATATATTATATTATATATATATGGAATTTGCTTTAAAAACAGGGTTTTTTTGGCAAGGTAATAGTAGGTTATATAAATGAAAATTAAAGGAGTAATAAAGATCTTAAAAATAAAACAAATTAAAAATATTAATAATAAAAATATATCTAAGAATTTCTCTAGAGCTGTTGTGGGCATTATGGGGGCAGTTCAGTTTCAGACAGTTCCTTTTTCCAGCTTGTACTTCTTCTTAAGGTCTATAGCCCCCTTCCAATGCTTAGTCATTGCTAACTACAGGGTTTTAATCTGTTCCACCTGTCACTTCCAGAGCAGTTCCCTCTTTGTTTATTTTGGCTGCCTCTGTTTGCAAGTCTCATCAGTGTCTAATTTCTGCCCTGACACAAGGAGGTAAAGATGGTCACTTATTTAGGCTCACTTTTTCAGTTGTGTTGTGGGGAGGGATGGTGGTGGTTTAATCGCTAAGTCATGTTCGAGTCTTGTGACCCCTTGGACTGCAGCCTGCCAGGCTCCTCTGTCCATAGGATTCGCTAGGCAAGAGTACTGGGGTGGGTTGCCATTTCCTTCTCCAGGGGATCTTCCTGACCCAGGAATCAAACCGGGGTCTCCTGTACTGCAGGCAGATTCTTTACCAACTGAGCTCCGGGGAAGCTCAGGGAGGAACACTGCAAACAAATATCTCTGGCATATGTAAAGAGTCCTTTCAGTATATAGACCACACTGGGTTTGCCCCAGCTCACAGCGGTGTGGGCTTTCCCAACCTACACTGCTCAGGCTCCAGGTTACTCTGCAAGGGTACTGTCCAAAGTGGGCCCTGCATTTTAGGTACTTCCCAGGTCTGAGCTGCTCAGATTCGGGATCTCGGGTACTCCACAAGGGCACAGACTCAGTTGGGCATGTGTTTTTTGCCTTTCCCAAGTCCAAGCAGCTCACATGAACAGGTGCTTGGCAAGCACTGTCCCAGGTAGGCCATGTGTCTTAATCACCTCCCCGGGTGTGCCGTGAGAGCATCATCTCAGGTGTGCTGTATGTCTCCTCTGGGGAGCTGATCTCTGGCTGCGACCCTCTTGGCAGATGTGAACTGTCCAGGATCCCAGGAAGACTTGATTAGCAACTGGGAGCCTGCTCACAGTTTGGTGGAGGATGCCAGTCTCTGGGGCTGAGATTGCCTCTCACCTTCCAGATCTGGCTATCGCTCACCTGCCTCTCTGCCCCTGGCGTGTGGAGGGGCCTGTACGCAGCCAGCTAGCTCTCCTTTGGTGTTTGCTTAATCCTTTGTTCTGTGAGCAGGCCAAGTTGTGTCTTAGGTTAGAGCTTTTTGCAGGAAAGTTCTCTCTCTTTTTTTCTCTCTCTCTGGTTATCCCACAGTTTGGGTTGCTAGCTCCTTCAGTTTGTCCTCAGGGTATTCAGGCCTGGTGCTTATCCTAAGAATGCAACCCGCACCTCCTTGTCCAGCTTTCTGGTGGATGCAAGCACCTGGGCTACTTCTCTGCTAGGAGTTGTGCTTAGGCACGTTTTTTTTTTCTCCCCTCCCAGTTATGTTGCCCTCTGAGATTCCAAAACTCCCCACAGACCTGCTGATGAGAGGGTTTCCTGATGTTTGGAAACTTCTCCTTCATGACTCCCTCCCCAGGATGAATCTCCACTCCCCAACTCTTTTGTCTTTCTTTTTGTTCTTTATATTTTGTCCTACCTCTTTTCAAAGAGAATGAGCTGCCTTTCTGGGTGCCTGATGTCCTTCACCAGCATTCAGAAGTTGTTTTGTGGAAGTTGCTCAGCATTCAAATAATCTTTTCATGAATTTGTGGGGGAGAAAGTGATCTCCCTCTTATTCCTCTATGATCTTTGGACCACCTCCCCCAATTTCTCTTTTAAAATAAAGCTATCTATATACTATAAAGAAATATAAACCCATTTCAGTATTCTTGCCTGGGAAATCCCATGGACAGAGGAGCCTGATGGGCTATGGGGTTGCAAAAGAGTCAGATGACTTATTAAAAAATTAATATTAAAAGTATTTGAATTTAAACACTTTTGATGCACACCATGGAGGGTCTGGAAGAGTTTATCTATCTTGTGAGTCAGAAAATATAAGTTCTGATTTCTGCTTTATTTCAGTCCCTACCCCCCCATAACACACTTGCAAGTGAAACTTATTTTCAGTTTATTATTTTAAACCTCGTTTCACAAAGATATTTCACATTTGAATACTTTGTTGTTGTTGTCATTTTTTAATTAATTTATTTCAATTGGAGAATAATTACAATACTGTGATTTTTTTTGCCATACATTGACAACAAAACCAATGAAAATATAATTTTTTTCTTTACTCTTCCCCTTCTCAGTAAATGACATTACTCTCCACTGAACCATTAGAAACATTTTCTAGCTTCTTGATTTTTTTTATTTTTTTTCATTCCCATGGATGTTTTATCAACATGTCTTCATTTATAACTCCAAAATACATTTTAAATTTTCCAGCTCTCAAATTGCCATTGTCTCTGCCCTATTCTAAGTCTCTCTTTTGTTTCCATGCATGAAAGTGAAGTCGCTCATTTGTGTCCGACTCTTTGCAACCCCATGGACTGTAGCCTACCAGGCTCCTCTGTCCAAGGGATTTTCCAGGCAATAGTACTGGAATGGATTGCCATTTCCTTCTCCAGGGGATCTCCCCGACCCAGAGATCGAACCCAGGTCTCCCGCATTGTAGACAGATGCTATACTGTCTGAGCCACCAGGGAAGTAAGCGTTTCCATGCATAACAGAGGCAAATTAAATCTGAAAGTCAAACTTGTCACTTTCATACTTAGTCTAGTCAATGCTTTCATTTTACTGAAAATGAAACCAACACTGCTTCAGTAGACCAGGAGGCTCTGTTTACTTGGGGTTTACCTCTCTGTGATGCCTCACCTCACTCTCCATATTTACCTCTATGTATTTGCCCTATATGGTCTTTCTTTCAATTATTTAAAAATGCCAAACTTTTAAGTAGTGACTGCATTTTTCTGTGTCATTCCTCAGCTTGATCTACTCTAGCACTGAAAAAATTTTCTAACAGTTAATCTCTGCCTTTTCAGATTTCTACTTAAAGGAAACTTTCTCAAAAAGAACTTTCATGAACACTTTTTTTATGAATCATGCGTCACTGGTAAGTCTTGAACACTTTTTTAAAAATAACAAATACTTACATGTTTTATTGTAGTTGTGTGTGGAGAGAGACTAGAGTGTTGGGTGTTACAATCTCCTCTAAATTTTAATATAAAAAAGCAAGTATCATGTCATTTTTCTGGTACTGTGAATACAGTACTGACAATAGTATTTGTCATTAAGTAGGTTTTGATAAATGTTGGTTGTATATAAGAATAATAGTAACAATATTATTATGGGTATAAATAAAACAAATTAATAATACAAATTTATAAAGCTAATGGGACTTCCCTGGTAGCTCAGTTGGTAATGAATCTGCCTGCAAGGCAGGAGAACCTGGTTCAGTCCCTGGGTTGGGAAGATCCCCTGGAGGAGGGCACGGCAACCCACGCCGTTATTCTTGCCTGGACAATTCACATGGACAGAGGAGCCTGATGGGCTACAGTCCATGGGGTCACAAAGAGTTGGACATGACTGAGAGACTAAGCACAAGCACGTAAAGCTAATAAAAACCTGACTAGGATCCTATGTTAAGTTCCTAAGTCTATCACTAAAGGTATTTCTATTTTAGCATAATGCGTCTCTTCAAATCACTATTTTCCAGATGATCATAGTTAGTTTATTTTACTTGTATGTCAGTTTCCTTCAAAGTTTCGCTTAAAAAGAGATATGTCTAATAATATTCTGCAACAATATATTGAGTCATTTAACCTCAATACAAAGACTAGAATATTACCCTGCTGTAATGCTATTCACAGCAATACAAATGGACCTAGGGTTGTCATACTGAGTGAATTGAGTCAGAAAGAAATATAAGTATTATATGGTATCACTTATATGAACAATTTAAAAAGAAATGATACAAATTAACTTATTTACAAAACAGAAACAGACTCACAGACTTAGAGAATGAATTTACTGATACCAGGGGGAAGAATGGAGAGGACTGATAGTTAAGAGTTTGGGATGGGCAAGTATATATTGCTATATTTAAAATAGATGACCAGCAAGGAGCCACTGTATACCACAGGGAACTCTGCTCAATTTTATATAACCACCTAAGTGGGAAAATAATTTGAAAAAGAATAGACTCATGTATAACTGAATCACTTTGTTGCACATCTGAAGCTATCACAACATTGTTAATCAAGTGTAAGCTGATATAAAATAAAAAGTTAAATAAAAAAAGAAATAAAATGTTAGTAGAATTGACTATATTAAAAAGCAAAAATATATATATGTATTCTGTCATTCGTAAAAGTCAACTTCATTTTGATTCATATTATACATTAAATATTGATTTCATCTTTTTATGTTCATCACATATGTGTGCATTCTTTTCACATTAACCTGTGTGCTTATGTTTTTACTCAGTTGGATCTTATTTAATATATACATTGAATTCATACATTGAATATCTATTTGGAGTGATGCTATATATATATATTTACATGTAGAAGTAAAATTTGGCACTTTTAAAATGAATCTTCTTATCTTTATTAAGATTATCATGTTTCTTGTTCTTAGTGATTAACTTTTGTATATGTATATATATATATAAATTTTCCATATTCTCTTTGATTATGGCTTATTATAGGATATTGAATATATTTCCCTATGTTATACTATAGGACCTTGTTGTCTATCTTTTTTATACATGGTAGTGTGTATATTTTAATCCCAACCTCCTAATTTATCCTTTCCCTCACCCTCTCTCCCCTTTAACCAAAAGTCTGCTTTCTATGTCTGAGTCTATTTTTTGTTTTGTAAATAAGTTCATTTGTGTCATGTTTTAGATTTCACATATAAGTGATATCATATAGTATTTGTATTTACTTCACTTAGTATCATAATCTCTATATCCATCCATGTTGCTGCAAATAGCATTATTTTATACTTTTAAATGGCTGAGTCGTATTTCACTGTGGTTATATATACCACATCTTTATCTGTTCATCTGTCAGTGGATATTTAGCTTGTTTCCTTGTCTTAGGTGTTGTAATCAGAAAAACCTATTTTTTTAATTGGAGTATAATTGACATACAATATTGGTTTAGTTTCACATATACAATATAGTGATTCAACATTTGTGTCTATTGCAAAATGATCACCACAATAAATCCGGTTACCTTCTGTCACCATACAAAGTTAATACAATATCATTGACTGTATTCCCCATGTTCTGCATAATATCCCCATAATGAATTCTATAACCAGAAGTTTGTATCTCTTGATTTTCTTCACCTTTTTTGCTCCTCACCATCCTTTCTCCCTTCTAGCAACTATTGATCTATTCTTTGTATCTGAGTCTGAGTTTTGCTTTGTTTTGCATATTTGTGTTGTTTATTTAGGTTCCACATGTGAGTGAACTCATGTGATGTCCGTCTTCATCTATCTTTGAAGCCTATTCTTAATAAGATTGTCCTTTTGGCTCATTGGCTCCTGTGGTAGACCTTTTCCCCCCAATACTAACTTTGTTCATGCCCAACCAAAATTACTTTGTGCTCCTAGAGCAGTTTTCAAAAATGCTATCTTCTAGTCTACTGAAATTAGCAAATTCCTCTGGCAGTTCTACTTTTTATTTTAGTTTGTAAGTCTAGTTTCCATGTCTGTTTTTCAGTCTTGGTTATTGCTCTTATTTTTAATATCAGAAAATAATCAAGATATTTTTAATTTAATGTGTTTTTTACTTATTTTTGTGGTAAGTTTTTATTTTTATTTTTTTTTACTTTTAGGATACTGATTTTCCAGAAGCATACATCTAGCTATTAATTTTCTACTAAAGAATATTGAAATGAACGTCCATGGAGTTTTCCAGGTATGAATACTGGTGTCGGTAGCCATTCACTTCTCCAGGGGTTCTTTCTAAACCAGGGATCAAACCTGTGTCTCTTGCATTGAAGGCATGTTCTTTACAGTCTGAGCCACCAGGGAAACCCCTATAAAATATCAGTAAGCTTCAAAAAGTCCTCAAATATTAATTGGAATTTTTTTCTTTTAAGGCTAGATTTCATCCTATAATGCTTCTGCCAGATAATTATCTTTTATCTGTTTAGATATCATGAAAGACCTCAGTCCCATGGTAGAATATAAATATTTCAATTGTTTTCCACATATTAAGGCTCAATCTTTCTCCCAATAAGTTGCTCTTTTGAGCTTCTTATTGTCTGTTTTTGTGTATGTGAAATTCCTTCAATTTTGAAGTCAATTTTCATGCCCACAATCCTGTTCTGGCAAACAAGTCATAGAAACATATGTCTCCTTTTTCATAAGTCATAAAAAAGGAACAAAAAAATCACAAAAATTAAAAGGTGTAACTTTAAACTTATCACCAAATCTTTCTTGGGGACCAGGGACAATTACAAAATTGTTGACTCAAAGAATACTATAAAAAGCAATGATCAGCATTCTAGAACCATGTTTTAAATATTTTAAAGGTGCTTTAAAATAGGCCTTACGAAATAGAGTCTCTTTAGAAAAACTCAATTAAAAAGAACGTAGAATTCTTGTATATTTTGCTAAGATAAACAAACCAAGGCTCAGAAAGAGCAGTGAGATTGAGGACTGCCTTAAAAATGGATGTTCTCTAAGGAAAACTCCTGAAGATAAAAATAGAGAGCTGTCAGTAGGAAACTCAAGATCACAGAAAAAGCTGATTTCTAGGATAACCTTAAGAAAGGAAGAGAAACAAAAAATATTACACATGTGTTTCCCTGGAGAGAAAGAGAATAATAAGAAATAAAAGGTTGTGTCATTTAAACTATATATAATATATGCATTTAGACATTCATAAAGCGAAATTAATCCTGGATGTAAAGAGAGGAAAAGATGAAGGAAAAAAAAAAAAAAACAGGAAAATATTTTAAAAAGTAGAGATTTCTGTAACTTTAAAAAAAAAAAAATGTTCAAACCGAACCTTGCCTGTGGATATTTATGGAGTATATGTTGGCTTTCATTCAAGGTTCTGCTCTTAGTTCCCCTAGGATCAATTCACTTCAAAATAAATTTAAAAGATGGCTCACACAGTATTTTAAAACATCTGTCAAAATAGAAGTTGAAGTTTTCATATGTCTTCTACAATGCTGATATTGCACAGTACATCCACAATGCTTTTGCTTTTTTAAAAAACATCTCAGGGTATTTATTTTATTTAATTTGCACACATATTTTATTGAATGTATTTTTCAATTGGGGCTTCCCAGGTAGCTCAATGGTAGCAAATCTGCTTGCCAATGGAGGAGATGCAGGAGATGCGGGTTCAGTCCCCGGGTTGGAAAGATCCCCAGAAGAAGGAAATGGCAACCCACTCCAGTATTCTTGCCTAGAAAGTCCCATGGACAGAGAAGCTTGTGGCCTACAGTCCATAGAGCTGCTGAGTTAGACATGACTGAGCTACTGAGCACAGTACATTCTTGAAATACCAGATGCATATTTAATTTTTCTCTCTCCCTTCCACCCATGTAACAAATATAAGCTATGCTAAAGAATGGCAAACATATTTTAAAGCACATTGGGAGAAAATAAACTCATGTATAACCAAATGGATTGATTTTTCATGTTCCTAGGGCATTTTTTTTAATCCATCTTTTAGTCAAAGAATATCTGTTCCTTGAAACTACCTTCTCTTTAATGACATGAGCAAGATCTGAAATATCCTCTATCCCTTCCTGGTTTAAATTGCTATAAAGGAATATAACATTAAAGATCAGATTAAATTATCATGGATCAAAAATATTTGTTTCATGTTGAACTGTTTACACTATAATGTAAATGGGACTTCATTATTGCTATTGACTTTATCTCCTAGCATAAAAGAATAACAGTAAACCAATAAAGAACTTTTCTTTATTCTAATTCTCCATTTTTCCCCTCTAATCTATAGCATATCAACACAGGTTTATGTGTCATTAAATGAATATCTGTGACAGAGTATCTAACCATTATTTTTATTGATCAGTTGAAATAATCTAATAAGTTGTTTTGATACTCTATGTTCATTTATTAGCCAGTCTGTTTCTCATCAAGAAAGAATTTAGTATTAGAGTCTGTGATCATATAAGTTTGGGAAAATTTTATTTCTTCTTTCCATGGTGTTTTTTTGTTTTAAGACAAGAACCTATATCTTAAAGATATACATATTTAAAAACTTGTTTAATCTAGGGTTTCCTTAATTTATTTTCAGTGAAACACAGAATATTTCATCATCTAAAGTTTTCCAAACTTGGGAAATGACACATTATAACTAATCAAGGCATGTTATTAATAAATTATTTATTAAATTAATAAAAACATATACTGTATAAAATGTATATATATATATGGATATTTTAATAATGTTTTATGAGTTAATGCACATGAATAGTGGATTAAGACCCCAGGAAAAAGAAGCATATCTATATAGGAGAGAAAGTAAGACAGCAAAGATGGATAAATCCATAAGGTGAAAAGTTACTTTAACTAACGTTTTTATGTAATCCATTTTTGTGTGAAAGGCAATGTTCTATGACTCAGTTCAGTTCAGTTCAGTCGCTCAGTTGTGTCCGACTCTTTGCGACCCCATGAATCGCAGCATGCCAGGCCTCCTTGTCCATCACCAACTCCTGGAGTTGACTCAGACTCACGTCCATTGAGTCATTGATGCCATCCAGCCATCTCATCCTCTGTCGTCCCCTTCTCCTCCTGCCTCCAATCCCTCCCAGCATCAGAGTCTTTTCCAAAGAGTCAACTCTTCGCATGAGGTGGCCAAAGTACTGGACTTTCAGCTTTAGCATCATCCCTTCCAAAGAAATCCCAGGGCTCACCTCCTTCAGAATGGACTGGTTGGATCTCCTTGCAGTCCAAGGGACTCTCAAGAGTCTTCTCCAACACCACAGTTCAAAAGCATCAATTCTTCGGCGCTCAGCTTTCTTCACAGTCCAACTCTCACATCCATACATGACCACTGGAAAAACCATAGCCTTGACTAGACGGACCTTTGTTGGCAAAGTAATGTCTGTGCTTTTGAATATGCTAGCTAGGTTGGTTATAACTTTTCTTCTAAGGAGTAAGCGTCTTTTAATTTCATGGCTGCAGTCACCATCTGCAGTGATTTTGGAGCCCCCCAAAATAAAGTCTGACACTGTTTCCACTGTTTCCCCATCTATTTCCCATGAAGTGATGGGACCAGATGGCATGATCTTCGTTTTTTATGACTAACGGAAATATTAAATACATACACACATACACAGACACAAAGGGCTTTTATATATGATCATAGCTCAGTTGGTAAAGAATACACCTGCAGTGCAGGAGACCCTGGTTCTATTCCTGGGTGGGGAAGATCCCCTAGAGAAGGGATAGGCTACCCACTTCAGTATTCTTGGGCTTGCCTTGTGACTCAGCTGGTAAAGAATCTGTCTGCAATGTTGGAGACCTGGGTTCGGTCCCTGGGTTGGAAAGATCCCCTGAAGAAAAGGCTACCCACTCCATATTTTGGCCTGGAGAATTCCATGAACTGTATAGTCCACTGGGTCCCAAAGAGTTGGACACAAATGAATGACTTTCACTTTCGTATAGTAAGTGTCTTAGAATAGGGTAAGTCAGAAATATATGTGTTTGAGTACGCCTGAGAGAGAGTTTTCCAAATCTGGGGGCATATTGAGTGCAGCACTTTCACAGCATCATCTCCCAGGATTTGAAATAGCTCAACTGGAATTCCATCACCTCCACTAGCTTTGTTCATAGTGGTGCTTTCTAAGGCCCACTTGACTTCACATACCAGGATGTCTGGCTCTAGGTGAGTGATCACACCATCGTGATTATCTTGGTCATGAAGCAAATTTGGAAAACTCAGAAGTGGCCACAGGACTGGAAAAAGTCAGTTTTCATTCCAATCCCAAAGAAAGGCAATGCCAAAGAATGCTCAGACTACCGCACAATTGCACTCATCTCACATGCTAATAAAGTAATGCTCAAAATTCTCCAAGTCAGGCTTCAGCAATACGTGAGCTGTGAACTTCCAGATGTTCAAGCTGGTTTTAGAAAAGGCAGAGGAACCAGAGATCAAATTGCCAACATCTGCTGAATCATGGAAAAAGCAAGAGAGTTCCAGAAAAACATCTATTTCTGCTTTATTGACTATGCCAATGCTTTGACTGTGTGGATCACAATAAACTGTGGAAAATTCTGAAAGAGATGGGAATTCCAGACCACCTCACCTGCTTCTTGAGAAACCTGTATGCAGGTCAGGAAGCAACAGTTAGAACTGGACATGGAACAACAGACTGGTTCCAAATAGGAAAAGGAGTACGTCAAGGCTGTATATTGTCACCCTGCTTATTTAACTTATATGCACAGTACATCATGAGAAACTCTGGGCTGGAAGAAGCACAAGCTGGATTCAAGATTGCCAGGAGAAATATCAATAACCTCAGATATGCAGATGACACCACCCTTATGGCAGAAAGTGAAGAGGAACTCAAAAGCCTCTTTTTTTTTTTTTTAATTTTATTTTATTTTTAGACTTTACATAACTGTATTAGTTTTGCCAAATATCAAAATGAATCTGCCACAGGTATACATGTGGTCCCCATCCTGAACCCTCCTCCCTCCTCCCTCCCCATTCCATCCCTCTGGGTCGTCCCAGTGCACCAGCCCCAAGCATCCAGTATCGTGCATTGAACCTGGACTGGCAACTCATTTCATACATGATATTTTACATGTTTCAATGCCATTCTCCCAAATCTTCCCACCCTCTCCCTCTCCCACAGAGTCCATAAGACTGTTCTATACATCCGTGTCTCTTTTGCTGTCTCGTACACAGGGTTATTGTTACCATCTTTCTAAATTCCATATATATGCGTTAGTATACTGTATTGGTGTTTTTCTTTCTGGCTTACTTCACTCTGTATAATAGACTCCAGTTTCATCCACCTCATTAGAACTGATTCAAATGTATTCTTTTTAATGGCTGAGTAATACTCCATTGTGTATATGTACCACTGCTTTCTTATCCATTCATCTGCTGATGGACATCTAGGTTGCTTCCATGTCCTGGCTATTATAAACAGTGCTGCGATGAACATTGGGGTACTCGTGTCTCTTTCCCTTCTGGTTTCCTCAGTGTGTATGCCCAGCAGTGGGACTGCTGGATCATAAGGCAGTTCTATTTCCTGTTTTTTAAGGAATCTCCACACTGTTCTCCATAGTGGCTGTACTAGTTTGCATTCCCACCAACAGTGTAAGAGGGTTCCCTTTTCTCCACACCCTCTCCAGCATTTATTACTTGTAGACTTTTGGATTGCAGCCATTCTGACTGGTGTGAAATGGTACCTCATAGTGGTTTTGATTTGCATTTCTCTGATAATGAGTGATGTTGAGCATCTTTTCATGTGTTTGTGAGCCATCTGTATGTCTTCTTTGGAGAAATGTCTATTTAGTTCTTTGGCCCATTTTTTGATTGGGTCATTTATTTTTCTGGAGTTGAGCTGTAGGAGTTGCTTGTATATTCTCGAAAATTACTAGAACTAATCAATGACTATAGTAAAGTTGCAGGATATAAAATCAACACACAGAAATCCCTTGCATTCCTATACACTAATAATGAGAAAACAGAAAGAGAAATTAAGGAAACAATTCCATTCACCATTGCAACGGAAAGAATAAAATACTTAGGAATATATCTACCTAAAGAATCTAAAGACCTATATATAGAAAACTATAAAACACTGGTGAAAGAAATCAAAGAGGACACTAACAGATGGAGAAATATACCATGTTCATGGATTGGAAGAATCAATATAGTGAAAATGAGTATACTACCCAAAGCAATCTATAGATTCAATGCAATCCCTATCAAGCTACCAACAGCATTCTTCACAGAGCTAGAACAAATAATTTCACAATTTGTATGGAAAAACAAAAAACCTCGAATAGCCAAAGCGATCTTGAGAAAGAAGAATGGAACTGGAGGAATCAACCTACCTGACTTCAGGCTCTACTACAAAGCCACAGTTATCAAGACAGTATGGTACTGGCACAAAGACAGAAATATAGATCAATGGAACAAAATAGAAAGCCCAGAGATAAATCCACGCACATATGGACACCTTATCTTTGACAAAGGAGGCAAGAATATACAATAGATTAAAGACAATCTCTTTAACAAGTGGTGCTGGGAACTCTGGTCAACCACTTGTAAAAGAATGAAACTAGAACACTTTCTAACACCATACACAAAAATAAACTCAAAGTGGATTAAAGATCTCAACGTAAGACTAGAAACTATAAAACTCCTAGAGGAGAACATAGGCAAAACACTCTCTGACATACATCACAGCAGGATCCTCTATGACCCACCTCCCAGAATATTGGAAATAAAAGCAAAAATAAACAAATGGGACCTAATTAACCTTAAAAGCTTCTGCACATCAAAGGAAACTATTAGCAAGGTGAAAAGACAGCCTTCAGAATGGGAAAAGATAATAGCAAATGAAGCAACTGACAAACAACTAATCAAAAGCCTCTTGATGAAAGTGAAAGAGGAGAGTGAAAAAGTTGGCTTAAAGTTCAACATTCAGAAAAAGAAGATTATGGCATCTGGTCCCATCACTTCATGGGAAATAGATGGGGAAACCATGTTAGACTTTATTTTGGGGGGCTCCAAAATGACTGCAGATAGTGATTGCAGCCATGAAATTAAAAGACACTTACTCCTTGGAAGGGAAGTTATGACCAACCTAGATAGCATATTCAAAAGCAGAGACATTACTTTGCCACCAAAGTCCATCTAGTCAAGGCTATGATTTTTCCAGTGGCCATGTATGGATATGAGAGTTGGACTGTGAAGAAAGCTGAGCACCGAAGAATTGATGCTTTTGAACTGTAGTGTTGGAGAAGATTCTTGAGAGTCCCTTGGACTGCAAGGAGATCCAACCAGTCCATTCTAAAGGAGATCAGTCCTGGGTGTTCTTTGGAAGGACTGATGCTAAAGCTGAAAGTCCAATACTTTGGCCACCTCATGGGAAGAGTTGACTCATTGGAAAAGACTCTGATGCTGGGAGGGATTGGAGGCAGGAGGAAAAGGGGACGACAGAGGATGAGATGGCTGGATGGCATCACAGACTCAATGCACATGAGTTTGAGTGAACTCCAGGAGTTGGTGATGGACAGGGAGGCCTGGCATGCTGTAATTCATGGGGTCACAAAGAGTCGAACACGACTGAGCGACTAAACTGAACTGACAGAGAGAGGGGAGGAGTGTATGTATGTTGTATATTTGTATATATGGCCCTGGAAGGAGCTTCCCTGGTGTCTGGGATGGTAAAAAAAAATCTGCCTGCAATTCAGGAGACCCAGGTTCAATCCCTGGGTTGTGAAGATCCCCTAGAGAAGGTAATGGCCCTTGTAGAAAAGGGTATCCCTGGAAAGAGACCTTAATGATGGACCGAGAGTTGACAGATCAGTAAACCTGCCTCCTTGGTCCGGTTGTCCAGAGCAGCCACTGCCCCTTCTATTGTGTTTTTCTCCCCATATCTTTTACAGAATATCATCCCAGTGATGTTTTCTGAATTTTCAAGAATAAATCAGTTCAGTTCAGTCACTCAGTCATGTCCGACTCTTTGCGACCCCATGAATTGCAGCACACCAGGCCTCTCTGTCCATCACCAACTCCCAGAGTTCACCCAAACTCATGTGCATCGAGTCGGTGATGCCATACAGCCATCTCCTCCACTGTTGTCCCCTTCTCCTCCTGCCCCCAATCCCTCCCAGCATTAGGGTCTTTTCCAATAAGTCAACTCTTCCCATGAGGTGGCCAAAGTATTGGACTTTCAGCCTCAGAATAACCTTACTCAAAAATTTGCTCTCTAATCCCTACTTCAGAGTTTTTTTCTATTTAAACATAGACCAAATACTATGTTAAAAAAAAAAATTTTATAGTTGGTTTTGAATGCCTTTACTGAGCAGTCTTCCAGAATAATGGCTCTTATCTTGCCTGAGACCTAGTAGCAGGGAAAGTTGCTGAAGTGAATATTTCTGCCTTGTGTTAGATTTCCTGAAATAGAACCACTGTAGGTGGGATTCCAAAACTCATATGCATAAGATCTACTCCCCACTCCAAATAACTTTTATGTGGTTAATCCAGCATCAAGACGTCCAACCACTGCTCTGAGATCTGTTGTCATTGGGATGAAAGAGTCTCTATTTATATTTCTATGGTCTCAAGAATAGATTCCTAGTTTTGATTCTGGCACTTGCTGTGCAGTCTTCTGTTAATGTATAAATTCTTTCAATTCAGTTCAGTCGCTCAGTCGTGTCCGACTCTTTGCGACCCCATGAATTGCAGCATACCAGGCCTCCCTGTCAATCACCAACTACCGGAGATCACTCAGACTCACATCCATTGAGTCAGTGAAGCCATCCAGCCGTCTCATCCTCTGTCGTCCCCTTCTCCTCCTGCCCCCCAATCCCTCCCAGCATCAGAGTCTTTTCCAATGAGTCAACTCTTCACATGAAGTGGCCAAAGTAAATTCCTTAGGGCAGTATTTTCTTATGTATAAAATGTATAGGGCATCCATGCATACAGGGGGCTTCCCAAGTGGTGCAGAAGGGGAAAAAATGGAAGCAGTGGCAGATTTCATTTTGGAGGACTCCAAAATCACTGTGATGGTAGCTTCAGCCTTGAAAGTAAAAGATACCTGCTTTTTGGAAGGAAAGCTATGACAAAACTAGACAGTATATTAAAAAGCAGAGACATCACTTTGTCAAGAGAAGTCTATACGGTCAAAGCTATGATTTTTTCAATAGTCATGTATGGATGCGAGAGCTGGATCATAAAGATTGAGCACCAAAGAGTTGATACTTTTGAACTGAAGTGCTGCAGCATACTCTTGAGTCCCTTGGACTGTAAGGAAATCAAACAAGTGAATTCTAAAGGAAATCAACCCTGAATATTTATTGGAAGGACTGATGCTGAAGCTGAAGCTCCAATATTTTGGCCACCTGATGTGAAGAGATGACTCAGTGAAAAAGACCCTTATGTTGAGAAAAATTGAAGGCAAAAGAAAAAGGAATGGCAGAGGACGAGTTGATTGGAAAGCATCAACAATTAAATGGATATGAATTTGAGCAAACTCCTAGAGATAGTGGAGGACATATGAGCCTGGTGGTCTATAACCCATGGGGCCGCAAAAGTAGCCACTGAACAGCATCCTATATAATTTCCCTAAGCCACTATTTCATTTAAGCTGTGTGTATTCTCACATTTTCTTTTTGTGTTATGACCATGGCTGGGTGGGTTTAAGTGACAGAGAAAAACAAGTAATTAATCATCCCCTATTTCAGAATGGACATTTGGGTTCGGAGTATTTTATGTCAATCACAGATCTTAGGAAAACTTACCATCTATTAGATTGTATTTTCTGTTCTGAATTGTTCCTCAATCCTGATATGATTTGTCTTTTTCTTAAACCTGGATCTTAATATTTTAGGTTATATATATATTAATATTTATAGTCATACTTATATATACACATATATATGTTAGTGTGTAATGTGTAGTGAGTTGATCACATGATTTAGTTTCATCAATTAACTAATATTATGCACACAAAATAATCAATTACAAGAGCTATTGATACCATGTTTTATTAGTATTTTGACACTTCTATTTGAAGCTAATCCTTCACTATGGCATTTTAATTCTTATTAATATTGATTGATGTTCATATGACTATCAAGAGAATTTTTTTTCTGTTTGTGTTCATCTACTTTTCTGATGCTTTTCCTTATACACTAAGACCAAACTAAATAGAAGATGTTTCATATGCCCCTAATATTGAATAAATTCTAATAGGAATCCCAGGAAATGTGATATGTTGTTTCAGCTTGAAACAACAATATTTCAAGAATAGTAAAAAGAAAACAAATATAACTTTATTTGTATTTATTGAAAATATTTGAGTTCTTTAAAAATTCAAAATTGTTAAAGAAGGATGCATCCTTATCATATATATGATGTTAAAATTTTTAAAATATATATTTTCGGAAATTAATTATTTAAAAGCAGCTTTCTCCCTCTTTCTCACCAAGTCTCTGTAGGGATTTACGTTCTTAAACAACATACTACCTTTTGCAAAAAGGAAAATCTGTGACTTAAAGCATTAAACAAAATAGTTAGAAAACATGATTCTGAACTTATTCCTTTTTTTCTCAATTGATTTTGTACATTGCTTTGAAGTGTAATGTAATTGTATGTTAATTTTAATTATCATTATTCAGTAGTGTTATTCTTAATTCCCATCATGAAATGCTGTGATAAAATTCATAGAAGACAAGCATAAACATAAGAGTCTCTCTGGGTGGCTCTAATATTTTTTGTCCATAAGAAGAACAACTTCAGTTTTATCAATTTTTCTGTATTTCCCACCTTAAACATATCATATGAACTCAGCATCTTCTGATTCATAATTTATTTTGCCCCCATCAACCTATGATGCAATGTCCCTCCAGCACAATGAAATATTAAACATTAAAATAGTATTAAATATGAACTATTATTCCATTACACAGATGGGAAAACTAACATCTAGTAAAGCTGAGTTGCTTCCTCGATGTTATAAAGAATATCAATTTAGGAACTGAATGAAGAAAAGTATCGGAACTGTATATATCCTTTCTATTACTATTCCAATGTTATCAGTAAAATAGAAGGGGTTTAGGATTTTATAAAATCCTCTGGGGACAAAGTCTATTTAAGCAGCATTGTGAGTTCATGTTAGTGCTTAGTAATTAAATTTAATGTGAACTTTAGAAAGCATATTTTATAGCATCATTTCCCAGAAAACTGCTTCAAGAAGCATAATAGTCCCTGAACCAGAATACAGAAGACATTGGTCCAGTTCTTAACTCTTTTTTATTTTTTTTTTTGGTTAATAAAATAAACTTTGTCATTTAATAATGGCCTATCTATACCACATAGTGGCTATGCCTATCAAAACAAATCATGTGCTTGGAAATCTACTGAAAATTTTGAACCATTTATTTATATTTTTATATTAATTCTACTTAAAAAAAATTTTTTGTAGTTCTTTTTATCTTTTTTTTGTTTGCTTTGATTAGATGTTGTGATTATAACAACTAAAGTCTCATTCTAATGCTGGAGCAATGATCATCTTTTCTAGTTGATACCAGGAGAGGCTTTAGAAATTTCATAGCTCTACAAGAAAAAATTGGACATCTTTCATTTTGTTCCATTGTACATATAAATTAGCCTATTTCCTATGCTCTTCAGATATTAGTGATTATTAATATACTAATCAGAGGAGGAAGAAGAGAACAAGAAGCAGAGGATCTGATGATGCATAAGTACATTAGGCATTTAAATTCTGAAAACTGAGCTTTAGTATGTGAACTCGATCTCCCCAGGCATATGTGAGTAAAGAACATGAAGTTTAGAAGCAGGAGACTATTTGTTAAAACACTCCCTGCAAATGTACAACCTTGCCAAAATGTGGAATATTTCAACTAAAGGGCTTAGGCATTTTTCCAAAATAAGTTTAACAGTGACATCGTAGAGCAGAGTATTTGATGTAATGGACAGAAGATAAGTTGTGCTGACTAAGAAAGTGAAAAGAAAGAATCAAATCATCTAACATATATATGAATAAATATGTGGACAGTGGAAAGGAGAAAAGAAGTTTCATTCTTTTTTCTATAGTATTATTAATTATCAGGAGAGTTGTAAGCAGCACTGAGGATTTTAAATATACAGAAAACCTGAAAGTATTCCCTAACACAGGATAATGCGTGTAAGAACATGGTAATGAATTTTTAAACGTATATAAGCTTTCGCTCTCATGGTCGGCCAGTAATACTCTGATGTCACCCTTGGGTAAATCGCTTTCTCCTGTGGACTTGAAAGAACAATGAAAACAAATAGTTTCACTTCCGCTCTCCAGGAGTGGTTTGTATTCTGTTACTTTAGTATACGGTCTAATGATGGCCTGGGAGAACAGAGTTTTACCACTAAATCACTTGGATGAGTTTTGTTTTCTAGCTGCCCCAAAATAAATATGACAAAGAGAACCATTCTCCAAGTTACTCTTACATTGCACAGACTTTCTTGAATTAGCAACAAGCTGTAGATTACTTTTATCTATACTGACCTGGCAGAGAAGCAATGTTATTATATTTTATCAAATATATTATTTTTATTATTGTTATAGAACTTGCACATACCTAATCACATCCCTTGAGTCAAAGGCTAAGTTGCTTCAGTTGTGTCCAACTCTTTGTTACTCTATGGACTGTACCCTGCCAGACTCCTCTGTCCATGAGATTTTCCAGGCAAGAATACTGGAGTGGATTGCCATGCCCTCTTCTATGGGATCTTCCTGATCCAGAAATCAAACCCAGTCTCTTACATCTTCTATATTGGCAGGCAGTTTCTTTACAATTACTGGGGAAGGCCTTGAGTCAAATAATTGTGTGCAAGACACTTGTTTTTATCATGTTGACTAAGTATAACAATTTATAGCATTACATTCTAGTTCCTGGTCATCTGTAATTCAATTTAGCGTCACATTTTAAGAAAATCTCCTGAGGAAAAAAAAATTAATTAATATCTTAATTAATTCTATATATGTATATGTGTGTGTTTATAAAAACCAAAGTAAAGAAATATGTTATTATCAATACTATATACATTCTGTATGACTAGAAAGGCTTGGACCCATGGTGATTTTTGAAAAACTTGTAATTTGAAGATAGTCAAAGGATTTTTTTTCCTTCACATAGTGATCAATGGTGTTTTTAATGGATTGTAGTCAGTTGGTCTGATTTTACTGCTTTTTTATTTAAAATTGATTTAATAGAAGTGGAGACTTATAAAACAATTAAATCAATAAAATTTTGTTTAAGGCCTGCCTTTGGAGATAAAGTATTTCTAAGCCTATATAAAATTGTCTTCATTTCAATTTATCTTAGATGCTAAGGAAAAATGCTTTACCTAAGACATCAGTTCCAAAATATTTCCCTCAGCCAACCATTTCATATTTGTAAACAATGAGATAAAAAAATATATATCACAAATGCTTTGAAGCTTAAATAAAATTATTTACATATAAGACATGGGGGCTTCTCAAGTGACACAGTGGTAAAGAACCTGCCTACCAAAGCAGAAGGCACAGGATATGCAGATTTTGATCCCTCAGTCAGGAATATCCCTTGGAGAAAGAAAGGCAACCAACTCCATATTCTTACCTGGAAAATCTCATCAACAGAGGAGCCTCGTGGGTTAAAGTCCATGGGATCACAAAGAGTTGGACATGACTGAGCAACTGAGCAGGCACATAAGCGTGATGGTGGTGATATCCAACATTAAATTCCTACAAATGAATTATTACCATATGAAATATCAGAATATTAAGTCATAAGTGATTGAAGTGTCAGCGTATTCTTATAACTATTTCACATTAGATGTTATGAAAGTGTTAAAGATGCCATAGGAATAAAATATTTTGCTGACCCTAGCAGGACTCTTGGCTCTTTACCCTTCCTTCTCATCACTTTTGCTAAGCCCAGTTTGACCAACCAACTGATGCTAAAACCACAGCCTTGGTCTAGCAGATCCTCTATAAGGACCACCTGAGTTCTCTGCTCCTCTGGAAATCTGAACAATTAAAACTGAACTTTAGCTGAGCTTCCCCATCTACCATAAAAGGGCTTTGGGCTTTCTGAACTATCATTTTGAACTCTCTTCACGTTCTTTGTAAAGCTATGACAAACCAAGACAGCATATTAAAAAGCAAAGACAGTTTTTAAGGAATCTCCACACTGTTCTCCATAGTGGCTGTACTAGTTTGCATTCCCACCAACAGTGTAAGAGGGTTCCCTTTTCTCCACACCTTCTCCAGCATTTATTGCTTGGTGTTGAAACATGTATAATATAATATATGAAATGAATCACCAGTCCAGGTTTGATGCAGGATACAGGATGCTTGGGGCTGGTGCACTGGGATGACCCAGAGGGATGGTATGGGGAGGGAGGTGGGAGGGGGGTTCAGGATGGGGAACACGTGTACATCCATGGCAGATTCATGTTGATGTATGGCAAAACCAATACAATATTGTATTTAATTAGCTTCCAATTAAAATAAATAAATTTAAATTAAAAAAATAAAAAACGATTTATTAAAAAATAAAAAAATAAAAAACCAAAGACATTAACTTTAACAACAAATGTCTAGTCAAAGCTATCATTTTTCCAGTAGTCATGTATAGATATGAAATTTGGACCATAAAGAAATCTGAGTGTCAAAGAATTGATGCTTTTGAAATGTGGTGTTGGAGAAGACTCTTGAGAGTTTTCTTGGGCAGCAAGGAGATCAAACCAGTCAATCCTAAAGGAGGTCAGTGCTGAATATTCATTAGAAGAACTGATGCTGAATCTGAAGCTCCAATACTTTGGCCACCTGATGAGAACTGACTCATTCCCTGATGCTGGGAAATATGGAAGGCAGGAGGAGAAGGGGTTGACAGAGGATAAGCTGGTTGGATGACATCACCAACTCTGTGGACATGAGTTTAGGCAAGCTCCAGGAGTTGGTGATGGACAGGGAAGCCTGCTGCAGTCCATGGGGTCACAAAGAATCAGACACGACTGAGCAACTGAACTCATGCTGTAATATTTCTTGTAAAGCCATCTGACTTCCACAGATGTTAAGAAGTCCTCTTTTGCCACATTTCACAAGACAGCATTCTTCTAACTATCCAGAGGTAATTTTTTCTGGGATAACGGACTTGAGAAACTAAAGTAACACCAGAAAGACCCATGGCTCCCTTTATTGTCGGCCAACCACATAACTCTGAAAAATGCAGTGAAGAAAAGTGAATCTATTACTTTAAATGTTAATAGACTCTTTTGCTGTCTCGTACACAGGGTTATTGTTACCATCTTTCTAAATTCCATATATATGCATTAGTATACTGTATTGGTGTTTTTCTCTGTGGGAGAGGGAGAGGGTGGGAAGATTTGGGAGAATGGCATTGAAACATGTAAAATATCATGTTTGAAACGAGTTGCCAATCCAGGTTCGATGCACGATACTGCATGCTTGGGGCTGGTGCACTGGGACGACCCAGAGGGATGGAATGGGGAGGGAGGAGGGAGGAGGGTTCAGGATGGGGAACACATGTATACCTGTGGCGGATTCATTTTGATATTTGGCAAATCTAATACAGTTATGTAAAGTTTAAAAATAAAATAAAATTAAAAAAAAATGTTAATAGACTGACACTCCTGAACACCTCAGTCATTTATTAGCTGAACATAGAGATGTCCTTCATATATAGAGACAAAGTTCTACACTCTGGATTAGTGGTTCTCAAATGTTGTATGCTGTGTGTGTGCTAAGTCGCTTCAGTCATGTCCAACTCTTTATGACCCCATGGACTATAGCCTACCAGGCTTCTCTGTCCATGTGATTCTCCAAGCAATACTGGAGTGGGTAGTCATGCCCTCCTCCAGAGGATCTTCCCAACCCAGGGTTTGAACCCAGGTCTCCCACATTGCAGTCGTGTCTGATTCTTTGCAACCCTATGGACTGTAGCCCAGAAGACTCCTCTTTCCATGGGATTCTCCAGCCAAGAACAATGAAGTGGATTGCCATTCTCTCTTTCAGGGAATCTTCCTGACCCAGAGATTGAACCCAGGTCTCCTCATTGCAGGCAGATTCCTTATCGCTAGTGCCACCTAGCAAGTCCCAAACTACTTGCACTTGAATCCTAACATCAGGTTCTCTTTCTTAGGAAATTGATGCTAAACATGTTAACTCCCTGAAGTCATGTCCGACTCTTTGAGACCCTATGGACTGTAGTTTGCCAGGCTCCCCTGTCCATGGATTCTCCAGGCAATAATACTGGAGTGGGTTGCCATTTCCTCCTACAGGCTATCTTCCCAACCCAGTAATCAAACCTGCTTCTCCTATGTCTCCTGCATTGTCAAGTGGGTTCTTTACCACTAGTGCACCTGGGAAGCCCCTTTCAAATGTTAGCACACAGCTAAATCAGCTGGAGGGTTTCTCAACATCTCCAGAGCTTGTAATTTAGTATTTCTGGGGTTGAACCTGAGAATTTACATTCATAACAAGTTCCCAAGGGCTGTTGATGTAGGGGACACACTCACAACCACTGCCCTCAAGTATATTTTACTCCAGAGGAATGAAATGAACTGGAAGATTGGGATTCATATATACACTATCACATGTAAAATAGATTGCTATTGGGAGCAGTCTGTATAATGCAGGAAGCTCAGCTCAGTGCTATGTGGTGACACAAAAAATGTGGGGGAATGGGGAGATTGGGAGGGAGGGCCGAGAGGGAGGTGATGTATGTATAGCTGATTCACTCTGTTGTAGAGCAGAAACTAACACAACACTGAAAACAACTATACCCTAATAAAAAGATAAAGGATGCTTGGGGCTGGTGCACTGGGACGACCCAGAGGGATGGAATGGGGAGGGAGGAGGGAGGAGGGTTCAGGATGGGGAACACATGTATACCTGTGGCGGATTCATTTTGATATTTGGCAAATCTAATACAGTTATGTAAAGTTTAAAAATAAAATAAAATTAAAAAAAAAAAAAAAAAAAAAAAAAAACAAGAGGAAATTTAGAATTTTCCCTTTTTTTTCCTGAACCACCTTATCAGGGTTATTACTGTCAAATAAAAGACTGCACATTATTAATATAAATATCTTGATGAATTTGAAGATCAGTATACATCAATCTTTACCACAATCTATGCCATAAAGGTTCATCAGCTCCAAAAATTTCTTCCCACCCTCTTTATTTCTGCTTCCTCCTTCATCTTCTTCCTCATTCTCCTCTTCTCCCCCTTTTCCTCCTCCTCTTTCTTCTCTTTTTCTTTCCACTTAATAAAAGATCTACCATCATAGTAAGTTTTTATGTATACAATATAATGAAATGTAAAGTATAAGCATTATGCTGTACAATAGATCTCTAGAACTTATTCTTCTTGCATGACTTAAGTTTTTTAGCCTTTTTTGCTCTGTTTCAGGAATCTTACTTTAATGGAAAATTTGTATTATGTTCCTATTTTACACTGAGGCAGTAGTTAAAAGCTTAACACTTATACAGGTGATCTGTACCTCCAAAGAAGGATGAGGCATGAATATTTTGAGTAGATATTAATTACTTGAGTTTAGTTACCGTATTGTAAAATAGTAAAGAGAGTTTTAAAATTTTTTGATGATAATTGTTTTATGATGTGATTTTACATAGAAGCATCTTAATTGTATGTATCAACTCATGTTTTTAGCTAAAAAGGCCATCACTTATTTTCAAAATCAAAATCAAATAAATGCTATGCATCTGCAAAATAAAGCCATGTTATTTTCAGGGGGCAAACTAATGCTGATTTTACCATGTGCAAGTAAAATATGTTGAATAAATTAGCTTTATAAATATAATCAAATGTCAAAATAAGTAAGTGGTATATCAATGCAGACTCCTTTTCTTGATATTTAAATCACTTCTGGATCACTTAAAATATTTTTTTATAATATATATTTTGTGTATCTGCTCATTTAAATCACCTCTTGGAAAATGCATTTACATAATTTTATATGGAATATGCAGAAACAGCCATCATTAACTGAATGAGGCTAAGTTTCTCTCACCTCTCACCTCGTGAGTGTGTAGCTCCACATTCTTAGTGAAAAGTTAGCCATGTATTTTACATGAGCTTGAGAGACTGTTGCCCATTCCTCACACACCCTGCTTTTTTCTTAAAGATGAATAAATAGCCTTTATTCTCATGAACATTTTATAAGACAAACATCTTTGAGTACATTATTCAGTTTAGTTCTCTTGCCCTGTTATACACAATATGAATATTCTATTTCCTAATGGATTTAATGCCAACCTTTCTTCCAGTGTATGCATGAGAGCCCCCAAACTATTCAACAGTGAAAATCAACATAATATTTTTTCTCAAAATATTATAATTGGAAAACTCTCCAAGACTTTATTATTTTACATATTATATTAAAAAAAAGCAATCTGTGGAAACTTTAAGTTATGCATTTTCTCAAACACACACAGCATGGTAATACTTATACCAGACCATAATGCTCCTGCCTCAGGGTTTTTCCTGCTTCACTCCCCAGTCTATGATGGAACTAAGTATTTTTCCCTGAGAAAATACATGCAGTAGTTCTGTCAGTTGGTAACAAACAAAAACAACAACAAAAACTTGAGCATTTTTTGCCACTCTATCCTGTAGAACGTACTAACACACATGATGATGATGTTAATGATGTACAAATTGTCATCACACAGGGAAATTGTAAACATTTAAAAGTTAGAATAGACCAAGCACAGTACAATTTAAACTCCAAAGAGAAAAATCTTTGTTCTATACTACAAACATATTTAAAATAAATGGTGTTACTATTTTATGAGTTTATCCAATTAGAACATTTCTATGAATCAGCTTCCACTTTTTCATGTGACACATTATTTATTAAGATGAAGTTCCTTGTCTCACAATTCATTTTCGTGTCTGTCCTACACAATATTTCCTATTAATGTTACTTCATATGAGAATAAAGTAAATGTACTTTTCTCTATACCCCATAAAGTCTGAAGGTAAAATCGGTACCAAGTCTGCATGTTGCAGAGTCAGCTTGCTGTTTTCCTTATTGTTATAATTATTATTATTTAATACAAGTGTTTCCAGGATGGGCTTCCAAATTTGGAGAGCTGACTAGAGGAATTTAACTTTAAAATGCAGAGTACATTCAACAACCTCTTGGGCTTCCCTGGTGGCTCAAATGGTAAAGAATCTGCCTGCAATGCAGGAGACCGGAGTTTGATCCCTGGGTCAGGAAGATCGCCTGCAGAAGGGAATGGCGACCCACGAAAGTATTCTTGTCTGGGGAATCCCATGGACAGAGAAACCTGGCGGGCTGCAGTCCATGAAGTTGCAAAAAATCGGGCACACCTGAGCAAATAACATTTTCACTCCATCCTATCAAGACACAATCTTTAAGGAGTTAACTGAACATGATTAATATGAGAGAGGGAGAGGGTGGGAAGATTTGGGAGAATGGCATTGAAACATGTAAAATATCATGTATGAAACGAGTTGCCAGTCCAGGTTCGATGCACGATACTGGATGCTTGGGGCTGGTGCACTGGGACGACCCAGAGGGATGGAATGGGGAGGGAGGAGGGAGGAGAGTTCAGGATGGGGAACACATGTATACCTGTGGCGGATTCATTCTGATATTTGGCAAAACTAATACAGTTATGTAATGTTTAAAAATAAAATAAAATTAAAAAAAATATTTGAAAAGCAAAGTCATGTCTAAAAATATTTTTATAGATTATGTGTTTTCTGTAAGAGTTCAAATACTTTTCATGTGTGTGTGTACTAAGTTGCTTCAGTTGTGTCCGACTCTCTGCAACCCCATGGACTGTAGCTTGCCAGGCTCCTCTATGGGACTCTGAGCAAGAATACTTGAGTGGGTTGCTATGCCCTCCTCCAGGGGATCTTCCCGAACCAGGTACTGAGACCCTGTCTCTTACATCTCCTGCATTGGCACGCAGGTTCTTTACCAGTAGCACCACTTGGGAAGCCCCTCTTCATGTGATTGTATATAAATCTAAACTCATTAAGATACCTCAATAGCAATGCCTCTTTTGTTTTTTTTTTTATTTTATTTTATTTTAAATTTTATTTTATTTTTAAACTTAACATAACTGTATTAGATTTGCCAAATATCAAAATGAATCCGCCACAGGTATACATGTGTTCCCCATCCTGAACCCTCCTCCCTCCTCCCTCCCCATTCCATCCCTCTGGGTCGTCCCAGTGCACCAGCCCCAAGCATCCAGTATCGTGCATCGAACCTGGACTGGCAGCAGCCTTGATTGAAGTCTGTTTGTCTTCAGTAAAAAGATTCATGGCATGGGCTTTCAAGGTGGGTCAGTGGTAAAGAATCTACCTGCCACTGCAGGACACACAGGTTCAATCCCTCATCCAGGAAGATCTCACAAGCCACAGAGCAACTAAACCCATGCACCACAACCGTTGCACCTGTGCTGTAAAACCCAGGAACCACAACTACTGAGCCCACATGCCTCATGCCGCAACTCTGAAGCCTGTGAGTCCTAGGCCTGTGCTCTGCAATAAGAGAAGCCACCACAGTGAGAAGCCCACACATCGAAACCGAGAGTAGACTTCGCTCACCACAACTAGAGAAAAGCCCACACAGCAATGCAGACCTAGCACAGCCAAAACTAAATAAATTAATAATACTACAAAAGAATCACTGCAGTGTATCTGGGCTGTGTATTATATTATGGAAATAAGTGAAAACCACCCAAATGAGAACAAGCAAAGGTTATTTGTTCAGAGTTTGCTATAGTAAGAAGTTAGCCACTGTTATTTGCATTTGGCAGATATAGATAGCAGGAAGCTAATGGGAAAGTTTTATTGTGGGAAAAAAGAAAAAGAAAGACTTCAGTTGTGCTCTGATTGGAGGCTGTTAGCACAGGGAAATGGGGAGGGGCGGTGCTTGTTAACTAGAAGTGGGAAAGCTTATGTGATTGGTTGGAGGAACACATTTGACTTTTCTGATTGGTCCTAAATTGGAAGTGGGGTAAGGGGTAGACTAAAATGGATTCTATTCTGTTCTTGGTGGCATTCTCTTGTTGTTTGAGATATAGATGTATTCCTGACGATCTTTTTTTTTTTTTTTTTTCATTTACTTCAGCCCAAAATTCTTCACTGAACAATGACTAGTTGCATGTTCATTTCTGTTACTCTACTAGTTTAATTAGATCTCAGTGATAAAATATCTTCTTATAAATCAACTTTATTTTTCATAGCATAGGTTGGCTTGTGAGTTTTCACAACTAGTCCTTATATAGGATATCAAGCCCTTCTAGCAATCCAACTTAGGCTAGACTCAATTCTAACTCCCTCTTTGGTGCTTGTAGAAGACAATATCTCTTTTCTTGTGCAGCCATGAAGTCCTGTTCTTCAGGCTTTAGGGACTATATTTGGCTGTATCTTTCTGACTCTTGACAACTGGATATGTGTTAGGTGGATTTATTGTTCTGCCTATATATTTTTTTTCTCCATATTTATTGAGTATTGGTGGTTTCTCTTTGTGTTTAATTTATTTGTGATAGTTGTAATTCAGCCACTAACTCATGTCTGACTCTTTATGAGCCCATGGACTGGAGCTTACCAAGCTTCCTTGTCTTTCACTATCTCCTAGAGTTTGCTCAAGCTCATGTTTGTTGAGTCAGTGATAACTTCCAACCATGTCATCCTCTGTTACTCAGTTCTCCCCCTGCCCTCAATCTTTCTTGCATCAGGGTCTTTTCCCACAGGTAGATTCTTTGAACCAGGTGGTCAAAGTATTGAAGCTCCAGATTCAGCATCAGTCCTTCCAATGAATATTCAGCATTGATTTTCTTTAGGAATGTGTGTGTAATTCACTCAGTTACCACTACAGATATGTCCACATCAATCTGTGACTAATTCTATTTAAACATTTTACCTAAACCCCAGATCCCTTTCTGCACTGTGTTTAAACCGAATTCAGTTCTAAAAGTCATATGCTATATTTCCCTTCCTCTGATTAGCAATTTGGTTTATATTTGTGAAAAAATTGAAGTTGCTCAGTCATGTCTGACTCTGTGAGCCCATGGACTATAGCTTACTGCTGCTGCTGCTAAGTTGCTTCAGTCGTGTCCGACTCTGTGCAACCCCATAGACTGCAGCCCAACAGGCTCCCCATCCCTGGGATTCTCCAGGCAAGGACACTGGAGTGGGTTGCCATTTCCTTCTCCCATGCAGGAAAGTGAAAAGTGAAAGCGAAGTCGCTCAGTCATGTCCGACTCTTCATGACCCCATGGACTGCCTACCATGGAGGAGCCTACCAGGCTCCTCCATCCATGGGATTTTCCAGGCAAGAGTACTGGAGTGGGGTGCCATTGCCTTCTCCAAATCTAGCATTTACAAATATTCAATTAGAATTTCAAAATATTAATTCCATCATAATAATATGGTTTCAATCTGTGATTCTCTCTCCATTATCACTTAAGTATTTCAAACAAATTCCAAGTTCAATATATACAAGATGAATTCACACTTTGTCCATAATCATTATTATTCTTTCATTCTGTCTTCTGTTAATATGAACCGAATGATGGTACAACCAGTTTCCAAGTTGGTAACCTAGGAGTCACTTAGAACATTATATATTATTAATATGAAAAATTCAGGCAATCAGTGGAGCTCAACATTCTATATTTTAGAGTCTTTTGAACCTATCCACTTGACTCCATCTCCATCTGTGCAACAGAGTCTATTACTGTATTCATCTTGCAGTATCATAGTGTTTATTTACTGTGTGTGCTCTATGTAAGTTCTTTCAGGTTAGAGGCTGCAACTATTATCAAAACCATTCTACCACCAGAACTTATCACATTGTCTCAAGTACAATCGATCAGTTAACTCTTTGTTAAATTAATAAATAAATATATTTTCACTAGGGGTACTCTTTTTAAGGGCCATCTCTGTTTTGAAAGAATGTAATAGGTCGTACAAGTCTACAAATATCCACTAATAGGTCTACAAATATCTATTAACACATTCTGGGAAAGCCATATTGGTCAGGTAATTTGTCAGTGAAATTGGTCAAGAGCACTATGATCACAGACAGAGGTTGTAAGAGGAGCAGTGTTGTGTGTAGAGCTATGCTCTTTTCTCTTTGCCTCTCTGTTGGCCATCTTTCAGATAAAAGCTGCTTCACCAGATTGGAAGCGGGAAGAAAAAACAAATATATGGGACAAATCTGTAATAAAAATGAAGCATGAGAGAAAGAAGTTGTCAAAAGCCTTTGTTATTTATGAGATCGTTTGTATCCTCACCATGGCTATTCTAAGCTGACAGAGACAGTAGCTAATATGTTATGTATCAATATATCTTTTCAGTTTGAACTTATCCTATTCCCATTCTAGTTTAATCTTTTTGCCTCTCTGTCTCTCTACACATACATACATGCACACACACACAAAGTTAAATGTCTTCTATTATAACCTATACACTTCAGATCAGAATATTATATAACAGTACAAAATACAATCCATAGCATAACCTATAATGACATTGATGTACAATTATTAAAATGTAAGAAATATTTATATATTTGCACATTATGTATATATTATCTACATACATGATCATTCAATGTAAATTTGTCCCCAATAAGAATGATAAATACTGCTCTTCTATATAGGTATCAAAACATGAAATTTATAGTAGTTATTAGACTGCCATAAAATCTTACTATTTCATACAGATTATTACTACTAAAGATTTTACCTATGCTACTGTTTTAAAAGAAAATGCTACTTCTCAGTTAGAGGTCAGTAAAACCAAGGAAAATAATTATCACCCAAGTTTGAAGGAACTCTGAGTTTTTTCACACCCAAGGAGGTCTGTGGCCTAAATATAGAGGACTTCTGATATAATAAAAATTACACTATCAAGGAAAACACAATGTACAGGCTATAATCATAACTCTGAGGTTCATTTTTAGAACAGGAATCTTAAAAAACTGGTTGTGGTTTATCTTTCTTTATAATTATGCATAAATTAGAAAATATCCATTTTTTAAAATAATGTTAAAAAGAGTAAGAATAAACTACCTTAAAACTATTAAAATAATTTTCAGAACTTTTGAAATACTGCCAAATTAAGATGATAAAGTAGGTCTAATATTTAAAGTTTAAGAAAAAAAATTAAAAAGAAAACAAGGAATGAACATAACATTAATTTTTAAAAGTTGGCATATGGTCCTGAGACAGATTCAGTGCTGAACTCCTGTCTATTTCACAGCGGTATATTATTCATCAGCTCATGAAAGCACTAAGCCTTGCCATGGTTCTATCACACCTAATACATTAAGAATATTGAATTGAGTCTGTATTCGGCTTGGGGGCACTTCTAGTTTGAAGTGGCAACTGAATTCTTAGTTGGATCTGAAGAGTTATTAGGGAAAATACTGAAACTATTCAAAATTTTTCATTTTTATTTTCTATCTTGAATGTCATACCACATATGATAGCATCATTATAAACTTCATTTTTTTCATACCTCTAATGAAGAAAACATATTAACAATTAAAGTGTGGCACAATATTTTTTCTTTAATTATCTTCCCAGCCCACCGTTGGTGTGAATTACACTGATACAAAAGATCTTACTATTTCCTATGGTCTCAGCTGCATTTCATTTCATGAGCCAAGCAATCCTTTTGCAACCAGCTTCATTTATATGCTTGTATTTTCCATTCTTAGGTTCCACCAAACACTCAACTTATACTTTGCAAGGAATTAAGAAATTGCAGTCTTTCCTCCAACCATAAATATTTGTTTCATTAATGTCAAATTTGTGTCACTATCTTTGCTTCCAACACAGTGAGCTTTTCCTCTAGTTTCCTGCTAGGAGAGATATAAAAGTCACATTTAGTTTTGTTTTCAAACTATATTGTAATCTTTTTGAAAACATTTAAAGGTAATTAATTCCACACACATATGGTGTCAATAATGTGAATGAGTTAACTGTAAAGACAACTACTTGGACAGCTATGACCCATTTGTATACGATCAGGAAATGACATCCTTGTCGTGATTGCTTTATGCCTGACGGCAATGAAATGATGGAATAAATTCAAAGCCATGATGTCTCAGCAGGTAAAGAGTCTGCTGGCAACCCTTCCTTGGGTCAGGAAGATCCCCTAGAGAAGGGAATGGCAACCCACTCCAGTCAGTATTTTTCCCGGAGAATTCCATGGAAAGAGGAGCCTGGCAGGCTACAGTTCAATGGAGGTCACAAAGAGTCAGACACAACTGAGCAACTAACACTTCTCCTAATTTAATTTGTCTTCATTATTTATAAATTATATGACCTGTGTTTGTTAAACAGTTCAAGTTCCATGAAAATTAAGTTCCTGAAGAATCGGAGAGTCTACTTTTAAAAGAGAAACAAAATATCCTTCTGAGACTGTGACAAACAGAAAGCTAGGATACTATTTTTAATATTTTGCTTGTTAGATCTAAGTTGAAACACAAATACCTAAAAAGGAAAAAAAGGTATATCTGTTTTTAGTACATATCTATTATCCGTTGACAGTTAACATGTTTTGGAATAGGAAATTAAAAAAAAAAAATCTGATGAAAAAGTCCAAAATTATTCCTCTGGCCATTCAGATAGCATTTGAAAGTTATCATGTCAAAAGCATATCCAGTTTGTATAGTTTGTGCTGATTATTTAATTAGTTAAAGGAGGAAAGTTTGAACGAATAATCCTTAAATGCAGCAAGAGAGTTGGCTTTTATAATTGTCTATTTAAAAGCCTAACAAGAAAATAAATACATTTTGGGGTTTAAAATAGAGGATGTGTGTTCTATAATCTAATTAAGCAGCAATTCTCCATCTTTACTCCTTTGGAATTTGTGAGTTGTTTACATTCCCCAAATACTCTAGAAACAGGAAGAGTTTAGAGCTCAATAGGGCTTCCCTGGTGGTTCAGACAGTAAAGAATCTGCCTGCAATGAGGGAGACCTGGATTTGATCCCTGGGTTGGGAAGATACCCTGAAAGAGGGCATGGCAACCCACTCCAGTATTCTTGCCTGGAGAATCCCTATGGACAGAGGAGCCTGGGTGGGCTACAGTCTATGGGGTCACTAAGAGTCAGACACAACAGAGCGACTAACTATGCACAGGGGGAAGAATGGAGGAAAGGATTTCTACCAGAAGGGAAAATGGAGCTTTTAAGGCACAAATAGTAGCTCTCTAAATTCGGAGAAGGCAATGGCACCCCACTCCAGTACTTTGCCTGGAAAATCCCATGGATGTAGGAACCTGGTAGGCTGCAGCATGGGGTCGCTAAGAGTCGGACACGACTGAGCAACTTCACTTTCACTTTTCACTTTCATGCATTGGAGAAGGAAATGGCAACCCACTCCAGTGTTCTTGCCTGGAGAATCCCAGGGACGGGGGAGCCTGGTGGCTGCCGTCTATGGGGTCGCACAGAGTCGGACACGACTAAAGTGACTTAGCAGCAATAGACCTTAACAAATACCACAAAATATTTACTCATTTCACTGCTGATGATGAATACATTTTATTTCTTCTTCTTTTTTTTCTTTTATTTTTAAACTTTACAATATTGTATTAGTTTTGCCAAACATCGAAATGAATCCGCCACAGGTATACCCGTGCTCCCCATCCTGAACCCTCCTCCCTCCTCCCTCCCCATACCCTCTCTCTGGGTCGTCCCAGTGCACCAGCCCCAAGCATCCAGTATCATGCATCGAACCTGGACTGGCGACTCGTTTCATACATGATATTATACATGTTTCAATGCCATTCTCCCAAATCTCCCCACCCTCTCCCTCTCCCACAGAGTCTATAAGACTGATCTATACATCAGTGTCTCTTTTGCTGTCTCGTACACAGGGTTATTGTTACCATCTTTCTAAATTCCATATATATGCGTTAGTATACTGTATTGGTGTTTTTCTTTCTGGCTTCCTTCACTCTGTATAATAGGTTCCAGTTTCATCCACCTCATTAGAACTGATTCAAATGTATTCTTACAATCATCTGTGGGTACTTGGGTTTTGTTTTGTTTTTGTATTATTTCTGAAAGTAAAGTAGCTATGTCAATGAGAGCAAGGGTTTGTGTATGATTTGTAAGAGTTTTATGAATAGTACCAAATTTATTTTCACAAATGATGAAATATTTTCTCATTTCCAAAGTGTCTTCTCATAGGTTTTGCTATTTTTATAGCAGCAGCATTTACAATAGCCAAGACATAAAAGCAATCTAAGTGCATGTCAACAGATAATTGACATAAGATGGTTTTATATATATATATATATATATATATACATACACATATATATAATGAAATATTTCTGTCATAAAAGAGAATGAAATACTTCTATTTGCAGAAACATGAAGTAACCTAGAAAATATCATGCTTAGTGAAGAAAATCAGAAAAAGACAAATACTGTATGATTGCACTTGTATGTAGAATCCCCCAAAAATATACAAATGAATCTATCTACATACAAAAGAGGAACAGACACACAGACATAGAAAACAAGCTTATGATTATGGAAGGGGAAGCAAGAGGGGTGAACTAGGAGTATAGGATTAACAGATAAAAATTACTGTACATAAAGCAACAAGGATTTAATATATAGCATAGGAAATTATACTCAGTTATACTCAGGAGGTTATTATAATAACTTATAATGGAATACAATCTGAAAAAATAACTGAACCACCAGGCCATACACTTGAAACTAAAACAATATAATAAATAAATTATAGCACATGTAAAAAGATAAAAAAGAAGCAAAACCACAAAATGAATATAAATGAAAAAAGTGACTAAAAATAACAATTCTAAATTGATTAGAAAGTACACTTAAATACAGAACTTAAAACTGAGTTTTAAGTTCTCAAACTCAAGTTTTAAAAATTGAGTTCTTAAACTCAATTTTTAAAGAAATCTACAAAATAAATCAGCAAAAATTTTTAAACACTAGTACTATATATTTAGAGTTATCCAAAATAGTAATATTATTAGAACTACAATAATAGGTACAAAAAAAGTAAAATAATTATAAAGAAACATCTTTTTCAGTCACATGCTAATAATTTTGAACACCTGGAAAAGTTGACTAAAATTTCTTAAGAAAAATTTAAAAAGTAACAATACTAACTGATTCAGGATTACGGCATAGATGTGAAAGTCGCTCAGTCCTGTCCAACTCTTTGTGACCACCATGGAATTCTCTAGGCCAGAATACTGGAGTGGGTAGCCTTTTCCCTTCTCCAGGGGATCTTCCTAAACCAGGAATTGAACCCAGGTCTCTCACATTGCAGGTGGATTCTTTACCAGCTGAGCCACAAGGGAAGCCCAAGAATACTGGAATGGATAACTATCCCTTTTCCAGCAGATCTTCCCCACCCAGGAATCCAGTCAATCCAACCTGGGTCTCCTGCATTGCAGGTGGATTCTTTACCAGCTGAGCCATCAGGGAAGCCCTCTGTTTACAAAAGCAATGCCTTCTTATGCAGCGTTTCCTGAACTCAGGTCCAGATTTTCTATACAAGGCTATAGCATGAAAAAGTGTTGGTTAAAAAAAAGAAAGAAAGAAAGGAGAAGTAGAATCCATAAAGCTTATAAAATTAGCCAAAATTTTTCAAAGATGTTAGTTTTTTTTTTTTAGCCTGTGTTTTATTTAATTCTAAATAATATTTTAAAATTTATATTACAAGATGGAGAAACATTCCATTCCATTTTTATTTTTATTTTACAAATAAAGATCCTTAATGGCTATGGCAATTTTCTCAGGGCCACAGAGTTATAAATAATTGATTTATGTTTTGAATCATATTGTCTGACTCCAGTATAGTAGGTAAATAAGGTAAAATAAAACCAAAAGGTACAATCGCAACTTATCTATGCAGGACAGTTTCAGAAGTGAAAAGGAGATACTGAACTTCACCTCAAAATATCTATCATCATTTAAGTCCACATTTTTGTTAAAATGAAACTACTCATGCTTAAATAGTCACTTGATAAAAATATTTGAGAAGAGGAAGTTCATTCTCCTGAGCAATAGATATTAATAAAGAGAATGATTTTGTCATGTTAGTTAAGCTCCTTTAGGATTTTAGGGTTTAGGAAAGATCAAATATTAGGAAACTACCATTGGTATAACCTGGAGTTTGCACAGCTTTTCTCTCTCAAGAAATGTATTCATGAATGTGTATGAAATAATTGAATTTACTAATGATTACTGAAAAAAGAGAAGCAATTTTCAACAAATAAAGATAATCTCTTTATTTGCTCTATAATTCAATTTTATTTTATGCACATGAAACAAGGTTGATTGCTCTTGAAGTAGACTTCTCTTACAGTTCTAATATGTTATTAAGTATTTATAAACTTGAAAGATATCAACTAGGATTGCTTACCTTGCTTTAGGCTGGCATAATTAATGACTACATTGTGTTTCCATGTAAAATGTATTTATTAAACACTATTTGATGATGCTCATTTAACCTATGTGTTTTAAAATTATGCCATATATGACTTAATTAAATAGGAGTTCAAGAAGTCAGCCGTTTTATTATCTCAAAGGGAAACCTGTACAATATAATTTACAAGTGCAAAGATGAGGCAAATAGCTGAGTGCTTTAGGCCTGAAGATACTCATAATGCTGAAAATAAAATAACTTCAAGTTTGAAGTTATCTAAAAGATTTTCTTATTTAATGACTCAACTGATTATCATGTATTTGCAAGATAGTTTGCCTAACAGGCATTCAGGCTACCCTAATATACAACGAGTAAAAGAAAACTGTTTTTTAATGATGCTATGGAATCTTCAGAAAGCTCTCATTTTCCTTATTTTGAGCTGTATTTTTCTCCTAGAAAAGTGTTAAACTGTTGCCATGTCTATCAGTTTGTGCATGCATGCTAGGTTGCTTCAGTCATGTCCGACTCTTTGCGACCCTATGGACAGGCTCCTCTGTCCATAGATGATATAAAAAAGTTTACTCTTTATGTTTTTAAATAAATACTGCTATCACAAGCTCCTAAATCTTGGTTTCCTGTCTTTAACTCAGAGATTCTTTAGTTGCTCCTAATATAGCAAATACATGTATATTAAAAACACTATAGGCTTTTTTTTATTTTTTAGTATTAGTCTTTTAAAATAAGTGAATTTTATCCAGTCGATCATATTATTTTCTTTTTTTTAATTTCAAAACATTTTTATTTATTTATTTATTTTATATTAGAGGCTGATTACTTTACAATATTATATTGGTTTTGCCATACATTAATATGAATCCGCCACGGTGTACATGTGTTCCCAATCCTGAACCCCCCTCCCACCTCCCTCCCCATACCATCCCTCTGGGTCATCCCAGTGCACCAGTCCCAAGCATCCTGTATCCTGCATCAAACCTCAATAGGGCCAAAGCACCACAACTTATTTGTCATATCTCTCAAAAACGTACAGACACTAGCCACCTTTCCCATTTTTTTTAAGCTTTTCTCCTATGCTCCCTGAGTGGCTCAGAAGGTAAAGCATATGCCTGCAATGCAGGAGACCTGGGTTCAATCCCTGGGTCAGGAAGATCCCCTGGAGAAGGAAATGACAACCCACTCCAGTATTCTTGCCTGGAGAATTCTGTGGACGGAGGAGCCTGGTAGGCTACAGTCCACAGGATCTCAAAGAGTCAGACACAGCTGAGCAACTTCACTTCACTTCTTCTATGACCTTTAAAATAAATCATTGGCATTAAAAGGCATGAGGAATTTCTTTTTATAACAGAACATATTTAAAAATTTTCAAAGTCAACAGTATCTCCAATTTCTGGTAATTTATACAAATAAATTCTGGGACCTGCTCCAACATATAACCTATGAAAACAGCATTACTAATCACTGATTTGACAGGTTAAAGAACTGGAATTTCTTTACAACCAAAGGACACGATGCCCAAGTTATTATACCTGTGAAACAGCACTGATGCTTGTATGTTTCATGTGTCATGAAAAAGGTAAGAGTGGAAAAAAGATGAGAAAGCTAGCAGGGGAAATACAATGTTTATGACCTGTGGGGACTTGTAAAGCAAATGCCAGCACTGAAAGGTTTTAAACATTTCTTTCTGATTTGCAGATCATCCGGTTTTTAAGATGAGGAAAAACAATTTTCTTTAATGGAGTTTTTCTTCAAACCAATATCTGTTCATCTTAAATACATCTGTAAAGTTTGGCAATGTAAAGCCACGGTAACTTTCCCCAGATTAAACTGGCCGTTCAGTATTTGTCTTCAGCTTATTCATATGCTTTAATGAATTTCCCTTATTAAATATTGCTTTTAAATTTCACTTTACAAAGTTATTTCTACATATGCTTGAGTGGCGCCAGTTGTATGGCTTTGTTTAAACCACTCTCCTCTTTGTAGACACAGCCAGAACATAATTATAACCTATTAAGATCTCATATTTAACATGTGTCAACCATTGGTAAACAGCGAGCCTGGAGTGAGCCAGTGGGATGCTGACTTTTCATAAGAGACTCTCCTTCAGAAGTAAAATATATGAGAATTTTGTTAGGAAGCACTGCTAGAACAAAGTCTGCCCATTTGGAGGCAATGCTGATTTCTTCTTAACTTTTAAAATAAAAGAGAAAAATGGTGGTATAGGAATTTCTAGTGTCCATCCCCTCTGGGAAACATCAATTTGAGTAATTAATCCTTTACAAGGTCTAAGGACTCCAGGTGAAGTGTTATAGCACCTGAGTGAAGCATAAAAATTAAAAAAAAAGATGCATTGAGGAAGGCAGGAAAGACAGATTCATATTGTGTCTGTCACTCCTCGCCCAAACCCAAGCAGCCAAGCCCTGAGACACCTGTCTGGTGGGAGGAGGACAGTGAAGTGAGCACCCTCCTTCAACCCAGACCCTGACGCTAAGCCTCCTCTCCAAGTAATGAGTGGTTCCTGGAGGGCTCCCGTGAGCAATAGTCCCCATCACCCTCAGGTGCCTGCTAGGTTGCATAATCCCAGTTGGCTCCTGTGATATTAGGTTCCTGGTACACTCCAATAAACCCAGTTCCAGTGGCCCCAGACTTTTACCTGATCCCAATACTAGCTATCTCTCATGGCTCCAGGTGACAAATGTGGCTCCACAGTCTTAGCAGTTTCCAGGAAGCCAGATCCCCAGCCAGCCAAAGGCTGATTACCCCAGAACCAGGCTTTTCATGTATTTCAGCACCAGGTTGACTCCTGCTGGTGGAAGCCCCTGGCACATTAAAATACAAGGGCAGCCCCTGCCACCTCAACCTCCTGCCTGGACCCCATGGTTTCACCCCAGTGCCAGATCTAATCATGAATCTGGTCCCTGAGCCCCCAGTTTACACGCTGACTCCTATGGCCCAGGTGCCAGGTCACCCACATGGTCCCAACTCTGAGGCTGAATTCAGGAAAGCCAGGCAGCAGCCTTCCCTAATGCTAGGTTGGCCTTCACAGACCCAAACACCAGGCCCACCCAAGTTATTCATTTTATAACCTTTGCCATACATGTGGTTTGCCATGTGTTTATATTTATAACATTTTTTAATGTTTGAAGAAAAAAATAATATATGTAGAAAATTAAGTACTAATTCATACCTAAGTGAAAAAGTGAAAGTTGCTCAGTCATGTCCAAACATTTGCAACCTCATGGACTATACAGTCCATGGAATTCTAGGCCAAAATACTGGAGTGGGTAGCCTTTCCCTTCTCCAGGGCATCTTCCAACCCAGGGTTCGAACCCAGGTCTCCCACATTGCATGCGGATTTCTTACCAGCTGAGCCAGCTGAGCCACAAGGGAAGCCTGAATTCATACCTAATAAAAGAAGAAAACTAGTGGGGACTTCCTGGTGGCCCACTGCTTAAGCTTCTGCACTCCTACTGCAGGGGGCGCAGTTTCAATTCCTAGTCAGGGAACTAAGATCACGCATGCCACTTGGAACAGCTGAAAAATAAAAAAGAAGAAAACTAGATACATTAACTTTCTAGTCCGTTTCAGTTTATTTATTAAAAAAACCAAAAACTTCCTTATGTTTAATTAATATAATTTTCCTTTGTTTAATATTAATACTATGGTTAAATTTCATGTCATGACTTTAAACCCTAAAACCTCAGATTCCTTAAAATATTTTTGTAGCCTGGGGTTGTTTCAGAATCAGTCAGTTCAGTTGCTCAGTTGTGTCCAACTCTTTGAGACCCCATGAACCGCAGCATGCCAGGCCTCCCTGTCCATCACCAACTCCTGGAGTCCACCCAAACCCATGTCCATTGAGTCGGTGATGCCATCCAACCATCTCATCCTCTGTCGTCCCCTTCTCCTCCTGCCTTCAATCTTTCCCAGCATCAGGGTCTTTTCAAGTGAGTCAGCTCTTCGCATCAGGTGGCCAAAATTTTGGAGTTTCAGCTTTAGCATCAGTGCTTCCAATGAAAACCCAGGACTGATCTCCTTTAGGATGGACTGATTGGATCTCTTTGCAGTCCAAGGGACTCTCAAGAGTCTTCTCCAATACCACAGTTCAAAAGTTTCAATATATTTGTAGTGGGTTGAAATATGGCTACCCAGGAAATATGTTTACTTCCTCAACCCTAGGGGCTCTGAATGTGACCTTGTTCAGATAAAGACCTTTTGAAGATATAATTAAATTAAGGACATTGAGATGAATTCATCCTGCATTACCTGGGTGGGTCCTATACCCAAATTAGTGTCCTCAAAACAGAAGAGGAAAAGACACTGACCACAAAGGAGGAGGCTGTGTGGATGGAGGCAGAGACTGGAATTAGCCACAAACTAGGGAACGCTTGGAACCACCAGAGGCTGGGAGGGGTAAGAAAGGATCCTTTCTCACTTAGATCTTTTGAAAGAAAGATGCTAACTCCTTGATTTCAAACTACTGGCATCTAGAAATTAAAAAAAATAAATTGTATGGTTTCAAGTTTGCTGCAAATGGTTACAGAAACCCTTAGGAAACCAGTACAATACACTTGAAAAATGAACTATTTCATTCTTTTTGGTTTAAAATTACCTCAAATTTTTACTTTTGATGATGTTGGATTAGGGATTTCAGGAGAACAAATCTTCTGAGATCAATTTGAAAAATAGGGATAAATTATGGAACCAAGATCTCTTGAGGGAAGGAATTACAAAGAAATTAGATTAACATTTTGGGTAGCTTATCCCAGGAAACATGGATGGATTAGAAAAAGACATACTTGAGATATATCAATGTGTGGAGTCTTTTATCGTATCATATCTAGGGACAGACACTTGGAGTTCATCGTTGTTGTCCAGTTCCTCAGTCAAGCCCAACTCTTTGTGAGTTGGGACTGTAGCATGCCAGACTCCTCTGTCCTCCACTGTCTCCTGGAGTTTGCTCAAATTCACATCCGTTGAGTTGGTGATGCTATTTCAGCCTGTATTTTTTCATATAATCATTGTCAGTCAAAATAATAGGGCCCTATTTTTGGTAAAGAATAGGGAAGTGGTAGTGGTGAATCCGCCTGCCAATGCAGGAGACACAAGAGATGTGGGTTTGATCCCTGGGTCGGGAAGATCCCCTGGAACAGGAAATGACAACCCACTCCAGTATTCTTGCCTGGAAAATTCCATGGACAGAGGAACCTGGTGGGCTATAGTCTGTGGGGTTACAAAGAGTTGGATCCTACTGAGAAACTGAGCATGTACACATCCAAAATAATAAGGAATATGAAAACATAAGGTGATGGAAGAAGAAAACAAAGAAAGAGTAAAGACTAAAATTGATCTCTAAATAAATTTTGACAATGAAGTCACCTGACTTTTTAAAAACTATGCAGTTTTTATGCAGTCCAAAAAATAATATTAAGAATATCTGTACATAAAATAACCAACATAAATTTTAGAATTTAAAAATGCAATTACCTAATTAAAAGCTTAATATACATGTTTAATAATTGACCAATTTATAGTAAAGAGGGGTTTCATGAACTGAAATTTAGGTCACATTAAAATATCCAGAATGGTCAAAAATAATTTTATGTATTCAAATTTCCCTTTGACAGGCGAATCATAATAATATCCATGTTTGGCTTAGAAAGTTGAAAGAGTAAACAAGAGGTAAATTAAGGACCTCTGGAATGTTCAACATAGTTTATGTGGTGATTTCCCTTGTGACTCAGCTGGTAAAGAATCCCCCTGCTATGTGGTAGACCTGGGTTCAATCCCTGCATTGGGAAGATCCCCTGGAGAAGGGAAAATCTACCCAGAGCAGTAATCTGGCCTGGAGAATTCCATGGACTGTGTAGTCCATGGGATCACAAAGAGTCGGATGTGACTAAGCAACTTTCACTTTACAGTTTTGCTTTTATTAATTCTTTTAATATATCATTATTTAGCATACTATTCCTCATGAATAATGATTCACTTTTCCAAAATTAAACTAGTCTTAAAAAATTCAATTCCATTCTTTCCTCGTTCTTTTATTAGCACTGTCCACATTTCCTTGTGCCCTCTAGAAACTCCTCTAAATTTCATGAACCTTTCCACAAACAGGATGGACTATGTAAAAATTTAAGTTTATGCCTAACTGAGAATGGCTTCTAACCACTTAAACAACCAAGTCCAATGAAAGAAATTTGCTGTCACTTAAAGTCACTAACTTATTACTTCAGCTAGATACCATCTTTCCATCAGTCTTTTCTTTTCTACAAATATAAAAGCAAACAAAAAAGTCAAGAGTTGTGAAGATAATGAAATTTTACCCTAAAGAGATCAGTTTATCACGGTTGCAAAGATACTGGCAGAAGACAAGAGACCTCTGAATAGAGTTCATTGCTCACATCACAGCTGCAAGCCCACCATCATATCTGCATCCCTTTGCTTTATTCTCCAGTTCCCATAGGAATGTTTCCCACAAAGCATTCAGGTGGATTTTTGCACAAACAGTACATTTGAACCACATCTGAGGAATCTCAAGCTCAGACAAAAAAAGAAAAACTGTATGTGGGCCAATTAGTAAAAGTTCTGAACTTTTTCCCTCTAGGACTATATTACCTTTCTTGTCTTGATATCTTGGTCAGGAAATGAATCTGTCTTCCGCCTTGAAGTAAACCCTACCGCTAATTCCCAGAGCTGTTTTCTAGCCAAGTATCCTTGAAAATCTGGAGCAAAGACTTTTACAGGATGTATAGAAATCCCATGGAAAATTATTCTCCAACATAAATATACAGTATTCCTTCTCATCTTATTTGTTTTTTTTTTCTTTTCAGTGTCATCAGACATTTGAGAATAAATGTGTCATAAATTATTTGAAAGTAATATTTCAAAGATATATTTACAAAAATGTATCAATTATTTGTTAATATAATTCACTAGCATAAGTTAAAAAATCAATGTTAGTGTGTTAGTCACTCAGTCGTGTCTGACTCTTAGTGACCCCATGAACTGTAGCCTCCCAGACTCCCCTGTCCATAGGATTTTCCAGGAAAGAATACTAGAGTGGATTGCCATTACCTTCTCCAGGGGATCTTCCTGACCCAGGGATTGAACCTGGGTCTCCCACATTGCAGGCAGATCCTTTAACATCTACGCCTGCTACTTACAAAACCTTTTTCTTTTTAGTTACTTTTGACAAGATTTCTAATATAAATCAGATCAGATCAGATCAATCGCTCAGTCATGTCCGACTCTTTGCGACCCCATGAACCGCAGCACACTAGGCCTCCCTGTCCATCACCAACTCTAATATAAATACATTCCTTAATTAAAAAAAATTATCTATTAGTAATTATTTAATAATTCAATAATTGAAAGAAATAATCTATTGTTATATGATTAAAGATTTTGCTCTTGAACTTCTTCAATAAACATCATTTTAGCTCATCTTCTCAGAATAAGTTATTGCATAAATTTAGTTAATACCATAGATGTCATTACCAAAAACAAAAAGTAATGGTGCAGAGTACTTCTCTAAGCATGTTATAGCCATGAACTCATTTAATGGAAAAGGTGCCATTGATGTATATAGAAGGAAGCAAGACACGTGACTTATAAATTGCAGAACAGATTCAACCCTGAGTCCTCTAGTTTCATTGCTTGTGCTCATTGCACTGTGATATGCCGCCTTTACATAAACATTGTTCACTGAGGAGCCAAGTATTGTTGTTATTAACTTTTCTTTTTCTTAGAATTAATTTTGCTGAATTATTGCTTCCCTGGAATTTTCCATTTTATTAGTGTTCTTTATACCTTTTCCTCAGAGAAGGCAATGGCACCCCACTCCAGTACTCTTGCCTGGAAAATCCCATGGACGGAGAAGCCTGGTAGGCTGTAGTCCACGGGATCACTAGAGTCGGACACGACTGAGCTACTTCACTTTTACTTTTCGCTTTCATGCATTGGAGAAGGAAATGGCAACCCACTCCAGTGTTCTTGCCTGGAGAATCCCAGGGATGGGGAAGCCTGGTGGGCTGCCTCTATGGGGTCGCACAGAGTCAGACACGACTGAAACAACTTACAAGCAGCAGCAGCATACCTTTTCCTATATTAATTTTAGGCTTACCACGTAGCTCAGTGGTAAAGAATCTGCCTGCCAGTGCAGGAGACATGGGTTCAGTCCCTGGGTCAGGTAAGAGCTCCTTGGGTAAGAAATGGCAACCTTTTCCAGTATACTTGCCTGGAAAATTCTATGGAGAGAGGAGCCTAGTGGACCTCAGTTCATAGGATCGCAAAGAGTCAGCCATGACTGAGTGACTGAGCACCACATTAATTTCACATTATGCTCTAGTAGACTTCTTGAAAATCTACTATGCAGTTTTTTTTTTTTTTCTTGTAGACTTCTTCCTCACAGCCTCACAACTTTCTGGTTTTATCAGAACTCTTGACTCCTTGATTGAGTGGAGATTTAACTTATAATACTTTCCATGACTACTTGGCTGGGCTAAACTTCTTTTTCTTCTTAATATATCCACTTATTCTTTTGTAGTATCATGACTTTGTGTGGGCACATTCTGGATGTTCTACCTAATTAAAAATGATATGTGAGGTTATGAGATATTGGTGTGCTTTATAAATAAGACTGTATGGAGTACATTTCAAAGATCCACTATGTATCTTTTATGTGTGTGACATCTCTGTTCCCTGCCCTTTTTTAAATGTCTCTTTTTGATTTCTAAACATAAACATGAACCATATATTTAGCTTATTATTCTCCATTAAATATCTAACAATTAACTAAAGAAAATCTCACCTGAAAACAGATGCAGATTTGAAATATCTGGATGCTTTTCTGTTGAAAGATTATGAATTAAGGTGTCAGAAGAAAATAGAAAATATTTTATCATGTGCTTTTATTTGTGTTTTTGCCCATTGACTGATTCATCATTTGTCTTGTGACAAAAGCATCATGGAAACATAGAGAAATGAGAAATTACTTAATGTACTTCAGGTACTTTGTAAGAGACATTAAACTACCAGAGAAATGGAGCTATGTGAAGGTCAGAACAAACATCTTTCAATTTGATAATCTATTAATACTTACAGTGCTGGAAGAAACCATTAAACAAAGATATAAAAGTTTTTGAAAATGCCATTTGGTTTAGATGAAATTTCACTGACACATACTTCCAAGTGATACATGGACTCTTCTTCAAGAGATATTTATGAATGAGTTGTGAAATGTCATCATTTGCACACAAAGTTCTGTGCAATCTTTCAAGCGTTCAACTTTCCATTAAAATTAATTGGGATATCCAGACTTTACTTACTGGAATGGCAATATTTGCCATGCTATAGTTTTTTCACTCACTCCTTAGTTAATTTAAAAAAATGTTTTTTGACTTATTTTTATTTTTGTACCTGTGTGTGCTGAGTCTTTCAGTCATGTCCCACTCTGCGCAACACCCTGGACTGTAGTCTGCCAGGCTTCTCTGTCCATGGAATCAGAAACGGCATTTGAGAAGTGGACTTTTTTTTTTTTTTGGTACTTTAGAACATACTGTGTTTATAGCATGGACATTAAATTTGAATTGTCTCATAGCCAATTAGTTTCTTAGAAAATATATGAAATGCTTTTAAGTCTGTTTTCATTGAAGGTTTACCTTTATTTAAATAAAATATAAAAAATAATACTTTTCAGTGTCTTACTTAAACAAAGTCTTTATAAATATTCTAGTTTATTCTTCTCAACAACACTTGTCAATATGCATTATTGCCACTATTAAAAAAAAAAAAAAGAACCCTGACATTCAGACCGAATAAGTAATTTACCAAATTCAAATACCAGATAAGCCAAGGAGGGAAAAATTAAAACATTTTCTCTCTAAATCCAATCCCATGCTGCTTTCATAATCCCACATAATAATAATATGTGATTTGAATGCCTCAAAAGGTTTCACTTTTCAATGTTTAGCATAATGCTGTGACACAATTTCATTAAATGCACATTGATTGAAAGTCTGTCTTAAAAAGCAATTATTTTGAGATCTTAAGTGATTTAATGATATGCAGTACTTACGAACCAGGTACTGGTGTTATTTAATCCTTATTATGTTTAATTTTTACATCAACCCTTAAAAGTTAGACTTTGTTTCTTATTTTATTTTTCAAGAAAGGAAGTCTGGAAATTTTAATACTTTAATTTACTCAATAAACAATATAAGTTCTGGATATTATGCTAAAACCTAGAGATGTGTTTGGAAAAATGGGATGCTTTCTGCATATGAATCCTGTAGTCAGATGAAGAATTTTTAAGTCATATGAATGTTTTAGAAGTCATATGAATAATTTAAATGACTTATAGTCCTTTGAAGCAAATACCAAATAAGTTTTAAACATTCATAATAGGGGATCTAAACTAATTTAGGTACATCTCATGTATACTAGGTGGAGAAGGAAAGGCAACCCACTCCAGTGTTCTTGCCTGGAGAATCTCGGACAGGGGAGCCTGGTGGGCTGCCATCTCTGGGGTCTCACAGAGTCGGACACGACTAAAGCTACTTAGCAGCAGCAGCAGCAGCATGTATACTAGGACTTCTGGTGGGCTGGTTTGATTTTTTCCTAATTGTCCAACTTCCTTTTTTGTGTCCTTATTTCTCTGGTTCCCTCTCAAAATATGAAGTGTCTGATTCCTACAATAAAATGCTTACTCCTTAGAACTGAGTCCCTGATTGGATCCTGATACAAACATGCTATTTTATTTCTACAAGTTGTTATATTGCTACAAGTTACTTTCTAACACCAAAGTGAAAAATTTCTTCTCTCACTGAAATGACTCGGTCTCCTTTATTTATTTATTTTTTTGTTTGTGTTTTACTTTTTATTTGCAAACTATTTTAGACATTCAGAACAATTGTAAACATGGTATGGAGAACTGTTGTATACTGCTCACCCAGCGTCCCCTAATGCTAACATCTTATATAGGCATATTAAAATGATCAAAACCAGGAAATTAAAATTGCTACAGTACCAGTAACTGAACTGCAGAAATTATTCAAATGTCACTACTTTCTCTCAAAAGTTGTTATTTTTATTATTTTTTCAACAATCAAATCTGGGATCCCACATTGTAATCGGATGCCCTCTGTCCTTAGTCTCTTCCAGTATGTGGGGATTCCTCACTCTCTTCTTGACTTCTGTGACATCGATACTTTGAAGAGTTATTGTGAGGACGTCCTTCGGTTGGGTTTGTTGCATGTTTTCTCATGTCAGTCTCATCTCTTCTTCATTGTGTCGCAGGTCTCACACTAACCTGACTCTACACAGCTCTTGCACTCTCTCTCTTGCACCCCTTTTCTAAGATCTAAAACATTTTCCTGTCCCTGGTATTCTGCAATTGCTCTTCTGGTCTGTAGAATATTCCCTTTGAAAGTCTTCAAATATCTAACTCCTTTTCATCTATCAGGTTTCACTGGAGATACTGGCTTATAAAGAGAGTCCCTCCTTCACTTCTTTATCCAACATTTGTCCCCCCATTCCATTGCTTACTCACATTACATTTATTATTCATTTCCTTTCACAAACATTGCAATTAATGGTCATTCAGTTGGTTATGAGACATCTCATCTTGTAAAGAAAAAATTCTTCTCATACATTAAAATGGAAAGGAAGACTTTATGCAAGGCTATTACAGAAGACTATGACAAGAAGAAATAAAATAGATTCTGACTGGCCTTGAAGAAGCTAACTAAATTTCACGTTGCAATCTATGGAGGACCAAAAAAGCTCTGGGGAACCTATGGGTGCTGATAGCTTCCCCAACTCCCTTACAGATAATAAGAAAGCAAGGGCCTCAGTGTTACAAAAGCAATAACTGAATTCTGTCAATGACCTGAATGATCTTGGAAGCAAGCCTCAAATTTCAGATAAGAATCAACAACTGAGCTGATATCTTGACTAAAATCCTGTGAGATCTAAGATGAGAGCCTGCAAGAAGCTGTGACCAGACTTCTCACCTATAGAAACTGTGAGATAACAAATGGGTGCTATCTGAAGCCACTAAATTGTTGGAAATGTGCTATATAGCAGTAAGAAACTAGTACAAACACAAAATTCTCACTTTGATTTTCTTCCTCCATTTTTGGTTAAATTAGTTACCATTTTTAGTAACTAATTGTTACAGAATTCAGTGCAAAGCTAAGTCCTTGCTTTTACATTGAATCATGTCTTTGCTTTGAATAGAACTGTAATCATTTCTTTTCATTTCCATCTTATTTTCTTGCTTATTTTCACCTGTCAAAATGAATTTGACAGATGGACAAACATCCTTTTTGTTTGTTTGTTTGTTTTTTGTTAATAGGATTACCCAGATAGCAAGTTAAAGACTTTTGATAACTTGCTTTCAGGAAGATTTTACGTTGTACAAGCCACTGCAAATTTCCGACTCTCGGACTAACATCCTTCAACTAATAAGAGTGAGGTCTGAACTACCTATGCCATCTCTTGTAGATGTTTAGTGTGAGTCAGATTCTCATTTTCAATCAACTTCAGGACACTGGGAAAAAAAAAAAAAACATTTAACTCAATTTTCAGGGCAGGAAGTTTAATGCCACACTGTGTCAAATTGGCTAAATTTAATGTTGTCTTGCAAGGCTTCTTCTTAGCCACTTATGTCAGTGGGTACCTCCTTCTGGAAAAATATGTGTCTTTCAAAGAGCTGATGACTAAGATCCCTGTATCTATGTATCATCCAGTTTTGAAACACCATTTCCCTTAGCAGAGAAGATTATGGCTGCATTCAAAAAATATGAATTAATAGCTAAACTGGTCATTTAGTTTAATATTTTTAAGAATTAGATTTTAAGTTTGCAATAACCAAAAAAATCCCACAAGATTGGAATTAGTGTATTTTACTCAAGAAACATATCTTCACATTTTGATAAAATCTTGGGTGTTGTTAGTTAAATATCTGTAGACTCTAGAGTTCTATAGTGTCTGAGGATTTTATTTTACTTATGTACAAAATCATTATTGTTAAATACATTTGCTTTGTATTTGTTCATAGAATATATTTTCCTATGTTCCCTTCCTAAATCATAGGATTATCTAATAAAATTTTAAAATGTAGAGCCACCCTGCTTGATATTATTTTGCATCAGCTACTAAAAATAATGCTGAATTATCTTGTTGAAATAATGGTAACACTAAGATCAACAACATTCATTGAGAGCCTTCTTTAATTAACTAACCAGATAGTGTTCTGTGTAAATGACCATGGATAAATGGATAATTACAAATCCCTTTGAAGACTAGTGAGAGAGAGAGAGCAAGAGGAATTGTGTTTGACTGTGAATGATGGTACAGGCTATGATGAAATTGAAGAAAAAAGCAATGTGGAGACAGAAAGCCTGGAGGGTGTAATTTCTGACAGAGAGGTCAGGCATTTCAATGAGAAGATGACATTTGAGTATGGCTTCAAAGAGATGAGGGGGTGCACCACATGGGTTTTCGATGAAGAGCATTCCTGGAAAAGGGCATAAAAATGTAAGTATATATACCCTGACTGACAAGCCAGGTGAAGATTGTGGGAAAGGCAATCTCAAAGGTAACAGGAGCTAAATATCATAGGATTTTGTAGGTTATTGAAAACTCACAGGTATTTTACTGTGCGGAGGTGGGGGTCACTTAATGGTTTCTATGGTAGAAATGAATTGACAGGCTTCCCTTGTGGCTCAGCTGGTAAAGAATCTGCCTGAAATGCATGAGACCTGGATTAGATCCCTGGGTTGGGAAGATCTCCTGGAGAAGGGAAAGGCTACCTGCTCCCATATTCTTTCCTGGAGAATTCATGGACTGTATACTCCATGGGGCCACAAAGAGTCGGACATGACCAACTTTCAAGTAAACACTGGCTACTCTGTGGAGATGATCCTGGAAGGGATTAGGGATCCCTCAGAAAGTTACTGCAACTAACCAGGAAAGAAAGAGACGATGGTTTGTGAACCGGGACATTTGTGCTAAAAGCTTTAGAATTATGATTACTTTAATGCAGAATCAACAGTTTTGCTAATACATTGAATACACGATAAAGGTAAAGAATGGCTTAGAAATGACTATATTTGATTCAAACCACTGAAAGGATCAGTGTACTGTTTTTCTAACAATGTGGGAGGACCAAATTTTGAGGGCTGGAGAGATAAAGAATTTAATTTGGGACATTAAGTTTGCAATAATGGTTACATATCCTTCTGAGAATACAGCAAAGGAATTCAGTGTGAAATTCTCAGACAGAAATAGACATAAGAGAGTGATCAATCTAGAGAAGACATTTAAATTCAAATGAATGGATCAAATTGGCTATAGAAGAGGTTCAGTATTTATGGAAGAGTTGACCCTAGACAGACGCACCACAGTGTGTGTCCCTGGTAACAGGAAGAGTGGCAGTTTATAGGCACAGCTGTAGCTCACTGAATGGATGGGACAATGGGACGTCTTGAAAGTTATTTTCTGAAGCTTCAATTTACTCAAGGAAATAAAAGAAAAGGGGATTAGGTGGGCCTGAGCAGGGACAGAATTTATTGATGTTTGGAGGGAAGGTAATTGACTAACAGCATGATTAATGACTCACTTGAGATAAATCGCCATTCAGTGGCACAGCAACCTTGATTGTATGCTATTTACTGATCAGATCCCACTATACTTAAGGAAGATGCAGAGAGATGGATTTAGCTAACACTGGAATTTTGCCATTGGAATACAATGAAATGAGAAAGAAGCAAAAGAGTTGGAACTCTATGCGTTTTGTTTTTGTTTTTTTTAATTAAAAATTAACATTGGAATTAGGCCAGGTAAGAATCCCACAGGACAGGTCTCTTAGCATTTGCCACCTGATAGGCGATGGGGGGGGACGGCAATGGCGCCTCACTCCAGTACTCTTGCCTGGAAAATCCCATGGACGGAAGAGCCTGTTAGGCTGCAGTCCATGAGGTCGCTAAGAGTCGGACACGACCGAGCGATTTCACTTTGACTTTTCACTTTCATGCATTGGATAAGGAAATGGCAACCCACTCCAGTATTCTTGCCTGGAGAATCCCAAGGACGGGGGAGCCTGGTGGGCTGCTGTCTATGGGGTTGCACAGAGTCAGACACGACTGAAGCAACTTAGCAGCAGCAGCAGGCTATGGGGGTTTTCAACCAATCCTACAGTTTCACATAGTATGCATTAAGAACAAAACTTTCATTGAAGAAACTTCAAGTCAAGATCAACCAAAAAGAGAACACTTGGGTCTTAGACTTTTATTTTTATCAGAAAAACTTAAGTAGGGGCTGTTGTTGTTCAGTTGACACGCTGCGTCTGACTCTTCATGACCCCACGGACTGCAGCACACCAGGCTTCCCTGATCCTAACCATCTCCCAGAGTTTGCCCAAATTCATGACCACTAAATTGGTGATGTCATCCATCTTATCCTCTGTTGCCCTCTTCTTTTGCCTTCAATTTTTCCCATCTTCAGGGTCTTTTCCAGTGAGTTGGCTGTTGGCATGAGGTGACCAAAATATTTAAGCTTCAGCTGCAGCATCAGTCCTTCCAATGAGTGTCCAGGATGGGCTTAAAGTATGCTTAGGGACAAATAGCAGGGATTTGTATTCCAGAAAAATGGGCCCAGCCATTGGGTCCTTTCCTTTATCATAGTTCAAAAAGCTAGCATCTTTGTCAGTGTGGACAAATATACTGTCGAGGTAATATGGATCTTGATTTAGGTGACAGCTGTACTGCTTCTGTGAATTTAGGAGCTTGTCTGCAGTTGGATTTAGGTGCAGACAGGGGAGGGAGGCGGTCACGAGTCATATGGGAAGCTAGCTTTTCAGTGAGAATGGAAGTACTTCTAGCTAGCTATCCAAGCAATGCAGATATTTTTCCATAGTCATGTTTGGGCAGCCCTGAATGTCACATCAGACTAAAGAGTGAAATGAAGGGCTTCTTCAGTGTTCCAATGGTCAAGACTCTACACTCCCAATACAGGGGTCTGGGTTTGATCCCTAGTTAGGGAACTAGATCCCACATGCCACAGCTAAAGACCTTCATGCTGCAGCAAAGATCAACAATCTCAGGTGCTGCAAATAAGACTCGACACAGTCAAATAAATAAATAGTGAAGTGATACCATGACATATTAAAAAGACATGAGCTAAAAAGGTCAAGACCGGAGACGGCAATGGCACCCCACTCCAGTACTCTTGCCTGGAAAATCCATTGACGGAGGAGCCTGGTAGGCTGCAGTCCATGGGGTCGCTAAGAGTCAGATATGACTGAGCGACTTCACTTTCACTTTTTACTTTCATGCATTGGAGAAGGAAATGGCAACCCACTCCAGTGTTCTTGCCTGGAGAATGCCAGGGACGGGGGAGCCTGGTGGGCTGCCGTAAATGGGATCGCACAGAGTCATACATGACTGAAGCGACTTAGCAGCAGCAGCAGCAAAAGGTCAAGACAGTACATATAGAATAAAATACTGTGAACTCATTTAATCACTTCAGTCAGTCAGTTCAATCGCTCAGTCATATATATATATAACTTGACACAGAGAAAATTTCCTGTAAAAGAAAATATTAAAAAATGTAGAGTACAATGAAGTGGAAAACAGAATTAATGGTATTTAAAAACCAAGAATAAATGAGAGCCTGGGCACACATGGTATCAAATTCTCAAAGGCTACTATAATTTTACAGCAAAATGAAATGATAAACTATAAAGCAAGGAATTTACAAGAAGGAATCCTTTTCATTGATCTACTTCATTTTAATTTCAGAAAGAACCTTTTTGATCTTTTTTACATTCCTCTTTGTGAAATATTTAACTGCACCCTGAGATACAAAGTTGATGTTCCAGAGGAGTCAGAAGAAACACAGTTCTGTTAAAGAAATATCAAAAACAATGGTGTTTGCTCTCTACTTCTATCTTTTTTCCACTCCCTCCCTCCTTTCCTTTCTTCTTATGTTTCTTTCTTTAGCTTTGAAATGCTATAATAAGACTTGCCTTTTTTTTTTCCTAGCTATTGACAGATTTGTGTTTCCTATTCTGTTACAACCTTTAATTGGTGACTAAATGATAATGCAAGCTTTTTATTTTCAATAAAATTACCAAAAATAAGGCACTTTGATTATATCCTAACATCTTTGAATTGAAAGATAATTGATTTAACAAAGTAAGTATAGTCATTTGAATTGGAAAGAAAAAAGACTTCATAAGACTGTTCTATATGATATTTGGCAAATCTAATACAGTTATGTAAAGTTTAAAAATAAAATAAAATTAAAAAAAAAAAAAAAAAGAAAAAAGACTTCAGAAAAAATATAAAACCTTGATTTAGTAAAGATAATAAATTATTTGTATTATGTAGGCTTTCACTTTTGTGTCCTCCATATTCAAACATCTAAGAAAGTAAATTGGACAGTGGCTTTAACATCTGAAGGAAAAATCCAGAAGAATTTTTGGCAAACCCAATCAATAATATTATTTGTTTCATGGAAAATATTTGCTTTAAAACTCATGTAAAATCATTTAATCCAATCTATCCAACCACTCAGTTCCTTAAAGGAGCTTTTCTTATGACTTACAATTTAAAATGAACTCATCAATAATTTTGTGAAGATAAGAAATAATCTGTATTGATATATTTAAACATTTTCCCTATAGAATAATAAAGTAGGGCTCAGTAGTGTCAGCAGTGACCAGCTGTAGGGACAGAGGCTCTGGCTACAGCATACCTGGGTCACCCAGCCTGTGAAATAAGCCCTCTGAGAGGAGGTGGCTGACAGGCCCACCATAGTATTGTGGAGTAGTGAACACAAACCGCAGAAAAATTATACGAAAGAAATTCTCACACTGCTAAGAAAATCTAAGACCCACAACAGATTTCCCAACGTGGGGATTCAGCAAATAGACTGAGAACACCCAGAGAATTTGACTTTCGAAGCCAGTGGGACACTGAACCGGAATTGCTTATGAGTGTCAAGGAGTCTCCAACCGAGACATGGGGCAACAGTTTGACCTCAGGCCAAACAATGGGGAGGGAACATTGCCCCACCCTTCCACAGAAAATTGGATTAAAGATTTACTGAGCATGGCCCAGCCCATCAGGATAAGATCCGGTTTACTCTACAGTCTGTATCTCCCACCAGGAAGCTTCCATAAGCCTCTTATCCTTATTCGTCAGAGGGCAGACAGGAAGAAAACCACAATCACAGAAACCTAACCAAACTAATCACATGTACTGCAGCCCTGTCTAACTTATGAGCCACGCCATGTAGGGACACCCAAGACAGATGGGTCATGGTGGAAAATTCTGACAAAAAGTAGTCCACTAGACAAGGGAATGGAAAGCCATTTCAGTATTCTTGCCTTGAGAACCCCATGAACAGTATGAAAAGGCAAAAATATATGACACTGAAAGATGAACTCACCAGTAGGTGCCTAATATGCTGCTGGAGAAGAGTAGAGAAATAACTCCAGAAAGAATGAAGAGACAGAGCCAAAGCATAAACAACACCCAGTTGTGGATGTGACAGGTGATGGAAGTAAAGTCCGATGCTGTAAAGAACAATATTGCATAGCGACCTGGAGTCTTAGGTCCACGAATCAAGGTAAATTGGAAGTGGTCAAACAAGAGATGGCAAGATTGAACATCAACATTTTAGGAATCAGTGAACTAAAATGGACTGAAAGGGTGAATTTAATACAAATGACCATTATATCTACTACTGTGGGCAAGAATCCCTTAGAAGAAATGGAGTACCCTTCATAGTCAACAAAAGAATCCAAAATACAGTACTTGGGGGCATTCTCAAAAATTACAGAATGATCTCTGTCCATTTCCAAGGCAAACCATTCAATATCAGAGTAATCCAAGTCTATGCCTCAACCACTAATGCAGAATAAGCTGAAGTTGAATGATTCTAATGAAGACCCACAAGACCTTCTAGAACTAACACTCGAAAAAGATGTCCTTTTCTTCATAAGGGATTGGAATACAAAAGGAGGAAGTCAGGAGATACCTGAACTAACAAGTAAATTTGCCCTTGGAGTACAAAATGAAGTAGGACAAAGGCTAACAGAGTTTTACCAAAAGAACACACTGGTCATAGCAAACATCCTCTACCAACAACACAATAGAAGATGCTAGACTTGGACATCACCAGATGGTCAACACTGAAATCAGATTGGTTACATTCTTTGCAGCTGAAGATGGAGGAGCTCTACACAGTCAGCAAAAACAAGACCGAGAGCTGACTGTGGCTCAGATTTTGAGCTCCTTATTTCCAAATTCAGACTTAAATTGAGGAAAGTAGGAAAAAACACTAGACCATTCAGGTAGGACCTAAATCAAATCCCTTATGATTACACAGTAGAAGTAACAGATTCAAGGGATTAGATCTGATAGACAGAGTACTTGAAGAACTATAGACAGAGATTCTTGACACTGTACAGGATTCATTGATCAAGATCATCCCCAAGAAAAAAAAAATTAAAAAAGGCAAAATGCTTGCTTGAGGAGGCCTTACAAATAGCTGTGAAAAGAAGAGAAGTGAAAGGCAAAGAAAAAGGGAAATACATACCCATTCGAATGAAGAGTTCCAAAGAATAGCAAGGACAGATAAGGAAGCCTTCCTCAGTGATCATTACAAAGAAATAGAGGAAAACAATAGGATGGGAAAGACTAGAGATCTCTTCAAGAAAATTAGGGATACCAAGGGAACATTTCATGCAAAGATGGGCACAGTCAAGGATACAAACAGCATGGACTTAACAGAAACAGATGATATTAAGAAGAGGTGGCAAGAATACACAGTACAGCTAAATAAAACCATCATGGTGTGATCACTCACCTAGAGCCAGACATCTTGGCATCTGAAGTCAGGTAGCCCTTAGGAATTATCACTATGGAAAAAGCTAGTGGAGTTGATGGAATTCCAGTTGAGCTATTTCAAATCCTAAAAGATGATGCTGTTGAAAGTGTTACACTCAATATGACAGCAAATTTGGAAAACTCGGTAGTGGCCACAGGACTGGAAAAGGTCAGCTTTTATTCCAATCCCAAAGAAAGGCAATGCCAAAGAATGTTCAAACTACCACACAATTGCACTCATCTCACATGCTAGTAATCTAATGCTCAAAATTCTCCAAGCCAGGCTTCATTAGTGCGTGAACCATGAACTCCCAGATGTCCAAACTGGATTTGGAAAAGGCAGAGAAACCAGAGATCAAATTGCCAACATCCGTAGGACCATAGAAAAAGAGAATTCCAGAAAAACACCTACTTCTGCTTTATTGTGGATGCCACAATCTTAGTTTTTTGAATGTTGAGCTTTAAGCCAACTTTTTCACTCTCTCTCCTCTTTCACTTTCATCAGGAGGCTGTTTACTTCCTTTTCACTTTTTGCCATAAGGGTGGTATCACCTGCATATCTGAGGTTATTGATATTTCTCCCAGCAATCCTGATTCCAGCTTGTGTTTCTTCCAATCCAGCGTTTCTTATGATGTACTCTGCATATATATTAAATAAACAGGGTGACAACATACAGCCTTGATGTACTATTTTCCTAATTTGGAACCAGTCTGTTGTTCCATGTCCAGTTCTAACTGTTGCTTTTTGACCTGTATACAGATTTTTCAGTAGACAGGTAAGGTGGTATGATATTCCTATCTCTTTAAGAATTTTCCACAGTTTGTTGTGATATATACAGTGAAAGGCTTTGGCATAGTCAATTAATATACAATCCATTCTCCATTTTTAGCATGTATGAACTTTTTTTTTTGCTTCATCTTTTTACATTTATTGAATTAAGCATTGCAGTTAAATTTATCAATTTATGACTAAAAGAATAGTCAAATTTATATTCTCAGTTTTAAAAGGCTTCTCCACACTGTTCTCCATAGTGGCTGTACTAGTTTGCATTCCCACCAACAGTATATTTGGCAAATCTAATACAGTTATGTAAAGTTTAAAAATAAAATAAAATTAAAAAAAAAAAAAAAATAAAAGGCTTCTATCTTTTCTTTTTCCTTGACTTGAAGCTTTATATTTAACCCAAGGCTGAAGATCCAGGCAAAGTGGACTGTGTTTGTATTTCAAGGACATGATAAGCCTTAACTTCAAAATTTCTCCTAGGCATGTTTTTGTTTTCCCAGGGTCTGATAAAAGAGTTTTATCAAACTTGATTTCTGTAACTACATATGCAAAAATAATTCCATTTTTAGCATGTATGAACTTTTAAAATTAGTCATCTAATCATTTACCCCTTCTTGTATATTTTGATTATCTACCCAATCTAACAAATGTCCTCAGTATAATTAAACATGGCTTACAATGTACCACTTGGAATGATTCTTGTTTAGTTATCCAACCTGACTCTTGTTTCTTTTTACAACATTCTCAACATTTGATTGAAGGTTGACTGTATCACCATATCATGAGAGGAAAAGCACTCATGTATGTTGTCAACCTAGATATACTGTGAGTGTCCAAATTAATACCTGCATTTCTGAATTCTTGCCATTTGTATGGAAGCAGATTAATTTCTAATTAAAGCTCTTTACATAATATACCTGAACTATCAGGAACACATGAAAATAAAGCAGGAGGTATCAAGAAATATATGCATATGGTCAATAAATATTTGAAATTATGCTCAACCATTTTATACATTAAGAATGTAAATTAATACACAGACAAAACTTTAAAACAGAAAATATTGGCAAAACTCTTCCAAAAAACAGAATGCACTGTTGGGAAGACATTAGAGGCAGAATTAGAAATGTCTTTCATTGCTGATGAGTATAAACTAATTCCAATTTTGAAAAATAATTGATGTGCATCCCTTAAATGTTATTTGCTTTTTTTTTTTTTTTTAGTGTTTGGCAGAAGCAGAAGATATTAAGAAGAGGTGGCAAGAATGCACAGAACAACTTCACACAAAAGATCTTCACGACCCAGATAATCACGATGGTGTGATCACTCATCTAGAGCCAGACGTCCTGGAATGTGAAGTCAAGTGGGCCTTAGAAAGCATCACTATGAACAAAGCTAGTGGAGGTGATGGAATTCCAGTTGAGCTATTTCAAATCCTGAAAGATGATGCTGTGAAGGTGCTGCACTCAATATGCCAGCAAATTTGGAAAACTCAGCAGCGGCTACAGGACTGGAAAAGGTGTGTTTTCATTCCAATCCCAAAGAAAGGCAATGCCAAAGAATGCTCAAACTACTGCACAATTGCACTCATCTCACATGCTAGTAAAGTAATGCTCAAAATTCTCCAAGCCAGGCTTCAGCAATATGTGAACCGTGAACTTCCTGATGTTCAAGCTGGTTTTAGAAAAGGCAGAGGAACCAGAGATCAAATTGCCAACATCCGCTGGATCATGGAAAAATCAAGAGAGTTCCAGAAAAACATCTATTTCTGCTTTATTGACTATGCCAAAGCCTTTGATTGTGTGGATCACAATAAACTGTGGAAAACTCTGAAAGAGATGGGAATACCAGACCACCTGAGCTGCCTCTTGAGAAATCTGTATGCAGGTCAGGAAGCAACACTTAGAACTGGACATGGAACAGCAGACTGGTTCCAAATAGGAAAAGGAGTACATCAAGGCTGTATATTGTCATCCTGCTTATTTAACTTCTATGCAGAGTACATCACGAGAAACACTGGACTGGAAGAAACACAAGCTGGAATCAAGATTGCCGGGAGAAATAACAATAACCTCAGATATGCAGATGACACCACCCTTATGGCAGAATTTGAAGAGGAACTAAAAAGCCTCTTGATGAAAGTGAAAGTGGAGAGTGAAAAAGTTGGCTTAAAGCTCAACATTTAGAAAATGAAGATCATGGCATCCGGTCCCATCACTTCATGGGAAATAGATGGGGAAACAGGGGAAACAGTGGAAACAGTGTCAGACTTTATTTTTATGGGCTCCAAAATCAGAGCAGATGGTGACTGCAGCCATGAAATTAAAAGACGCTTACTTCTTGGAAGGAAAGTTATGACCAACCTAGATAAAATATTCAAAAGTAGAGACATTACTTTGCCAACAAAGGTCCATCTAGTCAAGGCTATGGTTTTTCCAGTGGTCATGTATGGATGTGAGAGTTGGACTGTGAAGAAGGCTGAGCGCTGAAGAATTGATGCTTTTGAACTGTGGTGTTGGAGAAGACTCTTGAGAGTCCCTTGGACTGCAAGGAGATCCAACCAGTCCAGTCTGGAGAGCAGCCTTGGGATTTCTTTGAAAGGAATGATGCTAAAGCTGAAACTCCAGTACTTTGGCCACTCATGGGAAGAGTTGACTCATTGGATAATACTCTGATGCTGGGAGGGAGTGGAGGCAGGAGGAGAAGGGGACGACAGAGGTTGAGATGGCTGGATGGCATCACTGACTCGATGGACGTGAGTCTGAGTGAACTCCGGGAGTTGGTGATGGGCAGGGAGGCCTGGCATTCTGCGATTCATGGGGTCGCAAAGAGTCGGACACAACTGAGCAACTGAACTGAACTGAACTGAACTGAATTTCCTTTAGATATACTTATTTGATTGATATAGACTAGAGCATAGCATATATGCATAAATACAGTCAATGCAGCATTTTTACATAGCTAATTTGTGCAAAAAACTAGTGCTATCCACAGGAAGAGTGATTACTTAAATCAATCATATCTATGCAATTGAATGTTAGGCAGGCATTGGAATAAGACAAGGCAGCTTATGTTTATTAGCCTAAAAATTTCTGTGTTAAATCTGGGAGGAGATAAGGCCAAGTGTCAACCCAAAAGAATAATGTGATTAGATTTTAGTAGCAAAATGTGTAAAACTTCTTGTGAAATGTGATTCACATTTTATATAGAATATATTCCTTTGCAAACAAACGTATGTCTTGATAGATACATAAGCACAGGAATGAGTCAGGGAGAGTGGTTATTAACAGTATGTGACCATTTACTCTGCAGAATACATTGGAAATATTGCTACCTTTAACAAAATAAAACTTTAATTTCACTTGGAGTATAGTTTATTAACAATGTAGTGATAGTTTCAAGTGTACAGCAAAGCTGTTCAGTTACACATATACAGAAAACTATTCTTTTTCCAATTCTTTTCCCATTTAGATTGCTATATGATATTGAGCAGAGTTCCCTGTGCTGTAGAATAGGTTGGTTGTCCACTGTAAATACAGCAGTGCACACATGTTCTTTCAGAATTTCTGGTCCATGTTTTCATTAGAAAAACAGGATGTTGAAAAGGTGACTTATCCAGAAGAAATTTCTCTTTTAAGTCCTTGCTTTTAGTGAAGGGGGATGAGAGTAGACATTGTCCAGAACAAAATATTCATTTAATCATCACGTTTCCAGGGAAAATTAGAAAGAAGAGAATGTCATTTATCCCAATGTCTGGCCCATTGGTTAGGATCTGTAGAATGCAGAGTTCTTCTGGCTCTGTGAACTAAAGCACCTAAGCTTTAAACTTACTACTACAGCAGGACATTCTCCACAAACTCTTTGCTAATTACCCTTTGTGAGAGATGGAGACTAATTTGCATCCTTTTGAGTCTTGGCTGAACTTAGAAACCTGAGTGAATATGGCATGACCCCTATGTAGTGTTGCAAGGAATATTCATTTGCATATTTTCCACAACTAAATAAATGACTGTTAAATTGGAAAATTTTAAAATCTTAAGGCTAACTAACTAGGATTTTATTCTAATTTTCTCTACTTGCCATCTTTTCTAATGATATCATTACTAACTAAATATTCCTAGCTATCTGACCCTTCAAATATTCTCCCATGAGAATTCACTAAATACAGATTTCTTTCCCATCTGTGAAGTTCTAGCACTAAAATGCTCTAATACAATAAAACACTAATTACCTTGTCCCTTGGTGTAATTTCCCTTCAGATTCTGTCAATGATGAACTAATCCTCTTCTTTATTTTCCCACTTTCCCAAATCACAGATTGATTTCTACTAAATAAATTAGGTCTCTATACACTTAGGAATTTGAATACTATAGTAATAATGGTATCACATATACTTAACGGCCAAGAGTTAACAGATTTCATTGCTTTTTAAATCCTGATAATATCTCTCAACATATGTTTAATTGATGAAACTGACATTCTGAAATTATGGTGAGAGTGGAGGAAAAAATGGACAAACACATGATAAAATAAAAGAAAATACAAATAATTCCACTTACTATACCTTTTAATGAGGGTTTGTATGAGATTGTAATGAGTTATATGAGCATAAATGAGATCAGGCTCATGAGTCAGTAGAATCCTCAGCTGATCTTAGCTCCAAGTATATTTAATAGCTGGAAGGAAAAACACATTCTTAATCTGACAGTTAATTCTATTGCTTTTAGTTACTTCTCTTGTTTAATATGGCCAAACACCACAAATGAATAGCTACGTTTCTCAAGCATACACACACGCACACACATACACACATACATTACATACTATTTGAATACTACAGAAAACCTGGATGGATCAGATTTTCTGAATTATTTTAATCTAGTGTGCTCATGAAGAAGGCAATGGCACCCCACTCCAGTATTCTTGCCTGGAAAATCCCATGGATGGAGGAATCTGATAGGCTGCAGTCCATGGGGTCGCTAAAAGTTGGACATGACTGAGCGACTTCACTTTCACTTTTCACTTTCATGCATTGGAGAAGGAAATGGCAGCCCACTCCAGTGTTCTTGCCTGGAGAATCCCAGGGACGGGGGAACCTGGTGGGCTGCCGTCTATGGGGTTGCACAGAGTTGGACACGACTGAAGTGACTTAGCAGCAGCAGCAGCAGCAGTGTGTTCGTATTCAAGAATAGTTTCTATTATAGGTGATTTTCACTTCAAGAGTTGAATTCTGAAATAAAAGCTTGTGTAAGATGTATTGGGCCTGGTGAGCTGAGACAAGTGCACATAAGCCCTGCAACACAGAGGACAAGCTCAGGGGGCTGAGAGAAGCCCACACACGTATCCGTGAACAGAGGACACAGTCAGGGAGTCGAGAAAATATCCACACAAGCCCCTACCTAGCAAGATTTGGCCTGCAGTGAAGGGTGGGACTAGGGAACAGAAGCACCGGCAAGGATTCCAGGGACAAGTTTTGGGCTGGCAGCAGTGAAAATATCCTGAGAGGGCCACTTTGAAATAGCTGTGGAAATAGACACATCTAGCACTGCCAAAGCCAAAAGGACTGCCCAAAGACACACTTAACCCATAGACACCCCAAAACCTACTACTGGACACTGCCCTGCCCTCCATAGAGACGAGATCCAGCTCCATCAACCAGAACACAGGCATAAGCTGCTGAACCAGGAAAACATCACAGGACACCAAAAACATCACATAATCCAGTCTCATCCATGGGGGCAGACTCCACAAGCAAGAAGAACTATGACCTTTAAAAGTTTTTTTTTTTTTTTAATAAATCAGTGTGTTTTCCTTCTTTATATTTCTATCTTCATGGGAGCCTTTTGCAGTGCTGTGGAGTTTTCCATTTTGTTTTTGTCAATTTTTTTCTCTTTTTTTCTTTTTCACCATTTTGTGTGTGTGTGATTTTTTTCTGATTTTGTTTTTGATGTATTTTACTGCTTTTCTTATAGCTGTTTGTTGGCTATTCCTGAATATATTTAAATCTTTTTCATATATGTCTATTTATCTTTGCTTTGTTATTTTTTATTTTCTCTCTCTCTCTTTTACCCTCTTTTCCACCCCTTTCTTCTCTCTTTTATCTCCCTTCTATTCTTTTTTCCTCTTTTTTCTTCTCCCATTTTTTCCTTCTTTCTTTTTTCACCAGGTAAGTTAAATTGTTGAACTCTCTTTGCTATATTCCCCAGCTGGCGCACTGCACAGGCTGCTTTCCAGATTGAACATTAGCTAGCTCTGCTTTTTATTGGTTAATATCACTTTGGGTTTCCCTGTTCACCAAGTCAATTACCTGCACTCTTTTCTTGAGAATATTTTGGTTACAACTGTGTGTAGAAGTGTGTGTATGTGTCTCATTATTTCTGTAATTATCTGCTTGATCTCCTCCCACTAGAAACACAGGCACAAGTCACCCCCAACAAGAAGTAAAGACAAACTGTTCAACCAACCTTTCCTGCCAAGGACAAAAACCAAAAAGAAGAAGGAATATAACCCTAAAGCCTGGGAAAAGGAGACCTCCAGAGGAGCAAGTTAGAAAAAAAAAAAAAAAAAGAAAGAAAGACAGAGAAATACAGCACAAATGAAAGAACAAGGCAGAAACTAACAAGACCAAATAAACAAAGACGAAATACGCAATCTACCTGAAAGAGAATTCAGAATACTGATAGTAAAGATGCTCCAAATACTTGGAAATTGAATGAAGAAAATGCACAAAACTATTAACACAGTTAATGCAATCACTGAGGACATAGAAGAAATAATAATCAAACATAGTTAAATAACACAATTACTGAAATTAAAAATACTCTAGAAGGAACTGACTGCAGAAAAACTGAGGCAGAGGAACAGAAAGCCAAGCACTGAAGAATTGATGCTTTTGAACTGTGGTGTTGGAGAAGACTCATGAGAGTCCCTTGGATGGCAAGGAGATCCAACCAGTCCATCCTAAAGGAAATCAGTCCTGAATATTCATTGGAAGGACTGATGCTGAACTTGAAACTCCAATATTTTGGCCACCTGACCCAAAGAACTGACTCAGTGGAAAAGACCCTGAATGCTGGGAAAGATCAAAGGCAGGAGGAGAAAGGGACAACAGAGGATGAGATGATTGGATGGCATCACCGACTTGATGGACATGAGATTGAGTAAGCTCTGGGAGTTGGTGATGGACAGGGAAGCCTGGTGTGCTGCAGTCCATGGGGTCACAAAGTGTCAGACATGACTGAGCGACTGAACTGAACTGAACTGAACTACATTTTATTTAACTCAGAGTAGCTTTTACTTTGAGTTAAATACGTTGTCAGAGCTGGGTTGTTGAATAGAGGAGTGACATCGTAGGACTTAGGATCCTAAATCATCGTTTTTGTCTGGGAACAAGGATAAAAGCTGGAAAATCAGTTAGTAGTCATTGTAATTGTCTAGGTGAGGATTGATGATATCTTACATTGGGATGATTTTATAGCTAATGAGAAAAAGTCAGTATTTCATAACAAGAATAATTTCCATGTACAGAAGAACTTGTCTAGGAGATAAGACTACTTGAATTGTGTTCTAAACTGCCCAAGCTGTTGAACAGGGATGAATTCTTGGTAAACTTTCAGGTAAGGCTGAGTCATGACTAGGCACTTTTAGTAAGCTCATGTATCAGATCATCAATGAACCTTAAGGAATAATTTCTCTGGCCAATGAATAATGGGACTTGATTGAACTAAGCATGTAAAGACTATGGTACATTTTCAACCCCATCTAAACCGCAAACTTTTCAACTCTGATTAACAGAAATTTCATCTTCCTGTTTATAAAATTTTGGGCATTTCTCCCTTAGTGATACACTCAGTGAATCTCTTTATTGTTTCCTTGCCTGGTAATTGAGCAAAGTCAGATTTAACTTTTAATTTTTCCATAAATTTATATGATACTTTATTCATATTTAGCTTTATAGTTATTTATTTACAACTATAGGAACATATTTTAAAAGTAGTGCTAAGAGGATTTCTTGATGAAATTGGATATGGTGTGAGGAAGATAGAGGAAATAAGATTTATGAGTTAGTTTTATTTTGTTTCAACATGCTTGCAACAAAAGCATAGTATAAAATAATTTAAAATATTTATATTTCAAGAAGGAAGCTTATGCATAAGGTTGTAGGAATACATATTAATCAAAATCAGATATAACTCTAACAAAGCAAGGTGAGTTCAGACAAGTGAATATAAATATTTATTAAACAGGTTCACTAATATTAATGAAAACAGCATTGTGCTCCTCATTTATGAATTCATCACTTCCTATCCATCTATCAAAAGTTTCTCCGTATGGTGTATTTTAGAGACTGAAATCATGGGCTCAGGAACAGCCTTATTGCTATGACAGAGTCATGTGTTGAAGCTGAGAATTCAGAAGAATGTAAATACAACTCAGATTTCTTAACGATAGAAAGGTCATAATATTATGTATTGGTGGTTTGATGGTTTAGTCGCTAAGTCGTGTCCAACTCTTGGCACCCCATGGACTGTAGCCTGCCAGGCTCCTCTGTCCATGGGATTTCCCAAGGCAAGAATACTGGAGTGGGTTGCAAATTTCTTCTCCAGAGGATCTTCCCAAACCAGAGAGCAAACCCAGGTCTCCTGCATTGACAGGTGGATTCTTTAGAGGTTGAGCCACCTATGCTCTGCTGGGCTGTGCTTAGGCTCTCAATCATGTCCCATTCTTTGTGACCCCATGGACTGTAGCTTGCCAGTCAACTCTGTCCTTGGGGATTCTCCAGGCTCTTGCTGGAGTGGGTTGTTATGCTCTCCTCCAGGAGATCTTCCCAACCCAGGGATCAAACCCAGGTCTTCCACATTGCAGGTAGATTCTTTACCAGCTGCACTACCAGGGAAACCAAGCCACCTATTACATAGGTCTTATTTAAGTTATAATTTAAGAAATACACACACACACACACACACACACACACAACCTCTTAGACAGCTCTTAGCCAGCTTAATCCTTGTCATTGTCAAGAAACAACTAACTCATTTGATATTTATGATATTAAAAACTAATCAAACATCAGAAGTAACACATTACTATTTAGAAATTTTATTTGAACTCATTTATGCCTTCACTTGCAAACCACCCCTACTATCCAAGGCTCTAGAATGTGCCCAACGTGCCATAATACAGTTATTCTGAATAGTGTCCCCAGAGACTTCTTCATTGTACACGTTTTAGCAATCTTGTTTCATGCCTTTGGGTATTTCCTGACCATTATGATGGCTATAAGTTGCTCAAGAATTTTTAGTGAAAAAAACTGCCCTCCTCCATATCATAAGCCTTCAGAGTGACTCACAGACTATTCTCCTGCAACAGAATTTCCCAGGCCTTGAGACACTGAAGCCATATTAAACTTCTTTTATTTCACTTTGGGACATGAAATCAGTAGTATGTAAGCATCCAGTACCATCATTTCATGGCAAATAGAAGGGGGGGGAAGTGGAAACAGTGACAGACTTTAATTTCTTGGGCTCCAAAATCACTGTGGACAGTGACTGCAGCCTCAAAATTGAGACACTTGCTTCTTGGAAGGAAAGCTATGACAAACCCAGACAGTGTATTGAAAAGCAGAAACATCACTTTGACAACAAAGGTCTGTATAGTCAAGGCCATGGTTTTTCCAGTAGTCATGTAGATATGTGAGATTTGGTCCAAAAAGAAGGTTGACTGCCAAAGAATTGGTGCTTTAGAACTGTTGTGTTGGAGAAGACTCTGCAAGGAGATCAAACCAGTCCATCCTAAAGGACATCAATCCTGAATATTCATTGGAGGGACTGATGCTGAAGCTGAGGCTCCAATAATTTGACTACCTGATAAGAGTGAATTCATTGGAAAAGACTCTGATGCTGGGAAAGATTGAAGGGAAAAAGGAGAAGGGGGCAGTAGTGGATGAGCTGTTTAGATAGTATCACAGACTCAGTGGACATGAGTTTGAGCAAACTCCAGAAGGTAGTGCTAGTGGTAAAGAATAGCCTGCCAAAGCAGGAGACCTAAGAGAGGCAGGCTTGATCCCTGGGTAGGGAAAATCCCTTCCCCCTGGAGAAGGAAATGTAACCCACTCCAGCATTCTTGCCTGGAAAAATCCTATGGACAGAGGAGCCTGGCAGGCTACAGTCCATGGGTTTGCAGAGTTGGACATGACTAAAGCGACTTAGCATAAATGCACCAGAAGATGGTGAAGGACAGGGAGCCTGGCATGCTGCAAGTCATGGGGTCCCAAAGAGTCAGACACAACTTAGCAACTGAACAGCAACAAAGATGACACAACCATCAGGTGTTTCTTGCTAAAATGTAAATTGTAATTACAAAAAATAGAGCCAAATCTGGCCCTTTTGCAGATCCCACCTCCAGGAGGACATGATATCTCTTACCTTCCATTCTTTATGAGATGCCTTAGTGCTGCTGGTTGAAAGTCCTCACCCAGACCTCTTGCTAGTCCTTTGGGATCAACTCACAAGGAGTCAGACATGACTGTGACTTAACAACAACAAAAAAAGTGAACCGCAGTAGAAATGTGTATAATTAATGGACAACAGTGCCATAATCATATGTGATAGACCCTGTTGAAGAACTAAGTTTCATTTCTTAACTGGATGAGATTCCCCTGATAAATTGGCAGTCAGCAAAATTTCCCAGACTTCAGACACTCATCTTAGCACTGGATGCCCTGGCAAAGAAACCAGCTTTGCCTGCAAATTTTTATAGATTTAAACCATTGCTGATGGTCTGGCTGTGTTAGTCTGTCTGGTCAGCTATATTAATTTCTTATCTAAGTTTGCAACCTGTGGGGTAGAGAATTCTGGAAATCTCTTGCCTTACAGATACACAATATCTAAATCTAGGTCACACAACTCTATACATTCTAACACAGCTATATAAGTCCTTATCAAGATGTCATTTATCCCCCTTGGAGTTCTAGGCATTTTTGATAGTCACTGAGCCTCTCATTCAACTTTCCAAAATATACCATGGTGAGCTCTCAAATAAGGTAGTCAATATGACTTTCACCTCCTGTACTCATCTCAGGATCCCAGCCTCATAGAGTATCATAAGGGCTTAAATAAATGAGTTCAAACTCAATTAAATGAAACATGGCATCTTTCAACCTTTCATCAAACAATATGGGTTAATGCTAATCAATTGTCTAGTTCTACTATTAATGTTGGACTATTTACAGTTTCCAAGCCCCATCACTCCTCTTCCCCTTTTCTCCCACACATTTTGACAAGCTGATAAGAAAGTCTGGTGGGATTATTATTATTATTATTATTTTTTTTTTTTTGGTGCTGGTGGGAATTTCACACCACAGAAGCCAAGATCCACGTAAAGGGAAACTTACTCTAATCTTATTCTAGTCTCACCACCCTAGAAACATAAAACCATAAGCTATCACCCCTTCCTGTTCTCTCAAGCTGTTTTTAGACAGGTTGGGGGCCTAGCCTGCTCTCCCCAGAAAGCCTTGCTATGTGGTTAATTTTAGGGCTTATTCTTCGTATTCATTGCTGCCTAGGTCATCATGATGAGAATATTTCTTAATGATGATGATTATCTCAATGTGTACACTGTTCATTACAAACCATCCTTCTTACGTTACCAGTTCAGAATTGAACCAGCATCATCTGGGGATAAAATGTTAACAATATCAAACAAAAATGAGGAGCAATTTTGGACTATGCTTATATATATATATATATGAAATTATTTGATTAAGTATAATAAATAATAGGAATTAACAGAGTTTTTATAGAAAAATTAAAAGTAAATATTAAATAGCCATAGGGCTTCCCTTGTAGCTCAGTAGGTAAAGAAGCCACCTGCAATGCAGGAATCTGCCTGCGATGCAGGCGACCTGGGTTTGATTCCTGGGTCTGGAAGATCCCCTGAAGAAGGATGGAAACCCACTCCAGTATTCTTGCCTGGAAAATCCCATGGATATAGGAGCCTGGCAGGCTACAGTCCATAAGGTCCCAAGAGTTGGACATGACTTAGCGACTACACCACCACAAGTAGCCATAACATTTTTATATATTATTGTTTATCCTAATGATTATATATAAATATGTAACATTTTCAAGATATTCTTTTATTGGGAAGAGGATAGAGTCACTGAACATTTTGGTTTTAGTGTTAACTCTATTAACTAGCTCAGTTTTAAAGAACATTAGTTGAAAAACTACCCAAATAACTTTTTGGGACATCATGAGAACATATAAGAAAAATAAATGTCTCTTTCATAAGTTTTATTTCACAAACAAGGTAGTGACTTCTGAGAGCATAAGTGGCATAGTTTATGTAGTTTATAACATATATTATAAATTTATATTTATTACATGTTTATTGTCAATAAAAAATTGCATTTAAAATGGCTTGCTCTTCTCATGATAAATTTTGTATTTAATCATTGTCAAAGTCAAGAATATGTTTTTAATCATTCATTATGCTTTGCACTCAGTCATGTCTCAGTCTTTTTGACCCTTTTGACTGTAGTCTGCCAGGCTCCTTTGTCCATGGGATTTCCCAGGCAAGAATACTGGAGTGGGTTGCCATCCTTCTTCAGGGGATCTTCCAGACCCAGGAATCAACCCAGGTCACCTGCATCGCAGGCGGATTGGGCTGCCACTTCCTCCTCTAGGGTATTTTCCTAACCCAATTATCATTACTTATACATATACTAAACTAATAATTAATGTTAACCACAGCCTAGTGTATATTTTCAAATTGGTCATTAGATAAAGATTACAATATTTGAAATAAAACTCAAGACAAAATAATGCTAAAAATAGAATCCCGGAAATTAGGATGAAATGCTAATTCTGAGAATCTGTGTAAAATTATAACAATCCTTCAGCCTCCTCCATAACACCACAGTGCCCTGAAAATCATAAAGCACAAATCCAACAGAAGAGTGAAATTAAACCAATTTCAAAAATACTTTAGAATGCACAGGAATAACTTTGCTTCTATGGGTAATAAGAATTAATTCTATGATTGAAATGAAGAAGAACATTCATGGGCTTTGCTAGCAGTAGTGAAGTTTTCCACTGTAGAAGTTGAAAAATATAACACGTTGATCAAAATCATGCATTCATTCATTTATTTGTTCATTCTTGCATCTATTGTTTTAATAAATACTGAATGAGAATTTCTTAAATACAAAACACTAGGCGAATGGCATCACCGACTGGATGGACATGAGTTTGGCTAAACTCCAGGAGTTGGTGATGGACAGGGAGGCCTGGCGTGCTGCGATTCATGGGGTCTCAAAGAGTTGGACACGACTGAGCGACTAAACTGAACTGAAATGAAGTGAGGAAAGTTTAAAAGGTGGAGGGGTTATAGATCTTTATCTCTAAGAAAAAACAAGCAAGTAAAAAAATATTTTACCATCGAATTGTTTTACAATCTACACATTCTTTTACAAAAATATTCCAGCTGTTGTAAGGGTTCTATCAATGCAGGGCTTCCCTTGTGGAGCGGCTGGTTAAGAATCCGCCTGCAATGCAGGAGACCTGAGTTCCATCCCTGGGCTGGGAAGATCCCCTGGAGAAGGGAAAGGCTACCAATTCCAGTATTCTGGCTTGGAAAATTCCATGGATTCTATAGTCCACGGGTCGCGAAGTGTCCGACAGGACTGAGCGACTTTCACTTTCACTTTAATCAATGTAGGGTAGTTATTATTCTTCCCATTCTATATAAAATGAAACTGCGGCTCTTGCAAAAAGGGTCCCATGTATAAATACACAGATAGTAGCAGCACTGAGAACCCCAAAACAATTTTTAACACCATGATATCATACCACGGAGTCTCACTTAAAACATTGCTTACATCAGGATCCCAGATATTTGCAAAGAGATAAATTATGCCTCTCGATAATTAAGGTGTATGCTTTGGCAGCCTCTCAATAGTCAAACAAGGCAGACTTTGTAGAGAAGAAATAGTCCATAATGCCTTTGCACCACAGGATCTTGTTTACAATTTCATATCCAATATATTAATTACTTACTTCATTTTATTGCAATCTGTAAATAAGGCCTTAAATATTAAAGTGCAACAATAGCTAGAAGTGTAGTTAATATTCGCCATATGGATGCCAGCTCATTCTTCTTCTTGTCAGCATTGAATTAAACACCAAAGTAATGTATTATTTATAACCTAAGGGAAAATCTCATACTGCTATACTTTTAGCAGTGTTTCCATTAACCAGCTAGGTGCTCTGTGGGATGATCTTGTGTGCAAACTCAACACCATCACACTTCCCTTGACACATTTTTTAAAAATTATTATTATTAATAATGAGACCCTATGAAAGAAAAAGCAAATATGTCCTGGAAGGAACTCACTGATTTTTTTCAAGAGCATAGTGATTGATTTCTTAAATTGTTTCTAGCATTAATCCAGAGACCATTCAGTGAAAAGCATTTTGTTTCAAGAAATTTTCCTTTTCATGGAGTTAATTTGCAATAAAATTCTTTTAACTTATTATCACTAAGACTAATAAATATAAAACACATTTTGTTTATATTAACATTCCCAACTAATATAAAAACTATGATATGATTTGAGGATAAGTAAACTCATCCCCACTAGTAATTCAATGGCTTTATGTTCTTCCTGAAAGAATTAAAATATAGTAACAAAATAGTGTCTTATAATTTCTGAAGACCTACTCCACCAATGATCACATGGAGCATCCAGACCATCTTGTGAAAGATGAAGTAGTCACATAACTATGCTCAAAGATTTTCTGAATAGCATAATAAATAGCTGTCAGAAATATTCCTCAAGATTGGTAACAATTGAAGAGTTCTTTCTAGTTACTTTTTCTTCTACTTTTTTGTCCCTTGCTCTCTATGACCTGAGCCTCCTTTGTTGCAACCAACTTTTTGGGGGGATATTTTTTAAATTCAAGTAGAGTTGATTCACAATATTTCAGATGTATAGCAAAATGATTGCTATGCATACATATGTATGTATATATATGCTGCTGCTGCTGCTGCTGCTAAGTCGCTTCACTTGTGTCCGACTCTGTGGGACCCCAGAGACAGCAGCCCACCAGGCTCCCCCATCCCTGGGATTCTCCAGGCAAAAACACTGGAGTGGGTTGCCATTTCCTTCTCCAATGCATGAAAGTGAAAAGTGAAAGTGACGTCATACAGTCGTGTCCAACTCCTAGTGACCCCATGGACCTCAGCCTACCAGGCTCCTCCATCCATAGGATTTTCCAGGCAGGAGTACTGGAGTGGGGTGCCATTGCCTTCTCCAGTATATATATGCATTCTTTTTCAAATTCTTTTCCATTATAAGTTATTACAAGATATTGAATATAGTTCTTTGTGCTATTCAGTAGGTTCTTATATATCTTATAGATAGTAGTATGTATCTGTTAATCACAAATTCTTAATTTATCCCTTCTCTCTTTTTCTCCTTTGGTAACCATAAGTTTGTCTTTATGTCTGTGAGTCTATTTCTGTGTTGTAAATAAGTTCATTTAAATCATTTTGTTTATATCCCACATATGATATTTTCCTTTCTCTTTCTTTTTTTTTTTTTACTTTAGTATGGTAATCTCTATAGTTCTATCCATGTTATTACAAATGACATTATTTCATTTTTTATGACTGAGTGATATTCTATTGTTTGTATATATATACACATATACACACATATATACATACCACATCTTCTTTATCTTCTCATCTGTTGATTGACACTGAGGTTGCTTCCATGTCTTGGCTATTGTAAATAGTGCTACAATGAATGTTGGGATGTATGTATCTTTTTGGATTAGAGTTTTCATCTCTTTTGGATATATGCCTAGTAGTGGTCGCACCAATTTACATTCCACCAACAATGTAGGAGGGCTCTCTTTTCTCCACACCCTCTGTAGCATTTATTATTTGTAGACATTTTAATGATAGCCATTCTGACTGGTGTGAGGTGATACCTCATTGTAATTTTTATTTGCATTTCTCTAATAATTAATGATACCGAGCATCTTTTCATGTACTTTTTGGTCATTTATCTGTCTTCATTGGAGAAATATCTATTTAGGTGTTCTTCCCATTTCCTTGATTTTTTTGTTTTTTATATTGAGCTATAAAAGTTGTTGTATATTTTGGAAATTAATCCCCTTAAGCTTCTCCTTTTCTCATCTTTAGTTTTTTTCCCTGAAAGCTATTCTGTATGAACTGAAAATTTCAAACTACTACCACCTCAAATTTATTTCTATTCATACAATGCCTCTTTTTATAAAAATGCATTTCTACAAATTCACATGTCCTGTTAATATTGTAACTGTACAAAGCTGTATTGGATATTTATTCCCAGGTGTTAAATATTCTTCTTGAAACCAAGTAAAAACAAAGAAAAAGAACTGACAAATCACATAGTCTAGGGGCTAAGAAATATTATTAAATAAATTATTGAACAAATGTTCCTTTTTATTTAATATTTTGTTATGTTTATAATGGGGAAATCATGGTCTTATAAACATACATGACTTAGGTTATTTGATTAATTTATTATCCCAAACCAGATTTTGTTAAAATCTTTGTTTGGTGGAGTAGGCAACATCACTTTCTTTCTTTTAGCCAGTGTCTTTAATATCCAACAATTCTTATTCACTTATCTATCAGGTTGACCATGGGTCAGACACTGAAGTCCTTGGTTACCAACTGTTACTAGAGAATAAACTGATTTCTAGTATAAAATAAAAATGTAAATAATGTGAGTATATTTTTGTTATTTTGTATATCATGTTATTTTGAAAAGATATTCATCCAAAGAGATGAACTCTATATATATGTATTTTGGTATAGAATGCCCCACATCTTTGTTTTTTCTTTTTTTTCCCCCTCCACTACAACTATCCAACACATCCTGACAGAAATGTTAAAAAACATATTTATTTATGAGACAAATTTTTAAATGCTAATATAGTGATTAATATTAAGCAAATACATTAAATATCTTCTCCATTGTCACTTAAGTATAACTTACAATTGTTTTCTAGTCAATATCAGACGATGACATTGAGTGAAATTTCCCTCATCTTGTTCCCTTTATCACATACTATTTTTCATTTGCTTTGGAGTTCACTCTAGGTGAACTCTTTTCCTATGAAACCATGACCATAATAGTAATTGAAAGTGTAATGAAACCAGGTACACTAATATAAATATTACAATAAGATGCAAAAATGTGAATTTGAAATATGAAGTTGCAAAAGTGTCCTTGCTTTCATGATCTTTTTCCGTTTTATGATAATTGCATGTTCTATAGACACCTTTGAATACATAGCATTTTCTTGTGGAGGATGAAATAAAGCTATTTGTTTTTCAAGAGTCTTCCAGTTAATCCTCAAGTAAATATACAATCCAATAAAGTCATTCCTACAATGAATATTTATTTGACAACTGAGAAAAACTATTCCAGGTATAGAGGAATAAATACATGAATGAAACAGAAAAAAAAAAAAAAAAAAAACCTTACCTGAACTATTTCTTTGTAGGATGGAAGAATTATATAAAATATTTAATTTAAATATTATATATTATTTTATTCAGTGGTAGTTGCTATGGGAACAAAATATAAGAAAAGGAGATGGAGACTGGGAGATCTGTAACTTTAAAATTTTCAGGGTAAGTATCATTAGCAAAGAAGTAAGGGGTGAGGGAGCCAACCAGTGGCTATGGGATGAGATTATTCTGCAATGAGGGGCCAGAGACCAACAAGTGCAAAGGCATCAGAAAGAGATCATGTTTTTATGCCCAAGGCACAGCTTGAAGATCAGCCTGGCTGGTTGGGAGCAAGCCAATAGAAAAGTAATAGATGAGTTTAGAGAGGTAATCTAGGGGACACATCTTTAAGCATTTTGAAGGCATTGGTTTTTATTCTGAGTGATATAGCATACTACTAGAAAGTTGAAGTAGAGGAATGGCATTATAGGTCTTAGTTTTTAATCAGAACCATTCTGGATGTGCAGAGGGAGCTATGGGAGAACGAGACAGGCAAGCTAAAAGCTTGTTGCCACATTCCAGCTCTGAGAGAGTGGTCACCAAGGAAAGGGTGAGCACTGAGTTCAATTCATTTCAGTTGCTCAGTCGTGTCTGACTCTTTGTCACCCCATGAATTGCAGCATGCCAGGCCTCCCTGCCCATCACCAACTCCCAGAGTTCACTCAAACTCATGTCCATCGAGTCGGTGATGCCATCCAGCCATCTCATCCTCTGCCGTCTCCTTCTCCTCCTGCCCCTAATCCCTCCCAGCATCAGAGTTTTTTCCAATGAGTCAACTCCGCATGAGGTGGCCAAAGTATTGGAGCACTGAGTAAAGATGTGTATACACAGAAAAGGCTCCACACTATGGTGACAGATTTTATGGGAGGGGAGAATGAGAGAATAGGAAGACTCAAAACATCTCCAATCTTGTTGGCCTAAGTAAATACAATGTTGGAATGCCCATTTTATGAAATGGGGAAATTGCAGGAGAAATAAATGTGGGACGTACATTTTAATGAGCATAGTGTTTGTGATGCCTTAGTGGTGATGTCAAGAGGGGATACAGAATATGGGCCAAGAGTTCAGAGGCGGTAACTAGATTGGTGAAAATATTGAGAGAGTAGTAAATGCTACTGATGCCTCAGATATTTGCCTTACATTTACAATATGCAAGCAAATTCACCTAATTTCAGACTGTAGGCAGCCATGATTTTCTGCCTTCAGTTCTTTGGTGGCTGGAAGGAGAAGATCTGACTGGTCAAAATTGCTGGGAAAAGAATATCCTCTTGGAGGAGCCCTCCACTAAAGATTGACAGTTCAAGGTGGATACATATTCTTGTGTCTCACCCATTTGGTGGGACAACCCAGACATACATTCTTCCCTGATTTTTATGGTCCTTCAGTGTGATTTTAAGCTCTTATTTCTACTGTAAACTTGTTTAATAACATTTATTTACCTCCATTAGTTTCCTGACTGAACTTCTCTGGTGGCTCAGATAGTAAAGAATCTGCTTGCAATGCAAGAGATCTGGGTTTCATCTCTGGGTCGGGAAGATCCCCTGGAGGAAAGCATGGCAACCCACTCCAGTATTCTTGCCTGGAGAATCCCCATGGACAGATGAGCCTGGTGGGTTACAGTCCATGGGATCACAAAGTGAGACACAACTGAGCAACTAAGCACACACAATTTCCTGACTAACTTCCCTATTTGCCTAATAGTGTCATGTAAGATTTTTTTCCCCAGATATACTACTTGCATGCATGCATGCATGAATCACTTCAGTCATGTTTGACTCTTTGCAACCCTATGGACAGAGAAGACTCCACTGTCCGTGGGATTCTCCAGACAAGAATAATGAAGTGGATTGCCATGGTCTCTTCCAGGGAATCTTCCTGACTCAGAGATTGAACCCAGATCTCCTTCACTGCAGGCAGATTCTTTACCACTAGTGCTACCAGGGAAGTTCCAAACTACTTGCTCTTGAATCCTAACATCAGGTTCTCTTTCTTAGGGAACCAGTGCTAAGTATGCTATGTCCCTGAAGTTGTGTCCGACTCTTTGAGACCCTATGGACTGTAGCTCACCAGGCTTCTCTGTCCATGCAGTCTCCAGGCAAGAATAGTGGAGTGGGCTGCCATTTCCTCCTCCAGGCGATCTTCCCGACCCAAGGATCAAATCTGCTTCTCTTTCCTCTCCTGTATTGGCAGGCGGGTTCTTTACCACTAATACCACCTGGGAAGCCATAAAGACACTGTCTACTGTAAAGATAGCATTAATACTAGGAGACTAAAGTAAAAAACATTAAGTAATAAATGTAGACAGGAAAAAATATCAGTGTCTGAAATGTGAGGACTATAGAATTAATTAACTGAAAAAGTAAGGGCGAATCAGCAAAGGAGAGAGACTATTAGCCAGAAACAACATCAGGAGTCTGTAATATCCAAGAAGCCAAATAAGAAAATTCTTCAAGATCAATGGAATTAGTTTTGAGACATGCATCTGGCTAGTCAAATAAGCTGATGCCTGTTAGTTGCTGAATTTTACGGTTTGAGGATTGAGGATCATTAGATTTGTTAGCATGTTAGAGACAAAAGACAGTAACTAGGAGAATTCTAATCACTCAGTCATGTCCAGCTCTTTGTGACCCTATGGACTGTAGCTTGCCAGGCTCCTCTGTCCATGGAATTCTACAGGCAAGAATACTGGAGATCCCCTTCTCCAGGGGATCTTCCCAACCTAGGTATGAAACTCAAATCTCCCACATTGCAAGCAGATTCTTTACCAGCTGAGTCACCAGAGAAGCCCAAGAATACCTGAGTGGGTAGACTATCCCTTCTCCAGGGGATCTTCACAACCCAGGAATTGAACCAGGGTCCCCTGCATTGCAAGTGGATTCCTTACCAGCTGAGCTACCAGGGAAGTCCAAAGAAAACAGGAGGAGAGGAATTGGAGACAGTGAACATACATAAAATTTGGAGGAATTTGAATGTTAAAGGAACCAAATAGATGGTGTTGGTGGCTATAGGGGGTAGTGGAGACAGGAGAGTTTATTTTTAAGATAAGGCAACATATTATCATTTTATGCTGTTGCAAATTAAGAGAAGAAAGAAAGAAATGAATCAGAAGAAAGAAATCAAGAAGAAAGAAAATTTGTAACGAAATACAAAGCTCCTTGCTCCTCTTCAGTATGGAAGACATAAGACCTAGTCTATAAGGAAATAGATCAGCATTAGGTAGGAGGACACACATTTATCATAGAAGATAGGGAAAATTATCTGGATATATATGCTCATGGATGGGTAGGCATATGCGAGCACCTTGAAAAAATTCTCTTCTGAACTCATTATTTGGAGTTCTTACTTTTAGGCATCATGTCATCTGTAAATAAGTTTAATGTTTTCCTCTTCAACCCGAATGTTTTTATTCACTTGTAGGCCTCATTGCTCCAGCTAGAAACTTGTAGTACTTTGTTGAGTACGAATAGTGAAAGCGGATGTACTTGACTTGTTCTCAAGCATTCACTCTTTCCCTATTAAGTGTGAGGTTAGTGTAATTTTTATAGACGTTCTTTACTAACTTGAGTTAACTCCTCTCTGTTCTTAACTTGGTGAGTTTTTTTTTTTTTTTTTTCAGTAGATGTTGAGCTTTGTCAGATGATTTGTTTTTGAGATCATTGATGCAATTGTATAATTTTTTTCTTTAGTTTATTGATATGGTGAATTCCATTGATTTTTCAACTGTTGAACCAGTCTTGTATTCAAGGAATAAATCCTACCCTATCATGCTATACAAACTTCTTTATACATGACTGAATTCAGTTAGCTGGTTTGTTGAGAATGTTTACATCTATATTCATAAGGATGCTAAGCTCTAATTTTCTTTCTTCTGCCTTTGGCTGATTTTGGTATCTGGGTAATGCTGTCCACATAGAATGAACTGGGAAATGTTTATCCTCTTCTGAATTTTGGAAAAGTTTGTAATGAGCTGGTATTAATTTTTCTTGAAATATATCCAGAATACATCAGTAAAGTTATCTAGACCTGACTTTTCCTCTATCGCAAATTTTCAGATTATATTTCTTTCTGTCTCTAGTCATAACCATCCACTGTCATTGGTTAAACAACCATTAATTTCTATGGATGTAATTTTCTATTATTTCTCTATGTGTCTATTTATAAATATTAAAATATGTATCAAAATGTCTCACTGAATTTTAGTTAAAATATTTATCTTATTTATCAATATTTGTTCTGATTCTCTAATTACTTGTCTTTGTTTTGTAAATGTCATTTAAAATCCGCATTTAAGCATAAATATTTTTTGTTTATCTCCCACATTATGCTTGCCTTTAATAAATTTTATTTTGTAATTGAGACATAGAGTATATGTCATAAAATTCACCCTTTTAAAGTGTACAGTGTCAGTTATTTTATTTACAAGGCTGTGTGTTTGCTTGGATATCTTGGTAATAATGGCCTCATAGAATGACTTATTTCCTTATTTTTTAAAGCATTTGTGTGAATTGGTCTTGCTATTTATTAAAATGTTTGGTAGAATTCATCATCTATACTTGGGTTTTCCTCTGTGAGAATGATGCCTATTTGCTCTCTGTTATGAAAATCCATTTTCCTGTACGTAAATTGCTTTAAAAACAAAGTCTGTTAATTTTTAAAATAATTCTTGGACATTTAAAAAATTCATAAATTACAAAAAAGTTTTCAATGAAAGTTATAATTTCTTAATCTAGATACGTTGTCCTCCTCTTCAGAGGCAGTCTGGGTATGATTTCTTTTTAAGCAGTTTTGAAGATCTCTGCAAGTAAAAATATATGTAGCTGCATATTTTTCACACAAAATGCTACCAACCTTGTTGTAAAGCTTGCTTTTCTATTTAGCTACATCCCTTGGAGGACAGTCCTCATCAGCATGTGTAGATCTACCTAATTTTAAATAGATGTGGCATGATTATTTGAACCAATTTCCTGTGCTTTTGCCAATTTTTGCTAGTATAACTCTTAACATTTAGTATTTGGGTAAGTTTCAGTATGAGCATTAGAAAAGACATCTGTTCAGTGGTTACAAGTGCAGCCAGTGCTATCTGGCTTTGGATCCTGCTTTTCCCACTTACTATTGAACTGTGTGGCTTTATCCAGTTCCTACCTGTCTTCATGTTTCAATTTCCTTATCTGCAAGATACCACCTGTCTCATAGGCAGGATGTAAGTGTTAAATACCCTGTTATATAAAAAGTTTATAGGCTATTGTCAGGTATCTGCATAGATCTGTGTGTATGTGGGTGTATTTTTTAGTTATAGCATCTAAAAAACATATATACGTGATTATTTTTCCTAAAGACTATTTATCCCTGCATTTTTTTTTTTGACAAATCTTAATTGATTTAGAAGATGACTACAGGTTTAAACCTAGGTTGTTGTTTTTTTTAATTTGTTTCTTCTTTCTTTCTTCTTATTTTACCTGCTGCTTTTGTGTAATGTTCTGGAGGAGAAAGAGAAAAATTGTGTTCAGGCCACTTCATATATATATATATATATATATATATACACACACACATATAAATAAATGTATACATATATATGTATATATATATATACACATATAAATATACATATATATAAATGTATACATATATATATATAAAGTTATATATATAATATATCATATATATGCAGAAGCCACAGGAGACACAGTTTCGATCCCTGGGTTGAGAAGATCCCCCAGAGGAGAGAGAGTATGGCAATCCACTCTAGTGTTCTTGCCTGGAGAATCCCATGGACAGTGGAACCTGGTGGGCTACAGTCCATAGGCTTGCAAAGAGTCACATACAATTGAAGCGACTTACCACACAAGCACCCATATACATATACACAAGTACTTTTAAGGAATAAAATAAGTTAATATCAGTCATTACTTCATAACAAAAGATTGTGCTTTTATCTTGCATACCTTAATTAATTTAGAATGCAGTTATCTTTTGATGAATATGAAGATCATTTGTATGTATGTATTCATGCAAAACTCCATCAATATTTATTAAATGTGGTTTATAAGGGCTCAAAATGGAAGCTATTATTACTACCTCTTCGTTGTGCACCTTTGGCCTTTTCAAACTTTAGTAAAATTTTTACAATTATATGTTACTTCTTGAAAATAGAAAGTAGGAAAGTGATCATAAACTCAAATATCAACATTTGAAGGATTTTCTTATTTTCACTTGACTACTGTTAATCCAAATAGTTTTTTCTTTTTGATTTGTTTGTTTGTTCTTTCTTTTTCTCCCTAACCCAAGTAAGTTACATATAGTAATAAGAAGTATATCCTTTGAAAACAGGACGCACACCACTAACCTCTCTTCTAAAGGGCTAGGGTTAGAAATAAGGTATTAATTTAGTGCTTTTCCCCTCTTATTATCTTGGCATGTTCTTCCACATCTGAACATAGTTTGAGTGAATGGTTTAACTTTATCTCACCATATAGTCAATTAATTATCAATTGACTATATAAAATAAAAACTTATTAATATAAGGCACGAGCTTATTCAAAGTACTTTGAAGATCTTAGATAGTTTGAAAACTATATTAATAAATTACTCTTGTTACCAAATTAGTACCATATACTTACCAATGGATCCTAAGGTAACAAATGGAAAAATCTTGTTAACACAATTAATACTAAATAAGGGACATAAAAGTATTTTGAGCTTTATAATAGGATGGCTTGATTAGAAAGAAAGAGAACTAACTAGGGTGGACTGGGGCAAAGGTCTCAGTCAAAGGATAAAATTCTTCAAGGCAGTGAAGGTTTTCAGAGTCCATATATTTTAACTGATTTTTTGATTTACTTTAGACTAATAGCTTTCTTCTTTCTTCACTTGTAATTTCGACATAAAAAAGGACTGTAGTTTTGAACTCCTGAGGATAAAAAAGTTGACCTTTAGGACTTATCTGATAGATACATAATCTGGTAGTAACTCTCATTTGTATAGTTATTACTTGCCTAACAAATGTCAAACATTGTAGCAAATATATGACTTAATTGTTCTTATTATAGTTTAAAAGCTAAATCTAACATAAAGGTAAGTTTACTTTGAACTATCTATTTTTTATCATTATATAAGAGTAAAAACTGGTTTAGAAAATAAATATTAGAAAAAGCTAAGGTTTTCCTTTTTTAAATTTAGGTTAAAATCATAAGAAATGTGTTTGGTTTTGGTATCAAATCTTTGGAAAAGTATGGCCAGATAATTTATTTAAGGAAGCCATTTATCTTAGTAGATTTAAGTCTGAAATGAAAGGGTTTTGAAATGTTTCATTCTAGTGCTATCTAGGTGGCAAAATGCTGGGTATCAGATTTCTTAATTTTTCTGGGGGATTGCTTTTGTAAAGTAAAATATATTTTTTCATCCCAAAGGAATAGCTCATTTTAATGTCATCTTACTGACTACCATCTTAACTTTATGATTAAGTTGTTGTTGTTCAGTCGTTAAGTCATGTCTGACATTTTGTGATCCTATGGACTGCAGCACTCCAGGATTCCCTGTCCTTCACTATCTCCTGGAGTTTGCTCAAGTTCATCTCTGAGTCAGTAATGTCATCCAACCATTTCATCCTCTGTCTTACTTTTCTCCTCCTGCCTTCAATCTTTCCCAGTATCAGTGTCTTTTCCAATGAGGCAGTGCTTCACATCAGGTGGCCAAAGTACTGGAGTTTCAGCTTCAGCATCAGCCCTTCTAATGAATATTCAGGGTTGATTTCCTTCGGAGAAGGCAATGGCACCCCACTTCAGTACTCTTGCCTGGAAAATCCCATGGACAGAGGAGCCTGGTAGGCTGCAGTCCATGGTGTTGCTAGGAGTCGGACACGACTGAGCGACTTCCCTTTCACTTTCCACTTTCATGCATTGGAGAAGGAAATGGCAACCCACTCCAGTGTTCTTGCCTGGAGAATCCCAGGGATGGGGGAGCCTAGTGGGCTGCCGTCCACAGGGTGGCACAGAGTCAGACACGACTGACGTGACTTAGCAGCAGGTTTGTTGTCCTTGCTGTCCAAGGGACTCTCAAGAGTCTTGTCAATCATCACAATTTGATAACAGTTGAGTGGAATTGTAAAGAAGAAAAAAAAATAGATAATTATGTTATTTCCAGTTCACTAAACACATGTACTTATGCTGAAATCTTGGGGGAAATTGAAGAGAATTTTTTGAGCGCTGCTGCGGCTGCTAAGTCACTTCAGTCATGTCCGATTCTGTGCTACCCCATAGACAGCAGCCCACAAGGCTCCCCCGTCCCTGGGATTCTCCAGGCAAGAACACTGGAGTGGGTTGCCATTTCCTTCTCCAATGCATGAAAATGAAAAGTGAATTCACTCAGTCGTGTCCGACTCTTAGTGACCCCATGGACTGCAGCCCACCAGGCTCCTTTGTCCAAGGGGTTTTCCAGGCAAGAGTGCTGGAGTGGGGTGCCATCGCCTTCTCCATTTTTGAGTAGCAAATAGCAAATAATAGGTTATCATTAATATACCTTTCAATTATTTAAATTAATTGTTTTATCTGACTAGCATTTAATTTACAAATTTTATATGTGTGCCTTTGAGTTAGAAAAGGAAGACTGAACACATATGATTATTCATTCTAAGCCCCTGGTAATCAGCTAAAATAGTAAATGAAAAGAATTACAAAGACCAGAAAACAGGATGAGAGGCTGTGGCAGATGAGACTTAAATATTTATCAGAATGAAAGATGATGAAAGAGTTAATCAGCGAGAAGAATGAAGTCACAATGGAAAATATCTGTAGAGAGAGGCTGTACAAGAAAAAGCTCCGTTCTTCAGAACTCTGGAAAAAGTGAAACTCAACAGATAAGGGGGAAAGTGAAATGAAGAATTGCTATAATCACTAAATATTTAAAAGAACCAACATACATTTTCACAATATATTTTTGTTGATGTGATGTTCTTGGCATGGAGTATTGCTCTGAGCCAGTCTGCCATTGGTCAAAATGGGAAACCCTCTGTGGTATTCTAATGGCACCCCACTCCAGTACTCTTGCCTAGAAAATCCCATGGACGGAGGAGCCTGGTAGGCTGCAGTCCATGGGGTCACTGAGGGTCAGACACAACTGAGTGACTTCACTCTTCACTTTCATGCATTGGAGAAGGAAATGGCAACCCACTCCAGTGTTCTTGCCTGGAGAATCCCAGGGACGGGGGAGCCTGGTGGGCTGCCATCTATGGGGTCGCACAGAGTCGGACACGACTGAAGTGACTTAGCAGTAGCAGCTGTGGTATTCTCTCTGATTCTTTCTCAAATTGGTGGAGTACTGAAGTATTTTAAAAGGTTAGCTCTTTTAAAACAAGAAATAAATGCAGAAACCTGAGCTGTTTAATTCTTTTTAATGCTTGCCACTGCCTTCCCCCACTCTGCCATGTTAATAAAATAATCACAAATGGCAAATTGTATCAGTAGTAATTTCCACTGAACAAGCTCAGCATGCTGTTTAGAATAAATTAACTCCTGGATCGCTTGTTTCTGGAGTGTAAGAAAGTTAATTGCTAGGACTTTTTCTATTTTAAACCTATTTGAAAACTTAAAAAAACAATTAAAAACAATACAACTAATAATTCTTTTAAACACCAAAGTAATTTTCTAGGAATTGAGCTTTCTCATGCCAAAATCTCCCACACTTACAAAGTTGTAAAATATGTACTGACTTCAGCAATTGTAATTATGTATCATGAGGCTCAAAAATAAACTATATCATTTCTTGATCTACGTTTAAGTTAATAATATGATTTTCATAATAAACTTTCATAATCAATTCTTATGCAAACTTGATTTTGTTGTTCAGGTGCTAAGTTGTGTCCAACTGTTTGCAACCCCAGGGACTGCTGCATGCCAGGCTCCTCTCTCCTGCACTCTCTTGGAGTTTGCTCAAATTCATGTCCATTGAGTTGGTGATGCTATCTAATCATGTCATCCTCTGCCACCCCCTTTTCCTTTCGCCTTCAATCTTTTCCAATATCAGGGTCTTTTGCACTTAGTCAGCCCTTTGCATCACGTGGCCAAAGTTTGGAACTTCAGCTTCAGTGTCAGTTCTTCCATTGAATATTCAGAATTGATTTACAATTGACTGCTTTCTTCTCCTTGCATTTCAAGGGATTCTTAAGTCTTCTCCAACAACACAATTCAAAAGAATCAATTCTTTGGCACCCAGCCTTCTTTATGGTCCAACTCTCACATCTGTGTGTGACTACCAGGAAAACCATAACTTTGACTATATGAACTTTTGTCAGCAAAGAGATGTTTCTGTTTTTAATACGCTGGCTAGGATTGTCATAGCTTTCCTTCCAAGGAGAAAGCAAATAAGTGTTTCCAATTTTGTTATGAAAACCTTTTTTGATCTACTATTTATTGCAGGTGTTTTGTCTTGTTTTATTACAGCATTTAAAATTAGATGAATTTAATAAATATTTCATTAGAAACATCCAGTTCAGTTCAGTTTCGTCGCTCAGTCGTGTCCGACTCTTCGCGACCCCATGAATCGCAGCACGCCAGGCCTCCCTGTCCATCACCAACTCCCGGAGTTCACTCAGACTCACGTCCATCGAGTCAGTGATGCCATCCAGCCATCTCATCCTCTGTCGTCCCCTTCTCCTCCTGCCCCCAATCCCTCCCAGCATCAGAGTCTTTTCCAATGAGTCAACTCTTCGCATGAGGTGGCCAAAGTACTGGAGTTTCAGCTTTAGCATCATTCCTTCCAAAGAAATCCCAGGGCTGATCTCCTTCAGAATGGACTGGTTGGATCTCCTTGCAGACCAAGGGACTCTCAAGAGTCTTCTCCAACACCACAGTTCAAAAGCATCAATTCTTTGGCACTCAGCTTTATTCACAGTCCAACTCTCACATCCAAAAATGACCACTGGAAAAACCATAGCCTTGACTAGATGGACCTTTGTTGGCAAAGTAATGTCTCTGCTTTTCAATATGTTATCTAGGTTGGTCATAACTTTCCTTCAAAGGAGTAAGTGTCTTTTAATTTCATGGCTGCAGTCCCCATCTGCAGTGATTTTGGAGCCCCCAAAAGTAAAGTCTGACACTGTTTCCCCTGTTTTCCCATCTATTTCCCATGAAGTGATGGGACCGGATGCCATGATCTTAGTTTTCTGAATGTTGGGTTTTAAGCCAAGTTTTTCACTCTCCTCTTTCACCTTCATCAAGAGGCTTTTGAGTTCCTCTTCACTTTCTGCCATAAGGGTGGTGTCATCTGCATATCTGAGGTTATTGATCTTTCTCCCGGCAATCTTGATTCCAGCTTGTGCTTCTTCCAGTCCAGCGTTTCTCATGATGTACTCTGCATAGAAGTTAAATGAACAGGGTGACAATATACAGCCTTGATGTACTCCTTTTCCTATTTGGAACCAGTCTGTTGTTCCATGTCCAGTTCTAACTGTTGCTTCCTGACCTGCATACAAATTTCTCAAGAGGCAGGTCAGGTGGTCTGGTATTCCCATCTCTTTCAGAATTTTTCACAGTTTATTGTGATCCACACTGTCAAAGGCTTTGGCATAATCAATAAAGCAGAAATAGATGTTTTTCTGGAACTCTCTTGCTTTTTCGATGATCCAGCAGATGTAATTCTCTTTCATAACAACATCAGGTATCCTATAAGATTTACATTTTAATTATTTTATGAAAAATAATAATTATCAAAACATTCTAATCAGGTGGCTCAATTTTGTTAAGTTCAAATATCTTTACAAAGCAAAATATTTCATTCCACAGCCATTCTACATACATTTAAACTTTATTTTCAATTTTGCATGCCTTTGCTGGAGGGTCACCATGGAAATTTAGGCATCTTTTTCTAGTACAGTTGTCTCAAATTCTAAGTGCAAGACAAATGTTTTCAGATATGCTATGTTGTTTTTCCAATTACCTCCCTTATTTCATGTTGTACTGATAAGGTAATTCCCATATATTTCAAAGATAGCAACTAGAAAATTATGTGTCTATGCCTAAACTTTCAAGAAAAAAAATTCAAGATGAAAATTATATATCACCCAACTTTTCAAATTTTTTAGAAAATCCCATTTGAAAGATAGACATGGGGATACTAGAAAGGATTCATAGTTTACATGTCGTGGTACTGATTTTTATAATGATTTAATCAATCTGTGGAGAAGGAAATGGCAATCAACTCCAGTAATCTTTGCTAGGAAATCCCATGGACAGAGGAGCCTGGTGGGCTACAGTCCATGGAATCGCAAGAGGCAGACACAGCTTAGCAACTGAACCATCACTGACACCAATTAATCTTAGTCTCTTTTGGAGTTTAAATTTGATAACATATTCCTCACATTATTTTTCTCTCTCTCCTCTTTCTCTCACTTCTGCCTTTCCCCAATCTCTCACATTTTAATGAAAGAGTAATATTGAAAAAAGATAAATATATTCATGTTAATAATGCATACTTTTACAATCTATTATGCCAAATAATTACTTCATATTCTTCAAAAATATGCAACTAATTAGTGGCAAAATTGAGAAGAAAAAAAAATCTATGAAATTGTAAGGATAATTTAAGTTCCCAATAAATAGAAAGTGCCATGCTTTGGTTAATAAAACAAGTTCTATGAATTTCATTTTCTGCATTTCTACTAAATTTGTAAGTGTATAAAAGCTCAAGTGAATCTTAGAATAGAAATAAATTAGCAACTGTTGCAGAGACCTGAATCCTATATCAGTCAGAAGCTTGGGTGAAGGTTTAAGTTATACCAATTTGAATGACTACTGTGGGCTAGTTAACTGGCTGACCTTATTCCCTTGCTAATGATGCAGCTGTGAAATGCATGTGATTCTACACCAACTCAATTAGCTTTTTTCTTGCTGCAGATTAAACTTTTTATTATATTCATCCAATTATATATTTTTTGTTTCCCTTGAGATTTGTGAAAATATTAATTCACTTTTCTTAAATTACTCCATCTATATATACTGTATTTTGTAGGAAGTTTCTTTAGCATAGACTCTAAAATCCTGATGTAGAGATTAAAAAAAAAAATCTTGATAATCAAAGTATGTAACAATTTCATATGAGATCTTGTACATAGTGCAAATAACAAATTTATCTCTATTAAACTGTCAAATTGTGCTGTTATGTAAAATATCATTTACATGATAGCAATAGTTCATTTTCCTTATCACCCACATAGCATTTGTATGTATAGATGTTGGGGGCCGGCGTGAGGCACTCCGCCTATGGCAAAGGTCATGAGGAAGGAGGCTCAACATACGCAAAGGCGGGATCGAGCCTCAGGAGTCCCCCTGGAAATCCTCGAGCATCTACCCCCATAACCAGAGCCTGCCTATTTTACTACTTTGTGCTCTCACCTACACCTCTGACTTTATGGGGGGCTGTCCCCCACCACCTCTTTCAGAGAAGGAGTTAACTTAGAGCTCCAGTTAATAATAATTCCTGGGCGTGACAGGAGTGTTTCAACTTACAAACTCCTCTGAAGGTTCTCTAGCCTGCCTGACAGGCTTGTCCGGCCACATGTGATTGCTCACAGCCTCCCAACCGTGAGAGGCATGAGATGCTTTAAACCTTCTAAAAACAGGTTCTTTACAGAAGTTAGAAAATTATTAGTATAAGTATAGTGCGCTGATTAAAAATTGTATTGATGAAGGGTTTTTCATTTGTTGAGCCAATGTTTGTTGCTGAGACTCCACATCCCCTGCCCTTACACACATTAATGAATATATAGAAGAAATAAGTATTAACCTTTGATATAAATTACGTTAGACCTTAGGCCAAGTAAATTCTTTCCTTAACTAAAACCCACTACACCCTCACCCTATAGGAATGTAACTTTATTTGAGTGACATCTGTTTTAAGAATAATCACCCTTGGAGAAATAAGTGTCCTGGTTGACTAACCACTGTCACAAGGAGAGGGTCATAAATTGTCAGCAGGCCCCCCTGGCCAGAAGATGATGTAACACCCCTAAGATCTCTGTATACATTTGTATGAAGCACCTGACTTTAATAAAAGTCAGGACTGCTGTCCCCGTGTGACTTTTGTATAACATCTCAGTGTATAAAAACAGACTCTGGAAAATAAAGAATTGGGATCAGTTCCTTGAAAGACTGGTCTCCCCATGTCTCTCTCTCTCTCAAATTCTGGGTGAGTCTCCATCTGGAGCGCGGAGCCTGCCATGCTTATTAATTATGCCTGGGCTTCTGAGATCCGACCAGGGAGGCCTCAGTGTCTCCTCTCCTTCGGGAGAATGGAAGGACGCTTATGGCCTACGTAAGTGGTGCAAGCTTCTTGTCTTGAAGTTTTATTGGTCTCCCGCATAAACCAAGCTACTCAGCCTCTTTTCTCCACTGAATTTTTCTACTGAGCTATCCTCATTCTATTACTCTTTATATCTTTAATGAATATTTAAATAGTCGCTGACACCGTCTCCCCTTCGAATACCCTGGATCAGCCGGGGCTGGACCCCGGCATATAAATATATAAAAGCATTTTCACAGGACTAATAATCAGATCAGATGCTCAGTCGTGTCCGACTCTTTGTGACCCCATGAATCGCAGCACGCCAGGCCTCCCTGTCCATCACCAACTCCTGGAGTTGACTCAGACTCACGTCCATCGAGTCAGTGATGCCATCCAGCCATCTCATCCTCTGTCGTCCCCTTCTCCTCTTGTCCCCAATCCCTCCCAGCATCAGAGTCTTTTCCAATGAGTCAGCTCTTTGCATGAGGTGGCCAAAGTACTGGAGTTTCAGCTTTAGCATCATTCCTTCCAAAGAAATCCCAGGGCTGATCTCCTTCAGAATGGACAGGTTGGATCTCCTTGCAGTCCAAGGGACTCTCAAGAGTCTTCTCCAACACCACAGTTCAAAAGCATCAATTCTTCGGCGCTCAGCCTTCTTCACAGTCCAACTCTCACATCCATACATGACCACAGGAAAAACCATAGCCTTGACTAGACGAACCTTTGTTGGCAAAGTAATGTCTGTGCTTTTGAATATGCTATCTAGGTTGGTCATAACTTTCCTTCCAAGGAGTAAGCATCTTTTAATTTCATGGCTGCAGTCACCATCTGTAGTGATTTTGGAGCCCAGAAAAATAAATCTGACACTGTTTCTACTGTTTCCCCATCTATTTCCCATGAAGTGATGGGACCGGATGCCATGATCTTTGTTTTCTGAATGTTGTACATTGCTTAAATATAAGATACCAAAGACAAAACTCAATAAAAGTATCTTTATACAGACTTACATTGTACACAGCAGTCTAATTTTTGGCAGGAAAAAAAAAAAAAGGCAGCAAACCTAACATGGTAACTTAAGATGGCTTTTAAAGGGACCATTTATAGAATTATGTACAAGCAAGGTATCGCATCCTGTGGATAGTGCTTAACAGGAAGCCATTAATAAACCAAATCTGAAGCAGCAAGGGATGAAAGAGGTTACCAGAATCTGGAAGGACCTGCATGAAGAAGCGCAGTTACTATGACTGTAATGGCCTGATAGGAGAAAGCATGGAAAACCTTCTATCTCTCTTTTTTTCCCTCTCTATCATCTTCTAATCCCCTACTAGTGCCTCCCATTGGCCCAATCTAACTGAAAACTAGACAGACATTGGGTGATACACTCTATAGGAGTCAGTCTACAGGATGCTGGACATTGATCAGAATGAACAAGAGTAGAGAGAGAATCTGAAAGAGTAAATAGAGATTACTTAACACAATATTGATTTAAAAACATACATGAAGAAGACTGGCTTCTTTTTAAAGAGATTATTTGATATAAAATCTCCTATCAATAGCAGTTCTATTGCCATATATTTTTGGAGTATGAACTACAATTCAAATGAGCTACAACTTCAGAGTTGTTTATATATGTCAAGCAAGAAAGTAAATCTCTTAAACTCAGTTAATTCTTATGAGATTATTTTATATAAAAGGTATTTTGACAGAATCCACATACCCCACAATCTTCACAGCTATAATGAACAAGCTGAATTTGACAAGGTGAAATGTAACATGTAAATTCTGTTGGTCAGACTGAAGAAACTACAAGCTCAAAGCACAGTAGGGTACTTAGCAGGAATAAAGGTAAGATATTCTCAGTAAGTTCTGCCCATGGTCAGTCAGCAGCTGGGGATTCAACAAAAGCTTGTGGTTGTTTGATATGGAAATCAAGTCCAGAGTTAGAGGCAGTGTCTTGGGATATAGTGTTCCTCTTCATTTTGGCTTCATAGTGATATACTAAACATCCACTGTCCAGGTACTTCAGCTCTTTATATGATGACTTATTCCAAATGTTAATTCTATGAGTCTTAAAAAACATGGTGAAATAAACTTTTTGAAATTATAAGTCACCTGACTCCCCAAGGATCTATTGAACAAGTGCCATAAATAAATCACTGTACTAGAGAAAGTGAATATAAAAGTAGGTATTTATAGCTAATGCCTGTAGGTAATAGTGCAAAATTAATGACTGGCATATGCTTAGAATGTACTCTGAATCAGTACTATCTTTAGCACATTTTGTGTATTACGCAATTGTTACAGTGAGCCTAATAAATAGGTATTCTAGCATTCCCAGTGCTAGAAACTGGCCTAGAGAGGAAAGTACCTGGCTCAAAATCACAGATCTCACCAGGAATCTAGCATCAGAACCCATGTTGTCACCACTATGTTATACTGTACCCCACCAGGGCTAGTAATTCTAAAACAGACTAAGTCAAATTGTTGGTATGTTGAACTAGAAGTGCTTTCTGTGAGATTAGAATTCTAATATGATTTTTGAAATATGAAGTAGACAATGAGGGTCTTATCCTGACTCTTCTACAATTCCTTCCCATACTATATCGTTTTGAAAACTCAGTCTTCCCACTGCTTTTATTTGGTGAGAGAAGAAAGTTCTATACTTACCCTGGTTGTTCTGAACCCAAATCAGGTCATCGGCAATGCAGTAAAAATCATTATCCTCAAATCTGTGTTCTCAGCCTAAGCTTAACTGCTGAGCTCCATGTTAAGACCCTCAGGACTCCACATTTTGATGTCTCAATAGTTCTTCATTTTCAGCATGTCTCGAACTGAAATACCAGCAGCTTCCTCAAACCTACTCATAGTTCACAACTATAACAATGACTGCCACTATTACTACTTTTTATACAAGTAATAAAAAGGCATAGAGTAAAATTCCATTAAATCAGAATCTGTGTCTATTAGTCTCATTTCTGTATTTATACCATTCAGCTTAGATCCTGAAATATATTCTGTATGTATTGAAAAACGTTTACCGAAATAAAAATAGAAGAATGCATAAAAGATGAAAGAAACAATGTATGCCAAAAATATTAATAACTAATATACATTTCACATACCTAATAAATGGTTTTACCACTCAAGTTTCTTCTCAGCAACCCATAGAAGTCAACTGAGTGCTTTGACTCACAACACCTCTTTTTAACCCCATGCCTGCTTAAAAATATGTGGTGTAGTTTGCTTTCTTGCTATACTGTACACAGATCAGTAACTTAGAAAGAGTTCAAAGAAGTCTGGATGAGATGACACCTCTGGAACCTTTACACTTGACATATTGCCCACTTTGTCTTCAGTATCCCAAAGAAGCATTGAGATACTAGGAGACACAGGTGGCTGACAACACCAATGTAATGCCGTTCTGTAGGATATACCTTAATACAGAGTTTGGCATATCAGTTAAAACCCAATTCTTGATAGGTAACTAATTTCATATGAGTTTTTTTCTGATATTCAGTCGCTTATTATCTATCGGAGTCCAAGAACAAGCCAGAAGCAGTTTCTGAAAAGAACAGATCCTTTTTTTTCTTTTTTTAAATTAAAAAACAGTATTGCTTTTCTGCCAGAACGTAGGCACCTGAACTATGACTAGTCTGTTATTCTATTGCAATTTACTGCAGATTTCACACTTATACAACACAGCTCTTTGCCACATATAATTTGAGAATTGGATCCAATAGGTCATAAGAGGCAGTTAGTGATAAAGTTCTTTGTATTGTAGCCTGATATATTTAAATGCATTTTTATTACCCTGGGAACGATTCAACTCCTTAAATGGATTAGAGCTGCACAAACATCATGAACATTCCTTTTAAAATCAGTGAGAATGATTCCTTTTTCTTAGTGGCAGGAGAGTCAGAGTACAAAGTGTTGCACCATGCTTTTAACTTTGGCTTGAGCATTCAGTCTCCAACTTGGTAGCAGGTCCATTCATGTTCTTGGGGTGTACCTACATTATCTGTCATGCATGTCCCCAACCAAAACAGCTGGAGAGTCTATTTTTTTGTCTATTCTGCTCCAAGATGTCATCTGTAAAGGGAATCCTATGTTGTTCAGTTCAGTTGCTAAGTCGTGCCCAACTTTTTGCAACCACATGGACTGCACCACACCAGACTTCCCTGTCCTTCACTATCTTCTGGAATTTGCTCAAATTCGTGCCCATCGAGTCGGTGATGCCACCCACCCATCTTGTCCTCTGTCATCCCCTTCTCTTTATGCCCTCAATCTTTCCCAGCATCACGGTATTTTCCAGTGTATGGAAAAGTTTGCTAAAAACCAAGTTCAATAAACATTAAAGAAAAAAAAAACCTGCCAAAATTAAGCACCTCAGAATATTGTTGCTGTCCAGTTATTCCTCACCACCTCTTCCACTGGATAACTGTGGTCTGGACACTTGCCACCTTCCTGCTGAGTTCCATTTCCCCTTGACACTTTGTGTTAGCCCATTAGATTCTCCATTCTGTTGATTCTGCTATCAAAAATATCTAAATGTCATCCTGTTTTTGCTTCTTTTACTCAAGATGCAGTCCTCACTGGTGGGACAGAGGGGCAATGTGACTGGTGAGTTTAGATTACTGGCTGCCAAAGGGAAAGGGAGGGGATTATCCACGTGTCTTCAGCTTCCATAGCAGATGGCTTGGTTGGCTTACACTTTTATTGAGATTTCTCCCAAATCAAAAGGGTAGCCAAAACAGAAAAAAAAAAAAAAAAAGTCCAATGAACCTGTTAAATAACATGTGAAAAATACAGGAGGTAAAAGATTGAAGTTGAACATAAAATTAGCAATAACAGATCTTTACTGGGCCGATGTCATCAAAGTAGTATATTTTATGAATTAATTTTTTTTTAGTTTTAATATGACAATCATTCGTTTACTTTTTAATGGCTTATGCTACATATATTTAAAATATGTTAACAGAAGTGATATTCTCCATGAATTTTGGTATATAACCAAGTAATAAACAAGGACAGGAAATCCTAGCTTTAGGATCTATGAGAATAAAGAAACTAATGAGGCCTTTATGCAACCAACAGTATATATCTGTTGGTTATATACACACAATGCCAACAGCAAGTGAGTCCTTAGCACATTCTTGGTATAGTCAGTGGGTAAATGGGCACTATACTCATGATCCTCTCTAAAACTTGACAAGGTGTCTTGTTACAATTTAACCAATGAAAAGGTAAGTAAATCTGCATAAACTCACATAAAAGCGGGTAGATTAGAAACTGACATTAGTCTTTCAGATCCAAATGAAACTTTACCCTGATATATGTCTGTATTTGATGACAATATTTGTCTAAACTACTTAATCCCCAATGTTTAGTGTTAGGATTCAGGAGACAGAGGAAGAATAATGCTACAACTAGTATTTCCTCACATTCTTCCTTTTTGGGGGACCTCAATGAAAGTGAAACAAAACTAATATAAAGATATGCTGCTGTTTTTAAATACAATGAATGGCAATTTTTACTTTTTAGAAAATATTATTAACTATTTTAGTGTATTTTTATTATGCCTACAAAAAAGGTAAGTTAGTGAGAAATCTTTTAGTATAAGCATAGAGAAGGATGTTACATCTTTCTACCGCTATGATAAGATCTGTGTATCCAACTGAAGAAAAATCCCAGTTTTGCCTTTACTTTCTCTGATTTGGTTGCATATAATAAAATTCTTGTGAAAAAGAAGAATAATTTTTGCAACATAAGAAAACCAAGTTTTATTAGGTGTTTGAAGTATTCTACTCCAAGCACAAAATGATCTTGGAAGATAATTATCACCTAAGTATTAAATTTTAATAGTTGTATTCTTAAAATTTTTTGCTTGATGAGACAAAAATGAAATTTGTTTATAAAAAGTATATAAGTGATAATATTCATAGAATCATTATATTAAAATAACAGAAGTTTGATTTAACAAACAGTAATTTAGAAAAAAGAATTCAACCAGAAATTAAAATTTGAGAAAATAAATTTTGAGAAAATAAAATTTGAGAAAATAAGAACAGTTATCTAAAAGAGGAATGAAAATAATAATGGCATGGACATATGCAGAAATAAATGAAGCTTTATTTACTCATTCATTAAAATTAATATTTATTCAGTGTTTGTTTTCCAGGAGACGCTACTCTGGGTGCTGGAGGTAAGGTGCTAAAATTCAGACAAAGACAGTCACTGACCTCAGTGAGCTTACATTCTAAGCCTCAGTGAGCTTACATTCTCAGGTAGAATAAATTAAAAACCCAAGTAAGCAAACACAAAATTAAGCTAATTTCACATAGAAAATACTGAGACATAAATAAAGCTGGATATAGTAAGGGGCTTGCCAGGTGACTCAGCTATAAAGAATCCACCTGTAGTATAGGAGATGTGGATACAATCCCTGGGTCGGGAAGATCCCCTGGAGGAGGAAATGGCAAAACACTCCAATATTCTGGCTGGGAAAAATACATGGACAGAGGAGCCTGGTGGGCTTCAGTCCATGGGGTCACAGAGAGTCAGACACAACTGAGCACACATAGTTGAGAAAGACTTAAGAAAATTTGCGATTAGGAATAGGCAGCCATGAGGTGATTTAGAAGCAATATGTTGCATATTTGGACAATGGTGGTTATAGTGATAATACATCCATACTGGGTGTCAGGAATGAAAGGTGAGTGGTGGGAGACAAGGTCGTTGAAGAAGAAGACCTCATATCCCATGTGATTGTGTAGGCAGGTTATGGTAGGACATTACAAATTCACTCTAATTATAAGGAAATCTTTGGCAAACTTGGTTCAGGGTATTCACAATCTGAATAAGTTACTTTGGCTGCTCTATGAAAACTCATGTACTCAAGATGGACAATAGAGTAATAAGGAAAACCAGGAAGAAGACTACTCATGGTACCCATGTGAGGTAGTGCCTTAATCCAGCATAACAGTTGTAGAGGTATTGGAATTCAGTCAAATGCTGTGAGACTTTGAGAAAAGAGATTTCTGGTCATTTATATATGAAAAGAAAGAAGGAAACAAACACCAATGGTTTTAAGCTGAGAAAAAATGTGATGCTATTACATGAGAAATACTGAAATAGAACAATTTTTGGAGTGAATCAAGACTTGGGGCTCTAATGTTTGGAACCTCTGGGACATCCAAGTGGACATATTATTCAAATATTTGGACATATAAGCCAGAGAAGAGTATGTAACAGACATATTAATATTTTTATTAATTTAGGAATTGTTACTATGTACATATAGTTAAAGTCATGCAACTATATTAGAGATCACATCAATGTATGAGACACTGAGTTAAAAGTCTGAATTATATCCCCAGATATTATAGTATAGTTTGCTATTTTGGACAAGGTAACTATAATTCAGTTCAATTCAGCTCAGTTCAGTTGCTCAGTCATGTCTGACTCTGCGACCCCATGGACTGCAGCACGCCAGGCCTCCCTGTCCATCATCAACTCCCAGAGTTTACTCAAATTCATGTCCATTGAGTCGGTGATGCCATCCAACCATCTCATCCTCTGTCATTCCTTTCTCCTCTCATCTTCAATCTCTCCAAGCATCATGGTCTTTTCAAATGAGTCACTTCTTCGCATCAGGTGGCCAAAGTATTGGAGTTTCAGCTTCAACAATAATAATTCAGTGATGAGCAAACAAATAATATAGTAAGTTTTACATATGTTGAGAATTAATATAATTGCAACAAATTTCTATTTTTCCTCTGTAAATTTCAAGATTATATATTTAATGTAACAGTTTTAAAGATCATTATATATATATATATATATATATATATATATATAATGGACAGGTAGATAGAAATAAAGCTCTATTTGGATTCAGTCAAACATAAATGTCTATAATTGTCCAGAGGGAATGTTTTTTTCATTATCACATAATGAGATGCTATAATTCCTACATGTTACTGATTCATAATCCAGGTCTTCCCTGGTGGTCAGCTGGTAAAGAATCCACCTGCAATGTGGGAGACCTGGGTATGATCCCTGGGTTGGGAAGATACTCTGGAGACAAGAAAGGCTACCCACTTCAGTTTTCTGGCCTAGAGAACTTCATGGACTGTATAGTCCATGGAGTCGCAAGGAGTCTGACACCAATGAGCAACTTTCATTTTCATACTTTTAATCCATCCAAACTGTGTCTGTGAAGTCCAACCAAAACAACAGGGGAGGACACATACAAATGTAAATTCTGTTAGCACAAATTCTTAGGCTTAAAAATGATCTAGGAATCATCCAATCAAAGTATATTATTATACAATTTAAGCAGCTGAGATTCAGAGAAGAACTAACTTAAAAAAAAAAAAATACGGGCTAAAAGGTGAGAATATAATGATGAGTAAAGAATGCCTGGGCTTCCCAGGTGGCACTAGTGGTAAAGAATCTGCCTGCCAATGCAGGAGACATAAGAGACAAAGGTTTGATCCCTGGGTCAGGAAGATCCCCTGGAGGAGGGCATGGCAACCCACTCTCGTATTGCCTGGAGAATCCCATGGACAAAGGAGCTTCGTGGGCTATGATCCTTAGGGTCACAAAGATCAGACACAACAGAAGTGACTCAGCATGCATGCAAAGAGTAAGTCTGGTCTGGGATTGCACAAATAAGAGTCAAAGGAATTAAAAACCAGAACTCGGTGCACTCTGCATGTGTATTTTCAGTGTTATAACAGGTTTGTATTGGATTGTCCCCCTGCACTCCCCACAGTCTTTAGTTGGGTGGATCCTATACCCGGTGCTCTTTCAAACTGCTTTGGTCCTCACGTCAATGTGACAGTCCTTATAGTTGCGAACGATGAAATGGAAACACTGCCAACCAGGGAATTGTCAATCTATATGGGAATGGTGAAACTAGTATCGAAGGATTTTATTAAGTAGTTTTTTATTCATCTTAATTCATAGTTATAGAATGTACATGCCAAGTCGCTTCAGTCATGTCCAACTCTTTGCGACTCTGTGAACTGTAGCCTGGCAGGCTCCTTTCTTTCTGTGCGATTCTACAGGCAAGGATTCTGGAGTGGGTTGCCATGCCCTCCTCCAAGGGATCATCTCAACCCAGGGAATGAACCCATGCCACTTACCTCTCCTGCATTGGCAGGTAGGTTCTTTATCACTAGGGCTACATGGGAAGCCCCAATAATAGAACCTTTCCCCCCAGTTCCTCAATTGAAAAAGTTGTTGTTACATTTTCTTTGTCTTAGATGCCACCAACAATCTGACAATATTATAGAATTTTCAAACACTTTCATCAGCATGTGGGCAAAGAATAGCTAAATGACATGATATACCATATACAGGTGTGTGTGTGTGTGTATATATATATATTGGACTTTGATTTGACAATCATAAAACAACACACAATGCCCAAATCTCTAGACAAGCACTGTAGCCCCTGTAATCAAGATGGTCTGTCAAGTATGAATTCTATAGGACACATTTCCTGGATAAATGTTCAGAACCATCCTTTATAACCAGATCAAAGCATAGTAGATTCTTTATACAATGGCTTCTCTGTTTTCATTATGAAAATGGAATACTTATCCCAGTATGGTCTTATTTGTTCTCTCTCTGTACAACATTCACGTGAGATGCAACTTTTAGTTTAGGAAATAGGAAAAGGAAATATGACTGTTCCATTTACATTGTGCTAAGGGATGCATATGTCTTTTAATTCAGAAAATTGTTCCACTCCAAAATTCTTCGCCCAGTGGATAACATATTTTACTAAAATCTTCTACTTTTGACTATATGCACTCTTTCTACTTCTTAAAGTAATATTTTAAAGCAGACACATAGTAGAAATGTAAAAACTAATTACACGAAATGAAGAATTTGATCTGTTATGAGGCACTGATAATTATAAAAAGAAAAGCAAAGATTTTAAAGGTCAAGGAAGCAGCCATCTGCTTAACAACCTGACCATCTGTTAAAAATATTTCAAGGCCAGTTAAAAGCTCACAAGGCTCTAACGGCCACACAGAAAGATGTCTTCTATGTTCATCTGTATCTGAATTCATGTTATAAAGCACAGACTGTGTGAGCACTAGTATCATTCATTTTTAAAATCAATTTAAATGTGCCTTGTTAATTATAAAGAGTACCTAGCTTCTTTTAATTAAATTCCTATGAAGAGGCATTAAAGTTAAGTGAAGAAATCATTTTAATTTGCACATTCATTGTGATGAAAAACAGTGTATACTATCTGTGATATTTTTTATTAAATTGGATGTTTTCAAATGTCTGCATTTAATTTCTATGCAATCCTGTCTTTTAATTTTCATTATTAAAATGTGTATAACACATTTTAAAAAGCTCTTAAATGGAAACTGAATTATTCTGATAGCAAAATTTTAAAAATTACCTTTCATTCATTATTAAAATATATATTAATATAAGATACTTTTAAAGCATTAAAATAAAAAACTGAGTTACTCTGCTAGATAAATTTTAAAAAGCAACCCTCTCATTCATTCTGGATAAGGGAATGGCAACCCACCACAATATTCTTGCCTGGAGTATCCTATGAATAGAAGAACCTGCAGGTTACAGTCTGGGGTCACAAAGAGTAGGACACGATTGAGCGACTAATACTACTCATTCATTCCCTCCCAGTATAATCTTTCAAAGAAAATAACAGTTTAAACTCTAATATATGTGTGTGTGGGGGGGGCTAGTATTGTGAATGGCTGGATTTGAAATTATAGATGGTTTTGAAACATCTTGAAAACTTTAAGAATTTTTATTCAAAAATAAGATTCAGTCATTCATTTATACATCTTTAAATTTTAATTAAAAATGCATTTCTACACATTTCCTAAATTGATTCCCAATATGTCTAAAGTTTATTTATCTCTTTAAAATATGACTTTTCTCCAATTATTTAGTCCAATTATTTATTGATGCTTTATGATATTTATGTTTCATTTGATGGTGAACTAGTCTAATAAATAAGCTTAATGAATTATTGCACAGTCGTTAGCTCCTAGGTGAATCTTAGATTTTGCAAACAACAGAATTACTCCATCTGAAAGTGTCTTTCAGCATGAGCAAGTTTTAAGCACTAAGTTGGCAATGGATGAAGTTCTGGACTTTGAGGATGCAGGAGTGAGCAAAGGATGAGGTTCTTATTTGCATGGAAATAACATTCAAACATTAAAAATGTAGAAAACAGATTTTTTTTTTCAGAAATGACCTTGCTATATCAACATTGTATATGTTTCAGAATTGTCTTATTAAGCTCCATGAATTACTGTGCTGTGGACCCCATGGACTATATTGACTACATTTACATTGAATACACAATGAGTGCATATTTCACGTTATGTATTGTTCCAGTTATATATAATATGGCCTATGTCTCTCAAATTACATCTATTATAATGTATTTTGATAAAGGTTTATAATTTTATTTGATAGAAGTCTTACAACTTGCGTTATATTCTAGCAAGTAAAACAATATAGCAAGAAACATGTATCTCTGAAGTGGTGATTTTATATATTTTGATTAAGTATTTGTCATACTTAATTTGTGAAAATCTTTGAATGTTTCTGTGGCAGATAGGTAGTGGTAGTAAGCAACTTAAATTTATATTTTATTTTCAGGAAAGACTTTACGTAAATGTGTATATATTTAGATATAAAAATATATAAGAAAATAATGAGGAACAAAGTTATTTTAAGAAAATGTATTAGGAAAATGAAAGTCTACTGCCAGTTAAGTGTAGGAAATAAGTTATTTAGGAGAACATTACTTTAAATAAATAAATATTTATTTATTTGTGCCGAGTTGCAGCATGTGGTATCTAGTTCCCTGACCACGGATTGAACCCAGATGCCCTGCAGTAGGAGCATGAAGTCTTAGTCACTGGACCACCAGGGAAGTCCCAGAACATTAAGTTAAGGAAAAAAAAAAATGATATGCATCTGGGAATGTATAAACACACATTTATCTATTTTTGCATTATTAAAATGTATTAATTTGATGAAAAAATGTATAGGCATACATTTGAGATGATAATCTTGAGATGATAATCTCTAGATGATAATCTCAAGGCTCTTTGCAAAAAGTAAGAGCTGACAAAGCATGTTTATGACCTAAGAGTGACACTGTCACAGGTGATTAAGACTTATAAGATGAGCTCATGCCTATAATTTGAAACTTCTTTGAGCAACAGATAGCTTTTATTTGTGTGGAACTGCTGAGAAGTAATTGGTTCTACTTATAGCAAAAGCAAGTTCAGCAGTTTGAGGTTTCTTGTTTGTTTTTTTCCCCCTTTCCGTAACTGATGTACAGTTTATCTCTGCTCAGCTGAGAGAAATGAAAAAAAGATCTGACTCAGCATGTGTGCTTAGATTCATTAGCGTTATAAACTAAAAAAGGGGGAAAATCCAAACCTTTTCTCCTCTACTCTCCACTTAAAAATACAAATGATATAAAATAGGGATATTTCCAAAGTATGCTACAGGAAACCAGAAAAAAAAAAAAACGTAGTCTTTATTAAGCTAAATTCTTCCTAGAATTAATGCAATGGTTTATAATAAGATCTCTTATTTCATTAAGATCTAGGTAATATTTGGGGAAATTTCAATTCATCTAGAGAGCATTTTAGAAAATACTATTCCTGGGGCAAGTCCTCAGAGATTATAGTTTAATTGGTCTGTTATGAGGACTGTATTTCTATGAACTGCCAATGCATTTCTACTGCATAGCCTAAGATCAGAACCATGATTGTTAACATATCCCCTTACTGTTCTGACTAATTTTGAAAGTCATTAATTTCCTTATGCCACTGGGGCATTAGAGTGAGCTGTAGATTATCTAAACCCACATGCCTAATCTCTGATAATGAATAAGTAAAAGACTATTTGTCTTTGGATTCAGAATTTGAGATTCCTATTCAAACAGAGACGTGAGAAGGAGCCTTTGTGTAAAAGCAATTGTATGATTGATCTAACTTCCAGTTCTGAATAAGTCTTACTGTCAGCAGTTTGAAACACACTTTGATGAGGAGAGGAAGCCATAGATCATCTATAAAATTGTTATCAGTCCTATTGAGCATACTTGCTCCCTGATGAGATCCGCTTTCCTTCTCATTCTGGGTAAAATGGAGTATGTGGGAGAAGAATCACCATTCTACCCCCTCTGCAGAAGCACAATTTCCCCTGTATCATCTGTATATTCTTCAGACAAGGTTAACTGGATACAAGGAAAATGTTTAAAAGAACCTCAAATTCTGGGAATCCTAGAAGTATTGATAGAAATAGTATCCACGTCATGAGCTGAGAAATGACTATAAGAATATGATGAGAGAGAAAACATTTTCTCTTTTAAACTATGAGAAAGGCTTAGAAAACAAAGATAAGAGTATTTTCCTCTAAACATGATGGAAATGAGTATATTGTCTGGTATTTCTTGCATATTTCCATACTCGTGTTGCAGTGGACATGGACAGTCCGTTTTCCCAGAACCCATCTTGAATATACAAATACAATTCAGAGAACACACAGATCTTCATTGAAGTAGTTGTTTATCCCTTCCCTCCAGCCATGTGGGCTTATCAGGGACTGCTGGCCATACTATATACTACAGTATTCTAGCCACATGGCCTAGGACCCAAACCAATGTGCTTAGAATCTCTGGACTAACAGTAAGCAGTCAGGCACATGTAGGCAGGCTATTACTTCACTCCAGGGATTGCTAATCCCTAGGCATACTCTTGCCTAGTTTGTGAGTTATCAACCATGATTCTATTACTTGATTCTATTATTTGCAACCCAAAGTTTCCTGACCACTGGGTACTAAAAATGCATGGCGCTATTTAATTCTACATTTACATCTATGATAAAGAGGATAAGAAAAAGAATCATGGCTTTGTCATTTACTAGCTGTAAGACTTTTAAGAAAGATGTTTATTAGTAATTACTTGTAAGCCTATATGACTCCATCTCTAGAATAGCAGTTGTATCAGCACTTTCTTCATGATATTATTGTGAGACTTAGATGGAATTGTGCACTTAATGAACACAGACCAGCATATTAAAATATGTAAAACCATTAGTAATTTTATAATTCACAGATCTTTTAGTTCAGTAATATAGTCCTGATTTCACACATAAAAAGACACATTCAAAGAAGTTAATTTGTCCAATGGTATAATAATGTATAAATGGTTAGAAATTAAAACTGTACTTGGCAAGTGCAATTTCAATGTCTATACATTTTGCGTATAATTTGAACTAAAGCATGGATGTAGACAAATTAATGTAAACACATTGTTGTTGTTCAGTTGCCAAGTCATGTCTCTTTGCGACCCCAAGGACTGCAACACACCAGGTTTCTCTGTCCTTTACTATAGTCAGTGTTGCCATCCAACCATCTCATCCTCTGTCGCCCCCTTCTCCTCTTGCCCTCAATCTTTCCCAGCTTCAGGGTTTTTTCCAATGAGTCAGCTCTTCACATCAGGTGGCCAAAGTATTGGAGTTTCAGCTTCAACATCAGTCCTTCCAATGAACACCCAGGACTGATTTCCTTTAGGATGGACTGGTTGGATCTCCTTGCTGTCTAAGGCACTCTCAAGAGTCTTCTCCAGCACAACAGTTTGAAAACATTAGTTCTTTCGTGTTCAGCCTTCTTTACGGTCCAATTCTTACTTCCATACATATAGAAAGTAGCAAATCACTCGTGCCATTGTACACAAATACGCAGTAACAATTTCTAAATGTTTATGTCACTTCTTTCCCTATGAAGAGATAGAACAGTTCCAATTGCTTTATTTCCTCACCAACACGGGATTTTCAGCTCCCATCCCACCTCACCACACACATCACATGTTCCAACGATTGTGCAGGCACACACATGTTAAGTTTAATTTTTCTTCTCACTTGTTCATGGTCATTTTAACTATCCTTGTTGGTGGACCACCATTTCAAGAGTCTTGGCCCTTTCATGTAAGAAACATGTATTCCAAATATTTTTTTTCACTCTTCATTGTTTACTTTTAATTTCCCTAACAGTGTAATTTTATGAACAGAAGTTCTTAATTTTAGTATTCAATTTTTATCTTTTTTTTTTATTTTTGGTGCCTTATTTAAGAAATCTTTGTCAGTTCTATAATCAGAAGGCATTCATTTTCTTTAAATATCTACAATTTATTATTTTATATTTCATATTTTGTCCCATGGTGTATTGGGTTTAATGTTTTCAGTCTATGTGTGTGCTGTGGTATCAAGTATCTTTGCATTAATATGGATTTATAATTAATCTAGATACACTTATTGGTGAGATTATTCTTCTTCACAGTTGTTCAGTATCCCCTTTTTTCAATAAGTCAAGGACTTACATCAGTATGGGTCTATTTATGAACTAGTTAGTCTGACTTTAAAAAATATTTTACCTATTTTTGTGCCAATGTATACTCTCTTAATTACTGCTGATTTATATTGTCTTAATATATGTCAGTGTACATCATATCCAGCATAGTTCTTTTTTATAGACTTACCTAAGATATTATCCTGTGGATCATAACCAAATCTCTTCTACCTGCATAGGAAACCCTGGATCACAATATTAAATAGATACTGATTAGACTGATATAATTTAATTACCAGAACCAAAGACCTTCAGCATCATTAAACTCCTACAATAAGTCTAAAATATCAGAAGCACAAGCTGAGGGAGAAAACAAACACATTTTTCTTTAATTGCACTTTTAAAAAGCCATGTCACTAAAATTAATTTTGTTTATCATATGATACATCAGAAATTTAATTTTTAGAAAGTGAAAGAAAGCTTTAATACTTTCACCTACCATAATTTGATATTTGAATTCCACAAGAGTAGATGCATTCTCTAGTTTACTCTGTATCTCATATGGTTAGAGTGGAAAACAGAACAGGTGCTCTATAAATATTTGTTCAAAAATGAATAAACATCTAGTAAATTTTTAAAATATATTTTTTCATTTCATTTATGTCCTTATGTATATAAAAACTTACCAAATGAATATGCAAAACTGCTTATTTATTTTATAGATGCACAAGTGCTATTTAATGGAGAAGGCAATGGCACCCCACTCCAGTACTCTTGCCTGGAAAATCCCATGGACAGAGGAGCCTGGTGGGCTGCAGTCCATGGAGTCCCTAAGAGTTGGACACAACTGAGTGACTTCACTTTCACTTTTCACTTTCATGCATTGGAGAAGGAAATGGAAACTCACTCCAGTGTTCTTGCCTGGAGAATCCCAGGGACGGGGGAGCCTGGTGGGCTGCCATCAATAGGGTCTCACGGAGTCAGACACAACTGAAACAACTTAGCAGCAGCAGCAGCTATTTAATGACAAGAATTCTTACAGTACATGGCTCTAATAGTTATGTAACACAGTGTGTAGATTGAGTGAATGATTTCCCTGAGGCATACACAAATATGATTCATACTCTGTAGGATGCTAACTTCAGTCTTCCTAGAGTGTATAATGAAATGCAGAAGATGCAAATTATAATTTCAATTACATCATCAGATAGGGAAATGGGAGGGGACCCTAATTACAATACATTTTGGTTTTAAAATGCTTGCATATATATGTGTGAGTATGTGTGTGTATTAGGCAGAAATGGTCCTCCCAAATATGTCCATAACTTAATTTCTGGAACATGTGAATAAATGACTTCTTTTGGCAAAGGTACTTTGAATGAACTTAAAAGACAGGATGCATTACCCTGGATTATCCAGTTAGGCCCAGATTAAGTACATAATCTCTTAAAAGCAGAGAACTTTCTCCTTCTGGAGGCAAGAGAGATGATGCTGAAAGGAAATGACTTGCTGTTGCTAAACTCAAAGATGAAGGAGGCATGAGTCAGGAAATCAAATAGTCTCTAAAAGTTTAAAATGACTCCCAGCAGACAGCCAGCAATGAAATAGAGACCTTGGTCCTACAACCCCTGGAACTGAATTCTGCCAATAATCTGAATTTTGTTGGAAGCAGATTCTTCTTTAGAGCTACTGGATAAGTGAAAGTGAAAGTGAAGGTCACTCAGTGTTGTCCGACTCTTTGCGATCCCATGAACTATACAGTCCATGGAATTCTCCAAGCCAGAATACTGAAGCAGGCAGCCTTTCCCTTCTCCAGGGGAATCTTCCCAACCTAGGGATCGAAACCAGGGTCTCCCGCATTGCAGGTGGATTCTTTACCTGCTGAGCCACAAGGGAAGCACTGGATAAAGCCTAGTCCAAATAATTATTCATATCAATCTTGAGAGATCCTGTATGTGGAACTATGATAGTATAAGCTGACCTCATTTCATGAATTTTCATATTTTATATATTTAAAATTAAAATGTATCTTAGAATTGATTGCTTGCCAGAATTTAATTAATAGACTTAATTTAATTTCTTTCTTAGTAATAAATAAAACACTGGCATGGATCAAAATCAATGTCGTCTTAGACTTGATGTAACACAGTCCATGCATGAATGTGTGTTTTAATAGATGGTGAAGACATGCATGAAAATGTATATATACATACATCCAGTCCTTGTGGCAGATATTTCACAGGAAGAATTAACACACATTGATAACATAGCAGAAACATCTGCTTTCAGTTTTACCCCCAGTAACTCCCCCAGTACTACTTAACAAATGTAATAGAATGATCAAGGCCAAGGTTTTGGTGTTGTGGTAGTAGTTGTTTTTGCTCTAAGAAATATTCTCTTTAGCTGTCATTGGATTTATCCATTTCTAAACAAGTTGTTCATGTAGAGTGTTGGAAAACATTCTGAGACAGAAGGAAGATCTAGTCTTCCTATTACTGTAAAAGATGCATCCACAAAGAGGCAATGATTAAACATTTGAACCCAACATAGTTTCTAGCTGAGAGAAGTAGAGATGCAGATAATAAAGAACATAACCAAGAACTAAATCTTTAAGGAAGAGGAAGAGAAAGCCAATAAGGAGAAGAGCTAGTTGCAGTGTCTAAAAAGGAAAGCTGTGTAGTACCAGAGAAACCAAAAGAAATAGGAGTTTCTAATGAGGAATGTCAATTATAAGTTATATTTGCATGCATGCTAAGTTGCTTCAGTCATGTCCGATTCTTTGTGACCCTATGGGCTGTAGCTTGCCAGGCTCCACTGTCCATGGGATTCTCCAGGCAAGCACACTGGAGTGAGTTGCCATTTCCTCCTCCAGGGGATCTTCCTGACCCACAGATCAAACCTGCATCTCTTATGTCTCCTGCATCGGCAGGCAGGTTCTTTACCACTAGTGGCACCTGGAAAGCCCAAAGCTATATTTAACTTGATTTATTCTTATTAATCTCTTTAATTAGAAATCCAATATCAATTATCACTTATTTTTGTTAGGGACAAATGTGTGATAGAATTCTAATAGTTATTAATGCAATAAAACTTAATAAATGTACAAAATACATAAAAGCTTATAGCATTGACTTCTGAATGCTGTAGTTTCTGAAACTAAAATTGACAGCTTAAACGAGGAACACTAGCTTCAAGTTTCTAAAATATGTCATTTACTATAGGGAATAGAGTAACCCCAAAATGCTTTAGACAAAGATCTTTAATACAGTAATTTTGTTTAAATACGTCATTTATCCATTAGGCTGTCAGACAACACTCCCACACACAATGAAATGCCTGCTTTTTGACAGTTGGAGTTGTGTGGGAAGATCTCTGCACTGCACAAGCTAAAATACATGCCCTAAATATATCCTACAGAAGGTACTTTCAGTCAGGACAAACAATATGGGACTACTGTAAATAAACTCCACATCTGAACTTGTTGAGAAAAAAATAATAATCATCTACTCTTAAGCAGCGTATGTATTAGTGAAAGAAAAAAGCTAAATCAGGATTAGATAACAATAGAGTGGAAACTAATACAATTGAATAAATCCATAGCAAGTAGTTCAAATGAAAAGAGAAAGATATGATTTGATTAATTTCTCGACATAGGATTATTCAATTTAGAAACAAACATATAATTTATTTTGGTATACAGAACCACACTTTAAACACGTGGTAATAAAATTCAAATTAATTTTCTTATAAATCATATGTAATTCATTTCTGGCACAATTTTACAAGATAGCCACTGAAAAATATGAAAATGTGATCCACTATTAGAGAACTAATTTATAGAAAGAATGTTTCACCAATTATAGCTTCTTGAGCTCAAAGTAGCTGTGATAACCAAGAGCAACACCAGAAAACTATCACATATAAAATTGAGGCAACATGTCTCCATTATCAGCTACTTCCCATAGAGAGTTGATAAATCTTGCCAAATATTTGCTAGGAAAATGTAGTTATTGTTATCTAACAGATTAAATAACTGAGACTCAAAATGTTTAAATACTCTTCCCAATATCTCATAGTTTAAAAACAGATGGTTAGATACATTTAGTCAGATACATTTTATTCCATAGCCTAAGATCTTTCCACTTACTATATATATATATATATATATATATATATATATATATATATATACTGTGCTTAATCATTCAGTTGAGTCCAACTCTTTGCACACCAGGCTCCTCTGTCGATGGGATTCTCCAGGCAAGAATATCAGTGTGGGTTGTTAGGCCTTCCTCCAGGGGATCTTCCTAACTCAGGGATTGAACCCAGGTCTCTAACACAGCAGGCAGATTCTTCACGGTCTGAGCCACATTAAAGATATATATGCATATATATGTTTCGTGCATTATATAAAATAGTACAGGCTTGGAATTGAAAAATTGCTTAAGGCCAGGCTATGAGATAATTTGTTAGGGTCCCCAGTGTCTCAGTGGTAAAGAATCCTCCTGCAATATGGGAAAGGCAGGAGATATAAATTCAATGCCTGAGTTGGGAAGATCCCCTGATTCAGAAAATGGCAACCAAATCCATTATTCTTGCCTGGGAAATCCCATGGACAGAAGGGCCTGGCAGGTTACAGTCCAAGTGTTGTGAAGAATTGGACATGACTGAACATTCAAATAATACAATAGGAGATACTTTGGTTATATTAAATATGTTGTCTATTTTCTCCAGGCTTTTCTCAACTGTAAATAAAGATGTAGAAATCACCCTCATTTAATTATTTTCTACCATTTTCTCTAAGTTCAAATGTAATAAACTGTTCATTCTTGCAGTCAATCATTGTTTGAAAATCATGTACTTTTTCAAAGCTATAGGTGTTAAAGATTCTTGTTAAAAATAATAATCAAAAGCCTGGAGATTATGAGTCATTCAATTATAAATATATGAAATAAATAAATATAGTAGTTATTATATTTATAATATTTATGTGTGCAAATGCATTGGCAGGCAGGTGCTTCACCACTCGTACCACCTGGTAAGCCCAATGTTTGTATGTACATGAGCATATATTAATGATATCATATATAATGATATACCTGCCACATTTGTGAGATAAATAAAAACATGTTGTGTAACAGATTGTGATTGATGGGAAGTATTTACAGATATCCCAAAATGGCTTCTCTTCGGTGATGTTTGAATAAACTGTTAAGAAAGCAAGTGATATCCTGAAAAAGAACTGGAGAATATTGTCAAAGTCAAGAGAGCAACAAAGGGAAAAATTCTAATGTAAGAGTCAGCTCACTGTATTTTAGAATATGAAAGAAAACCTGTGTGACCAGATTGGAATGAACACCTGGAGGACTAGCCACCTCTCATCTATTCTACTGCAATCACCCAAGTCTGGACCAATTTTTTATTTCCCTCTGATTTTGAATAGGCATCCTCCCTTCCCTGCCCAGATCTTCAAACTTCCATTGACTATCCACTCCAGCCAATTCTCTATGGATTAGCAACAGAGCTGTGTTCAATGGTCAAATCCTTTTCAAGATTTAAAAACTTTCAGTAGATTACAATTATTATCAGAATAAAATATAGACTACTTAAAATGACCTAAAAGCCCCTACATGTCTAGTTGTCATAGAACTTGCTGATGAGTATGGTATGAAGTTAGCGATGTGTCAGAGAAGGTCCCCAGATTCTGACTATTCTAAGAAGTGATGAGGCCATTAACTGAGAAGTAGAAGATCAACAAAAACAATGTAGCAGAGAGTGTTAGGTACATAAGTCTGGACCTACTTCGTAGGAATGCCTAACTGTAATTCAGGTGTGCTGGAGTCATCATGAAAAGACAGTAAATCAAAAGAGCAAATATTTTATGAAATAAATGAATTCTGGAAATATCATAGATTGGTGCAGCCATGAGAGAGAGTATGCATATCATCTCATGTATACCCTTAAGGAGAGTAGAATCACTGGAGATAAATAATGTCCAGGAAGAAGCAATGCATTGTAAGAAATTTACGCCATCTTCAGCATATATATATATATATACACACACACACACTCAGACACTTACACTTCAGAGAAAGGGAATGTGGAATAACTAGTTTCACTTAAAGCAAACATTAAAGGGGGCTTAATAAAAGATATAGAGATAATAGAAGAATTTTAATTATAACAAAATTTAAGTCCAAAAAACCAGAAGGCAGTTGCTTGTTTGTTTTTTCACTGGGGAGAGTGTGCAGGGGTGGATGGTGTTAGATTGTATCAAACTAAGAAACATAACCCCTTCAAGGATCAAAGCCTTGTGGGCTTCATAACTCAATGAATCTATCAGCCATGCCATGCAGAGTCACTCAAGACAGATGGGTCATAGTAAAGAATTCTGACAAAACTTGGTCCACTGGAGGAGAAAATGGCAACCCACTCCAGTATTCTTGCCATGAAAACACTATGAACAGTATGAAAAGGCAAAAAGATATAACACCAGAAGATGAGTCCCACAGATCAAAAAGTGAAACTGAGAGTCTTTCAGTCAAGTCTGTCTCTTTGCAACTCATGGACTGTAGCCCATCAACTGCTTCTGTTCATGAAATTTTCCAGCAAGAATACTTAAGTGGGTTGTCATTCTCTTCTCCAGGTCATTTTCCTGATCAATTCCAGGGACTTGATCCAAGGTCTCCTGCATTGCAAGCAGATTCTTTACCTCTAAGCCACCAGGGAAGCAGATCAGAAGGTGTCCAATTTGCAACTGGAAAAGAGCAGAGGACAATTCCTTATAGCTCCAGAAAAAAAATGAAGCAGCTGTGCCAAAGCAGAAACAATGCTCAGTTGTGGATGTGTCTGGTGGTGAAAGTAAAGCCCAATACTATAAAGAACAATATTGCCTAATAACCTGGAATAATAGGTCCATGAATCAAGGTAAACTGAACATTGTCAAGCAGGAGATAGCAAGACTGAACACAGCATCTCAGGAGTCATTGAACTGAAATGGACAGGAGTGGATTAATTTAATTCATATGACCATTATATCTATCTAAAGAGAAAGAACTATTTAGAAAAAAATGAGTAGCCCTCATAGTCAACAAAGAGTCTGAAATGCAGTAATTGAGTGCAATTTCAAAAACAACAGAATGATCTCAGTTCATTTCTTAGGCAAACCATTAAACATCACAGTTCAGTTCAGTTCAGTCCCTCAGTTGTGTCCAACTCTTTGCAACCCCATGAAGCTCAGCACGCTAGGCCTCCATGTCCATCACCAACTCCCAGAGTCTTCCCAAACCATGTCCATTGAGTCAGTGATGCCATCCAACCTTCTCATCCTCTGTCATTCCCTTCTCCTCCTGCCCCAAATCTCTCCCAGCATCAGAGTCTTTTCAAATGAGTGAGCTCTTCACGTCAGGTGGCCAAAGTATTGGAGTTTCAGCTTTAGCATCATTCCTTCCAAAGAACACCCAGGGCTGATCTCTTTAGAATGGACTGGTTGGATCTCCTTGCAGGCCAAGGGACTCTCAAGAGTCTTCTCCAACACCACAGTTCAAAAGCATCAATTGTTTGGTGCTCAGCTTTCTTTATAGTCCAACTCTCACATCCATACATGACCACTGGAAAAACCATAGCCTTGATAGACAGACCTTTGTTGACCAAGTAATGTCTCTGCTTTTTAATATGCTATCTAGGTTGGTCATAACTTTAGTTCCAAGGAGCAAGTGTCTTTTAATTTCATGGCTGCAGTCACCATCTACAGTGATTTTTGGAGCCCAGAAAAATACATTCAGCCATGGTCTCCCCATCTATTTGCCATGAAGTGATGGGACTGGATGCCATGATCTTAGTTTTCTGAATGTTGAGCTTTAAACCAGCTTTTACAATCTCCTCTTTCACTTTCATCAAGAGGCTCTTTATTTCTTCGTCACTTTCTGCCATAAGGGTGGTGTCATCTGCATATCTGAGGTTATTGATATTTCTCCCGGCTATCTTGAATGATGTACTCTGCCTATAAGTTAAATAAGCAGGGTGAAAATATACAGCTTTGATGTACTCCTTTTCCTATTTGGAACCAGTCTGTTGTTCCATATCCAGTTCTAACTATTGCTTCCTGTCCTGCATACAGGTTTCTCAAGAGGCAGGTCAAGTGGTCTGGTATTCCCATCTCTCAGAATGTTCCACAGTTTATTATGATCTACACAGTCAAAGGCTTTGGCATAGTCAATAAAGCAGAAATAGATGTTTTTCTGGAACTCATTGGCTTTTTCAAAAGTCCATTGGATGTTGGCAATTTGATCTTTGATTCCTCTGCCTTTTCTAAAACCAGCTTGAACATCTGGAAGTTCATGGTTCACGTATTGCTGAAGCCTGGCTTGGAGAATTTTGAGCGTTCCATTACTAGTGTGTGAGATGAGTGCAATTGTGAGGTAGTTTGAGCATTCTTTGGCATTGCCTTTCTTTGGGATTGGAATGAAAACTGACCTTTTCCAGTCCTGTGGCCCCTGCTGAGTTTTCCAAATTTGCTGGCATATTGAGTGCAGCACCTTCACAGCATCATCTTTCAGGATTTGAAATAGCTCAACTGGAATTCCATCACCTCCACTAGCTTCGTTCGTAGTGAAGCTTCCTAAGGCCCACTTGACTTCACATTCCAGGATTTCTGGCTCTAGGTGAGTGTGAGTGTGAGTGATCACACCATCCTGATTATCTGGGTCGTAAAGATCTTCTTTGTACAGTTCTGTGTATTCTTGCCGCCTTTTCTTAATATCTTCTGCTTCTGTTAGGTCCCTACCATTTCTGTCCTTTATCGAGCCCATCTTTTCATGAAGTGTTCCCTTGGTATCTCTAATTTTCTTGAAGAGATCTCTAGTCTTTCCCATTCTATTGTTTTCCTCTATTTCTTTGCATTGATGTCTGAGGAAGGCTTTCTTATCTCTCCTTGCTATTCTTTGGAAGGCTGCATTCACATGGGTATATATTTCCTTTTCTCCTTTGCTTTTTGCTTTTCTGTTTTCACAGCTATTTGTAAGGCCTCCCCCGATAGCCATTTTTCTTTTTTGCATTTCTTTTTCTTTGGGATGGTCTTGACTCCTGTTCCTGTACAATGTCACGAACCTCCATCCATAGTTCATCAGGCATTCTGTCTATCAGATCTAGGCCCTTAAATCTATTTCTCACTTCTACTGTATACTCATAAGGGTTTTGATTTAGGTCATACCTTAATGGTCTAGTGGTTCCCCTACCTTCTTCAATTTAAGTCTGAATTTGGCAATAAGGAGTTCATGTTCTGAGTCACAGTCAACTCCCAGTCTTGTTTTTGCTGACTGTATAGAGCTTCTCCATCCTTGGCTGCAAAGAATATAATCAATCTGATTTTGGTGTTGACCATCTGGTGATGTCCATATGTAGAGTCTTCTCTTGTGTTGTTGGAATAAGGTGTTTGCTATGACCAGTCCGTTCTCTTGGCAGAACTCTATTAGCCTTTGTCCTGCTTCATTTTGTACTCCAAGGCCAAATTTGCCTGTTCCTCCAGGTACATTATAGTAATCCAAATCTAATCCCCAATCACTGATGCCAAGGAAGCTAAAGTTAATCAGCTCTATCAAGACTTACAAGAGCATCTAGAACTAACACCAAAAAAATCACAGGGACTTGGTATGCAAAAGTAGGAAATCGAAAGATAATAAATAGGCAAGTTTGGCCTTGGAGTTCAGAATAAAATAAGGCAAAGGCTAACAAATTTCTGTCAAGAGAACACACAGTCAGAGCAAACACCCTTTTACAGCAACACAAGAGATAACTCTACACATAGACATCACCAAATAGTCAATACTTAAATCAGATTGATTGTGTTCTTTGCAGTTGAAGATGGAGAAGCTTTATACAGTCAGCAAAAACAAGACCTGGAACTTACTGGTTCAGGTCATGAGCTCCTTATTGCAAATTCAGACTTAAATGAAAGAAAACAGTGAAAATCACTAGACCATTCAGGTATGACACAAATACCTTATGATTATACAGTTGGAGTGACAAAGAGATTCCAGGGACTAGATCTGGTAGAGAGAGTGCTTGAAGAACTATGGATGGAGGTTCATAATATTGTACGGGAAGCAGTGACCAAAATCTTCCCAAAGAAAAAATAATGCAAGAAGGCAAAGTGGTTGTCTGAGGAGGCTTTACAAGTAGTTGAGAAAAAAGAGGGGCTCAGTGGTAAAGACTCTTTCCGTCAATGCAGGAGGGAGAAAGAGGAGAGTAAAAAGCTGGCTTAAAACTTAACATTAAAAGAAAGAAAAAAAGAATAAACAAAAAACTAAGATCTTGGCTTCCAGTCCCATCACTCCATGGCAAATAGGAGGGGAAAAAGTGAAAACAATGACAGTTTTATTTTCTTGGTCTCAAAAATTAATGTGAATGGAGACTGCAGCCATGAAATTCAAAGATGCTTGCTCCTTGGAAGGAAAGCTATGACAAACTAGACAACATATTAAAAAACAGAGACATCACTTTGTCAACAAAGGTTTATCTAGTCAAAGTTATGGTTTTCCAAGTAGTCATGTACAGGTGTGAGAGCTGGATCTTAAAGAAAGCTGGAAACCAAAGAACTGATGCTTTTGAATTGTGTTGCTGGAGAAGACTTTTAAGAGTCCCTTGGACTGCAGGGACATCAAACCAGTGAACCCAAAAGGAAATCAACCCTGAATATTCATTGAAAGGACTGATGCTGAAGCTGAAGCTCCAATACTTTGGCCACTTTATGTGAAAAGTTCACACAGTAGAAAAGACCCTGATGCTGGAAAAGACTGAGGGCAGGAGGAGAAGGGGATGGCAGAGGTTGGGATGGTTGGATGACATCACTGAATCAGTGGACATGAATTTAAGTGAACTCCACAAGATATTGGAGGGCAGAGGAGCCTTGTGTGTTTCAGTCCATGGTGTCACAGAATCAGATACAAATTAAATACTGAACAACAACAAGAACAAAATACATAATAGCTCTACAGGAAAAAATGTCTTGGATATCTGCTCAGAACTGTGTTAAATGAACATAGGTGTACTCCTGGGTTGAGTATGCCAGGGCATATCACTCACTGTAGACTTCTTAGGAAGTTGACCTTTGGGTGGAAAGAGGGAGCGATAAGTATATAAAGACTTAACTGCATACCTAACGTTTTTTCCCCTCAGTTGTCCAAATTTCCTTTTCATGGTAGAAAAAAGAAATGTTTTTACTTCAATTATACTTCAAGAACCAACAATATATGGGCTTTTCAAGACAACTAGAAAATGTTGAAGATGGAAATTAGCATTGACTCCAACCTGGTATTAGGTTTATAAATAGAATAAATGCATCTTTCAGTGTGAATTGAACTTTACATTTTTGTGCTTCTCTCTTTTGTGTATTTTTGTTACTATAGAAACTTTCTTCATGAGCCATATATCTATTTTAATCATGTCAAGTCTTTTCTGAGGTAAAAATGATCAACAATCTTAAAAAAAAAATCCAATGGAAAAAACTTCTAGTGTTACAAAGGAAGATCCAGTTAAGTGGGTATTCTCTCTCCAGTCACATTTACATGTTTTCCTATGCAACCACTATGTCGAAATGAACTGAGCACTCAATATTTTTATATGAAATGAGTACAGTAGTGATTTTCCTTTCTCTAAGTCATTTGTAACATGAAATTTTCAAAAGTTAGTTTAGTTTAATGGCTGATTATGATGTGAGAAAACATGCTAGAAAGGTAAGCATCTCTCTTTAAGTAAGATAAGTCAGCAATTTAGAATCCAGCATAGTTTACCAGTGGAAGCAGTACTTTACAGAACCAAATCTCTTTGACTTGCCAACAGTGGGGTCTTGGTCTTTACTCAATCTCTTTCTGCCTCAATGCTGTAATTAACAAAATTTATATAGCAGTAATATCTACACCATAGGCTTAATGTGAGAGCTAATAAACATAAATCACTCAAGACTTAGTTATAATAATAAAAGCTCAATAATAATATTTGCCTTTACTGCAGATAGTATTCTATTTAAAAATATCTACAGTGATAATAGATAATTTTATCCTATATATAGAATAAAATGAATTTGAATATTTTAGCTGGTTTTCACAACAATAATGCACTAAAAATCCCATATTAAGAATACAGAATACTGCATCAAAGTCTGAAAAAAAACAAAAATGCATGGCATTGAATCATGTTCTGAATGAAAAGATAAGGCATGTGTAGCGAGCTACTTCTTTTTAAATTGTCAAATGGCAGTAAATTGAATATTCTTGGTAATACTGTGAGAGACACATCATTACCATTAAGAAGGAATCTAAAAATTAGATGAGCTGTCAAAGGCTGAATGAAATTCTGAAGTAACAATTTTAAAAATAATGCAGTCTTCTAGAAGTAAGTAACATAAAGAAAATGAGAGGGAGAAAAAGCAGTCACCAAAAGCTTATAAATAACTACAAAAATGATAGTAAATCTTTAACTACAGCTATTAATGTGGGCCAAAGTGCTTTATCCATATTTTTCAGAAATTTTCTAATGTAATAGACCACAAGTTGAACATTAAATGTATAGTCATCCTTTTACTTAACAAGCCTTCCCAATGCTTGACCATTTACAGTCCAGGCTTGGGAAAGAAAGATAAGAATGGGAAGTTTCACGTGACAACAAAAAATCTTAGCAACCGTATAACTCACTGGCTGCTGTGTTGTAAATATTATACATGCCCATGGGGAATGTTTTCACTTTGAGATTGGATCTTTGATTTCTTAACCTGTGTCTTCTAAAACCATTGAATAAATTCCAAAATGCACTCAATAGTAAAACAGAAAATCACTTTGAACTATGTTAGAAATACAAAATTAAATGACTTGGGACATAATTAATTTTTAATCTTCCTGTTTGAAGATGAGACTGAAAAGAATGAAATACTTCTTCCACTTTGATGGAAAAACAGAGTCTCTGAGTTTGTTCTCTTGTTCACTGCCCTTTTCCCAGCACCTAGAACAATGATGAAACAAAATACACATGTTGGCTTAATACAATTTCTTGAAAGAAAGAAATAAACTAATTAAAATTTCAAAAGTATAAGAAAAAACATAGAGGAAGGAAGAAGGATTTCTTCTTCAAAACAGAACACACACAATTTTTATAGCTTTCATGAAGTTCGAGTACTATTGTCTAAGTCACAGCTTTTGAATCCAACCAGAGACCTAGGGAACATATCTGCCATGTAATCCTGGATGAACAACTTTGCTACACTCAATTCCTTCATCCCTAAAATGTAGTAGTTAATAAAAATACATAAATAAATCATAGTTGTACAAGTTTCATGATGTACGAAAGTCAAACCCTTAAGTGTGTACAGCACTGTAAATCAATTATATCTCAATAAAGTTGGAAAGAAAAAAAAAGTACTAAAATTCACTTATGTTTTTATATTTTAAATGCTCTTTAAAAACAAGAGCAATATCTATTTAAGATATTTTTATATTGCCTTATACAACCATATGCTGGCTGGTTTTTTTCATTGATTTTATTGTTATTTCGTAATTTCTGTTTGCTGCTGCTAAGTCGCTTCAGTCGTGTCCAACTCTGTGCGACCCCATAGACGGCAGCCCACCAGGCTCCCCCGTCCCTGGGATTCTCCAGGCAAGAACACTGGAGTGGGAGTGGGTTGCCATTTCCTTCTCCAATGCATGAAAGAGAAAAGTGAAAGTGAAGTTGCTCAGTCGTGTCCGACCCTCAGCGACCCCATGGACTGCAGCCTTCCAGGCTCCTCCGTCCATGGGATTTTCCAGGCAAGAGTACTGGAGTGGGTCACCATTGCCTTCTCCGAATTTCTGTTTAATGATAAAGTTTATTTTTTAGGTGTGATAAGCTTAAGGGAATCAATCCAGTGCCTACCCCATCTCTGATTTGTCCATTAACACTAATATATCCCATAGTTTTGCCCCTAAAGCGTCTATATGGGGTAGTAGCAGCAGCTGGAAAGCAGTGTTCAACATTAAGTAAAGATCTGGGTCAGCACGTTAATACAAATAGTGAATGTGCTGTTTCCCGTGCTTGCATTTGATCCATGATTGCCATAAGACAGCCCTGTGAGAATTCTATTGCAATTCATTCTTTTCACATAGCAAATCCTGAAATGCTTCATAAGCAAAAACATTTTTATATTGATGACTTTGCATTTGGTGACTGTTCTTTGTCATTAGATGGATGAGAGAGTGATCGTATGTGATTAATGATGCAATCATGAGAACAAATCAGCTTAATACACTTTACAAAGGTATTTTTATTATAAGTTTCAGATTGCAGGTTTTCTATAATCACTCAAGTCAATGCCACTGAGCATACAAAATATTATATGTAGTGTTTATGTGTCTTAAAACACAAATATCCAGCCAGCATCCTTTATTCAAGGAATGTATGGAATGTTAAAGTTTGTTCTAGTTTATCACAAAGTAAATGGGAATTATGCTTGAGCAAAGCACAGGGATATAATAACATTCTAAGGTTTACAGAGGCCGTATAGTACCTGCAAAAGAAAAAAAAGTCTTTATTATTTAGAAAATGGAGTCTCATTGTTCTACTTTCCAAATGAACACATCCATATATCACTTGAATTTCACAATATTCAAGTTTGAATGGTAAATAAAAATGAGGTGGTATTAGAAGATGATTGTTGTTTTATAGTGACAAATGAAAGCTTTGTGAAATATGGTCCACTCAAACTGTATTGATATAGTGAATTATATATTCTTTTTCTCCCATTATTTATTTCCATAGAAATATAATACAGTTAATTATTTCTTGAAGAGGAACTGAAAAGCCTCTTGATGAAAGTGAAAGAGAAGAGTGAAAAAGTTGGCTTAAAGCTCAACATTCAGAAAACTAAGATCATGGCATCTGATCCCATCACTTCATGGGAAATAGATGGGGAAACAGTGGAAACAGTGTCAGACTTTATTTTGGGGGGCTCCAAAATCACTGCAGATGGTGATTGCAGCCATGAAATTAAAAGACGCTTACTCTTTGGAAGGAAAGTTATGACCAACCTAGATAGCATATTAAAAGCAGAGACATTACTTTGCCAACAAAGGTCCATCTAGTCAAGGCTATAGTTTTTCCAGTAGTCATGTATGGATGTGAGAATTGATGCTTTTGAACTGTGGTGTTGGAGAAGACTCTTGAGAGTCCCTTGGACTGCAAGGAGATCCAACCAGTCCTTTCTGAAGGAGATCAGCCCTGGGATTTCTTTGGAAGGAATGATGCTAAAGCTGAAACTCTAGTACTTTGGCCACCTCATGTGAAGAATTGACTCATTGGAAAAGACTCTGATGCTGGAAGGGATTGGGGGCAGGAGGAGAAGGGGACAACAGAGGATGAGATGGCTGGATGGCATCACCAACTCAATGGACGTGAGTGTGAGTGAACTCTGGGAGTTGGTGATGGACAGGGAGGCCTGGAGTGCTGCAATTCATGGGGTCACAAAGAGTCGGACATGACTGAGCGACTGAACTGAACTGAACTAACTTCTAGAGTTAAATAGTAAAAGAAGCAAGTTTTCTGGTCACTAAAAATTTAGGTTTAGAGGTTGTTAAACAAAAATTTTGAGATTCAAATAACCAAAAAAATAATATAAAATATCTTAAACACTCAAATATTTAATATAAGGAAATACTCTTTACTGTGAAAGTGAAAGCCGCTAGTCGTGTCTGACTCTTTGAGACCCCACGGACTATACAGTTATACAGTGCTCTAGGTCAGATATTGGAGGGGGTCACATTTCCCTTCTCCAGGGGATCTTCCCAACCCAGGGCCTGAACCCTGGTCTCCCATAATGCAGGCAGATTCTTTACGAGCTGAGCCATCAGGGAAGCCCAAGAATACTGGAGGGGGTAGCTTATCCCTTCGCAACCAGATCTTCCTGATCCAGGAACTGAACTTGGGTCTCCTGCATCACAGGTGGATTCTTTACCAACTGAGCTATCAGGGAAGCTTCTCTCTACTCTATGGACCAATTAATATTTAAATGTTGTAAACCTCTTTTTTAGATTTGATTAAACTATTTAAAAAATTTTTTTTATTTCCTGTTTTATGGTTAGCCTCCTCAGTTACTTGAATTTATTCTGTTATCTTACTTCATGATTACTAGATGGCAACAGTAATTGCAGCATTATTCATAACAGCCAAGTTATGAAAACAACCTAAATGCCCATCAAGGCATGACGGATAAAGAATATCTCTTTCACTCTGACCCTCTATCTCACACACACACATAGCCAGTCATGAAAGAGAAAAAAAACAATCTTCCATTTGTGACAACATGGATGGATGTTGAAGACATTATACTAAGTGAAATAACTCAGAGAAGGACAAATACTGTGTGATACCATAGCACATGTAGAATCCAAGAAGGCAAACTCATAAAAACAGAGTAGCATGGTGGTTACCAGGTGCTGACAGGTTGGGGAATTGGGAAGATGTTGGTTAAAGAGTACAAAATTGCAGTTAGAAGATGAATAGGTTCTGGGGATCTGATGACAACATTGTGATTATAATTGATTCCATATTAATTGGGCTTCCCAGGTGAAACTAGAGATAAAGAACACACCTGCCAATGCAGGAGACATAAGAAACACATGTTCAATTTCTGGATTGGGAAGATCCCATGGAGGAGGGCATGGCATTCCATTCCAGTTTTGCCTCGAGAATCCCATGAACAGAGAAGCCTAGCAGGCTGCAGTCCATGGGGTCACAAGGAGTTGGACACAACTGAAGCGACTTAACACACACACATAATGTATTATATATGGGAAAGACTAAATATTGTGTCCTATCAATTATCAGAAAAATTTTTAATTATGTAATACGATGGTGGTGTTAATTAATGCTATGGTTCATTGGAAAAGACCATCATGCTGGGAAAGTTTGAGGGCATGAGGAGAAGGGAGTGACAGAGGATGAGATGGTTGGATGGCATCACCAAATCGAAGGACATGAGTCTGAGCAAACTCCAGAGATGGTGAAGGAAAGGGAAGCCTGGCGTGCTGCAGTCCATATGATCACGAAGAATTGGACACAACTTAGTGACTGAACAACAAGAACAATGGTAGAAATCATATGCAATGTGGAAATGTATCAAATCAGCATGTTGCACCCATAAATTTACACAATGCTATATGCCAATTATATCTAAATAAGACAAAAGAATGGAAAAAATAAATAAAATAGTTCACAGCCAACTTCAGAAAGATTTTATCATGCTAATTTTTGCCAATTTTCTATCCTTGAATTCAGTTCAGTTCAGTTGCTCAGTTGTGTCTGAGTTTTTGCAACCCCATGAGCCACAGCACACCAGGCCTCCCTATCCATCAACAACTCCTAGAGTTTACCCAAACCCATGTCCATCGAGTCAGTGATGTCATCCAACCATCTCATCCTCTGTTGTTTCCTTCTCCTCCTGCCCTCAATCTTTCCCAGCATCAGGGTCTTTTCAAATGAGTCAGCTCTTCACATCAGGTGAGCTATGACAGTCACTAAGAATGCTGTAAAAAACAAAACAAAACAAAACAGTGAAGAGATGAAATAAAGGGTTTACTCCCAAGATAGTATGGAGCATAGAGTCTGAGAGCTAACAAAAGACATCATCAAAAGAAGAAAGAACTGCAAATAATCAGATAGTGCTTAGCATTTTGTAGCCTGGAAGCAAAGTGGTGGTTGAGGCAAAATGCATAAATCTCCCAAATATTATTCCAACATGAGAGACCCACTTTCAAAGTCCAAGTATTGAGTTAGGTGCCTCTTCCATTATTGCTTCTTTCGTAAGTATCAATAGCTCATCAACTCTATAAAGATACCTGTCCTATCATTTTTCTCAAGGAAAAGAGATTTGTGGGCTTCCCTGGTGGCTCAGTGGTAAAGAATCAACCTACCAATGCGGGAGATGCAGGTTTGAAGATCTCTTGAAGATCTCCTGAAGATCTCCCCTTGGTCTAGAAGATCTCCTGAAGAAGGAAATGGCAAACCACTCCAGTATTCTTGCTGGGAAATACCATGGACAGAGGAGCCTGGCATGCTATAGTCTATGGGATCGCAAAAGAGTCAGGCATGACTTAGTAATTAAAAAACAACAGCAAAAGAGATTTGAATCCTGAAAAACTAAAACTAGTGATGGGAATTCATATGTGAAGCTGAAACTAATGCAAGCTGAATTAAAGATTCTTGAGACTTTCTGAACTGAGACAACAGTTGATGGCACCTCATCAAGGCTAAATATTGACTTATATGCCATTTTTCTTAAAGAATTCAAAGAAACTTCAAAAATCAATATAACTGGCATGATAAAATTAAGAATTATCTGGAGAAATTAAAATTAAGTCTGAAAAAATTAAGATGAATTCAAGAAAGAGAAATATGCACAAAATTAATGAAGGTGTGAATAATAAAAATATCCAAAAGAACATATGAGCTGCAGTAAGGCTAGCTTTTACAAATTATCTCTGGCTTTTGGCATATGTACATGTGAAGATATAAAATGTTAAATTATTATTAAAATCTGGGGAGTTACAGTTATATTTTATTCTTAATAAAGGTGTCTACTCATTTGAACATTTTTATGCCCTTTTATCTTTTGAATAAGAGGGTTCAGACATAAAATAACTGTGCAAAATTTGTTTCTAATAATAAATTCTCCTTTAACAAATCAAGAAATATCATCAAAAGTTGTGTTTTGTTAAAATACAAAATAAGTCAAGACCTACGTGGGCTCAAAACCTAATGTGTGTATAAAGGATGTGATTTTTCACCTATTTTATTTTCAGCCCTTCTCTTGAATTTTCTTTATGAAAAATTTTGCTTCTACATTTCCTGTTCTTTTTTTTCAGTAAGAAATTTTTCTAATTTAAATTGTTTAGTCTGAAATTGATGTCATTTTAAAAATGATTATGAAAGTATATACAGCAACCACCTGCATGATTTTCATCAAAAATATTAATAGCATTCAGCATGGTGTAAGCATTTACTACTTTAAAATAATCCATATATAAAGTAATATATAAAAAAATAATAGCAATAAAGCTTATGATGCTAGATAATAACTCTTCATTAATTTAGTTTCATTTCCAATAAGAAAACCATGTATAAGTTATTTATTATACTGTTATTTACAAAAGCTTAATTTGGAAACATCTAAATAGTCACGCAAATGAATCAAGGTATAGTTTCAAAGTAGAATTTTATGAAGTCATTTGTGAGACATTGTTAGGGTGATTATTAGAGAAAGTTCTGGAGTGAGATAATATGGACTAATATGGGATAATATGGGATTTGCTACTTATATGTGACCTTGATGAACTGCACATCCTTTTTATGCCTCAGTCTCTTTGTCTTAAAATGAGAAGTACTCACTCTCATAGATGTTGGTAAAGGTAGTAGTATTAGCAGTAATGATGGTGGTAGTTAGTAGTAGTAGTAGAAGTACTAGTAGTAGTGTTAGTCATAAAAATCATGTTATCACAGATTATTTAATGACAGAAGAAAATGCTCCTGAGGGCATCCCTAGTGGTTCACTAATAGCTCAATTAGTAAAGAATCCACCTGCAATGCAGGAGACCCAGTTCAATTCCTGGGTCAGGAAGATCTGCTGGAGAAGGGAGAGGCTACCCACTCCAATATTCTTGGGCTTCCCTTTGTGGCTGGTAAAGAATCCACCTGTAATGTGGGAGACCTGGCTTCGATCCCTGGGTTGGGAAAATCCCCTGGAGAAGGGAAAGGCTACTCACTCTAGTATTGTGGCCTGGAGAATGAGCAACACAAATGAGCAACTTTCACTTTCAGTTTTCAGTGGATCACTGGTATAGAATCTGCCTGCCAATGCAGGAGACACAGGTTCCAGCCCTGCTCCTGGAAGATCCCACATGCCATGCAGCAACTAAGCCCGTGTGCCACAACTATTGAGCCTGTGCTCTAGAGCCCAAGTCAGAACAACTGAGCCCACATGCAACAACCTGTGCTAGAGCTCATGTTCCACAAGAGAAGCCATCACAGCAAGAAGTTCACACACTAAAACTAGAGAATAGCTCCTACTCGTGACAACGAGAGACACCCCTTCCAGCAACAAAGACCCAACCCAACCAAAAAGAAAGAAAGAAAGAAAAGAATTGCTCACAACAAACTGTTAGATGAAAATAACAGATAATGACACAGATTGCAATCTTGTCCAATTTCAGTAAGACTTACTTCTTTAAGCCAAGATATACTTCTTTGAATAGGGCTTCCCTTGTGGCTTAACAGTAAAGAATCTGCCTGCAGTATAGGAGATGCAGGGGACTTGGGTTCGAATCCTGGGTGAGGAAGGCACCCTTGGGGGAAAGCATGGCGACCCACTCAAGTACTCTTGCTAGAGAACCCCATGGACAGAGGAGCCTGGCAGGCTATAGTTCATAGAGTTGCTAGAAGTTGAACATGAATGAGTGCTCACAAACACACATACATGTATATGCATATATATCATATATACTATCATATATAAAGTATAAATGCATAAATATATTTAAGTATAATAAGGAAGCATAATTGAGAACATAGAAACCAAGCCCTTGGAGAGCTTGTGTGTTTATTTCCCTATTAGGCAACATGTAGACATGACACATTTTTCAACCATCAGTTAATAATAGGATTTGATCACAGGTCTAAGCAATAGAGTGCAACAAAGTATAGCTCATTATTTTTCCTAAACGTTTACTAGGAGCTCACAGTCAAGCTTTTTGCTCACTAACAGTTGGTTTTTGTAAATTGTGTTTGGAGACCATTTACTACCTCCAGTGGGGCATAAACAGTGGACCACAGAGCCATCTAAAACCACAACTCTATTAAACCTCTTCAGGCAAGTTCAGTGGACAAATTACCCTATATTCTCGATGATAAATGATAAATATAAAGAAGTAGAATTTCTGGAAAAAGGTGTCATTTCACAAATATTATATAAACATTTCACTTAGCTAAATATATATAACAGTTCTGTACATGAGTTTGGGTGGGCTCCGGAAGTTGGTGTTGGACAGAGAGGCCTGGCATGCTGCAGCTCATGGGGTTGCAAAGAGTCGGACATGACTGAGCGACTGAACTGAATTGATACAACAGTTCATGTGATTTGTGTAATAATCACTGTTTAAAAACAAACAAAAAACGAGTTGCCAGTCCAGGTTCGATGCAGGATACTGGATGCTTGGGGCTGGTGCACTGGGATGACCCAGAGGGATGGAATGGGGAGGGAGGAGGGAGGAGGATTCAGGATGGGGAACACATGTATACCTGTGGTGGATTCATTTTGATATTTGGCAAAACTAATACAATTATGTAAAGTTTAAAAATAAAATAAAATTTAAAAAAAATAAATAAAAACAAACAAAAAACAACATGTTTTATACTCACCTTCTCCAAATTAAAAACCTGGTAAGTCTCATGGAAACTCAGGGAGATTTGACAGGGAATTCATTATCTATATATGTAAACACCTGGAGAAGAAAATGGCAACCCACTCCAGTATTCTTGCCTGGAGAATCCCATGGACAGAGGAGCCTGGTGAGTCAGACATAACTGAAGCGACTTAGCATGCAAACACTCATACATAAACAGAGACGGAAATACACCCAGGAATGTGGCATTTTTGTGAGAGATGCAAAACCAAATACTTGGCTCAATTCAAAACTTTCATATTTCAAAGCTTATCTTAATAAAGTCTGTCAGATGTTTCTCTATTTCAACTTAAGTAGTGATATCATGTCTCAACAGTATAAAAACATTTTGCAATTTGTTAAGTCTGACAACTTCAAAATTAATTAGTTTTTGACAAAATTTTATTCTGTGTGGGGATTCATAGTATTTGGAACTTTATGCCTAGAAATGTGATTGATATTTTGTAATATATTCATGAAAACTGGCATGTTAATTTCTCATAAAATGCACCTGGCATTGTGTATGAGCTTGACCAAAAGGAAAAGAGAAAATAAATTCACAATGTTTATATCTGGAAGATAGGCTTAAACATGGCTTCTATTTTTTATATAGCTTTTTATTTTCTTGAAGGGGGTTATTGTGTAAAATGTACATTAAGACATTTTCTTAAGTGTTGGCTATATAGAAAGATAAAACTAATGGAATTTGAGAGTAGCCTGACTAGGATATTCAATATATGATAATGTGTAAAATGCATACACACACATACACACACAGAAGCCAGCATGCAAGGAAAGATGAGTCAATTTTCAATGATGATTTTGGAAATATTCATAACTCTACAGTTATGATGTTGAGTACTTCACTTATGGTAAACATTGCAATCCTTAATACCTTTTGTATGTCTCTTAAATATTTTCTCTACATCAGATTCCATATACACTGTCCTGTTTCCAAAGTAAACAAGTTCTATCCGTGAATAATACTTCTAGTGTGAATGTCAATGGTAATTACATGCTACAATCTGAAAATTTTAAGACAGGTGCTTCTTTTACCTCTTTCGTAGCTTTTTTTCTTTTTTTTTTTTTTTAAGTTGAACACAATTAGAGAAGCTTTCCAGACATTCACAAATTCCTAGACCAAGACAAGTTTCTCCCTTTGATTCCCTCCTATCTGCAAACCTACACACCTACCCTACTTTCTCATAGTCCTATCCTGGACCAAACATCTATTCTGAATTAAATAACTTCTCTTTTTTTCTCCAATAATAAGGAGAACCACCTTCACTACTTATTATATAAGAAGCAGTCACTTTTTTCCCTCTTCCCAGAGGAAGCTCAATCCAATGCGTTGACAGGGGAGTTCTAGGATGAGAAGTACCTGGGTGTCCCTGGAACTGGAGGTCCCTCATCCCTGACTCTAGCCTGTAAAAAGTATGGGTCACATCACCTATCACACAAACTGCAATATTTCGGAAGTCCCATCCTTCCTCCACTCGGCCCAGAAATCACAGTGCGGTGATTATTTTACATGGAATTAGAATTCTCCAATTATAGAAGTATGTTATAGCAGGGAGTTGGGAGCTGATAAGAATAGATTCAGTTTCACAATGCTGGGGTTTCTTCTGCTGGTTTCATCAGTACTCAGAAGTTTAGCTTAAGACTTCCTGGTGGTACACTGAATAAGAATCCAATGCAGGAGACATGGGTTCCATCCCTGGTCCAGATTCCACATACCATGGGCAAATAAAGCCCATGGGCCACAACTATTTAAACAAGTTTATTTGGCTGTCAGATTTACTAAATCCTCAAGTTTCCTTTATACTCATCCTTGGACTGTTGTTCAGACACTAAGTCGTGTTTGACTCTTTGCAACCTCATGGACTGCAACACACAAGGCTTGCCTGTCCTTCATCATCTTCCAGAGCTTGCTCAAACTCCTGCCAATACAGTTAGTGATGCTGTCCAACCATCTCATCTTCTGTCGTCCCCTTCTCCTCCTGCCTTCAATCTTTCCCAACATTAGGTAAAAAGCCAAAAGATACTTGGAGTAACAGCAAATTTGGCCTTGGAGTACAAAATATAGCGTGGCAAATGCTAACAGAGTTTTGCCAAGAGAACGCACTGGTCATAGCAAACACCCTCTTCCAACAACACAGAGGACTCTACACATGGACATCACTGGATGGCCAATACCAAAATCAGATTTATTATATTCTTTGCAGCCAAAGATGGAGAAGCTCTATACAGTCAGCAAAAAGGGAAAAAAACAACAACAAATATTGGGAGCTGACTGCGGCTCAGACCATAAACGCTTGATTGAAAAATTCAGATTTAAATTGAAGAAAGTAGAGAAAGCCACTAGACCATTCAGGCACGACCTAAATCAAATCCCCTACAATTATACAGTGGAAGTGACAAACAGATTCAAGGGATTTGATCTGATAAAATGCCTGAAGAACAATGGACGGAGGTTCGCGACATTGTACAGGAGGCGATTATCAAGACCATCACCAAGAAAAAGAAATGCAAAAAGGCAAAATGGTTGTCTGAAGAGGCCTTACAAATAGCTGAGAAAAGAAGAGAAGCTAAAGGCAAAGGAGCAAAGGAAAGATATACCCACTTGAATGCAGAGTTCTAAAGTATAAAATATTAATCATATGTAAAGGTACAGATATAGGTTAATAAAGTGCACTCACATCCATGCACACTCACAATAACATTTATTTTATTTGCCTCTTTTTCTACTACACAGCAGCAACCAGAATTTGAAAAGGGTGCCCATAATGGCAATGAATTCTTTACAGACAAAAGCTCTTCAGAACAGCATATGGCACTTTAATTCAAATTCACTACAAAGTAAGCAAAGTACTTCACAGTGGCGTATAATGGAAAATAAAGAGATACCTAGGGGTTTTTAAGGCTAGCAAAAGACTTTCGGATAAGAAGATAAAGCTATACTTAAATACACCAGGCACATTGCATATCTTTTCCCCCTTGGGCAAAATAATTCTAGGCATATTTTAGTTTACATTTAGCCTTCCTTCCTTTCTTCACCATTCTTTATTTCATTTTTTTTGTTTTCCTTTAATTCTTTCTCTGATCTTCCCTAGTGGCTCAGTGGTAAAGAAACAGCCGGCCAATGTGGGAAATATGAGTTAGATCCTTGGGTTGGGAAGATCCCCTGGAGAAAGAAATGTCAACCCAGTCAAGTATTTTTGCTTGAGTAATCCCCTGGACAGAGGAGCCTGGCAGGCTATAATCCATGGGGTCGCAGAGTCTGACACAACTTAGTGACTAAACAACAACAACAACATTCTTTCTCTCTCTTTAGCTTTTGTTCTCACTGGACATATTTCTAGGTGCTAGGGATATAGAAGCACCTACCCTCAGAAGGTGTTTATTCTGTTAGCCAATAACCAAGATTTGTGTGAAGTGAATAATTTAAGACTTAAAACTACAGTAGCATCCTCTGTCCGTGGGATTTTTCAGGCATGAATGCCATTTTCTTCTCCAAGGAAGTGAGGTTATAAGTATGCTATTTAAAATTTTTTTAATTTTTTATATGGAAAATGAGGTTGGCCCCTGCCCTACCAACTGGAAAAACACCATTCTATATAAATATACTGTGGGTAACTAGAAGTTTAATATAAAGGTAATACGTTATAATCATAAATAGCTATGCAGCATGAAACACATCCCAAGCATTGTGCTAAAGGTCATAGGAAATGCAAAATTTTGTTCTTGCTTAGTCATTAAACTATGTTCGACTGTTTTGTGAACCCATGTACTGTAAAACTCTAGATTCCTTTTCCATGGGATTTCCCAAGCAAGAACACTGAAGTGGGTTGCCATTTCCTTCTCCAGGAGATGTTCCTGACCCAGGAATGGAGCTCGAGTCTCCTGCATTGGCAGGCAGATTTTTTACCCCTGAGCCACCTGGGAAGCCCAAATGCAATACAGGGATGACTATTTTCAATACAGTCAGGAAGAAAAATATAACCATATTAAGTTGAGAACTGTCACAAAAACATATAGAAAAAAATAAACTAGATCTATGAGAAACTATATCATCTGCATAAAAATCACCTGTTTTCTGGTTAAAATGTGGGTTCTTAGGCAATTCTAGATTTACAGAGTCAACATTACTAACAAGATTATCAATAGCCTTATGAATGAAGAACTGCCTTGTTAAATTCTAGGGGCTTCATAAATGTCCTAGGAGCTCTCATTGTGGAAAACAACCTCATGAATGACCTGTGAGGACTCACTTAACATCCCCCTTGTTCATTGTCAGAATTCACACTGGCTCTCCAGGAAGCACCTTCCCTTTCAGTAATTGTCAGTCAGGACCTCGGCTGGACCCCTTACTGCATCCAGATAGGAAAGAGTAGGCCTTGCTGGACCTGGGCTCCTAGCAGGTCAGCCTTTTCTTAGTGACTCTCATGTTCATTTCATCACCCTTTTTTCTCTTTTGCTCTGAGTGACACCTCTGCTCAGTCCTTCAGCAATGTCCTTCTATGGCTTGTGGATTAAATTTTCACTCCTCTATTCCTTCCGTAAACCTGTTGACAATTTTATAGGAACCTTCTTTTGCATCATCACAGTATAATTACTACCCTCAGGAATATAATATTTACATTATATGATAAATAACACATATTTGTATATTGTATTTATACTTATACATTTGTGTGTGTGTGTGTGTGTGTGCTCATTCATGTCTGACTCTGCAACCTAGACGGCAGTCTGCCAGCCTCCGCTCTCCATGGAATTCTCCTGGAAAGAATACTGGATTGGGTTGCCATTTCCTTCTCCAATTATACAATACTACAATCTAATATGCAGTCTGAACTCAGATTTATCTAACTATAATAATGAACTTTGTAGCCTTGGCTTGTTTGATTCAGGAACTGAGCAAGGATTGCACATAATTTTTATTTGTCATGTCTTTTTATTCTCCTTGAGTAGAGATCAGTTCTTCAGCTTCTTTTTTCTTTTTTTCTTTCATAACAGTGACATTTCTGTAAAGTCTAGGTTCCTGTTTTGCTGAACAATATGACTGAATTGTTTATTTAAAGTGCAGCTTGTCAGACGTGTGTAATCCCATCAGATTACATTGAAGTGCATTGAGGTGGAGCAGCTGAGCAGGAATTCTGGACAGTTAGGTGTAAGCAAGACTATGATTTTATTGACTGCATATTATTGGGGGGGAAATGAAAGAGGAAGTTGGGGTCATCTTAGGCCTCCATGAGATGCAACCATAGAATGTAAGCTGGTCAGGAGGAATATGAGAACACAGGGCATTGGTGGACAGTGCTAAATTGATAGAAGACTTACCTGGCATTCTTCAGAAAATGAAAGAATTTAATATCAATTCCTTTTGTACTTGGGGATTTTTAGGACATTTCTGGTTAATTTATATTTTATGGTGGTTTACTTGCTAAGTAGTATCTGACTCTTGAAACTCCACAGCCTGCAGCCAGTCAGGCTCCTCTGTCCATGAAATTTCCCAGGCAAGAATACTGGAGTGGGTTGCCATTTCCTTTTCCAGAGGATCTTCCCAAACCAGGGGTAGAACCCTGGTCTACTGTATTGCTGGTGGATTCTTCACCATCTGAGCCACCAGGAAAGCCCTTATATTATACACACACATGCTTTTATATAATTCTTGTCATTTAAATGAGATTTTTATACATAGTGACAATTGGACACATATTAATAGTGGTGGTGGTGGTTTAGTCACTAAGTTGTGTCCGACTCTTGTGACCCCCATGGACTATAGCCTGCCAGGCTCCTCTGTCCATGGGATTCTCCAGACAAGAATACTGGAGTGGGTTTCCATTTCCTTCTCCTAACTGAGCTACAAGGGAAAACCATATTAGTAGTAGTACTTTATTATTATTACCATTATAACTACTTGCAGTTGAGGATATGTGACTATTTCAATCATTTGACATTCCCATAAAATATTTCAGCCCTCCTAGCCCTGTTTTGGAACTATGTGAACTTTTTTTCCCTTTCATTGATTAATAAAATATTAAATCTCTACAAATAAACCAGGAAAATAGCAATAAGATTGGTAAGGATGTTTATATTGTAATGTGAGCATCCATAGAAAATTGAGGTTAGAATAGTTACTCTCTGGCCTTCTGGCTATATATTGTCCTGGAACACATTTTTAATGGGTGCCTTAACACCCATCCTTGGTCAGGGAGCTGACCTTTAGGAGTATATGAGAAAAGAGTATTGCCTGGAGAATTCCATGGACAGAGGAGTCTGGCAGGCTACAGTCCATGTAATCACAAAGAGTTGAACACAACTGAGTGACTAACATACATACATACTAAAAGTGTTTAAGATTTAGCTAACCAAGTAGACAGCATTAAAATATCAACCAGTGCCCAATCTGGCAACTTCTTCAGTTGGTTTGTCTCTTTAAGATATTTGCATAAAAGATAAATATTTCCATACCATCAGCTAGTTTGGAGCACACGATAATATAAACTTTCAAATCAGCTGTCAGTAATTAAATTTCTTATTGTCTGAGCTTCAGGAAACAGCAATAAACATTATCTCTGGATTTTGTTACTGTTCACCATGGAACTTCCAAAAACATTGTCATAGCTATTAATTATGTTTTTCTTACTGGCTGAGAAAGAGTTAGAGAGATGCTAGCAAGCACTGCTGCTGCTGCTGCTAAGTCGCTTCAGTCCTGTCTGACTCTGTGCAACCCCATAGACGGCAGCCCACCAGGCTCCCCTGTCCCTGGGATTCTCCAGGCAAGAACACTGGAGTGGGTTGCCATTTCCTCCTCCAATACATGAAAATGAAAAGTGAAAGTGAAGTCACTCAGTCGTCTCCTACTCTTCGCGACCCCATGGACTGCAGCCCACCAGACTCCTCCATGCATGGGATTTTCCAGGCAAGAGTACTAGAGTGGGTTGCCATTTCCTTCTCTGGGCTAGCAAGCACAGTTGAATGCAATCTTAATAATTTCTGCAAACAGATTTTATCTCTGCCATTGGACTTTATTCTTGGTACTTGAAGGCATATAGATATTTTCTCAGAAAGTAGACACTCAGGAATATGCTGAAGCAGACATTTTACATAGTCACGGCCATGTGGAAGACAGCAATTAAGTGATCTTTCACCTAGTTCACATGTTTTATACATGTTATTTCAGAAAATTAAAAAAAAAAAAATCCTAATTTTTTTCTCTTTTCCAGGGGATCTTTTTCTCTTCTCTGCCAGAAGCCATCCTAGATGAAAACGAAAGTGACGAAAGACAGAAACTCTTGCTCTGCTGGAGTCTATCTTCTAGAAGAGGGGAGTGAATCAATAATTTAACTTCAAAAATATGGTGTTAAGAATTTTTCATACATGCTACAAAGAATACAAAACAGAAACATTGCACAGAGTGACTTTTCATGGAACACTTCTTTAAATAGGTGGTCATGGTAGAGATCATGTGATTTTAAAAGATGACCTCTAAACAGGGACATGGTTAAAGAGGAGTGGCCAGATGAGTGAATTTGGGGGTGAGGAGAGTGTTTTAAGCCATAATTTTATGTTGATCAAGAGTTGAGCACGATATGGTGGAAGATGGAAGAAAAGGACAGAGAAGAAAAGGAAGAGGTGGGTATGTGAGATGCAGCAAGGACCAGTACAGTGAGAGTTGAATAAGCCATGCAGCATAGAGTTTGACACACTTTGAGTTATGCTAACTTCGAAGGGGGCACATTTGATCCTGGTGTAGTGTTTTATGTTTTAGCAAATAAGTTGTAGTTCAAATGGTAAAGAATCTGTCTTCAATGCAGGAGACCCAAGTTCAATCCCTGAGCCTAGAAGATCCCATGAAAAAAGGAATGACTACCAACTCCAGTATTTTTGTCTGCAGAATCTCATGGACAGAGGAACCTGGTGGGCTACAGTCCATAAGGTCACAGAGAGTCAGACATAACTAACAATAACATGGAATTCCTCTTTCAAATAGACAAATATTGCTAGTTTTAAAAAGGGAAGATTATTGTGACACTATTTTTGCTATGTGTTAGCAAAGTAAGACACCCCACTCCAGTACCCTTGCCTGGAAAATCCCATGGGCAGAGGAGCCTGGTGGGCTGCAGTCCATGGGGTTGCTGAGGGTCGGACACTAATGAGCGACTTCACTTTCATTTTTCACTTTCATGCAGTGGAGAAGGAAATGGCAACCCACTCCAGTGTTCTTGCTTGGAGAATCCTAGGCACGGGGGAGCCTGGTGGGCTGCTGTCTATGGGGTTGCACAGAGTCGGACATGACTGAAATGACTTAGCAGCAGCAGCAGCAGCAAAGTAAGAGCTGGATCTGTGTTCTTGGTTGGTAAATGTAGAATGCAATATAAGAAAACTATTGCAAGATAAATTATGGAGTTTTAAGCCAAAGGTATTTTTTCACTCTCTTTTTTCTTACCCTAGTTTATTTTTTTTAACTTTTCATTTTATATTGGAGCATAGTTGATTAACTATGTAGTATGAGTTTCACATGTACAGCAAAGTGCTTCAGTATACATATGCACGTACCTATTCCTTTTCAAATTTGTGTTGTTGAATAATATTGAGTAGAGCTCTCTGTGCTATAGTGTAGGTCACTGTTGGTTATTGGTTTTAAATACTGCAGTGTGAACACGTCAAATGTATTAGATATGGGTCTTAGAATGATTGGGGAGAGAGGGGAAACAAGAATTTCAGGTTTTAGGTAGAAAGCAACTGAATGTATAATCTTGCTACCAAAGAAACAGGAAATACTGGAATTTGAGGGAGGTATTTGGAGAAAGGAATCATACATCTGAGACCTGACTTCTCAGAAGAGATATTAATAGGAAATTAAAGAATAGTCTGGCAGATGGCTATGTTAAATTAAAGCCATTGATATAGTATATGAAAAAAATACATATGGTATGTGTTATCTTTCTGGATATAAATAATTACATTAGAAAGATGACCTCTTACTCTGATATTATATTATACAAATACATTCCATCAAAACAAAAAGAAAGCAATCCTTTCCCTTTATAATAGGGCAGCTATTGGCAAGAATTTCATCAGGCTGCCGGATTATGTGCTCAGCCGTAAACTGATCACAGAGGTGGGGGATGAAGCGATGACTCTTACACCTTGCTTGAGTGTTTGCAAGAAAAATGTCCTACTGAAGGAAGGTCTCCAATAAATAGATGGTGACATTATACCTGTAGTGATATAAGAGGAAAAAGTCTTGAGCATCCAAACAACGGCTGTGGTATTCAATCAAGTTGACTTAATTTTTTCATCTTTAAGCCAATAATCTATCTCCACACAGTTCACCAAGAAAGTAAACTGATAACCACCACTATTATTGGCTGAAATGTTGGATTACCTTGAAGAATAAATATCATATTAAAATTAGAAAAAGAAACACTTCACAGGGACAAAGCACTGCTTCCTCAGATAAGTACTGCTGCTGCTGCTGCTAAGTCGCTTCAGTCGTGTCCGACTCTGTGCGACCCCATAGACAGCAGCCCACCAGGCTCTGCGATCCCTGGGATTCTCCAGGCAAGGACCCTGGAATGGGTTGCCATTTCCTTCTCCAATGCATGAAAGTGAAAAGTGAAAGTGAAGTCACTCAGTCGTGTCCGACTCTTCGCAACCCCATGGTCTGCAGCCTACCAGGCTCCTCCATCCATGGGACTTTTCCAGGCAAGAGTACTGGAGCAGGTTGCCATTGCCTTCTCCATTGGATAAGCACAGTAAGTGCATATTCATCTTGCGACTATTCTTTTTAATAATAGGAAAGAATTCAAATAGAATGTAGAGGTGGAACCATATAGAAATGGCAGCAGAAAGCAATATGTAGAGCATGCCTGGAATAGAGTTAATTGTTCCAGAAAAGCTAAGATTAAGAACTCCATGACAGCATGGATCTAAATGAGTATATAGATACATATTGATTAGTAGTTCAATTTTAACTGTAGAAGGGATAACTTAAATAGGACAGTAAAAGGGTTATACTTCCTGAGCCATTTAAAATGCTTTTGGAGTCACCAGGCAACACTGTACTCTGTATTTCCTAGAGGACAAGGCATTTGTTTGACAGAGGATCTTTAAGTCACAAAGCAGTTGGCAAAGTTAATAGGCTGGCTTCAGAAACAAATCTGGAAAGTAGTAGTCTAAAAGTGGATAAGTAGATGGGGCCACCCACTCAGCAGTTTGTTCACACTATACAATTCAATGTTTTTTCTTTCTAGTAGATAGATGGAAACATATAATTGAGGACAAAACATCTTTTTTTAAACTTTTAAAAGTGCATTATAGTTGATTTACAATGTTGTGTTAGCTTCTTCTGTACATCAAAGTGATTCAGTTATACACACACACACACACACACACACACACATATATATATATATATATATACATTCTCTTTTATATTCTCTTCCATTATAATTGAATATAATTCCTTGTACAATACAGTAGGGGAGCTTCCCAGATAGCACAGTGGTAAATAATCCACTTGCCAATGCAGGAGACTCAAGAGATTTAGGTTTAATCCCTGGGTGGAAGTTTCCCTGGAGTAGGAAATGGTAACCCACTCTAGTAGTCTTGCCTGGGAAAGTCTATGGACAGAGGAGCCTGGCAGGCTACAGTGCATGGGGTCACACAGAGTCAGACACTGTTAGGCAGACACACACACACACACACACACACTATAGTTATTTATCCATTTTACTTGTAATGATTTGCATCTACTAACCCCAAACTCCCAGTTCATTCCTTCCCTCCCACCTCCACCCTGGGGACCACAAATCTATTCTCCAAGTTTGTGAGTCTGTTTCTGTCCTATAGATTGGTTCATTTGTGTCATATTTTTCATCCCACATATCAGTGATATTATGAGGTATTTGTCTGCCTCCTTTTGACTTCCTTCACTTTGCATGATAATCTCTAGTTGCATCCATGTTGTTGCAAATTGCATTATTTCATTCTTTTTTATGACTCAGTAGAAATACTTCCTTTTTAATATCCAAAAATATATTGTATATAAAGTGGGTAATGCACATTAAAAGATATATTTCTATGGCTCTTAGTTTTAAGACTATTTTCTTTTGCTCTATTTGACCTTACATCTCACAGTCACAACATTGCCATGACTAGCAAATGGCCCTTCTTTATACCTATAATCATTGAGGCTTTCTATACCATATGCTTTCTAAAGGATGAACATGAAAAAAGTAAAACAAATCATTTAAATTAGTTTCAGGGATACTGTTCTTGGCACAGAATAGAGTTTATGAATCTTTTGCAGCTATTTCAACTCACAATGTACCAGCTTCTGTAGATTTAACTCTCAACCTATCCTATATTTTCTTGACCTTGAACACTTATTAACATTTTATGATTCTAGAATAGTCCTTACTCCATAATGGCCATACTCTTATGATCTATTACAATAATAGATTACACAATTATTTTACAGGATAATATATTCAAATCCTCTGAATTTTTAGAAAGCCTTTGAGCGAAATGTGAATAGGTCTAACAGGGTAAAAGAAATGACCTAGTTACATTCGCTTAAACTCTGACTTATCTCTATAAAAGGAAAACCTGACTCAGCAAAATCCATCAGCAAACTCAAAGACTCCTTCTTCCTTCTATCTTCAGGCTGATAAGAGGGAATAGTTTCTGTATTTCTACAAAAACACAAACATTCCTTCTTATCTATATTCTAATAATTAGCAGACAGATATAACACCAATATTATATTTTCTTTTGTTTTAAATATAAAGTTCATTCTGAAACAAGTATCAAAGCCTCATTACTATACTTAGCCATTTCATATTATATACTGCTTCTAATGGTGAATTTCAGTAGTCTCTTTGAAAGAAACATAAATCTTAGAAGTCAGATAAAATTCTTTTTGGCTTCATGGTTGGGTTTCAGGAAAGTGAAATGAAGTAGGTTCGAAGTCCTCTCTGGAGAAAACGGAGCAACACAGCTGTTAATCATGTTTGCGGCAAGCAGAAATGCAAAGCCTCTAAAATAATCAGGAGACTTACATCTAAATGAGCATAAAGATGAAATAGATAGAGGTGCATAAAATATTGCAGGGACTTTTTACTATTATGTTCATTAAAGTTCCAGCTTAATGCCTGCTTTATTGCCCAGAAATTCATTTCATTTGCATTTTAACTGGGTTTTAGTCAAGTTAATCCTTTTTCTTCCCTTGCAAAGAAACTATTCAGCAACTACAGCAAAATACTGAAAGAGGAGAAATAAATTGGAATATTCTACTTATATTAAAATTTTAATCTGTCATAGTTTACTAAAGAAGAAGGATGTCTATACCAAGTTCACTAGATCACATTATTTTAACAGGAAAAAGTATCTATGTAACATCCAGTAAGCTCTATTAGATAACAAAAAGAAATGTATTCATTTATGTTAAAAATCTAATATTAAGGGAGATTCAGCAAAATCGGCATCTTATTTTTACAGTAATGAAAAATGATAATCACCCATTTACAAGCATGCAATTAATTTACATAAGAAACTAAAATATGTAATACCATGAATCATTTAAATGGTAGTGTAAATTAAAGAGCAACTCAAGTTGTATGTTGAAAGTGTGAGCATTTAGCTTAGTAATATCTTAACCTAACAGAGAAAGCTTTCTTTGTAATGAAAAGTAAGTTTATTTCCTAAATCCTAGTGACAATAAGCTCCACATGAAAACAATTGAGCTTTGGCTGTGGGTTAGTATTTTAAAAACACAAACTCCTGATAGCCCTTAGTAAAATGGTCTCTTCAGGCCAACAGAAACCTTACCAATTCTCAAAGAAAAAGAGGTGAGATGAAGGAATGAAAAAAAGATGGGGACAAAAAATGTCCTCAGACAAAAGGAAACTTTCTTCATTTTCTATTTTGAAATATTTAACATACATATGTATAGATAAAATAGAGTATTTTGATCATACCATTCAATACCTATTGAGAACTATCTCTAAATTTTCTTTTAGTAACGTGTCTTTTAAAAGTTTGTGCTCTTAGGAAAACCTGAACATTAAAAAAAAAAATACTGGCGTATAGTTGCTTTACAATACTGTGTTGTTTTCTGCTGTACAGCAAAGTGAAATGTGTATGTATGTGTGTATATATATATATATATCCCCTCGTTTTGAATTTCCTACCCATTAAAGGCACCACAGAGCACTGGGCAGAGGGTTTCCTGCACTACACATTTCAGTTCTCATTAGTTATCTATATTATACATAGTAGTGTAAATTTGTCCATCCCAATCTCCCAATTAATCCCAGCTCCCTCTTTACCCTCTTTCTGTCCATGGGTTTGTCCTCTATACCTGTGTTTCTGCTCCTGCTTTGCAAATAGGTTTATTTATACCATTTTCTAGATTCCACATATTAGTGTTAATATACAATTTTTTTTTCTTTCTGATTTCACGCTGTATGACAGTATCTGTAAGTGGCACAATGTTATTCCTTTTTATAGCTGAGTGATATTCCATTTTATATATGCGCCACATTTTCCCTCACTTACCATCTGGGACCTTTTTTTCATAAAGTGCACTGATTACTCGTTTACTCACCTAGGGCTGTGCTTAGTTGCCCAGTCACGTCCGACTCTTGGCGACTCCATGGACTGTAGTCTGCCAGGCTCACCGGTCCATGGGGATTCTCCAGGCAACAATACTTGAGTGGGCTGTCATGGATTCCTCCAGGATTACTCACATTACCCTAATATTTTCAAATTTGGGGTGACTTTTTGTGATGTTTGTTGATAGTCTATTTAGAAGATTTGCTGCTATGAACTACTATTTTTTTAAAGTCTTTTAGTGTCAATTGTTGGAAGTATTTAACAAGAAAGGTAGGGTGCAGGAAAAAGCCCTATGTTTGTTTCAAATATTTCCTTGTCTAAAGAAAATTGAGCACAATGATTTGGAATAATTAACAGAAATTAAGCAGAAAACCATGTTTTTTTACCCATCTTCATTCCTGCTGATTAATGCTAGATATAAATACAAGGAATTTAAAACAATCCTATCCACTAAGAGTTAGATGATCTTTATAATTCAATTAACTTCTAGCACATTCCTACTTAAAAGGTAAGCATGTTCAGTCATTAAGTCATGTCCAACTCTTTGTGAACCTATGGACTGTAGCCCAGCAAGCTCCTCTGTCCATGGGATTCTTCAGGCAAGAATACTTGGGTGGGTTGCCATTTCCTCCTCCAAAAGGTGAGACATAGTCCTTATTTTAGTTCTAGTTCTATTTCTACTGATATGCTGATGGAAACATTTATTTACCAAAACGGAAGTATCTCCAGTTTAATTTATGAAAGAATGGTCTTCTACAGATGAGTGATACAATTTATTATTTAAAAATCCATTTTCCTCTGCTGTTGTTTCTGTGATACGGGAATGAGTTCCATGTACAAGCTGCGTAATTGTCTTAGTCAATAAAGATATATCATCAATGTAATTATTATAAAATTCTGATTGAAGTACAGCCTATACTCTAATGATCAGTTCAAGCTGGTTCCATTTTAAAATGTTTTACCTATACAGTCTATACTGTGGAAAATTCTGAAAGAGAAGAGAATATCAGACCACCTGACCTGCCTCTTGAGAAACCTATTCAGGTCAGGAAGAAACAGTTAGAACTGGACATGGAACAACAGACTGGTTCCAAATAGGAAAAGGAGTACATCGAGGCTGTATATTGTCACCCTGCTTATTTAACTTATATGCAGAGTACATCATGAGAAACACTGAGGTGGAGAAAGCACAGGTTAGAATCAAGATTGCCAGGAGAAATATCAGTGACCTCAGATATACAGATGACACCACGCTTATGGCAGAAAGTGAAGAAGAACTAAAGAGCCTCTTGATGAAAGTGAAAGAGGAGAGTTAAAAAGTTGGCTTAAAGCTCAACATTCAGAAAACTAAGATTATGACATCCAGTCCCATCACTTCATGGCAGAAGATGGGGAAACAGTGGAAATGGTGGCTGACTTTATTTTTCCGGGCTCCAAAATCACTGCAGATGGTGACTGCAGCCATGAAATTAAAAGATGCTTACTCCTTGGTAGGAAAGTTATGACCAACCTAGATAGCATATTCAAAAGCAAAGACATTACTTTGCCAATAAAGTCCGTCTAGTCAAGGCTATGGTTTTTCCAGTGGTCATGTATGGATGTGAGAGTTGGACTATAAAGAAAGCTGAGCACTGAAGAATTGATGCTTTTAAACTGTGGTGTTGGAGAAGACTCTTGAGGGTCCCTTGGATTGCAAGGAAATCCAACCAGTCCATCCTAAGGGAGATCAGTTCTAGGTGTTCTTTGGAAGGACTGATGTTGAAGCTGAAACTCCAATATTTTGGCCACCTGATGCGAACAGCTAAGTCATTGAAAAAAACCCTGATGCTGGGAGATATTGAAGATAGGAGGAGAAGGGAACGACAGAGGATGAGATGGTTGGATGGCATCATTGACTGGATGGACATGGGTTTGGGTGGACTCTGGGAGTTGGTGATGGACAGGGAGGCCTGGTGTGCTGAGGTTCATGGGGTCGCAAAGAGTCAGACATGACTGAGGGACTGAACTGAACTGATCTATACAGTCAGTCCTCCATACCCAAGGCTTTCACATCTGTGGATTCAAACAAGTGTGAATTAAAAATATTTAAGTAGATTTGAAAAAACCCAATGGAATGCTATACAACTCAGCCATCTGAAATAATGAAATTTTGGCACTTGTGATAACATGGATTAACTTAGGGGGTATTACACTAAGCAAAATAAGCTAAACAGAGAAAGACAAATACCTTATAATTTCATTTACATGTGAAATCTAAAATATAAAACAAAGGATCAAACATAAAACAAAAATAGACTCACAGATACAGAGCACAAACTAGTGATGACCAGTGGGGAGGAAGGAGAGGGAGTTTATGAAATAGATGAAAGACATTAAAAGGTACACATTTCCAGTTTAAAAAATATGAAGAGGTAATCTTCAGCATTGGAAATATATTGAATAATACTGTAATAAATTTGCATTGTGGCAGATAGTAATAGCTTATCGTGGTAACCATTTTTACAGAGTATATAAATGTTGAGTCACTATGTTGAACGTCACTAACCAATAAAATATTGTAGATCAACTGTAATTCAATAAAAACATAAATTTGGCTAGTAAATATGTATATATATCCTTTTGAAGTCCATAGCCTGAAAGAGACTTGCTGGTATTCTATCTGAAACAGAATTGCTGGTTTTTAGCAGTCTTTGTTTTGGTAATAGAGAGGAGATAGACAGCAGTGAGAAATGACAGTAGCCCCAGACAGGATCTAAATCTTGTTCAAAAATACTTCATTATTTGCCTAATTCGGTCCATCTCTGTGCCATACATGGGTGAGAAATGCAGTGTTCTTACAAATATGGGTTCTTACAAATTAAACAAAACACGCCTTGACATCTAGATAGTACTTAGTACAATCATATGTATAATCAAATTATTTTCTTATGTATTTAAATAGTTAATTTCTCTAATTTTTGTTTCTGTCTAGTTGCTAAGTCACTAGGTCATGTCTGATTCTCTTGTGACCCCATGTACTGTAGCCCTCCAGGCCTCTCTGTCCATGGGATTTCCCAGGCAAGAATACTAGAGTGGGTTGCCATTTCCTTCTCTAGAGAATCTTCCTCACCAAAAGATCAAGCCCACATTTCCTGTATTGCAGATGGGTTCTTTATGGCTGAGCCACTGGGGAAGCCCGTTTTCTCTAAACTCAGTGACTAAAAATTCAATGTGTATTTCAATCAGGGAGTAACCCAATTCCTAGCAGAATAGGCTCAAATTTTTTATAATAAAAATTAAGCAGTAGAAATGTGATAGCAAAATAATGATAATTTAGACAGAATCTACATCATATGACCAACGAGTCCTCACATAGAAAATAATCTCATATTCTTGCCCAGTAGTTTTGCAGATACTTTTAATCTTCAATTTTTCTGTGCATCTTGGTGGCCTATGTTTCTCATCCCCATTATAGCTAATGGGGCACTTGCGCAGTACCCACCAATGATATGCAAGAAAAATGAATTGTCTCATTTTTGTGAGGCAGTATTTGAGAAGAAATGTGAGCTCTCTCTATGTTCTTTCTTAGGCCTTGGTAGGGTCTAAGAATCCATGTGTTTTAGGTGGAGAAGCATGGTAGAAGCAACTGATTTCCTGGGGTACCATATGGAAGACCACTCTCCAAAAAGTTAGGAAACTCAGGTTGTATTAAATATGAGCAAGAAGCACACACCTCTTCTGAGTTTGGCCACCGATATCTGATTTTGCATCAGAACCTAGTCTTTCCTGACTAATCAAATGGGTCAATTCCAGAAGAGTTTACTTGTGTCTCACAATTTGTTTTGCACACATGTGGGCCCCCAATTTGTTGAGCTTTAATATGTGGCAAGAAGCATTAATGCTGTTACTGAAAATATATTCTGCAAAGCACAGCCATCTCAAAGGCAACTCTTTATAAAGGACAATGTTTATGATGAAATATCCAGAACAAATTATGGTCATGACATGGAGCTGTTTTCAGGTCTGTGGCCATGTCAGTACTTACTGAGAAATAATTTATTCCACAACCTTGAAGAGAATATCCTTCTCCATTCTTATATTTACTAGGATGGTTTCTGACCATTAATCATAAAAGGTTTCTACAATAGCAGCAGGCTAATATGATGATTTTAGTGATCCATGGCATGCAAATACTATGGAATGTTCAATAGATAAACTAGCTGAAGGATCTGTCTGTTACAGCTTTTGAGTCTATCAATCTCTTTCCATGTTATTTGCTCAGCTCTTGAAATCTCATCATCCATTACGTGTAGCAGATCTGCCTTCATAGGCAGAGAGAAGCACTTCCACTCGTAGGACACCTCATCTAGTCTTAAAAACAGGGTTCCTGATTTTTAGCCATTAGTGTAAAAACACACAAATCTGATTTGACAGTAACAAGTGTGCCTCTGTGAAGGATATTTTATCTCTGAAAAATCAAGAAGTTTGATATGGAATTTTAAAAGTGACTAAATGGTGGAAATATTCCGTGGTGAGAACATTTCCAAATTTCTCATGTTTAATACATACAGAACTTCTAGAGAAGCAGAGCTGTTGCTGGATAAATGTGCTGTTTTCCCAGGAAAGCTGAGAAGAACTTGGGCCAGAACATTGCTGTGAAGGTTTTATATTTTTGAAGAATGAGCATGTGTGCATGCACACAGGAGAGAGAGAGAGATAGAAGTTTTTGGGAAAATATTTCTCACCATATTTTGCCCTCAGCTGTAAGAAAAAACAATAATAATGACAAAAAGATGATCATTAGGAGCCCTGTAACTTAATGAACTCTGTGGCCTTTAAACTGGAGTTCTGAGATAAAGCATCAGATTTCGCCTAAACTATTGAATGTTCCTTGCACAACTTACATGGACATATTGGCCCTGTTTCAAAACAGAAATAGAATCAATTTCACATTTGCTCATCTTTCCCAACAGAAAGGGGACCAAAAAGAAGATGATAGTGCCATAATTCTGTGCCATTGCTGGACTGAAGTGCCATGGCTCAATGGAGACAGGAAGGCTACTCAAACAGCCCAGATATGGGGTTAATGGCACTAATCAATTTTGAGGCAAGTCAGCCCTAGGAGCCTAATGACCACAAAACATCCCATCATTTTGGGACAAGGAAGACAGGTACTCTAAATTGAGGACTTCTTGGAATTGTGCATGTGGTAGGATGTGATGCTTCTGTTTTGGTTAAGCCATCTAACTTCTGGGAAATGGGAGATAAAAATCTAGTTTAGAGTGACTAGCCTTGAACTGTTGGATCAGGATGGCAAGAAGAACTGAATTAAGAAGATAGATTCAATTTCCCCATAAATTGAATGAGTTAGGAAATCAAACAAAAATTTTATAAGAAAATAGATATAGAGTATTAATATAACAAGGTCAGATATATTCATAGACCTTTGGAATACTACATTTAAATCCATACATTCCATAGTTTTAGGGAAAAATTTAAAAATAATCCTCAGAATTGATTCAAGATTGGTGCTGGGTAGGCAAGTCTTGAGTATGTAGTGAAAAGATCTTAATAAATAATATATATTATTTATATATATTAATAAATATATATAAATATATATATAAATAAATAGTAAATAAATATATAAATAAATAAATAAATAAAAGATCAGAACCAACTGATCAATTAAGGCTTTTCAAATCTAGGTCATCAAAACTGACAGAAATCCTATTTAGGTAAAGTAAATCCCCAGATATTCAGTACATGAAATGAAAATTTCCAAAAGATACTAGATACCAGAGAAGAGGACATTTTTAGTAGCAAAATGAAATTGATACATTTCCTCAAGTTCCTAACTATGCCAGGAAACTAATGAGACATACCTATAAAACTAGGTTTATTTCATGACTCAATTTTGCTTGCATCTATTATTTGATTATTACATATAGTTTTAATTTACATCCTTCCTCATTATAAAATAGATTTTAAAGTGAATTGCAAAGACATATACAATAAAATGGAATATCCTAAATTTAGGTGCAGGAAAATACGAGCAACTGAGAATTAGGGCAGTCTGAGTTAAAAAGATATTTTATAGATGATAGATGATCCAGGCACTTCAGTAGACTGATAACTTGTATCTTAGCTCTAGGCTTTCTAGCAAGTATCTCAGAAATTTTATAATTCATACATTTCACCATATTCATAATATAAAAGTAAAATTATTTGCCCTATATCATTATGCTTAAACTAAGACTCAGAATGAATTTCTCACAAAAGTCTTCAAGTAGATATGAATAATGTAAGAAACAATGTGCTCAACTGACATGATAAGAAATGTGTTGATGGATTTTAAACACAAAGTGCCTTTATTCTATATAGGACCAGCATTAATCGTAGAAGTGATACTATTCAAATAGAGCTGGTATGATCCAAACAAATAGAATGTGTAATGCTGTCCTGATTTCCATTTTTTTCTGAAGGATATGACATGTCTCCCTAAGGATAATTAATGAGGAAGAGATAACATATTTTCCTATCACATTTTTGGGCCCCCACTAAAGGGTTTTCTATGACAGGAAACCCTTACATTTACTGTCCATTAAAATACAGGTAGGGCTTCCCAGGTGACCTAGTGGTGAAGAATCCACCTGCCAATGCAGGAAATGCAAGGGACATGGGTTTCAATGCCTGGGTTGGCAAGATCACTTGTAGTAGGAAATGGCTACCCACCCCAGTATTCTTGCCTGGAAATTCCTTGGGTAGAGAAGCCTGGCAATCTACAGTCCATGGGGTTGCAAGAGTCAGAAATGACTGAGCACATACACACACACACACAATATGGGTAGCTTGAAGTGTTTGATGCACAATATAAAATTTGATGCCAAACCAACCTGGCATTATCTGATGCTCTACAATAATAAAAAGTGTATAGGGTTTCATCCAAGTTTGGGGGATTTAAAGCTTTTACATGCTTGGGATCTTCTTTACACAAATATATTTAAATGTCTCATTTTTAAAATTAAAAAAAATGTGGTCAAGTGAACCCATTGCTAGAACACCACACAGGACTTTGGGAGAGGGTGATGAGGGTAAGGGTGAAGATCAAACTTTATTAGCTCTAGACTCATCCCCAAATTATATTAACAGTCGTTTTGACATTTTTGTCTTCAGAAACATATTCTGCTGTCTTTTCTTGTGATGAAGTTGTGGGGACTCAGAGGAGAAGGAAATGGTTGAAAAAATGATGTTGGTATTTTAATATCGATGTCAAAGGTTGAAGATGTTAGGTAAAAAATAAAAAGAAAAACAATAAAAGCCTGAATAAACTATGAGCTTTCATGAATAATAATATATCAATGTTGTTTTATTAATGGTAGCAAAATGGCCATACTAAGGCAAGGTGTTAAAAACAGAGAAAACAATTTGCAGGAATATGCAAACATATATGAGAACTCTCTGTACTGTCTGGTCAAATGTTCTCTAAATCAACAACTTTCTAAAAAGCGTAGTCTATTAATAAAAATATTAAAGTTACAGTCAATAATAAAAATATAAATAAAATTAAATTTTAAAATGTCAAAGTGTCTGAATAGAAATTTTTCTAAAAATGTACAAAAGGCTATAATAAGTATGTGAAAAGTTATCTAATATTAGCAGGGATGATGAAGACAAAAATCACAATGATACATACTTCACAGTCACCAAAATGCCTATAACAAATGAATTTCTGTACTGCATCTACCAGAGATAATATATGTCAGGAATTCAGTTTATAGATAATGAAGAGATTTAAGAAAAAATCAATGGCAGTTAGAATAAAAAGAAAGAATAACTGTGAATAACATTTAGCCAAAAAATAACTACTTGACAATGTGGAGCAAGTCAGAGGGAAGCAAAGGGGATAACCTTTATGTTTCTATCTTAAGCAGATCAGCTGAAAAGTGAAAGTAAAAGGCACTCAAATATGTTAGACTCTTTGGGACCCCGTGAACTATACAGTCCATGGAATTCTCCAGGCTTGAATAATGGAGTGGGTAGCCTTTTCCTTCTCCAGGGATCTTCCCATCCCAGGGATTCTTTACCAGCTGAACCACCAGCAAAGCCCAAGAACACTGGAGTTGTTAGCTTATAGTTTCTCCAGCAGATCTTCCAACTCAGGAATCGAACCAGAGTCTTCTGCATTGCAAGTAGATTCTTTACTCAGATCAGCAGAGGTTATATCATTAACAGACACAGTATACAAAAAAAGGACAAGCAAATGTGATGGATTCCCACTGTGGATATTTAGAAAACTGTAAAAATAAGCGATTGAAATCAAAAGAGAAAAAACTCTCCGTTGCAGATTGATGAAAGACTGTGATGCAGTGTTATGGTTTAAAATGAATCTATTAAGATGTAGAAAATTAATTTTTTCTGTATTCAATTTTCAAAAATTAACTTTGCAAGTATGAAAGCACTTTTCACTTGTAAAAAATTGGGCTAAGTGATGAAAAAGCGGGAGTGATTGTATTGAAGTGAATGAGAATATTGAAACTTTTATGAAAAATCAGATCTTCAAGTAAATAAACACACTTCTCTCCAACAAACATTTTAACAAGTGAATTCTTTGTTTATTCTTTAAAGCATAAATAATGTGGCTATTACACGATATAGTCTGTTTTGGCTATCTAGTGCTATGCGACAAAATACCCCAACATTTAGTGTATTAAAGCAGGGGATGACAACCTATGCTCATGGGCCAAACCCTACCCCAGGGTTTTTCTTTCTTTGGCCTATGGGTGAAGAGTGGTATTTACATTTTCTAAAGGATTGTAAAAAATTTTTTAAAGTTTGAAAAAAAATTGTATGTACCTCATATATATATCTTTACATAAATATTTGCTGATAGATGCCCTAAAATAGGGAGAAGGCAATGGCACCCCACTCCAGTACTCTTGCCTGGAAAATCCCATGGAGGGAGGAGCCTGGTGGGCTGCAGTCTGTGGGGTCGCTAAGAGTCGGACACTACTGAGCGACTTCACTTTCTCTTTTCACTTTCATGCATTGGAGAAGGAAATGGCAACCCACTTCAGTGTTCTTGCCTGGAGAATCCCAGGGACAAAGGAGCCTGGTGGGCTGCCTTCTATGGGGTCTCACGGAGTCAGACACGACTGACGTGACTTAGGAGCAGCACCCCTAAAATAATCTCAAGGCTTTGTCATGACTTTTCAGTTTAGGCAGGGCTGGACAGAAATGGCTTCTCACTGTTAGAAAAGTGTTGCCTGGAGTATTTTTCAAAGTGGCCTCAATCACGTGACCAGCAGTTGATTCTTGATCTTGGAAGGGTGCTTAGCCGGAACTGCCAGCTGGAAAAACTGGAGACTGTGAGTTCATTTGTATCTGTCAGTTGAGACGGTATGTATATCTGGCCTCCTCTCTTTTCATGAGCTTTTAGGGTCTCTTCATGTTGCTGCTTGAGCTTTCTTACAGCGTGGTGTTTTTTAAAAAAGAAACATTCTAAGAGAACTGCCAGCAGAAGATGTAGGTCTCTAAAGATCCAACCTCAGAAGTTACAGAGCATCCTGTTAGGCCATTTCTATTAATCGAGGGCCTTCACCTAAGCAGCGATCTTCAGGAGAAAGGGAAATAGAAATGACATTTTGATGGAAGAAATGGCAAAGGATATCCCTCTTCGATTTACCAGATAGTCCTCGGAATACAGCTACTATTGCAAACTCTCAAGTAGACCCTCACAAAATTTGAGAAAGAAAGATGCAGTCTATTTTTTATGAGAAGAGTCAGAATGTGCAAGGGTAATTTGAATATTATACTGTTATGTAAGTATTTCTAGACTTTCAAGCTTATTGTATTTTTCTGATTCTAAACAAAGAGTAAAAACTAACCCAGTATTTGAATTTATAAAATAATTTGTTTCAGCAATTTCTCCATTTATTTATTTATTTTTCTTATTTAATCTAATGCAATGCAAAGGTTAAACTGAAGTATTTGGAATTATAACTTTATATGGTGATAACAATGAGGTAATTCTATCAAGATTTGATATAACATTTGAGAGTTAAAATTATTTTAGGGGTGTGTATTAGCTCAGGAATTGGTTCAGATAAAAAACATAAGTTTAAAAAAATTACCAGCATTTTGTAGTACAGGTTACAGAGATAATCATGTGAGAGAAATTAATAAGGACAATTAAATATCCTTATAAAAATCAAGGTTTTAAAATTAAATTAATTTAGCAAGTTAGTTAATTTTAATCATATAATTTACTTTAAAAACATACATTGCAAACACACACACCTCCATATACCTCCCTAGAAGACATGAGTGCCTATGCACAAAAAAATAAAATGCCACATACAGAGTGTTAATATATATTTCTTATTATGTTTCAATGGAGAGAAATTTACTGAGTTGCTTGGTGAACAATTAGACTGTCACAATTTCATAAATGTTAACAGAAGATTCAAGAATCTTAGGTAACAGACAAAGGGTTTTAGTACTGTGACAGAGCAGGCACTATGAGTTTTGCATTTATGTTTTGCTTCTTGCATCAGATATCCCATGGAGGTAGAGCAGGTGGGCCTAGATGGATGCTGCAAATGTGATTTGCACCACAACTGAAGAAACCTGAGTTTAGGAAACACCAAGCTTTTATAATGAGATGCCAGCAAATCTGTCTAAACTTTGCCCAGTGGGAAGACATTATCTTTACTAAATTTTAACACACCTGCCTTTTGCTCTGGAGGGAGACACTCTGTCTTGTAAGGCTATTCATTATGTGAACACTCTTAAAAAGATAGTCTAGAAGGCTATCAGTATCTCTGGCAACCTGATGTGTAGAAATGCAAAAGGTCCATATATAAATCTCTTCAAACATAAATTATTATTCCTCTTACTTTTCAGTTTAAAATATGAAGTTTGTATGTTTGTGAAAATAAATACCTCATACAGTTGTAAAGATCTGATGAAGAATGGCAGCAGTATAACTCATTAATTTAAAAGCAACCCTGATATTGAACCTTTCACATTAAATTTTATTACCATAGAAATATAATTTTGGAATATCTACCCTAGATCACTATTTTTTTTTAAATCTTCCTTTATGAGTTGAATACCTCGAAACTCAATGAACTTTTTGTTGTGGGTTCATGAATTGGAAGTATATTGACTCTGAATATTTGATTTGGAAGCTTTTAACAGAAATTAGGTTGCCAACAATAATGTTCTATTAATAGATCATGATTTGCAGGCAATTAAATCTAATAGTCACATAGACTAACTGAATTTCTGATTAGTGAATAAATATATGCTTTTTGTATAGTTTGTTTCAATCTCTCTGTGGAAAATGTGCTTAAGGAAAAAGAAAATTGAGAGTTTGGAGAATGTTTATATGATTCTACATCTTTAAAAGAAGTATGACCACATAATTTATTATTCAAATCAAGCTATTTTGAGAATGTACAAGGATGCTATTAATTTCTTCACATGATAGCAAATATGAAGCTGGATTGTACAAGATCAACAAGGGTGTATAGCCACCATTCTTATAATCCCCAAATTTTATCACCATCCATAAGATTTGATTTTTTTCTTCTAAAGTATCATACACATATCAATGGATATTCAGTTCTTATTAGAGAAGCTTGGAAATGACAATGTTTTAAAGGATGTCCCATCTTCAGGAGTATTGGAGGGCTAGGTAGATTCAACATTTTCTTATTTCTCCCTGTCCAAGTTTATTTCATTACTTTTTCAATATTCATAGCTTATATTGTGAAGTTCCATATTTATTGTCCATTTTTCCCCCAAGCACTGTGCTGTGAATTTTCAATCAATTATTTTATTTATTCTTCACCCCCTTCCGTCCTATATGTTCCAATATTCTCACCATTTTATAGGTGATAAAATTAAGCCTATGGAGACTATGACATGTGCAAATTCCCACAGTCTGTATGGGGTGGAGTCAGGTTTTGAACCTAGCCAATCTGACTCTTTATTTGTAACAGCTGTGCCATTTGTGATTATATATAGATTTAGTATCAGCAGGTTAACTCTATTACTCAGCTATGTATTTGATTTGAGGTAGATAATCACTAGAGAAAAACACTAACAATTTTAGGAAACAATTACTGGGGGATGGGGAGATAGTTGGCGATTTAAAGCTGCTCACTTTGCACAAATGGAGAAGGAAATGGTAACCCACTCCAGTATTCTTGCCAGGAGAATCCCAGGGACAGAGGAGGCTGGTGAGCTGCCGTTTACAGGGTCACACAGAGTTGGACACGGCTGAAATGACTTAGCAGCAGCAGCAACAGTAACTTTGCATAGAACAGGTAGTGACAAAAGATGACCTATTCATGGATATCGATGAGCCAAAGTGAGTTTGATTTCTTTAATCGATACAATTTTCCAAGATTCTGAAATACAATCTCATTATTTAGGTTTACCAACTGAACCATAATTTGATACTGAATATAGAAACTTTAGACAGTGATGAATGGATAAATTCTATCCTTGGGGGATATAAAAGTGAAATTCTCTTGAAATCACTCATAAGTTTCCTTCCCTTTCTATTATCCTGAAAGTGAAAGTCGCTCAATCGTGTCCAACTCTTTGCGACCCCATGGACTATAAAATCCATGGAATTATCTAGGCCAGAATACTGGAGTGGGTAGATGTTCCCTTCTCAAGGGGATCTTCCCAACCCAGGGATCAAAAACCCAGGTCTCCTGCATTGCAGGCAGATTCTTTACCACCTGAGTCACAAGGGAAGCCCTCTATTAAGATGACTTATACCTTAATCTGCTGCTGCTGCTGCTAAGTCACTTCAGTCGTGTCTGACTCTGTGCAATCCCATAGACGGCAGCCCACCAGGCTCCCCCGTCCCTGGGATTCTCCAGGCAAGAACACTGGAGTGGGTTGCCATTTCCTTCTCCAATGCATGAAAGTGAAAAGTGAAAGTGAAGTCGCTCAGTTGTGTCTGACTCTTAGCGACCCCATGGACTGCAGCCTACTAGGCTCCTCCATCCATGGGATTTTCCAGGCAAGAGTACTGGAGTGGGGTGCCATTGCCTCCTCCATCCTTAATCTGCTAGATGAGATCATAAAATGAGAATGTTTTCAGTTCAGCCATTCAGTCATGTGTGACTCTTTGTGACCACATGGACTGCAGCATACCAGACCTCCCTGTCCATCAGCAACTCCTGGAGCTTGCTCAAACTTATGACTATTGAGTCAGTGGTGCCATCCATCCATCTCATCCTCTGTTGTCCCCTTCTCCTCCTGCCTTCAATCTTTCCAGGCCTCAGGGTCTTTTCCAATGAGACAGTTCTTCCCATCAGGTGGCCAAATTATTGGAGTTCAGCTTCAGCATAAGTCCTTCCAATGAATATTCAGGACTGATTTCCTTTAGGATGGACTGGTTGGATCTCTTTGCAGTCCAAGGGACTCTCAAGAGTCTTCTTCAACACCACAGTTCAAAAGCATCAATTCTTCGGTGCTCACTTTTCTTTATGGGGTCATATGAACTTACAAAACTGAGTTAGCTAAAGGGGAATTTTATGCATGTATCTCCTGCTCATTAGGGATGTGTCTAGAGAGTTAGTCTTTCATTTAGCTTTCAAATAGTTGAAAAGAAACCACAACAAAGACCAGTTCAGATGGCCTAATAGTTGATAAGAATACCAGCATAGACATTAGTGGCAAGAAAATGCAAACAAACAAAAACATATTTATCAGGAGGACCTCCTATGTGGTGGGGGATAGGTGAGGGGTTAAAAGAAAATTTTTTTCTTCCTTATAGTCTTAAGTTTTGTTCAAATTAGTTCTATTAAGAATGCACACTGACTCATTGGGTCAAATTAGTGTCTGGTCAAGTGATCTGAGCATTTAGAATGCTCAATTTCATCAGGCTTAGAAAATGATAAAGGAAAAGTTATGAGTTGCCAGTCTTTGCAAAAGGCATGTTCCCCTCTGAGCTCCATATAGACATCTATGTAGAGGTTAGACTGGAAACTAAATGAAATCATTATGATTCTGACATAAGAGAGAGGTGAAGTCACCATGTCGAACCAAAGATCTACAAAGACATAACTTACTTTCTCAGAGGCATCCCTGTTAGTACAGACATAGCTGTAGAGAGGGGAACTGGAACAAACACGGTCGTGGTACAGGTTTTACTCGGTCCTTATCAATGACACTTCTATTACTATTATCCCTTGAATCAGACACCTACTTTTAACATTTCCCTCAATAGTCTATAATTCAAAACCGCTTGTACCATTCTCTTTTCCCATGACCTTTATCAGGTGTAAGGCAGCATTTTAAAGCGATTTGGCACTGTATATTATTTCAAAGAAGAGTCTCATCTGAGGCAAGCATGGGACTTGCATATATAAAGGAGATGAGGACAGTCTCCACACTGAAGAGGATCCCGAGTCTTCAATAGAAAAGTTACTCAGAAATTGTGCCATTGCATAGTAAGTGCTGTAATCATGTTCTGCATAGGATTGAGGGAACAGATGTGAAAGACTTCCCATGGGAGATATTTAAGCTGAATTTGAAAGGTGGTTTGGAGTTCTCCATATAGAATTGGGGAAAACCATTTTCTTAAGTGGCATTAGTATATGTATGCATGATACTAGAATGTAAGTTTTGTAACATAGTAGGGATGTCTTTTATTTACTCAAGCATAGAAAATTGTCTGATATGAAATAGGCATTTGATTGATATTTGTTGAATGAGTAACAGCATATGGTGAATTTGAACAACTGCAATTGGTTCAATACTGCTGAAGAGGAGAGATCCAGGACAAGCACTAGCTCTTCTGTGTTCAGGCAGCAGTACAGTATTAGAATGCAGGGTGTGATGATGTGCAGAAAGGACCAGGTAAATATCCAGGGCTGTATTTTGTTACCAGGGCCAGGTAAACATCCAGAGGCAGTACTGGTTGCCTCTCTCTAAACTGTCAAATAAACTTGGTTGTGCAAATTAGAGGTGAAAAGTTAAAGATAAAGGGATTAAGACCAAAAAATAAAAAAAAAAAAAAAAAATTCCTCTGCACTGTGATTCCACAGACCTGGAAATTTTTCTGAGTCCTCAATGCTTAGGCAAATTGTTCAAGTTTGGAAGAATCTTGAAGAAATCATGCTACTTCCATAATTTTAATTATGTCATTCTCTCTGCCTTATCTTTATTGAGATTACAAGGAACAATGGAGTTGTAGGGCTCTTCATTATTTAAGTATGTATTTTCCCTCTAATCTAAAGAATGAAGTGTCAAATATGCTATAGCAAGTTGTGTGAGCTCCATTCTTAAATCTATGGTGAGCCATAGAATGATTTTAGACAGAGGGTAGGTATATTTAATTTTATACCCAAAGACAGTGAACCTAACTCCAGAGCAAAGGTGAATTTGAGGGGAATCTACATAGAAGAAATAGAGAGAAGTGTACTCATGCATCTTTTAGCCCATACTTGAATACAGATGTACTGAAGATTAAATGTTCGTGATTATCTGTGCCAGCCACAGGGATGCAGAGGAAAACAAGGCAAACTCAAGCTCTGTCCTTGGAAGAGCTTATGTTCTAGAAGGACAGAGAAATACTGAGCTAGTGAGACTAAGTCTGATAAACGTTAAACCAAATGGAAGTAAGATGTACAATAAGAGTGTTACAGAATAACCTAAAAACCCACATGCAGATATAAAATATGTGTATAGTAAAATGTAGATTTCAGCAGAAGTTAAGAAGGTGGGAAAGACAAAGGGCATTCCAGACAAAGGAAGGCCTTAAGAAGAAACGTGAAGAACACTGACTGAATTGGAGTTTGAGAGGAGAATACCGAGGAATGAGACTGGAGAAATAGGCTAGGAAGGATGTAATTTTTTTTTTTTTCTGAAGTTGTTAAAAGCTTGGACTAATGTAGATAATGCTTATGTATGTCAGAAGTGATGGAAAAGAAGATGGTAGAGGATTTTTAGATATTTCATTGTTAGAATCAAAGAAATGGAAATTGGTGTTTGAAATAAGAATTTTTTTTTTAATTTAACTTTTAAGTCTAGTCTACATTTGTCTGGCTCTAGAAGGTAGTTCTGAACTAGCTTTTTCATTTTTCATGCTTGGGATATCATATATTCTATTCTATAGGAATATATATCATAACCCCATATAATAGAAATATATTATGGAATATATATATATTATATATATATATATTTTTTTTTGTATTTGGGTTATTTTTGTCTGTGTATGTGTGTGTGTGTGTGTGTGTAGAGAGAGAGAGAGAGAAACAGACAGACAGAAACAGATATTTTAAGAAATTGAGTCAAGCAATTACACAGGCGAGCAAGTTAAAAACTGCTCTGTAGCCAACAGACTGTAGATTCAGGTAAGATTTGATGTCATCTTTTTTTTCTTAATTTAAAATAATTATTTTGCTGTGCTGCATGGCATGTGGTGTCTCTTCTCCCTAACCAGTGATCAAACCCACACTTCCTGCATTGGAAGCACAGAATCTTAACCATTGAACCTCCAGGAAATTCACCATTATCTTAATTTTTTTTAATTTACTAGTTTATGTTTGGCTGGGCTAGGTCTTTGTTGCGGCCCAGGCTTTTCCCTAGTTGTGGTGAACAGGAGCTACTCTAGTTGCAGTGCCCAGGCTTTTCATTACAGTGGCTTCTCTTATTGCTGAGGTTGAGATGAAGAGCATGCAGGCTTCAGTTGTTGTGGTTCCTAGGCTCTTGATCACAGGCTCTATAATTGTGGTACACTTGCAGAGATGCTTCGCAGCATGTGAGATCTTTCCAGACCAGGGAATGAACCCATGTCCCTACACTGGCAGATAGATTCTTTACCAATGAGTCACCAGGGAAGGCCTATCTTAAATTTGAAGTCAGAAAATTCGTGCAAAATTTCTATATAAAATCAACACACAGAAATCCCTTGCATTCCTATACACTAATAATGAGAAAACAGAAAGAGAAATTAAGGAAACAATTCCATTCACCATTGCAATGGAAAGAATAAAATACTTAGGAATATATCTACCTAAAGAAACTAAAGACCTATATATAGAAAACTATAAAACACTGGTGAAAGAAATCAAAGAGGACACTAACAGATGGAGAAATATACCATGTTCATGGATTGGAAGAATCAATATAGTGAAAATGAGTATACTACCCAAAGCAATCTATAGATACAATGCAATCCCTAACAAGCTACCAACAGTATTCTTCACAGAGCTGGAACAAATAATTTCACAATTTGTATGGAAATACAAAAAACCTCAAATAGCCAAAGCAATCTTGAGAAAGAAGAATGGAACTGGAGGAATCAACCTACCTGACTTCAGGCTCTACTACAAAGCCACAGTTATCAAGACAGTATGGTACTGGCACAAAGACAGAAATATAGATCAATGGAACAAAATAGAAAGCCCAGAGATAAATCCATGCACATATGGACACCTTATCTTTGACAAAGGAGGCAAGAATATACAATGGATTAAAGACAATCTCTTTAACAAGTGGTGCTGGGAAATCTGGTCAACCACTTGTAAAAGAATGAAACTAGAACATTTTCTAACACCATACACAAAAATAAACTCAAAGTGGATTAAAGATCTCAATGTAAGACCAGAAACTATAAAACTCCTAGAGGAGAACATAGGCAAAACACTCTCTGACATACATCACAGCAGGATCCTCTATGACCCACCTCCCAGAATATTGGAAATAAAAGCAAAAATAAACAAATGGGACCTAATTAACCTTAAAAGCTTCTGCACATCAAAGGAAACTATTAGCAAGGTGAAAAGACAGCCTTCAGAATGGGAGAAGATAATAGCAAATGAAGCAACTGACAAACAACTAATCTCGAGAATATACAAGCAACTCCTACAGCTCAACTCCAGAAAAATAAATGACCCAATCAAAAAATGGGCCAAAAAACTAAATAGACATTTCTCCAAAGAAGACATACAGATGGCTAACAAACACATGAAAAGATGCTCAACATCACTCATTATCAGAGAAATGCAAATCAAAACCACTATGAGGTAGCATTTCACACCAGTCAGAATGGCTGTGATCCAAAAGTCTACAAGTAATAAATGCTGGAGAGGGTGTGGAGAAAAGGGAACCCTCTTCCACTGTTGGTGGGAATGCAAACTAGTACAGCCACTATGGAGAACAGTGTGGAGATTCCTTAAAAAACAGGAAATAGAACTGCCTTATGATCCAGCAGTCCCACTGCTGGGCATACACACTGAAGAAACCAGAAGGGAAAGAGACACGTGTACCCCAGTGTTCATCGCAGCACTGTTTATAATAGCCAGGACATGGAAGCAACCTAGATGTCCATCAGCAGATGAATGGATAAGAAAGCAGTGGTACATATACACAATGGAGTATTACTCAGCCATTAAAAAGAATACATTTGAATCAGTTCTAATGAGGTGGATGAAACTGGAGCCTATTATACAGAGTGAAGTAAGCCAGAAAGAAAAACACCAATACAGTATACTAACGCATATATATGGAATTTAGAAAGATGGTAACAATAACCCTGTGTACGAGACAGCAAAAGAGACACTGATGGACTTATGGACTCTGTGGGAGAGGGAGAGGGTGGGAAGATTTGGGAGAATGGCATTGAAACATGTGGAATGTCATGTGTAAGACAGGTTGCCAGTCCAGGTTCGATGCACGATGCTGGATGCTTGGGTCTAGTGCACTGGGACGACCCAGAGGGATGGTGTGGGGAGGGAGGGGGCGGGGGTTCAGGATGGGGAGCACATGTATGCCTGTGGCAGATTCATTCTGATGTTTGGCAAAACTAATACAATTATGTAAAGTTTAAAAATGGAATAAAATTTAAAAAAAATTTCTATTTGGCAGTCTGTACACAAACTTCCTTTTTCTTTGAGAAATATTCTTTGGTTTGTATGATATCCGTGTATATTATGGAGAGTAATCCATCTTTACTCAAAGTCAGCTGATTACCAGTGTTTTATCTACATCTACACAATACCTTTCGGAGAGCAGTGGCACGCAACTCCAGTACTCTTGCCTGGAAAATCCCATGGATGGAGGAGTCTGGTAGACTGCACTCCATGGGGTCGCTAGGAGTCGGACATGACTGCATAACTTTCAAGTAGACAACCTGAGCGACTTCACTTTCACTTTTCACTTTCATGCATTAGAGAAGGAAATGGCAAGCCACTCCAGTGTTCTTGCCTGGAGAATCCCAGGGATGGAGGAGCCTGGTGGGCTGCCGTCTCTGGGGTCGCACAGAGTCAGACACAACTGAAGCGACGTAGCAGCAGCAGCACACAATACCTTTACAGCAATGTAGAAACTGATGTTCTAAAGAAAATGTTGGACACCATAATCTAGGTAAGTTGACATGTAAAATTACCCATCACAAGGTATCATCATGTCATAATAAAAGGAAGAACTCGGTATCTTGGTCTCCAGTGGCTTTGCGTTTTGGGAGGAGAGAGTGGTTGAAAGTGTAGAATAATTCTGAGAAATCAATAATTAAAGTGCTAAAAGGCATCCTCCGAATTTATCTGTGCTACTGAGCAATAATAAGAACCTAGAAAACCAGGGCAAAAAGCCTGATATAAGACGCCAACTAGGGAGCTGAACAGATTTGAGAGAGTTTTTTGGTAGCACCCATGGGCTTTTAAGGTCTTCCCAGGTGGTGCTAGTGGTAAAGAACCTGCTTGCCAATGCAGGAGACATAAGAGATGTGAGTTCGATTCTTGGGTTGGGAAGATCCCTGGAGGAGGATTTGGCAATTCATTCAAGTATTCTTGCCTAGAGAACCTCTTGGACAGAGGAGCCTGGTGTGCTGCAGTTTATAGGGTTGCAAAGAGTCAGACACTATTGAAGCAACTTACATACATGCACGCGTGCATACACACACACATACACACACACACACACAAACACGGGCCTTTATAGGTTAATGGAAGCTGGTGATGGAGAAGAAACATCAAGGATAGTCCCCAGAACAAGCCTTGATCTGGAGAGTGAATGTCATTCAGTAAGTCTCAAATGCAGGAGGTAGACAGATGTGGGAATATGGGGGTTAAATTATGTGTTCTCTTTGGAATATATCAAATTGTACCTATTTATGGGGTATGTAGTAGAGGACAACCAGCTTTGGAAATTAGTGAGTTTAGACAAAGATTTTTTTTTTTTTTTTTTTTTTTTTTTTTTAGAGTATAAAAGAGAAAAGGAGAAAGATACTTCCTGGGGACAACAAGCATTAAAGAATGGATAATGAAAGGATTGAGGAAAGTGGAGATAAGGGAATGAAAATCCAGTTTTTCCTTCTGTACTGACATACTATACTAGGACTTTACAGGCATTTGATAAATTCAAGCCCGCATCATGCTGTAGATATACATCCATATCTGTACATACATTGAGCCTCTGAAATGATAAGCCATTTGCTAAATCTCTAAAAGATAGAGATTAAAACATAGATGTTCCTTGCTCTAACTACCAAATCCTGAAGAACTCAATAATTTCAAGAAACAGGGTATGGTAGGCAGAACAATGGCCTACCTTCCGATGGTTCATACTGTCATTTCTAGAACTTTTAAATATTCTGCTTTAAATGACAAGGTTAAGTTTGAATATGCAATAGCATTTACCTTAAAATAGAAGGTTATCTTGAATTATTTCGTTGAATTCAATACAAGTAATCTCTTGGGCTCATAAACATGGAAGCAGAATACGGGAGAGTTGGTAAGAGAAACACAAGGATGGAAGAGGCAACAGAGATTGGAAGATGAAAATTCAGCTCACCATTGTGCATTAGAAGATGAAAAGGGGGCCACAAACAGAGGAATGTGGATGGCTTCAGAAGCTGTGAAGGGCTTGGCTTGATAGAGAGAAATAAAATCTGAATAGAGCCCTCAGGAATGAATATGTCACCTAGATTTTAGCTGGGTGATGCTATGTCAAGAAATACAGGTAAGACTGTCCTATACATCAGTGTCTCTTTTGCTGTCTCGTACACAAGGTTATTGTTTGGACTCTGTGAGAGAGGGAGAGGGTGGGAAGATTTGGGAGAATGGCATTGAAACATGTAAAATATCATGTATGAAACGAGTTGCCAGTCCAGGTTCCATGCACGATACTGGATGCTTGGGGCTGGTGCACTGGGACTACCCAGAGGGATGGAATGGGGAGGGAGGAGGGAGGAGGGTTCAGGATGGGGAACACATGTATACCTGTGGTGGATTCATTTTGATATTTGGCAAAACTAATACAATTATGTAAAGTTTAAAAATAAAATTAAAAAAAAAAGATTATTAAAAAAAAAAGAAATACAGGTAATAAATATACATTATTTTAAGCTGCTAAGTGGTAATTTGTTACGGCAGCAATAAAGCACTAATATATTTAGTATGTTTTTATAAATAATATGCATGCATGTGTGTGTGCTAAGTTGCTTCAGTTGTGTCCGATCTTTGTGACCCCATGAACCAGAGCCCGCCAGTCTCCACTGTCCATGGGATTCTCCAAGCAAGAACACTGGAGTGAATTGCCATGCCCTCTTCCAGGCGATCTTCTTGACCCAGGGATCAAACCCGTGTCTCTTATGTCTCCTGCATTGGCAAGCAAGTTCTCTACCACTTCCACCACCTGAGAAGCACCAAATAATATGCATAATGGTATACTAAATGATAGTTAGGAAAATATTAATTAATATGCTAACACATTTTAAACAATCATTCTGCTCCTGCATTGCTTATACTATGTATAATGATGAAAAGTGCATGTGAAAACAAAATTTTATGAGTATAATCCATGTTGAACTTTGTAATAGAAATGTTATTGAATAAAAAGAATGCATAATTATATTTCTCCAAAATTTTAAAAAACAACCAAAACTATAGTCTTGATCATCGGGATAGCATGCCATGTCATAAAATTCTCACAAAATGAAATAGTGCAGCCAATTTCATTTTCTGACAATAATAAGTTTTTGTTTTACCCCCGGGGTTCCTGGACCAAGGCAAGTGTAGATTGAAATGAACTTCTAGTCCTCAGATTCTTAGACCTATGATACCCAAATCATTTCCTATATATCATATGTTGACCTTTTTTTTTTTTGCTTGCCCATTTTCTCTACTTTATATTATTTATATCATATTTGTTCAAAATAGAGAATGCTTTTTATTAGGAAAATAAATCATTGCCTAGAAGTTGATGTACAGATATTTAGCTCATTTTAGTTCATTTGTCTGTAATTATACTGTGAAACTGAACCCTGTGCAGATAGATTAGTTGAAGTTGGTCTTCACTGCAGCATTAATAGGACAAGAAATGGAACCAAATATTAATATTTTAGGCTCAGTGTGTTTTCACCACAGACTATGAAGTCAACATAATTTAGTTTTCACTTTATTTTTAAAACCACTAATAACTTCACACCATTTAAAACAAGCATTTCACTAGCTTGTGGAGAAAAGATCCTGTTATTTCTATTCTTTACAAATTCTATTTTCAATATTTTTTTGTTGTTCTCATACTTTCAAAGATTTATTCCTTCTAGGTAGAAAAAACTCAGAATAATCCCATCTTTTATTTTTTCTAATTTTTTACGAATTAAGACATGAGGATTTAATTTATATTTTAATAAAAGGGTAACTATCATCTATCTCACTCACTAACACAAAATTAAATAAAATTCTGGCTTCCCAGAATAGGCATAGAAATTGCCTTTTTATTTCTTCCCATAATCTCTGTAACACTACCCTACATAACCATACTGGATTCTTTGTTCAGAGTTGGTTTGACAAATCATTTAGTGAATTATAACTGATGTGTTTATCAGTTATGTTTTCTGAGGTGAAAATAAAAACTGTAGGATAAGATCTCTCTCTCAAACAATTTTGCCATCAAGATCAAATGAAAAGAGAAATATACAGGAGGAAACTCCAAAGCTTTAAGTAATACTCTATAAACATCAATATTATATTGCAGCTTTTCAGAGGAAGTTCACAAATAAAGGACAGAAAGGAATTGCCTTTAGCACTGTGTTCATGAAAGAAATGATAGTGCTCTTTATGATCTCCAGAAATTCATGGTTTCCAGGGCAAATCCTGACTTCCTGAAATTCTGCATTTTTCTACTACATTTTACCTACCCAAAATCAGTTTAGAAACTTTTCTCTACTCTCTGACCATCCAACACATCACCAGCAGCAGGTGTATGCACAGTCCCCTTCTGCTTCCATGTCTGTTGCTAGTTGAGATAAATGACCACCTTCATCTGAGCCTCAAGATAGGTAAAAGAAAATTAAGACATTTAAGATGGCCAAGTGAGAAAGAAATTACAAATGGATTTCTCAGTAGGCAATATTAGCTCCTGGTAAAATAAAGACAGATGGGGGGGAGGGGGGAAATATTAAGTTAAAATAATAGGAACTCTGAGAGCTTTGGAAATCCATTTCATAAGGATTATTTTGTTTGCATTGAAGGGAAAGAGGGTATGAGTACAAAATATAACTAGATCCTTGCTTTAGATCAAGGGTCACAAGTTTCTCAGTAATGAGTCAGATAATACATAATTTGAGGATTCCCAGGTAGCACAGTGGTAAGGAATCTGCTTGCCAATGCAGGAGACACAGGTTTGATCCCTGGGTCAGGAAGAGTCCCTGGAGTAGGAAATGGTTACCCACTACAGTAGTCTTGCCTGGAGAATTCCATGAACAGAAGAGACTTGTGGGTTACAGTGTATGGAGTCACAAAAAGTCAGACATGACTGAGTAACTGAGCACAGCACAAAGTAAACAATTCAGCCTTTGGTGAACATTTAGACTCAGTTGTGACTATTTAAGGAAAACAGTAGACAATACAGAAAGCATAGACAGAACAGAAGGAAGAATAATTCCTATGTTCCATAAAATTTTACACAAACAGGCAGTGGACGATTTGACCTGTACTAGATGAACAAGAAATTATAGATTTGCACATTGTACTAGATGAACAAGAAATAAACATATCAGAGCCATGAAATCCCAGATGAAAAAGCACTAGTGGTTTCAGTTCAGTTCAGTCACTCAGTTGTGTCCGACACTTTGCAACCCCATAAACATCAGCACACCAGGCCTCCCTGTCCATCACCAATTCCTGGAGTCCACCCAAACCCATAACCCATGTCCATTGAGTCAGTGATGCCATCCAATCATCTTATCCTCTGTCTTCCCCTTCTCCTCCTACCCTCAATCTTTCCCAGCATCAAGGTCTTTTCCAGTGAGTCAGCTCTTCACATCAGGTGGCCAAAGTATTGGAGTTTCAGCTTCAACATCAGTCCTTCCAATAAACACCCAGGACTGATCTCCTTTAGGATGGACTGGTTGGATCTCCTTGCAGTCCAAGGGACTCTCAAGAGTCTTCTCCAACACCACAGTTCAAAAATATCAATTCCTTGGTACTCAGCTTTCTTTATAGTCCAACTCTCACATCCATACATGACCACTGAAAAAACCATAGCCTTGACTAGATGGACCTTTGTTGACAAAGTAATGTCTCTGCTTTTTGATATGCTGTCTAGGTTGGTCATAACTTTCCATCTAAGGAGTAATCGTCTTTTAATTCCATGGCTGCAATCACTATCTGCAGTGATTTTTGGAATTCAGAATTAGTAAACCCTAACAAAAACGCACAGGTGGCTGTGACCGCTGCACTAAAGCACGGCTGAGAGGAGCTACCCCACGTCCGAGGTCATGGGCAGAAGCCAGGAAGACCCCATTCCCGAAGGGTGGTGGCCAAGAGGAGTTACCCCACATCCGAGGTCAGAGGCAGCGGCCTAGTGCCAGCCTACAAGGGCACAGGAACGGCTGAGAGGAGCTACCCAAGTCCGAGGTCAGGGGTGGCGGCCGGGAGGAGCTACCCCACGCCCCCATGCCTGAGGCTAGGGGCGGCCACGTCCAAATCCAAGGAGCGGTGTCTGCGCGGGCGCAGGAGAGCCTAGAGGAGCTATCCCACGTTGAAGGTCAGGAAGGGCGGCAGTGAAGAGACACCCCACACCCAAGGTAAGAGAAACCCAAGTAAGACGGTAGGTGTTCCAAGAGGGCATCAGAGGGCAGACACACTGAAACCATACTCACAGAAAACTAGTCAATCTAATCACACTAGGACCACGGCCTTGTCTAACTCAATGAAACTAAGCCATGCCCGTGGGGCAACCCAAGATGGGCTGGTCATGGTGGTGAGATCTGACAGAATGTGGTCCACTGGAGAAGGGAATGGCAAACCACTTCAGTATTCTTGCCTTGAGAACCCCATGAACAGTAGGAAAATGAAAAATGATAGGCTACTGAAAGAGGAACTCCCCAGGTCAGTAGGTGCCCAATGTGCTACTGGAGATCAGTGGAGAAATAACTCCAGAAGGAATGAAGAGATGGATCCAAAGCAGAAACAATACCCTGTTGTGGATGTGACTGGTGATAGAAGCAAGGTCCGATGCTATAAAGAGCAATATTGAATAGGAACCTGGAATGTCAGGTCCATGAATTAAGGCAAATTGGAAGTGGTCAAACAAGAGATGGCAAGAGTGAATGTCGAAATGCTAGGAATCAGCAAACTAAAATGGACTGGAACGGGTGAATTTAACTGAGATGACCATTATATCTACTACTGCGGGCAGGAATCCCTCAGAAGAAATGGAGTAGCCATCATGGTCAACAAAAGAGTCCGAAATGCAGTACTTGGATGCAATCTCAAAAACGACAGAATGATCTCTGTTTGTTTCCAAGGCAAACCATTCAATATCACGGTAATCCAAGTCTATGCCCCAACCAGTAACGCTGAAGAAGCTGAAGTTGAACAGTTTTATGAAGACCTACAACACCTTTTAGAACTAACACCCAAAAAAGATGTCTTTTTCATTATAGGGGGACTGGAATGCAAAAGTAGGAAGTCAAGAAATACCTGGAGTAACAGGAAAATTTGGCCTTGGAATATAGAATGAAGCAGGGCAAAGACTAATAGAGTTTTGCCAAGAAAATGCACTGGTCATAACAAACACCCTCTTCCAACAGCACAAGAGAAGACTGTACACATGGACATCACAAGATGGTCAACACCGAAATCAAATTGATTATATTCTTTGCAGCCAAAGATGGAGAAGCTCTATAAAGTCAACAAAAACAAGACCAGAGCTGACTGTGGCTGAGATCATGAACTCCTTATTGCCAAATTCAGACTTAAATTGAAGAAAGTAGGGAAAACCACTAAACCATTCAGGTATGACCTAAATCAAATTCCTTATGATTATACAGTGGAAGTGAGAAATAGATTTAAGGGCCTAGATCTGATAGATAGAGTGCCTGATGAACTATGCAATGAGGTTCATGACATTGTACAGGCGACAGGGATCAAGACCATCTGCATGAAAAAGAAATGCAAAAAAGCAAAATGACTGTCTGGGGAGGCCTTACAAATAGCTGTGAAATGAAGAGAAGCGAAAAGCAAAGGAGAAAAGGCAAGATATAAGCATCTGAATGCAGAGTTCCAAAAAATAGTAAGAAGAGATAAGAAAGCCTTGCTCAGTGACCAATGCAAAGAAATAGAGGAGAAAACAGAATGGGAAAGACTAGAGATCTATTCAAAAAATTAGAGATACCAAGGGAACATTTCATGCAAAGATGGGCTCAATAAAGGACAGAAATGGTATGGACCTAACAGAAGCAGAAGAGATCAAGAAGAGTTGGCAAGAATACACAGAAGAACTGTACAAAAAAGATCTTCATGTCCCAGATAATCACGATGGTATGATCACTGACCTAGAGCCAGACATCCTGGAATGTGAAGTAAAGGGGGCCTTAGAAAGCATCACTACAAACAAAGCTAGTGGAGGTGATGGAATTCCAGTTGAGCTATTCCAAATCCTGAAAGATGATGCTGTGAAAGTGCTGCATTCAATAGGCCAGCAAATTTGGAAAACTCACCAGTGGCCACAGGACTGGAAAAGGTCAATTTTCATTCCAATCCCAAAGAAAGGCAATGCCAAAGAATGCTCAAACTACCACACAGTGCCCTCATCTCACACACTAGTAAAGTAATGCTCAAAATTCTCCAAGCCAGGCTTCAGCAATATGTGAACCGTGAACTTCCTGATGCTCAAGCTGGTTTTAGAAAAGGCAGAGGAACCAGAGATCAAATTGCCAACATCCACTGGATCATCAAAAAAGCAAGAGAGTTCCAGAAAAACATCTATTTCCGCTTTATTGACTATGCCAAAGCTTTTGACTGTGTGGATCACAATAAACTGTGGAAAATTCTGAAAGAGATGGGAATACCAGACCACCTGACCTGCCTCTTGAGAATTCTGTATGCAGGTCAGGAAGCAACAGTTAGAACTGGACATGGAACAACAGACTGTTTCCAAATAGGAAAAGGAGTTCGTCAAGGCTGTATATTGTCACCCTGCTTATTTAACTTATAGGCAGAGTACATCATGAGAAACGCTGGACTGGAAGAAACACAAGCTGGAATCAAGATTGCCAGGAGAAATATCAATAACCTCAGATATGCAGATGACACCACCCTTATGGCAGAAAGTGAAGAGGAGCTCAAAAGCCTCTTGATGAAAGTGAAAGTGGAGAGTGAAAAAGTTGGCTTAAAGCTCAACATTCAGAAAATGAAGATCGTGGCATCTGGTCCCATCACTTCATGGAAAATAGATGGAGAAACAGGGGAAACGGTGAAAACAGAGTCAGACTTTATTTTTTGGGGCTCCAAAATTACTGCAGATGGTGACTGCAGCCATGAAATTAAAAGACGCTTACTCCTTGGAAGGAAAGTTATGACCAACCTAGATAGCATATTGAAAAGCAGAGACATTACTTTGCCAATAAAGGTTCGTCTAGTCAAGGCTATGGTTTTTCCTGTGGTCATGTATGGACATGATAGTTGGACTGTGAAGAAGGCTGAGCGCCAAAGAATTCATGGTTTTGAAGTGTGGTGTTGGAGAAGACTCTTAAGGGTCCCTTGGACTGCAAGGAGATCCAACCAGTCCATTGTGAAGGAGATCAGCCCTGGGTGTTCTTTGGAAGTAATGATGCTAAAGCTGAAAGTCCAGTACTTTGGCCACCTCATTGGAAGAGTTGACTCATTGGAAAAGACTCTGATGCTGGGAGGGATTAAGGGCAGGAGGAGAAGGGGATGACAGAGGATGAGATGGCTGGATGGCATCACTGACTCGATGGATGTAAGTCTGGGTGAAATCTGGGTGTTGGTTATGGACAGGGAGGCCTGGTGTGTTGTGATTCATGGGGTCGCACAGAATCGGACACGACTGAGTGACTGAACTGAACTGAACTGAACAAAATGAATTCCAGAAAATGGAGTAAAAGCCACCTCTGATATGAGTAAAATGCTTTTGTCTTTAGGCGTTGTTATGAAGATTGAATTTTTTAGTAACAAGGAATTTTGAGAGGAACAGAACATCTTCAACTAACTGATAATGAGGATAAAGAATTAAATTCCAAGCATCTTGTGCCCAATCCTGTGATTTTTTTTTTTTTAAACAAAGTCTGCAACATAAGTGTGTCACTTTCCTTGTACTGTCACAGTGAAATACCACAGAGTCTTTGCAATGTGAATGGAAACACAGAGAAAGAAAAATTAACTCAATACTCTTTTTGGTAAGAAAGTGTGGAAGATGAACATTTTAAGTAGCTCATTTTATGAGGTGATTGGAGGTGTGCTGGGGAGAGTAAAGTTATTAGATATCTTTCTTTGCCTATAATATATAGTAATACATGTTACATTATGACCATTGGGAGTCGAGAGTAGTATAAAAATCAGGAAGAAAGGTATAAAAGAAATTACCAATATGATAAAATAAGGTAAATAGATAATACGGTAAATAGCAAGCTGATAAAATCAACAAAATAGGATATATTGGGTTTAAAAAAAAAATTCATTCAGTTTTTTTCTATAAGATGTTATGAAAAACCCAAATGGACCTTTTGGCCAGTCCAATAATAACAGCAAAAAATAAATAAATAACCAGTGTAATAATGAGCCTAGAGTAGTGAAAGTGAAACTGTTATTTGCTGAGTGGTGTCTGACTCTTTTTGACCCTATGGGCTGTAGCCCACCAGGCTTCTCTGTCCATGGGATTCTTCAGGCAAGAAAGCTGGAGTGTGTTGCCATGCCCTCCTTCTGGGGATCTTCAAAGTCAAATGTACTTGTCAAAATTCAATAATCAGTATCTTTGAAATTAGTTTAGTATACTTTTTTTTCAATAGCATATAGTTCCCCAAATATTAAGACTCATCGTTTCATATCAGACATGTACTTAACAAAATGCCTGCCAAAAAAAGCTTAAATTTTATGAATAGGTGTGGTCATATAATTATAGAGTGATCTCTTTATGTCAAACTAGTCATCATAAGCAATTATTTTCATAAAGCATATTTGATGACCTCAAGTAGTATTTATGGTACATGAATGTCTTAGTTCTTTCAGACTCTTATAATGAATAGACTAGGTGATATGTAAACAACAGATATTTAAGTTTTTTACATTTCTGGAAGCAGAAATGTCCAAGATAAGGTATCATTACATTTTTTGTGTGGTGAGATGTCCTCACATGGAAAAAGGAGCTAAGGAACTCTATGGGGTCTCTTTTATAAGGGCACTACTCTTCTTCATGTGAGCTCCATCCCCATGACCTGTTCAACTTCCAGAAGACTCGCTTCCAAATACCATTACACTGGGAATTAGGTTTCAAGATGTGATTTTGGGAAACAAATATTTTGTTTCTATCAATGTTTAAGCAAGTCAAGATGTGAAATAGCATTAATATTAGTGCTGTACTCGTTTCCTAAGGATTCCAAGATCAAGTATCATAAGTTCAGCTCAGTTCAGTTCAGTCGCTCAGTTGAGTCTGACTCATTGCGACCCCATGAACTGCAGCACGCCTGGCCTCCCTGTCAATCACCAAATCCCGGAGTTCACCCAAACCCATTTCCACTGAGTCTGCGATGCCATCCAACCATCTCATCCTCTGTCATCACCTTCTCCTCCTGCCCTCAATCTTTGCCATCATCAGGGTCTTTTCAAATGAGTCAGCTCTTTGCCTCAGGTGGCCAAAGTATTGGAATTTCAGCTTCAACATCAGTTCTTCCAATGAACACCCAGGACAGCTCTCCTTTATGATGGACTGGTTGGATCTCCTTGCAGTCCAAGGGACTCTCAAGAGTCTTCTCCAACACCACAGTTCAAAAGCATCAATTCTTCAGCACTCAGTTTTCTTTATAGTCCAACTCTCACATCCATACATGACCACTGGAAAAGCCATATCCTTGACTAGACGGACCTTTGTTGACAAAGTAATGTCTCTGCTTTTCAATATGCTGTCTAGGTTGGTCATAACTGTCCTTCCAAGGAGTAAGTGTCTTTTAATTTCATGGCTGCATTTACCATCTGCAGTGATTTTGGAGCCCAGAAAAATAAAGTCAGCCACTGTTTCCACTGTTTCCCCATCTATTTGCCATGAAGTGATGGGACCAGATTCCATAATCTTAGTTTTCTGAATGTTGGGCTTTAAGCCAACTTTTTCACTCTCTTCTTTCACTTTCTTTTTTTTTTTAATTAAATTAATTAATTAATTTTACTTTACAATATTGTATTGGTTTTGCCATATATTGACTCGAATCCACCATGATTGTACATGTGTTCACCATACTAAACCCCCTACCACCTCTCTCCCCATACCATCCCGCTGGGTCATCCCAGTGCACCAGCCCTGAGCACCCTGTATCATGCATCAAAGCTGGACTAGTGATTCATTTCACATATGATATTTTACATGTTTCAATGACATTCTCCAATATCGTCCCACCCTTGTCCTCTTCCACAGAGTCCAAAAGACTGTTCAATACATCTGTGTTTCTTTTGCTGTCTCGCATACAGGGTTATAGTTACCTTCTTTCTAAATTCCATATATATGTGTTAGTATACTGTATTGGTGTTTTTCCTTCTGGCTTACTTCACTCTGTATAATAGGTTCCAATTTCATCCATCTCATTAGAACTGATTCAAATGTATTCATTTTAGTGGCTAAGTAATATTCCATTGTGTATATGTACCACAGCTTTCTTATCCATTCATCTGCTGATGGACATCTAGGTTGCTTCCATGTCCTGGCTATTATAAACAGTGCTGTGATGAACATTGGGGTACATGTGTCTTTCGATTCTGGTTTCCTCTGTGTGTATGCCCAGCAGTGGGATTGCTGGGTCATATGGCAGTTCTATTTCCAGTTTTTTAAGGAATCTCCACACTGTTCTCCATAGTGGTTGTACTAGTTTGCATTCCCACCAACAGTGTAAAAGGATTCCCTTTTCTCCACACCCTCTCCAGCATTTATTGCTTGTAGACTTTTGGATAGCAGCCATTCTGACTGGTGTTAAATGGTACCTCATTGAGGTTTTGGTTTGCATTTCTCTGATAATGAGTGATGTTGAGCATCTTTTCATGTGTTTGTTAGCCATCTGTATGTCTTCTTTGGAGACATGTCTGTTTAGTTCTTTGGCCCACTTTTTGATTGGGTCTTTTATTTTTCTGGAATTGAGCTGCAGGAGTTGCTTGTATATTTTTGAGATTAGTTGTTTGTCAGCTGCTTCATTTGCTATTATTTTCTCCCATTCTGAAGGCTGTCTTTTCACTTTGCTTATAGTTTCCTTTGTAGTCCAGAAGCTTTTAATTTTAATTAGGTCCCATTTGGTTTATTTTTGCTTTCATTTCCAATATTCTGGGAAGTGGGTCATAGAGGATCCTGCTGTGGTTTATGTCGGAGAGTGTTTTGCCTATATTTTCCTCTAGGAGTTTAATATTTTCTGGTCTTACATTTAGATCTTTAACCCATTTTGAGTTTATTTTTGTGTATGATGTTAGAAAGTGTTCTAGTTTCATTCTTTTACAAGTGGTTGACTGGTTTTCCCTGCACCACTTGTTAAAGAGATTGTCTTTTCTCCATTGTATATTCTTGCCTCCTTTGTCAAAGATAAGGTGTCCATAGGTGCTTGGATTTATCTCTGGGCTTTCTATTTTGTTCCATTGATCTATATTTCTGTCTTTGCACCAGTATCATACTGTCTTGATGACCGTAGAGCCTGAAGTCAGGCAAGTTGATTCCTCCAGTTTCGTTCTTCTTTCTCAAGATTGCTTTGCCTATTCGAGATTTTTTGTATTTCCATACAAATTGGAAATTATTTGTTCTAGTTTTCTGAAAAATACTGTTTGTAGCTTAATAAGGACTGCATTGAATCTATAGATTGCTTTGGTAGTATACTCATTTTCACTATATTGATTTTTAGGATCCATGAACACTGTATATTTCTCCATCTATTAGTGTCCTCTTTGATTTCTTTCACCAGTGTTTCATCAAGAGGCTCTTTAGTTCTTCTTCACTTTCTGCCATAAGGGTGGTATCATCTGCATATCTGAGGTTATTCATATTTCTCCAGGCAATCTTGATTCCAGCTTGTGCTTCTTCCAGCCCAGTGTTTCTCATGATGTACTCTGCATATAAGTTAAATTAACATGGTGCTCTTTATATTATAAGTTAGGTGGCTTAAAAAACATAAACATACTCTTTGATAGTTCTGTAGACTAGAAGTCTGAAATTAAACTCTCATCAGATCCACTTCCCCTCTGTGGTTTAGGGGAAAATCCTTTCTTACCTCTTCCTAGCTTCTAGTGAGTGCTAGCAATCCTTAGAATTCTTTGACTTGTAGATGCATCACTCCAATCTCTGCTCCCATCATTGTAGAATGTTATCCCTCCATGCCTATATGGGCTACCATAATTAAGGATGACCTCATGTTGTGTTATTTCTGAGTAATGGGGATTATGGGTATTCCACATTATTTCTTTGAACATAATCATGATTTGTGAAAGGTCTTCAAGGAATATAAATTAAAACGAGAATTCAAAATTACTGTTTAAAGACAAATTGAAAGGGGTCACATAGTATTATTTGAATATAATTCTTTAATCATGTATCATCAACTTGCCAAAGTCATATAAATTCTTTCAATATGAATAGATGTGATAGAAGTATATCCAATATGCAGTTAATCTACCTTATCACTTAGGTGTAGATAATTTATGTCTTCCATAAAAAGAAAGAAAATAAACCACAGTACCTAAATTTAACACAACCCATTTATATGGGAGATAATTCTTGCTTGCCTTGCTCATAAACTGATGAGCTGCAATGGGGATGACTTAGGGTCTATTTTCTAAGAATCTTTCTTTATAAAATAAGATGTTCTTACAAGTTGCCATTTTCTGAGGCACCTATATTTCTGCCTTGGGCATTTTTTCAAACTTTATTGTGTGACCAGAGTTAAAATTGTAAAACTGGACACAAAAACTGCTTTCCTTTTTGTGAAAATAAGTTCCATTTTTAAAGCCTCATATACAGATTTCCCAAAGTTTGGCTTTTGAATATTTCTTGGATGATAAGTTATTTTAGTTCAAAGCAATTGTGTAATTTCTAAATCCTGGATAGGCAAGCTGTCTTTTTGTTTTTTTTGTGTGTGTGTTTTTTGTTATATGATTTACCACTTTACTGTATTTAGATAATTTCAGTGAAAGGGAAGCAGTAAGAGAAGATAATTTAAGGGGATTAATAATTTTCAAAATGCCAGAGGACAAACTATAATCTAGTTTTTGTACATTTTGTTAATTAACACTTGGAAATAGGCTTAATTTATGTGGAATTTAGAGTACTCTTAATAGGGTAGACACATGTAATTGACTTGAGTACCTATAATCATCTTGATGCATAATTTGCATGGAATAGGATGAAGATAAATGATCTGGAAAAGGATTAGAATTCTAGAAATCTTGCAACATGTTCATATGATGTTCAAGTTCCTTGAAGAGCACTCCAATCTCTTACTTCATTTTTAAAAACATTGTAATTATTTATCAATAAGAGAAAGTAACCTTTTTGCTGTAATTGATGTCAACATCCTATTAAATCTACTTGTTATTTATAGAAAGCATTATAGAGAAAAAATAAATTGCCTTCAGAAAAGTTTAACAAGATCCTATTATGTTCAATAAACTGTGGAGAAATGTACATCTCCATTGTTACTCTTAAAAGGTGTACTTGTAGTTGGTAACCTAAGATTCTTTTAACAGAAATAAAATATGTCCTAAGTCAATGAGACAAAGGATGAAAAATGATGAGCATAAAGAAATGTTAGCTCTTTTATAACTACCTGGGAAAGTTATGGAGTATTATGTACTTGTATTGCTCTTTCTGGATACTCATTCAGTATCAGAAATATCACTTAATATTAAAACATCACCTCATTCAGAGGGTACCAAGAGGAAAATTCTAACCTTCTAAAAGTTTCCATCCAAGGAATAAGCCACTCTAGTATATTCAATACAGCTTCATCCTCAGGGCAGTGAGTGAAATTCTCTTCATATGCTGCCATGCTTCTAACTCTTCCTTCTCCTTTTCATTTTAATAAGAACTGAGAAAGCCTCTAAGAAATATCTGGCCTGTTTCTATATTTCTCAGTTAACCTAAAAAAAAAAAATTGTTAGTTTTAAGCAGTTTTTATAGAGTAACTTTACTCTGTTTAAAACTTCAATGCTTCCTTGTCCTCATCTGGAAATGAAGGAATCATGGCCCACTTTTTCAAAATTTTGCCATCCTTTTTCCTTTTTTTAACAACTGGCCTAGAATTGAACTCATCTCTACTTGGATCCTTGCTTCCCAAAATATTCAACCTTTACTACCCACTCTCTACCTTCTTGGCCAGAATTAGAGTCTGGTGCTACATTATGTTGTTGGGATAAAATTCTCAGGTTAAATTTAAAACGGTATTTTCTCTGAGTTACCTCATGCCAGTGAGCAGAAACAGACCCTGTTGTCTTCTCTTGGAAAAATAAATGGAGCTGGTGTACCTGACTTCTCTGCTACCCTCTTTTACATTAATTATTCTATCTACATTTCTGTAAAGAGAAGGGATATTGTGCTTTGGTTTTCTTCTGTTTTGTTCCAGGCTAGGTCAGGTTAATATAGACACCTTGCTTTCTGAAAAAGTTCCGCTCCTGTTCAGCGTGCAATTGTTATAATGGTCTTGGTCTGTAAAATAGATTTTTTTTTAACAAATGGAAATGCAAGAGATGGCCTGAAATTGTATAGATTCTCCAACATGTATTTATCTCTAGTCAAACCACATGGTCAGGAACTTAGAGCAGGTGAGTGAGATATTCATGCCTCCTCTGACCCTCCTCTTATCATTTAAAGTCACTCCAGTTCATGTTGTTGTAAAGCAGAAACTAACACAACAGTGTAAAGCAATTATCCTCCAATTTAAAACAAATATCTGATAACAAACCATTATGTAAAATGATATTAAAAATAATATATGTATAATCAAATCATTTTGTTGTGAAACAGGAATTATCAACATTGTGAATCAACTATACTTCAATAAAAATAAATAAATTTAAAAAATAGAACATATTAAAAATAAAGTTACCCTGTATCCATGAAGCTGTCTAGGGGAGAAATTTCACCCTCAGTGTGGAAAGACCATGTTTAGATTCTTGTGTTCTCAGTAAAGACCCAGAATCATGAACTCAGAATGCAGAGGGTAGTATTTAATTGTCTACTTGATATGGAACACTTGCACAAACAGAAATATTAGTTTGACCATATGAAATTGCTGATTTATAGTTCATATTGGCCAACTAATAACAAATTCTTAACCATTTAATAGATCAAAAGTGAAATAATTATTTAGAGTACCTCAGATGACAAAAACTTGAAAGTTGAGGAAAATGTTTGCAGTTGGAATCCTAATCTTGCCAGAAATGTATTAGACCATAAAATCAATTATTATTTAAATTTCATTTAAAAGTTATGTTTAAATGTATGGGGAAAAAAGCATTTCCAAGCTTAGTTTAAAAGCCTATTAGGGAAGCTTTATTTTTCACTTCCCTGTACCAATTTTATTGTAGAGGAAGAAAGGATTATTCTATGAATCCAAATTAGACTAAGTAAAAACTACATGGGCGTCACTCTCTAACATGTGCTGGAAGACAGACATGCAAACATAATCTCAGGGCTTCTGATAGAGGCTGAGAACCCACTAAGCCATAGAGGTAGGCCTGGCTTCTTAAATGTTGACTTAATAATAACTTTGCTTTTATGAAAGACCTACTTTAGTATCCAATTTTCACCAAATTTCTTTCTTGAAAGAAATTCAAGAAGGATTTTCATTTTTACCAAAAAAAGGTGAAAAGGTATTTTTAGCATTCAGCATTTGTTCTGCAGAGAGGTTATAAAAGGCAACAGTGTTGCCCCAAAGTGGCTCTTTCAAGCCACTTCACTGGACCCACTCTCAGCATCTCAGCCTCAAGCCACCACAGCTTTGATCTGTGTGATCAGCTATTTCATATCAATTTAATTTTTGCATCCACTAACAAGATGTGTCTAAACGTAACCACTTCTTTGTTTTATATCATATTGACTTAACGAAAGTTTTCATAGGAACACTCTGCTTTCAGATAGGTGGGTGGAAACACTGAGATGTTTGAAAGTGTTAATCACTCAGTCAGGTCCGACTCTTTGTGACTGCATGGACTGTAGCCAGCCAGGCTCCTCTGTCCATGGGATTCTCCAGGAAAGAATATTGGATGGGTTGCCATTTCCTTCTCCAGAGGATCTTTATGACCCAGGAATTGAAACTAGGTCTCCTGTATTGTAGGCAGATTCTTTACTGTTTCAGCTACCAAGGATGTTTACCTGCTTTTATTTTGTAATTGTTCCAGTTTCATACTTCTTTGTAGTAAGACCTTTCTTCCCCATTCTTTATGCAACCTCATGCAGCCAAACTATCTCTTTTTTTCTCCTCTTTCAGTAAGGTGGTAGATAGCTACTATTCTCCAATTCTTAGCACACCAAGACACCAAGTATATTTTCTTTATACCCACTGCTAATTTCTACAAGAAGTTATACCAAATGTTACAAGTCATTACACAAATTTTGAGACTCAAAAACATCCACTAAGTGGTAAATGATATAGACCTAATTATTCCTACTCCGTTGTAAATACCCATTTTTATTGGTGTCCATACATTTAAGTGTATCTACATGTAATATAGAACACTCTTGCAGACAATAAAAAATTAGTCCATCAAAAGAGCCCTTGATAGCTTGCTCAAGTCACTACACTAGCTCCCACTGTGTCATAAAATAACCCAGCTCATACTTCCTTTGTGCTATAAAATAACCCCAATAGAAGCAAAAAAAAAAAAAAAAAAAAAAAGAAGAAAAAGAAGAAAAATCATTCTCAGAAAATAGTCCTGAGATTTTCAGTCTGTGTAAGCTAGTTGCCCACATTTTCAGAATGAAGTAGATAAAACTATATTAGTAATAGCAAGACATTATGACTAGCTGAGTTACTGGAGTGTGTATTTTCTTTTCATTTTATATAGGAAGGGGACATGACCTTAATTTAAATTTTTAATATGTGCTATTTATTTTCACAGCAGAAGCACAAAGTATAAAGATGTTTTAGGTTTTTACTTTTAAACTCCTGATATAATGTTACCTTCCAAATACAGAGATTGCCTTCATAAAATCTCCATAAAAGAGCATATGTAAACCAACGATTGTGCCATGTTCAGAAGGATCATGGTACTCTGCTTTGCAAAGAACTTCAAATTCTTTGAAAGAATATTTTTCATATTTTCATTCTGAAACAAAGCTTGGACTTTGAGACTAGAGTTGACTATCAGAACCCAACTTGATTTCAAGTGAATTTGGTGTGTCAAAGTGATATAAACAGTTTAAAATTTGACAATAAAACAAGTATCCTGATTTTTCCATAGTTTCTATGCTGAAAACTGACTCGGCTTCTATTTTCCAAATCTACACAACTTTTATCTATATGGACATTTTCTTATCATTCTAGGGTGGATAAAATATTGCCATTTTTCATGAGTCACTGTTATTAAACCAATTTGGGGATAGTCATTTATCTATGTTCTATATTTCTTCGGCACAGTTGGTAAAGAATCCACCTGCTCAATGCAGAAGACACAAGAGATGTGAGTTTAACCTCTGCATTGGGAAGATTCCCTGCAGGAGGAAATGGCAACCCACTTCAGTATTCTTGCCTAGAAAATTCCATGGACAAAGGAGCCTGGAGGGCTACAGCCCATGGGGTCACAAAGAGCCAGAGATGACTGGGCACAGCACGACACAGGACATATTCCATTGTCCAGTTCAGTTCAGCTACTCAGTCGTGTCCAACTCTTTGTGACCCCATAGACTGCAGCATGCCAGGCTTCCCTGTCCATCACCAGCTCCCAGAACTTGCTCAAGCTCATGTCCACTGAGTCAGTGATAACCGTTTTATCCTCTGTTGTCCCCTTCTCCTCCTGCTATCAATCTTTCCCAGCAACAGGGTCTTTTCCAATAAGTCAGTTCTTCGCATTAGGTAACCAAAGTATTGGAGTTTCAGCATCAGTCCTTCCACTGAATATTCAGGACTGATTTCCTTTAGGATTGATTGGTTGGATCTCCTTGCAGTCCAAGGGACTCTCAAGAGTCTTCTCCAACACCACAGTTCAAAAGCATCAATTCTCTGGTACTCAGCTTTCTTTATAGTCCAACTCTCATATCCATACATGACTACTGGAAAAACTGTAGCTTTGACTAGAAGGACCTTTGTTGGCAAAGTAATGTCTATGCTTTTTAATATGCTGTCTAGGTTGGTAAAGAATCCACCTGCAATGTGGGAGACCTGGATTAGTTCCCTGGATTGGGAAGATCCTCTGGAGAAGGGAAAGGCTACCCACTCCAGTATTCTGGCCTGGAGAATTCCATGGACTGTATAACCCATGGGGTCGCAAAGAGCTATTTCATTGCACAGTTATATTTTTCTCTAAATCTTGATTGTGAAAATAACTGTAAAAAATTCCTTTCCTTTATATGAAAATTTGACAAATTTTATTATTATGTTTTATCTCTAGTCCAGATAATAAATAGTTGTAAGCATTTTGTCTTGTTTTATTACTAATTTTAACTCTAAATAAAAGCAAAGTATCCTGTCATATTGAAAATGTCTCATTTTTTCTTGGCCCAAAGCAAGATATCTTATGACCACAATACACAAAGTTTAATTCTAATAAACTTTTATTTTTGAGTACTTTCAGACTTACAGAAAAATTGTAAAGATAGTACAGAAAGTTCCCAAACACCACACACTCAGTTGCCTCTATTATTAACATCTGACATTAGTATAGCACCTATGTCACAATGAATGATCTGATATTAATATATTTGCATTAGCTAAAGCTCATATTTTATTCATTTTTCCATAATTTTAAGCTTATGTTCTTTTTCTCTTCCAGGATCTCACAACACATGGATCTGTCATGTCTCCTTAAGCTTATTTTGGCTGTAACAGTTTCTTGGACTTTGATATTTTCAATGACTTTGAAAGTTTTAAGGAGAACTAGTTAGTTATTTTGTACATTACCCTTCAACTGGGATTTGTCTAATATTCTTTTCATGATTCTACTGTGGTTATGAAGTTTGAGGAAGAACACCACAGCCAAAAATGCCATTCCCCTCACATCAAATGAAGGGTGTACAAAAACAACAGGCATGATCACTGCTGACCTTAACCATTATCACTGACATAATGATGTATGTCATTGCATCATTGTCAGTTATCTCTACGGTGTACTTTGGCCCTTTATTCCCCCTTTCCAGACCATACTCTTTGTAAGGAAACCACTACATACAGTCCATCATTCCAGAGTGGGGATTATGCTTCACCTCCTTGAAGATGATGTGTCCAAATGAATTGTTTGGGGTATTCTGAATAATCTATTTTTCTCTGCTCATTTGTTTACTTATTCAAGTATTTTTTAACAATAAGGAGTTATGGGTTATTCCTTGGGTTATTCTTTGGGTTAAGCCAATGAAGTTTTATCAGTTTTGATACTCGAGTTAGTCTACTTTTAACCATTGGAAGCTCTTTCAGTTGGTATCTGTGTCTCTCTGACAAATCTCCAGTAGTCAGTGTGTGTGTGTGTGTGTGTGTGCATTTCCTTACTTATTATAATTACAACATATTCTTGGTTCATCTTATAAATGTCCTGTTCTTGGAATCTACTCTAGTCCTGGAATCAGGACTTTCTCCAAGGAGTGCTAGTTCCTTTTATTGGAAGTATGACAAACCAAGATTTAGTCATGTGATATGTTTGTTGCTACCAGAGAATCATTTATTTTATTTTTTAAATCTCTCATTATGCTATTTAAAAAACAATAAAATTAATCTTGGGATAATTTTAGCTTAATATAATCAGATAGATAATATTATTAGACAGAAAGAGCTTTATGAATGCATGGCAGGTGATATTGTACTGATGTAACTGATTTTTAATATTTTGATCTCCATTTTAAGTGAGCAATGAGAGGTAATTCCTCAACCTTCCATTTGTTCTTTTATAGAATGAAATATTTCCAGCCTGAAATACTTTAAGTGTCTTTCCTTATCAGGCCTCAATGCAAAACTGCATGATCGAACACAAAATTATTTAAAAACACATATAAAACAAAAACTATTGAAAATCCTCACAAAATAACAAAAGCAATGAAAGAAAATGTTTTCCATATGGAAATTTGGGATTGTGAAGGTCACTGTGTGTGGCAGTGAATACTTGGGCAGGAGATGACTTATCCTCTGAAATTCATAGGCTAAGAAGACATAATGTGATAACTTGGAAGCAAGCAAAACAAACCAGAGATGCACAAACAGGAATAATTTTGTTCATCATGGTTAGTAAGAAAAAAATACTTAGGTAACTTTGGAATTATTGAATATATATATATATATATATATATATATATGTAGTTTTTTCATCACTTACCATTTTAAATTTTAAATTTCCCTAAAAGTTGCTATAGGCTAATAAATCTATCCCTTGTTAACCCACAGAGGGTAAAAAGTCACTCTTTTCTTGTTACTGTTAGTAGTTTGATTTTAGCTAATAATGCAAGAAGGTATCTTAATGTCTTCCAAGAATTACTCTATACTGGACCAGATATACTATTCATAGTAAAGACAGGACAAAGCTCCATCAGAGGTAATTGAATCAATGATGGTGTTTTAGTCACTATGTCATACCCAACTCTTTGCAACCCCATGGACTGTAGCCCACCAGGCTCCTCTGTCCTTAGAATTTCGCAGGCTTCATACTGGAGGGATCTGCCATTTCAAAAATAATGTGCATACAGTATAGAGTGCTTGCCTCAAGAATAGCAAAATTGAGAATACATATCCATTTGAAACTATCTTTGGATCATTTCAGATATATCAGTCACAACTTAGGATGCTTAGAAAGCATATGGAAGTTAAAAAAACAAGGTTATAACAATGCAAATATTTCATATATGTTTATCGATCCATTGTAATAGACATGTCAGGGGAAAACCATGATGAGTATATAGTTGGTGTTTTGTCTGTAGGCAGTGAGTTGATGATTGCATAACAGTGGGGAAAAAATAATCACATGTTGTATTTATTTCCTAAGACATCAGCTAAAGTAAACTGGGTAGTTTAAGCAAAAACAATGAACTGACTTACAGTTTTGGAGGCTGCAAATCTAAGATCAGTGTGTTAGCAGGGTTATTTCTATTTGAGAAATGGATGTCTCTCTCTTAGTTTCTGGTGAGTTGCTGGCAATCTCTGGCCCTCTTTGACCTGTAGATACATTACCCCCATCTTCACATGACCTGATGTTCACCTGAAATTCTCCCTGTCTGGAATTGTGCATGCTCATTTGTTCCAAATTTCTCCTTTTTATAAGGATGCTAGTTACATTGGACTAGGGGCCTGTCCTACTCCAGTATGCCTTCATCTTAACTAATTACACCTTCAGTGATACTACTGCTGTACAATATCGCATTTAGAGGTTCTGGGGTCAGGAGTTCAACATATAAATTTGGGGTATTACAGATTAATCTGTAACAGATAGATAATTCTGAAATTAGGTTTACTTTTGGTTGTTCTGAAAAGTTTTTTTTTAAATAATTTTTATTGAAGTATAGTTGATTTAAAATGTTGTGTTAGTTTCTGCTGCACCGTAAAGTGAATCAGTTATACACACACACACACACACATATATATATATATATATACACTCATTTTTAGATTCTATTCCCATATAGGTCATTTCAATTTATTGAGTAGCATTCCTGTGCTATGCAGTGGGTCCTTAATTGTTATCTATTTTATATATAGTAATATGTATGTGTCAATCCCAATCTTCCAATTTATCTCTACTTGCTTTACCCCCTGGTAACTTTAAGTTTGGTTTCTGCATCTGTGGCTCTACTTCTGTTTTGTAAATAGACTGATTGATTTGTGCCATTTTTTTTTTTTTAGAATCCACATCTAAACGATATCATATATTTGTCTTTTTCTGTATGACTTACTTCATTCAGTATGACAATCTCTAGCCCAAATGGCAGTTTGTTCTTTTTATGTCTGTGTAATATACCATTGCATATAGGTATCAAATCTTCCTCATTCATTAGTCCATCATGGACATTTCATGTCATATAATCACTTCAACAACTTTACTTTCATAACATCATCAGTTCAGTTTAGTTCAGTCGCTCAGTCATGTCCGACTCTTTGCGACCCCATGAATCGCAGCACGCCAGGCCTCCCTGTCCATCACCAACTTCTGGAGTTCACTCAGACTCACATCCATCGAGTCAGTGATGCCATCCAGCCATCTCATCTTCTGTCGTCCCCTTCACCTCCTGCCCCCAATCCCTCCCAGCATCAGAGTCTCTTCCAATGAGTCAACTCTTCGCATGAGGTGGCCAAAGTACTGGACTTTCAGCTTTAGCATCATTCCTTCCAAAGAACAACCAGGGCTGATCTCCTTCAGAATGGACTGGTTGGATCTCCTTGCAGTCCAAGGGACTCTCAAGAGTCTTCTCCAACACCACAGTTCAAAAGCATCAATTCTTCGGCGCTCAGCCTTCTTCACAGACCAACTCTCACATCCATACATGACCACTGGAAAAACCATAGCCTTGACTAGACGGACCTTTGTTGGCAAAGAAATGCCTCTGCTTTTGAATATGCTATCTAGGTTGGTCATAACTTTCCTTCCAAGGAGTAAGCGTCTTTTAATTTCATGGCTGCAGTCACCATCTGCAGTGATTTTGGAGCCCCAAAAAATAAAGTCTGACACTGTTTCCACTGTTTCCCCATCTTGTTCCCATGAAGTGATGGGACCGGATACCATGATCTTCATTTTCTGAATGTTGAGCTTTAAGCCAACTTTTTCACTCTCCACTTTCACTTTCATCAAGAGGTTTTTTAGTTCCTCTTCACTTTCTGCCATAAGGGTGGTGTCATCTGCATATCTGAGGTTATTGATATTTCTCCCAGCAATCTTGATTCCAGCTTGACATTAGAGTAAAATCTAGAAATTATAATATATTTTTAATTTCTAAGATAAGGTGCCTTAGAATAATGTAAAATCCCTCATAAATAACTCTGATTTTTTAAGAAGAAAGAGATTTGAGTTTGTTGTAAAAAAATGCATTTTTTCCATAGAATTATAGTTTTACTAAAAAATTTAAATGAAATTCTCTGTTTATTTCAGAAAGAATTTCAGGTGCTTTGAAATGGTGTGTGATAATTATTAATGTCAAGATAACTAGAGTCATGTGACAGTTTCTATGACAAATTTTATAAAGAAAAGTAAGAAAGCCCATTTGTAAAGTGGATGCAATCATATTTTATGCATGAATCAAATGTTCAACTGTGATCTTTCAAAATTCCAATCTAAACTGGAAAACTTACATAATGAATCATGCCCAGTGGGTAAAGACATTATTCTTAGTCTGAAATTCAGAAATTTGATCCTAGGATCTTCATATTACCTTCAAAAATATGTTTAGAGTTGACACAGGTAGTATTATATGACTATTCACTTACCAAGTCAAAAAATGTATTAAAAACCTACTATAAGAGATACACTATGCTGGGAGCTCATTACCATGAAGAATGTGATCAATAAAGGTTATTTATAGAACATGAAATTAGTCTAGCAGGCAAGGCTGAAATAAAACAGTCAACTGTAAAGCAGAGTCTCACTGAAGAAATATACCAGATAGCACTTAGTACAGGCTCATAGATTAGCTTAAAGGAGTCAGGGAAACTTCCCCAGGTAAATCATCTCCATGCTGTAGACTATGGGCTTTCCTGGTGGCTCAGCTGTAAAGAATCAGCCTGCAATGCAGGAGGTTCATCTTCCATTTCTGGAGAAGGAAATAGCTACCCACTCCAGTATTCTTGCCTGGAAAATCCCATGGACAGAGAAGCCTGGTGGCTACAGTCTGTGGGGTCACAAAGAGTAGATTTGATTTAGCATTAAACAACAGTAACAAAGATGCTGTAGTCTAACACAATCACTATGTAAACGAGTTTGGGGTATTTGGAGATTATCCTTGCATTAGGAACAACCGGAAGTCAGGAATTGCATTGTAGAGGAGATGGAGTTAGGTGATTTCTGTCATAGCTTTACCATTCCAAGGCATTCTCATGCAAATGAAATCATCCTTGGTAGAAGAGATAATACCTTAGTAATTAGTTCTTGAGGCACCTGTTTTAGTGTAGAACATTCATTGTTACAGATGCAGTTTGAATGTGAAACAGAGTTTAAGAACTAACATAATATGGAAACTGCAAGTAGGAATAAAATAAAAAAAAATGTACTTTAGAAAATTAGTATGGGGCCTGAGTTGTGATAAAAATGGTAACCATGACCCATGTTCCAGCCAAGTGAGTATATCTCCTCTGTTAGCCCAGAAGCCCTGTGGTAAATGAGCATTTTGTAATAAAACTGAGCCCAGGGGTCAAGACTCCTTTTCCTCATTTTCCTTAAGCATTGCTTACTTGTTTATCACCAGGTTCTGCTGTAAGGAAATATAAAATCATCTGATTTCCAGTCACAGCCACCAGTTTGTGTCCTGGGGTTGGAAAATATTATTGGGATCCCAAAGGTCAGTTTCTACTTGTCTAAGACCATGAATTGTCAGCTCAAAAGTATTGCCCAAGCACCTAGCATTCGACTGTGGTTTTGGCTTTTAGCACCAATAAGACTGTGTAGTTACCTACCTTACTAGTGAATATCTGCATACTACAACTCAATGTGTGTGTGTGTGTGTGTGTGTGTGTGTGTGTGTGTGTATTTACTCTACTGTGATTACACATAAATACAGGATAAGGGCTTAGCATATGTACATTGAAGGTCCACAGTATAAAAATCTGAAAAATATTGTCACATTAATACCTCTGCTTTTCTCTTTAAGTGGGAAAACCTGTCTTGTTCTCTATGTGGCAACTGCAAGGGGAGTGTACAAGAATGGCTTATCCCTTCTGGGAAAAGGTTCATACTCCTTAGCTTTGGAGAGGAATAGCCAACATGTGGTTTACTAATGAAGCACATTATTTTTGCCTTCACATGTTTACACATTCAGCTTTTTTCAATAACATAAAACATGAAAAGTGACAGCTGCATCTGGTAAAATATTGAACAGTTAAAAATATAGAAATCAGTTTCCCATGGATGACAAATGATCTTCACCAGCTCTTGAGAATATGTTCTGAAATGGTGTGTGTGTGTACATGCAGGAGCATGCCTGTAGGTGGACTATATGTAATAAAGATGTATAGTTTTAAAAACATCTTGTTTTTTCATGCACTGCCCCTTCAACTCTGTTTTGTGGCAATAATCTTTCTCCCTTTTCTACATGAATACCCCAGTAAGCTCCATTATTCCCTGACTTATGCTTAGGAAATGAAATGTTATACAGTAACCTTAGGTCATAGACACAGTAGCCTAACGTGGCCAACTAAAGTCATCAGTTCAAAAGTATGACCTCTGGAGTTTCCCTTACAAAACCACTCAACCCTTTTCCTTTATCCTTAACAGTAAATACAAATGGAAATTAAGAGTTTCAATTTGCCCTGTTGAAAATAAAAAAGGAGAGACTCCAACCCCACCCCACACTCCCGCTTTTCTTAGGGCATTTGCTTTAGGAAACTTGTAATTGCAAGATTTTTCTCTATCTCTTCTAAATGTGTTGTGCTTAGTCACTCAGTTGTGACTGACTCTTTATGACCCCATGAGCTGTAGCCTGTGAGTCTCTTCTGTCTATGGGAATTCTCCAGGCAAAATTACTGGAGTGGGTTGCCATGTCCTCCTCCAGGGCATCTTCCCAAATGGGGGATCAAACCCAGGTCTCCCATATTGCAGGCAGATTCTTTATCATCTGAGCCACCAGGAAAGCCCAAGAATCCTGAAGTGGGTAGCCTATCCCTTCCCCAAGGGATTTTCCCAACTCAGGAATCAAACTGGGGTCTCCTGAATTGCAAGACCTGTTAGCTAATTGGCTTTATCAAAAGGAACACCAAATTTCACCTACCATTACGAGAGAAAATATGCTTGCAACCATGCTGCTACTGCTGCTGCTAAGTCGCTTCAGTCGTGTCCTACTCTGTGCAATCCCAGAGATGGCAACCCAACAGGTTCCCCCTTCCCTAGGATTCTCCAGGCAAGAACACTGGAGTGGGTTGCCATTTCCTTCTCCAATGCATGAGAGTGAAAAGTGAAAGTGAAGTCGCTCAGTCGTGTCTGACTCTTCACGACCCCATGGACTGCATCCTACCAGGCTCCTCCATCCAAGGGATTTTCCAGGCAAGAGTACTGGAGTAGGGTGCCATTGCTTTCTCCGACATAGAGCCATACTCCTGCAGTATTTAGGTTTCTCTCATTCATAGGAACTGGGGCTCCATCTTCCTCGATAGCTTATGCTCCCATCACCTTTATGACCTGGAATGTTGTTATCAATAACTTGGCAATCAACTCTGAAATGTCACTAGCTCTCATAACCGTATGAAAAGTTTAGTGTTTCTTTGGATAAAGCAAATTAGCTAACAGGTGATCAATCATTATGTGAACTGAAGATGAACTATGTGGGACAAACTTCTTTATCAAGTCACTATAACATGTGCATGTATTGTATCTGCTTGCCTATATAAACAGTATGATTTTAAGTTGATCTTCACATTCTGGTTTAAGCCTTATTTACTAATGAAGCTACTATTTTTCTCTTCTACCTTTATGGAGAAGTCTTCCAGGGTGATAGGAGATTTTGTTTCAAATTATGTTTTCCCAACAATATACACTGATCCTTTGCACAGGGGGAGATTAGTAAGTATTCTTTTCTCTGTAACCCAGCATTTTTCTCCTCCTGATTCAGCTGTTAACTGCAAGGCAAAAGCAAGAGGGACTATATGCTGAATAAAAAGCTACTCCCTAGTGTTTCCATCAGGAAGATGGCCTTATACTCTCTGGTCTCCGCCAATGGTCAAGACTTACTCTTTCTCTCACTGGAGATCTTTAGTTATATTTGTCATAGGCTGTGTCTCTGGCTAGTCCTGCATTCTTCAGTCCTTATCTCCATTTATATTTAGCACCTACCATGTTTCTCATGGGGTTCTAGACACAGAGGATATAATAGTGAATGAAATAGTCAAAATCCTGCCTTGATGAACCTAAAATTCTCAATTTAGATGCTAACACAGGCTTTAAAAAGATAAGCAGACACATACTAAAATTCTAAGCATTTGAGTAAAAATCTATGGGAACTGGGCAGAATCAAACCAGAATTGGTTAGACAGGCTTTACCAACAGAATCCTGGGAAACATTTTTATAGAGGAAAGCCAGAGGCAAAGCAAGGAGGTTATTGATTGACTGTAGCTTAAAGCTTTGTTGGTTGTTTGTTTTTAAGTGGTTGCCCATAGGATTCAATTCTGTAACCTTGAGGCACATACAGACTTTGATTTGGTTAGCTTCTGTAAGCCGCTACTGCATTAGAGTCACCTCAGTAAAATGACCTCTTTGCTTTATTGTTTTAAGAGAGCTGAGAAAAAACATAATCATAACAATAAGAGGAGGGATAGGTAAGTGGGGTCCTTTAAAATTTCTATCTGGCTAGATCTCACGCTCCATCTGAGTAAGGTAGTATTCTACTTTGTACATTCCACGAGATTTCTTTTAATCAGTCACTTGTATTTAAATCAATTTAAGTAGAATCCTAGTGTTACAAATATTTAGTCACCTAAGAATTAAGCCACATTAGTTGGTCCTATTAAGAACAAATGCAATGGGAGGGCAAGGGAGGGAGAAAACAATGGATGTTTCCTCTCAGGAAAGTTTTGATGTTTCCCTGAAGTAATATGCTTAATTAGGCAAGGAAGTTGTGAGCAATCAATGTTTTACATGCCTTAGGAAATAATCAAGATTATAAAAGTCTTATTACATGCTGTATCGCTCCTGTATAGCATGGAGAAAGTAATGGAAAACCAGAGCTGGAGGTACATGAACCTTTTGTTAGAGTCTCTATTCTGAAACTTACTATTTCAGATTTGAGCTGGGTCCTGCACTGACAGTATCCTGGCTGTGAATCAAGGAGTAATAACTGAAGAACTGTGACCCAGGCAGGAGAGAGAGGGGGGCTTTGGATGATATATTGGTTCACTGCATAACAAAGCATCATGGAATGGGTGGCTTAACAACAGAAATCTACTTTCTCACAGTTCTGGAAGCCAGAAGCCCAAGATCAAGGTGACAGAGAGGCTCTGTTCCAAGTCTGTTTGGCTTGCAGATAAATGGCTGGCTCTCTTTTCTCTATGCCTCCTCTATGTCTGGATGTTGTGACCTGGATTATGCCCCTTCTCCACATTCATGGGCTTCCCAGGTGGTGCTAGTGGTAAAGAATCTGCCCACCAATGCAAGAGATGCAGGAGATGTGTGTTCTATCCCTGGATGGGGAAGATTCCTTGGAGGAGGGCATGGCAACCCACTCCAGTATTCTTGCCTGGAGAATTTTCCCTGGACCGAGGAGCCTGGCAGGCTACAGTACATGGGGTTGCAAATGAGTCACAGAGGACTGAGTGACTGAGCACCACACACATAGTCAGGGGCCCAAACTCCAGTGTAACTATTATTGAAGAAATGAGACCTTTAAGGGTAAAATTTTAAGGTAAAATGATGCCATAAGTTGGGACCCTTATCCAGTAGCACTGGTGGAAAGAGGACAGGACATGGGAGCTCTCTCCTAGGAAAGGCCCTGAGAGAACCCAGCAAGGGGACAACTGACTGACAATCAGAAAGAGGCTGCATAACTGAAACAGGCCAGTTTCATAATTCTTGCTATGTGAATTCAAGCTGCTAGAACTGTGAGAAAATAAATTTCTGTTGTTTAAGCCATCTAGCCTGTGGTATTCTGTCATGGCAACCTGAGCAATCTAAAACATGGCATTCTCCCTGTATGCATGTCTGTGTCCCAAATTCTTCTTTGGAGACCCATTGTACTGGATTTCAACCCACACCAATGACCTCATTGTAAATATGTTTATATTCTGAGGTACTGGGATTTCAGATTTCAACATAAAACCTTAGGGGGTGGGGACACAATTCAGACCATATGAGATGTTGATGAATGTTCTATTATGATTCACAAGGATGTTACTCTCTACCTCCTGCCATGTTTGCACGTAACAGTGTGTTGCCAACTGACTTTAGCTATGGGACTTCCCTGACTGATAGAAGGCACACAGAGAAAATATAGTTCATGGACACCAAAACAGAACCTTTCAATGCACTCATGTGCCTTCTGCCTTTGCCTCTTGAAATTCTGCCCTCTGCCACATCTGTATTGTATCCACAGGCATTCATTCTAGAATGATAAGGCAGGTGAAACCAAGCATTGTCAGGCTAACCCAGGTAAGCAGCATTGAATCTGCAGCCATCATTTAATGTGAATATTAAAAACATGTTTGTATAAGTTATAGAATATTTCTGTTGTTTCCACAGTTAGATCTGATTGAATTAGAAATGTATACAAAAACGGCACACTATCACAGCAAACCATTGAAATATATGGCACAGGCTTTGGTTCTGGATATAAATAGTGAAGAAAATGCTATCAAGGCTTGTAATCCCATTATGTATCAGAAAAACATATCCGGTAGGCCTATCATCTCTAGTAACTTGGAAGGTACAAAATTTGTCAAAAAGAATTGTCTTTGGGAAATTAATTTTAACCCAAGAGAGAATATCAATATTCTGAAATGTGTATTATTAGCTGCATAGGACAAATATTGCAAAAATTAGATTAAGGAAAAAAGGCTTGTTTACAATCAGGGTTAAAAAAAAAACAGTGAGAGAATCCAGAATATTAGGATTATAAGGATTTGAAGAAACAACTCCTCAATTCAGGCTGGTAAGAGAATCTCAGAAAGAAAGAATCAAGGATGTGGTCATCATATCTTTTTGAAAATATATGATTGGACTAATATTGCTTTTAGAAATTCATTCAATTAAACTGAATGGATCTAGGAAAGAGAGCAAGAATATTATTCCATGGAAGCCTGAGAAATTCAAGGTAGATCTAACTAGAGAAAAGTGTGTGTTTATCAGTGGGCTGTGGAGCTGAATGGAATCAATCAGTAAAATATTTTTAGAAATTGAAGGGTGTTGAGCTTCCTAACACCTTATCAGTCTAGGTTAACACACATTGTGACTGTTAAATATGACTATTGAGATCCTAAATTACTAGGTACAAGAAACATTCTTAGAAAACTACTTAATTCCCCCAAGTGAATACTCTTCTTTCTCTTCAAAAGCATCCAAGGAAGTTAATAGAAAAACCTCCAAGAATAGAACCGAGACCCACAGAGAACAATGTTTCAGAGAGCTCATCCTTGGTTGAATAAGAACCTAATCAAGGAATATTTCATATGTCAATAATTAAGGAACTTCACAACTTTTGTCTTATATTCAAAAATTCTCTTGATCAGTGACTTTTATGTGTTTATTCTTTCATCCTTTCCAAATGTAAAATTTACTCTTATTATTTACTGTTCCATCATTCTATGCTGTGTGTGTGAATGACTGTGTGTGTGTGTGTGTGTGTGTGTAATGAGAAGAAGCAATATTTTATCATTTCTGTTCACAGATATTGGATCAATCAAAACCACATTCTGACTTGATGCAGACCATGAAGCCCCAAATTTTAAGTCTGATGAAATAACTGGATGAAGCATTTGAAGCCTCTTAAAGGGATAAATTTAATTGCATTAAGGAGAAGGAAATGTTGACCAAGGGTGTCAACTGCAATAGAATGTTTTCAGTGTCCAAGGTTTTTGTTCCCTCCCTACCCTCGCACTGCTTCGCCAGAGGTTGACTATGCCTTGCTGACTGCTCCTTCAACATATATTACACACAGGTAAGCAGATATAATTTTCTTTGCAACTGTGCATAAGCATTCAACACACTGGTGTTGATTTAGCTCTGTCTCATTTTGTTCCTGCACTTATTCATGAGAAAAGCACCTCCCAGATATGGGCAGCTTTTTTGTCCTGAGTCCAAGGTCCAAGAATAATAACTTGCTATAGAACAGCAGAATCCAGAAAAGAGATAATTCATCTGCAATCGCAAAAAAAAAAAAAAAAAACCCTGTGATGTTCAACTGTGTTTTTTGAGATTGTTACTTCAACAACAACAAAAATGATTAAAGCAGATGTATTATTCAAATAACTATTCAAGCACAAATGCAGTACGGTCCATATTATTTAAAGGAGAAAAAACGTTTTCAAAACCTAAGAAAGTGGGTAGCAGTGACCAAGTAATCCTACAATCTTGTCAATTAGGAGTACTTGACTTTTGTTTTGTCAGGTCTGTTTTTTCTTCAATTCTTGTCTCATGGTAGCAAAGAATTAAAACAGACTTGTTACAGCTCAGGCAGGTGGTATTTATTACACATGCAGTAAACAATGGGCTTCCCTGGTGGCTCAGATGGTTAAGAATCTGCCTGCAATGCGGAAGACCTGGGCTCAATCCCTGGGTTGGGAAGATCCCCTGGAAGAGGACATGGCAATGGACTCCAGCATTCTTGCCTGGAGAATCCCCAAGAACAGAGGAGCCTGGCAGGCTATACAGTCTGGGGTCACAAAGAGTCGAACATAACTGAGTGACTAAGCACACAAACACCGCACAAACAACACACTCTCAAGACCTAAGAGTGGCCCAACCCTTGGGAGTGGCCCCACCCCATTTTAGGTTTTTTTTTTTTTTTTTTTTTTAGGTTTTTTTTTTTTTTTTTTTTTTTAATTTTATTTTATTTTTAAACTTTACATAACTGTATTAGATTTGCCAAATATCAAAATGAATCCGCCACAGGTATACATGTGTTCCCCATCCTGAACCCTCCTCCCTCCTCCCTCCCCATTCCATCCCTCTGGGTCGTCCCAGTGCACCAGCCCCAAGCATCCAGTATCGTGCATCGAACCTGGACTGGCAACTCATTTCATACATGATATTTACATGTTTCAATGCCATTCTCCCAAATCTTCCCACCCTCTCCCTCTCCCACAGAGTCCATAAGACTGTTCTATACATCAGTGTCTCTTTTGCTGTCTCGTACACAGGGTTATTGTTACCATCTTTCTAAATTCCATATATATGCGTTAGTATACTGTATTGGTGTTTTTCTTTCTGGCTTACTTCACTCTGTATAATTGGCTCCAGTTTCATCCACCTCATTAGAACTGATTCAAATGTATTCTTTTTAATGGCTGAATAATACTCCATTGTGTATATGTACCACAGCTTTCTTATCCATTCATCTGCTGATGGACATCTAGGTTGCTTCCATGTCCTGGCTATTATAAACAGTGCTGCGATGAACATTGGGGTACTCGTGTCTCTTTCCCTTCTGGTTTTCTCAGTGTGTATGCCCAGCAGTGGGATTGCTGGATCATAAGGCATGTCTATTTCCAGTTTTTTAAGGAATCTCCACACTGTTCTCCATAGTGGCTGCACTAGTTTGCATTCCCACCAACAGTGTAAGAGGGTTCCCTTTTCTCCACACCCTCTCCAGCATTTATTACTTGTAGACTTTTGGATTGCAGCCATTCTGACTGGCGTGAAATGGTACCTCATAGTGGTTTTGATTTGCATTTCTCTGATAATGAGTGATGTTGAGCATCTTTTCATGTGTTTGTTAGCCATCTGTATGTCTTCTTTGGAGAAATGTCTATTTAGTTCTTTGGCCCATTTTTTGATTGGGTCATTTATTTTTCTGGAGTTGAGCTGTAGGAGTTGCTTGTATATTCTCGAGATTAGTTGTTTGTCAGTTGCTTCATTTGCTATTATCTTCTCCCATTCTGAAGGCTGTCTTTTCACCTTGCTAATAGTTTCCTTTGATGTGCAGAAGCTTTTAAGGTTAATTAGGTCCCATTTGTTTATTTTTGCTTTTATTTCCAATATTCTGGGAGGTGGGTCATAGAGGATCCTGCTGTGATGTATGTCAGAGAGTGTTTTGCCTATGTTCTCCTCTAGGAGTTTTATAGTTTCTGGTCTTACGTTTAGATCTTTAATCCATTTTGAGTTTATTTTTGTGTATGGTGTTAGAAAGTGTTCTAGTTTCATTCTTTTACAAGTGGTTGACCAGAGTTCCCAGCACCACTTGTTAAAGAGATTGTCTTTAATCCATTGTATATTCTTGCCTCCTTTGTCAAAGATAAGGTGTCCATATGTGCGTGGATTTATCTCTGGGCTTTCTATTTTGTTCCATTGATCTATATTTCTGTCTTTGTGCCAGTACCATACTGTCTTGATAACTGTGGCTTTGTAGTAGAGCCTGAAGTCAGGTAGGTTGATTCCTCCAGTTCCATTCTTCTTTCTCAAGATCGCTTTGGCTATTCGAGGTTTTTTGTTTTTCCATACAAATTGTGAAATTATTTGTTCTAGCTCTGTGAAGAATGCTGTTGGTAGCTTGATAGGGATTGCATTGAATCTATAGATTGCTTTGGGTAGTATACTCATTTTCACTACATTGATTCTTCCAATCCATGAACATGGTATATTTCTCCATCTGTTAGTGTCCTCTTTGATTTCTTTCACCAGTGTTTTATAGTTTTCTATATATAGGTCTTTAGATTCTTTAGGTAGATATATTCCTAAGTATTTTATTCTTTCCGTTGCAATGGTGAATGGAATTGTTTCCTTAATTTCTCTTTCTGTTTTCTCATTATTAGTGTATAGGAATGCAAGGGATTTCTGTGTGTTGATTTTATATCCTGCAACTTTACTATAGTCATTGATTAGTTCTAGTAATTTTCTGGTGGAGTCTTTAGGGTTTTCTATGTAGAGGATCATGTCATCTGCAAACAGTGAGAGCTTTACTTCTTCTTTTCCAATTTGGATTCCTTTTATTTCTTTTTCTGCTCTGATTGCTGTGGCCAAAACTTCCAAAACTATGTTGAATAGTAATGGTGAAAGTGGGCACCCTTGTCTTGTTCCTGACTTTAGAGGAAATGCTTTCAATTTTTCACCATTGAGGATAATGTTTGCTGTGGGTTTGTCATATATAGCTTTGATTATGTTGAGGTAGGTTCCTTCTATTCCTGCTTTCTGGAGAGTTTTGATCATAAATGGATGTTGAATTTTGTCAAAGGCTTTCTCTGCATCTATTGAGATAATCATATGGTTTTTATTTTTCAATTTGTTAATGTGGTGTATTACATTGATTGATTTGCGGATATTGAAGAATCCTTGCATCCCTGGGATAAAGCCCACTTGGTCATGGTGTATGATCTTTTTAATGTGTTGTTGGATTCTGATTGCTAGAATTTTGTTAAGGATTTTTGCATCTATGTTCATCAGTGATATTGGCCTGTAGTTTTCTTTTTTTGTGGGATCTTTGTCAGGTTTTGGTATTAGGGTGATGGTGGCCTCATAGAATGAGTTTGGAAGTTTACCATCCTCTGCAATTTTCTGGAAGAGTTTGAGCAGGATAGGTGTTAGCTCTTCTCTAAATTTTTGGTAGAATTCAGCTGTGAAGCCGTCTGGACCTGGGCTTTTGTTTGCTGGAAGATTTTTGATTACAGTTTCAATTTCCGTGCTTGTGATGGGTCTGTTAAGATTTTCTATTTCTTCCTGATCGAGTTTTGGAAAGTTGTACTTTTCTAAGAATTTGTCCATTTCTTCCACGTTGTCCATTTTATTGGCATATAATTGTTGATAGTAGTCTCTTATGATCCTTTGTATTTCTGTGTTGTCTGTTGTGATCTCTCCATTTTCATTTCTAATTTTATTGATTTGATTTTTCTCCCTTTGTTTCTTGATGAGTCTGGCTAATGGTTTGTCAATTTTATGTATCCTTTCAAAGAACCAGCTTTTGGTTTTGTTGATTTTTGCTATGGTCTCTTTTGTTTCTTTTGCATTTATTTCTGCTCTAATTTTTAAGATTTCTTTCCTTCTACTAACCCTGGGGTTCTTCATTTCTTCCTTTTCTAGTTGCTTTAGGTGTAGAGTTAGGTTGTTTATTTGACTTTTTTCTTGTTTCTTGAGGTGTGCCTGTATTGCTATGAACTTTCCCCTTAGGACTGCTTTTACCGTGTCCCACAGGTTTTGGGTTGTTGTGTTTTCATTTTCATTCGTTTCTATGCAAATTTTGATTTCTTTTTTGATTTCTTCTGTGATTTGTTGGTTATTCAGCAGTGTGTTGTTCAGCCTCCATATGTTGGATTTTTTAATAGTTTTTCTCCTGTAATTGAGATCTAATCTTACTGCATTGTGGTCAGAAAAGATGCTTGGAATGATTTCTATTTTTTTGAATTTACCAAGGCTAGCTTTATGGCCCAGGATGTGATCTATCCTGGAGAAGGTTCCATGTGCACTTGAGAAGAAGGTGAAATTCATTGTTTTGGGATGAAATGTCCTATAGATATCAATTAGGTCTAACTGGTCTATTGTATCGTTTAAAGTTTGTGTTTCCTTGTTAATTTTCTGTTTAGTTGATCTATCCATAGGTGTGAGTGGGGTATTAAAGTCTCCCACTATTATTGTGTTATTGTTAATTTCTTCTTTCATACTTGTTAGCATTTGTCTTACATACTGCGGTGCTCCCGTGTTGGGTGCATATATATTTATAATTGTTATATCTTCTTCTTGGATTGATCCTTTGATCATTATGTAGTGACCATCTTTGTCTCTTTTCACAGTCTTTGTTTTAAAGTCTATTTTATCTGATATGAGTATTGCTACTCCTGCTTTCTTTTGGTCCCTATTCGCATGGAAAATCTTTTTCCAGCCCTTCACTTTCAGTCTGTATGTGTCCCCTGTTTTGAGGTGGGTCTCTTGTAGACAACATATGCAGGGGTCTTGTTTTTGTATCCATTCAGCCAGTCTTTGTCTTTTGGTTGGGGCATTCAACCCATTTACGTTTAAGGTAATTACTGATAAGTATGACCCCGTTGCCATTTACTTTATTGTTTTGGGTTCGAATTTATACACAATTTTTGTGTTTCCTGTCTAGAGAATATCCTTTAGTATTTGTTGGAGAGCTGGTTTGGTGGTGCAGAATTCTCTCAGCTTTTGCTTGTCTGAAAAGCTTTTGATTTCTCCTTCATACTTGAATGAGATCCTTGCTGGGTACAATAATCTGGGCTGTAGATTATTTTCTTTCATCATTTTAAGTATGTCTTGCCATTCCCTCCTGGCTTGAAGAGTTTCTATTGAAAGATCAGCTGTTATCCTTATGGGAATTCCCTTGTGTGTTATTTGTTGTTTTTCCCTTGCTGCTTTTAATATTTGTTCTTTGTGTTTGATCTTTGTTAATTTGATTACTATGTGTCTTGGGGTGTTTCGCCTTGGGTTTATCCTATTTGGGACTCTCTGGGTTTCTTGGACTTGGGTGATTATTTCCTTCCCCATTTTAGGGAAGTTTTCAACTATTATCTCCTCAAGTATTTTCTCATGGTCTTTCTTTTTGTCTTCTTCTTCTGGGACCCCTATGATTCGAATGTTGTAGCGTTTAATATTGTCCTGGAGGTCTCTGAGATTGTCCTCATTTCTTTTAATTCGTTTTTCTTTTAGGTTTCTCTTTTTATATCCTTTGTTTTTATTCCTAAGCAGTCCTCAGAGCCTGTTTGGCCCTGCCACGGTAAGATACGGTTTGTACCTTCAACCAATCAGGGAAGGGAATGTAAATAGGGTATATGATCAAGGCCAATCAGGGAAGGCGGTATGTTGGGCATATTTCCCACAAGAGATTCTCACTCCAGTCTGTGGCTTTTCCCTTTGGCCAGGTTTTTGTTGTTGTTGTTGTTGTTGTTGTTTTCCCTTCTTTTGTCTGCCCTCCATGTGGTTTTTCTAGTTGCTACTTCCTCTGACCACCATCTTGGACCCTATATCTCTATTCTTACTACCTAACTGTTTTATACCCAGATGCCATAAACAAAAGAGGAAAAGAATAAAGAGATTTATGCTTTGAAATATGCTAAAAGAATGCTATTCAAAGTCACTGTGATGTGCGTGAAATGTGGGTGAGTGGATAGCTTCTCAATTTGAGATTAAAACACATATTACAAGGTTCTTGGGTGATAGCAGAATCTCTGTGGATTCTTTTTAAACCCCTATTTAGATCAGTCTTAAGGCTTAAAAACAGAAAAGCAATTACACTTTAGAGAGCAGGGTTCTGACTCTGGGTCTACAGGTCATCTTAAAATTTTACTGTTCAACTATTTTATGAATTCTGAAAATGTTATTTTTTGCACAAATGCATTATCTTCTAATACCTAGACTGTTAGTGATCTGACCCCTGTTTAAACATTGTATCAATGCACTGACCTTTTGCTGCTCTACAACATAGACTCTAAGTGACCAGTACTTTTCTCCCTAATGATCTATTAGTATCATTAGAGAAAACAATATGCTCAGTCCAAAAAGAAAGAGAGGAACATGCTCTTCAGCATTTGTATTTCACTATTTTCAAAGCATCATGCTTCCAATTTCACCTAAGTTGTTGAAAAAGTAGTTTAAATATTTAAAAAATTACTTGATAGTTCATTTTACGTGAAAATGCGGGGATAGCTGAGGCAAAAAGTAGTCGTAACAAGCATCAGCTTTCACAACAGAGTCCTTTCTCTTGAAAGTTCAAGGAAATGCTATTGGACCAATCTTTAAACATAGATTCTTTTGGAAGTACATTTTCTTATGAATTTCTTTGGTTTTGATAACCTGAGAGGCTTCCTTATCATGTGTGATCCTGGTGTGAAAACAACTACCAATGAAATACATTTTAAATAAAAAAAGGGGAACAATAGATAAGAGATTATGAACAGAGTAAAGTGTCAACAGTGGAAAAAATATCCATTGGGACAAATGATTTGGTTGAGTGGAAAGAAAAGTAAGGAAAACTCAGGTTGATGGTAAAAATGTGGGAAATGGAGACAATGGCTTGACTGTGTTGATATGATGTTGAAGGGGAAGCTCTCACACAGGGTAAAAAGCCTACAAGACCAGAAGGGTGCCTTGTGCTCAACTCCAAACTAAATGCAGCTGACAAGGTGAACTGATGTCCTTGAAATTTAATTTTCCTTTGATAACTGACAACTAGAACTAGTTCTAGCAAAAGAAAAAAAAAATGGCTTACAGGAAATATAAGTATTAACATACCACAGCCTTCAGCAGAGATGAGGCTGTCGCCAGATAAAATTGAAAAGATTGTCTTAGATGGACTTAGTAAGCTGTATGTTAATTCATTTCAGTTCAGTTCATTTAATTCGCTCAGTTGTGTCTGACTCTTTACGACCCCACGGACTGCAGCATGCCAGGCCTCCCCGTCCATCACACACTCCCAGAGTTTACTCAAACTCACGTACATTGAGTTGGTGATGCCATCCAACCAGCTCATCCTCTGTCATCCCCTTCTCCTCCTGCCTTCAATCTTTCCCAGCATCAGGGTATTTTCAGATGAGTCAGTTCTTCGCATCAGGTGGCCAAAGTATTGGAGTTTCAGCTTCAGCATCACTCCTTCCAATGAATATTCAGGACTGATTTCCTTTAGGTTTGACTGGTTTGATCTCCCTGCAGTCCAAGGGACTCTCAAGAGTCTTCGCCAACACCACAGTTCAAAAGCATCAGTGTATGTAATTATGTAGCCATAAACTTCAGTGATGTGATAGGAACAAAGCCAGCTTCTTGTAGAAAAAGAATAAAAGAATGATGACAGCAAATAAATCATCTTTAAAGATATGTGGTTGGGCATAAATGCAAATTTTTCTTTCTTTGATTTTTATTATTTTATTTTAACAATTACTACAATGAAGCAAAAGACTACTTAAAATCTACTTTGTTATACATTAAAATACAAAAGCAAATTTAAGTATGTTAACAGGAAGATTTAAGTGAAATTTAAAGCTTTTATTTTTCCATATTTTTCAAACTAGTCATTAGTGTTTATTTGTAGTTGTAATGTTTTAATATTCATAAGTACAGTCCCATGAAAAATATTAAACCTTGAATATTTTAGAATAAACATGTCTAACCAGATGACTTACTGTTATATTTTTGAAGCTAATATTAAATTTTTATGATATTTTTCTTAAACTATAAAACAATTTTACTACTTAGTATGTTAAACTCCTTTAAATCTTAGGAAAATATATGTATGTAAAGTTTTATTGAAATATAATTTGCATAACATAAAATTTACCTGTTTTGAGTATACAATTCAATGTTTCATTATAGGTAGTTTTGCAACTATAAATACAAGTTCACTTAAAACATATTTATACCCCCAAATGAAATCTCATGCCAATTATCAGTCAGTCAGTTCAGTTCAGTCGCTCAGTCATATCTGACTCTTTGCAACCCCATGGACGCCAGGCTTTCCTGTCCATCACCAACTCTCAGAGCTTGCTCAAACTCATATCCATCGAGTTGATGATACCATCCAACCATCTCATCCTCTGTCGTGCTCTTCTCCTCCTGCCTTCAATCTTTCCCTGCATCATGTTCTTTTCCAACAAGTCAGGTCTTCACATTCGGTGGCCAAAGTATTGGAGTTTCAGCTTTAGAATCAGTCCTTCTTGTATATTCTCGAGATTAGTTGTTTGCCAGTTGCTTCATTTGCTATTATCTTCTCCCAATCAAAAAATGGGCCAAAGAACTAAATAGACATTTCTCCAAAGAAGACATACAGATGGCTAACAAACACATGAAAAGATGCTCAACATCACTCATTATCAGAGAAATGCAAATCAAAACCACTATGAGGTACCATTTCACACCAGTCAGAATGGCTGCTATCCAAAAGTCTACAAGTAATAAATGCTGGAGAGGGTGTGGAGAAAAGGGAACCCTCTTACACTGTTGGTGGGAATGCAAACTAGTACAGCCACTATGGAGAACAGTGTGGAGATTCCTTAAAAAACTGGAAATAGACCTGCCTTATGATCCAGCAACCCCACTGCTGGGCATACACACTGAGGGAAACCAGAAGGGAAAGAGACACGAGTACCCCAGTGTTCATCGCAGCACTGTTTATAATAGCCAGGACATGGAAGCAACCTAGATGTCCATCAGCAGATGAATGGATAAGAAAGCTGTGGTACATATACACAATGGAGTATTATTCAGCCATTAAAAAGAATACATTTGAATCAGTTCTAATGAGGTGGATGAAACTGGAGCCTATTATACAGAGTGAAGTAAGCCAGAAAGAAAAACACCAATACAGTATACTAACGCATATATATGGAATTTAGAAAGATGGTAACAATAACCCTGTGTACGAGACAGCAAAAGAGACACTGATGTATAGAACAGTCTTATGGACTCTGTGGGAGAGGGAGAGGGTGGGAAGATTTGGGAGAATGGCATTGAAACATGTAAAATATCATGTATGAAATGAGTTGCCAGTCCAGGTTCGATGCACGATACTGGATGCTTGGGGCTGGTGCACTGGGACGACCCAGAAGGATGAAATGGGGAGGGAGGAGGGAGGAGGGTTCAGGATGGGGAACACATGTATACCTGTGGCGGATTCATTTTGATATTTGGCAAAACTAATACAGTTATGTAAAGTCTAAAAATAAAATTAAATAAAAAAAAATTCAGTCCTTCTAATTAATATTCATGGCTTATTTCCTTTAGGATTTGACTGCCACGTTGCAGTCCAAGGGACTTTCAAGAATCTTATCCAACACCACAGTTCAAAAGCATCAATTCTTCAATGTTTTTTTCTTTATGGTCCAACACTCACATCCATACATGACTACAGGAAAAACCATAGCTTTGACTAGATGGACCTTTGTGTGCAAAGTAGTGTCTCTGCACTTTAATATGCTGTCTAAGTTTGTCATAACTTTTCTTCCAAGGAGCAAGTGTCCTTTAATTTCATGGCTGCAGTTACGATCTGCAGTGATTTTGGAGCCGAAGAAAATAAAGTATCTCACTGTTTCCATTGTTTCCCCATCTATTTCCCATGAAATGATGGGACTGGATGCCATGATCTAAAGTTTTTGAATGATGAGTTTTAAGCCAGTTTTTTCACTCTCCTCTTTCACTTTCATCAAGAGGCTTTTTAGTTCTTCTTCACTTTCTGCCTTAAGGGTGGTATCATTTGTATATCTGAGGTTACTGATATTTCTCCCAGAAATCTTGATTCCAGCTTGTGCTTCATCCAGCCTGGAATTGTTCATAATGCATTCTGCATAGAAGTTAAATAAGCAGGGTGACAGTATACAGCCTTGATGTACTCCTTCCCCTATTTTGAACCAGTCCATTGTTTCATGTCAGGATTGAACTATCAGTCACTCCCTTTTCTCTTTGCTGCTGCTGCTGCTAAGTCGCTTCAGTCGTGTACGACTCTGTGCGACCCTATAGACTGTAGCCCACCAGGCTCACCCATCCCTGGGATTCTCCAGGCAAGAACACTGGAGTGGGTTGCCATTTCCTTCTCCAATGCATGAAAGTGAGAAGTGAAAGTGAAGTCGCTCAGTCCTGTCCTACTCTTAGCGACCCCATGGACTGCAGCCCACCAGGCTCCTCCATTTACAAACCCTCAATCTCTGGCAACCATGGCCTTACATTCTGTCTCTAATAAGTTATCTGTTTTATACAAATAAAATCTGAAAATGTTAAATCAATAGAGCTGCTGCTGCTGCTGCTGCTGCTAAGTCGCTTCAGTCGTGTCTGACTCTGTGCAACCCCATAGACGGCAGCCCACCAGGCTCCCCCGTCCCTGGGATTCTCCAGGCAAGAACACTGGAATGGGATGCCATTTCCTTCTCCAATGCATGAAAGTGAAAAGGGAAAGTGAAGTCGCTCAGTCGTGTCCAACTCTTAGCGACCCCATGGACTGCAGCCTGCCAGGCTTCTCCGTCCATGGGATTTTCCAGGCAAGAGTACTGGAGTGGGGTGCCATTGCCTTCTCCTCAATAGAGCTAAACAGTATGTAATATTCTGTGACCTGGCTCATTTCAAATGGCATAACTTTGTAGCATGTGGCAGTATAACATTTCTTTACTGGTTGTTTAGTCACTAAATCCTATCAGATTATTTGCAAACCCATGGGTTTTAGGCTTCCAGACTCCTCTGTCCATGGGATTTTCCAGGAAAAAAATCCTGAAGTGGCTTGTCAGTTTCATTTCCAGGGGTCTTCTGATCTAGGAAGGAGTCTCCTGTTTGGCAAGTGGATCCTTCACCACTGAGCCTCATTGAGGAAGCCTCTATTTCTTTTATTTGTAGATAATATCCTATTTTATATATATAATCACATTATATTTATACATTCAAAAGTTGATGTATTTTGGATTATTTTATTTCTTAACAATTGAAAATGTTGCTATGAACATTCATGCACAATTTTTGTGAGAACATGTGTTTTTATTTCTCTTGAGTAGTATCTAGGAATGAAATTGCTAGCTCATATGGAAACTCTATATTTAACATAAGGATGGATTTTTATGACCAAATTTTCTTTCTGTAAAAATTACAGAAAAATGAACCCACTCTTCAAAAAATTCTACAGAATATATTTTCCAAGAAACTTCATAGAACACTTTCAGTCATTCATAGCACTCAATCATCATCTACTTTTGAAATTAAAAAAAGAAGGAAAGAAAATTAAAGAATCAATGCAGAAACTCTGTGTTTCAGACCTAAGATGGTGACTTTTGCCAAACACACATTTTGTCAATATAGCATTTGTACTTGCTGCTGTTCTCTGAAAACCTAAATGACGAAAACGATCATGTAAGGTAGTAATTTTATAATTTTTTGGCTGAGTGGCCCTGAGTCTATTGGCACCCAACAGTGAGGAAAATTATTTATAAACAGCCACATCATATGCGAGGCCAAAGTTCGGTACTGCCTCAAACTTTAAAGGTGTTGCAAAAGTGTTAGTGTGACAAAGATTTTACAATGCTGATAAATTTTTACTAAACTAATTTAAAAATTAACTTTTTAAAATTAATGTCATTATGATGCTTAGTATTATTTTTGTGCATTATTATTGATGTCTTAGAGTCTCTTGTAGGGGTATGTAAAAATATAGGAGACTGCTTATTTTTCAATATCCATACTTTAAAAGACATTTTACAGTAAGTCTCTAAAGGAAACTTAAATAAATATTTTTGCTTCTATAAATATTTGTAGTCTTTTTAAATGAAGAATTATAATCATCCTCAAGAAATTTCAAAGTAGTGATTGTATAATCACAAATTGAGGTCACTACAGAGAGAATCTATTAAGCTATATTTATCCATTCATTTTTGTGGTATAATCTCTCCCTTTAAAGTATAGTTTAGTTCAGTTGCTTAGTCATGTCTGACTCTTTGAGAGAAACGGGAATAGAGGAAAAATAATGTTTTCTTATTTTCTCCATGCTTTAGCCCTTATTTGTGAAATGTATTAAAATACATGGCATCTGGTCCCATCACTTCATGGGAAATAGATGGGGAAACAGTGGAAACAGTGTCAGACTTAATTTTGGGGGGCTCCAAAATCACTGCAGATGGTGACAGCAGCCATAAAATTAAAAGATGCTTACTCCTTGGAAGAAAAGTTATGACCAACCTAGATAGCATGTTGAAAAGCGGAGACATTACTTTGCCAACAAAGGTCCGTCTAGTCAAGGCTATGGTTTTTCCAGTGGTCATGTATGGATGTGAGAGTTGGACTGTGAAGAAGGCTGAGTGCCAAAGAATTGATGCTTTTGAACAGTGGTGTTGGAGAAGACTCCTCTTTTTTTTTTTTTTTTTTGCTGTTTTATTTTTTATTTTATTTTATTTTTTAACTTTACAATATTGTATTGGTTTTGCCATATATCAAAATGAATCTGCCACAGGTATACATGTGTTCCCCATCCTGAACCGTCCTCCCTCCTCCCTCCCCATACCATCCCTCTCTTGAGAGTCCCTTGGACTGTAAGGAGAACCAACCAGTCAATTCTAAAGGAGATCAGCCCTGGGTGTTCTTTGGAAGGAATGATGCTAAAGCTGAAACTCCAGTACTTTGCCCACCTCATGTGAAGAGTTGACTCATTGGAAAAGACTCTAATGCTGGGAGGGATTGGGGGCAGGAGGAGAAGGGGACGACAGAGGATGAGATGGCTTGATGGCATCACTGACTCAATGCACGTGAGTGAGTGAACTCTGGGAGTTGGTGATGGACAGGGAGGCCTGGCGTGCTGCGATTCATGGGGTCGCAAAGAGTCGGACACGACTGAGTGACTAAACTGAATTGAACTTGATTTTCAGAAAACTACAAAGTTCAACTCACTGTTAATCTAGTTTTCCAAATGGGTAATATTTCCTATAAGGAGAAGATAATCTTTCTTTCCTAATGTCACAGAACTGAAAACAAAACTAAAAATTTAATCCAGAAAGATCTAATATCAAAGCATGTATGTTTTTACCAGAAGTGTTTTCAATTAAATTCAGAATGTAGTAAACGAGTGTGTTGTCCAGGGAATGCATGGTTTTATGCTAGGTGCTGATATTGCAAAATGCAGTATCACAGTTTATGTTGAAGAGTAGACTATTGTCAGCCGAGAGAAATGGAAGTAATAGTTTAATGTAATTACTGTAGAAAATAGGAAGCACTATAATTTAGGCTTGTATAGTTGGAATATATATATGGAATTTGGGATGTACAGACTGGTTCCAGATAAGGAAAGGAGTACATCAAGATTGTATATTGTCACCCTGCTTATTTAACTTGTATGCTGGGTATATCATGTGAAATGCTGGGCTGGATGAAGCACAGGCTGAAATCAAGTTTGCTGGGAGAAATATCAAAAACCTCAGATATGCAGATGGCACCACCCTTGTGACAGAAAGTGAAGAACTAAAGAGCCTCCTGATGAAAGTGAAAGAGGAAACTGAAAAAGTTGGTGTAAAACTCAACATTCAGAAAATTAAGATCATGGCATCTGGCCCCATCACTTCATGGCAAATAGATGGGGAAACAATGGAAACAGTGAGATACTTTATTTTCTTGGGCTCCAAAATCACTGCAGATGGTAACTGCAGCCATGAAATTAAAGGACACTTGCTCCTTGGAAGAAAAGCTATGACTAACCTAGACAGCATATTAAAAAGCAGAGGCATTACTTTGCACACAAAGGTCCATCTAGTCAAAGCTATGGTTTTTCCAGTAGTCATGTATGGATGTGAGTGTTGGACCATAAAGAAAACAACATTGAAGAATTGATGCTTTTGAACTGTGGTTCTGGAGAAGACTCTTGAGAGTCCCTTAGACTGCAAGGAGATCCAACCAGTCCATCCTAAAGGAGATCAGTCCTGAATATTCATTGAAAGCACTGATGCTGAAGCTGAAACTCCAATACTTTGGCCACCTGATGTTAAGAACTGACTCATTTGAAAAGACCCTGTTACTGATAAAGATTGAAGGTGGGAGGAGAAGGGGACAATAGAAGATGAAATGGTTGGATGCCAGCACCAAGTTGATGGATATGAGTTTGAGCAAGCTCCAAGATTTGGTGATGGACAGGGAAGCCTGTTGTGCTACTGTCCATGGGGTCACAAAGAGTTGTACACAACTGAGCAACTGAACTGAACTGAAGTGAACTGAACATCAGATAAAATGTGTGAATGAACATAATCACATGAAGGCTGAGGAGAATTCTTTTAGCAGAAATTGCTGCATGCTAAGAGAACTGTGGGTGGAAAACAACAGAAAAGAACTTTAGAAGAAAACGTGGAGCAAAAAATCATTACGTTGTATACAGACTAATAATAGGGAGTTCAGAATTAAGGAGCCATGCGTTGTAATGTGATATGATGCAAGCAATTAATCTGGAATGGCTAGCCTAAGCTAGATCACAGAGTTTCTTTTATGCTGACTAGAGAATTTTCACTTTTCCTCTGGACAAGTGAGTCCCTAGTGGTAAGAGGGGAAAGTAGTCTTGTGAAAATCTGCATATCAAAGATGGAATTTGTTGCAGGAGTTTGAAAATAAAATGAATTTTGCCCTAACGTTTATATGTTTGTATTTAAATGAGATATATGATTAAGTGTGAATTTCAAAAGTGATGAAAATAGGTCCAAGAATTATGTTTTTCAAGTGGGAGGGAGAAATAAACAAGATTGAGGAGAAAACTCAATGACCTTTCAGGTTAAGGAATAAGTGGCTGAGAAGACATGTAGGAGGTATCCAGGGAGAGGCATCTCAAAAGCAGAGATGTTGTTGACCAGGATGTAGGTGATTAACAGCCCAAATTCAAATATAATCAGGCCAGAGTCATGGAGGCACCATTTGGATGGAAAAAGTAGAAAATTGAATCCCACTCCTTGTTATACCTTCAAAAAACTCATCATAAAATCAATGCCTATTTACCTCCAAATTCATTGTCGTATACTGAAATATCTATAGTTTGTATGTATCAATTATATTACAGTAAATCAATTTACCATGTTAAAACAAAACTTCAATATTTCTGATATTATGTTTTATAAATTCATTGTGAATCACTTCATTAAATAAAAGGCAGATGGCTCAATGGATAAAGAATCTGCCTGCAATGCAAGAGATGCAAGAGATGTGGGTTTGATCCCTGGGTCCAAAAATCCCCCTGGAACAGGGAATGGCAACCCACTCCAATATTCTTGCCTTAAATAGCCTATGGGTAGAGGAGCCTGGATGGCTACAGTTCAAAGGGTGGCAAGGAGTTGGGCACTACAGCACCACTAAGAACACACATTGATTACTAAAACCTTTCTTAAATGCTTCTTACTTTCTTCCTTTCACTCATGATTTATTCTCATCCTGTGCCTATGTTCTTCTTCTTCTTGATATTTATTTACCTCAAACCTCTTTATTTCAGCATTCAGTATTATGTTCTAACATGACTGCCAACATTTCTGATTTATCCTTGAATCTAAAGCACCAACATTTCAATGATTTTAAATAGAAATTTTTACAGAAATAGCTGTAATATCATGAAATCATATGCCATATACATGGTTCATAGTGGATTTTATGAACATATGGTTTTTATATTACACATGAATAAGTTCCACTTGTTTCAAGGTTTAGGGTTAATTAGCCTTTACTATTTTTGACCCTCAATTCCTATTAGAGGTTTTTAATGTGTAATGCATTAATGATAATTACACATACTAGGCTATTTTTTTACTCATCATTTTTTGTTTGCATGAACAAAGAGAAAACCAAATAAAGCCCCGACACTATAACAGATGTTCTACCCTTTGATACTTGAGGAGGGAATGTGAAAATAAATGGATGCTTTGAAATCATTTTCTGAATGTGTATTGTATTACCTTTGGAAAAGGTTTATCACTTTCATAAGATTTTCAAAGGGGGTTGTACACCAACCCTTTGATTCGATTTTGAGGAATTCCAGAAACCGTGCTGATTTATGTATTTTTCCCTCATTTATATACTTATGTAAAAAATAAATACACCAATTATGTTTAAACATCTAAAACTTTTAAAGTAATTCATTGCAAAATTCCTCAATATTTTTCTTTTAGAAAAAATTTAAGACTTTTATTTTAATGAAAACTAAATTCTTCCAACTTGCTTCTTCTTTCTTTGGTCTCTGTTGGAGTCTGGCAGTTATACTCAGATGTCATTGAGACTGCAGCAATTAGCCTTCTTTTATTGCAGAACAGATGTTCTAAGTGTTGGGTTCATTTGATGTGGTTTGGGATGAGATATCACAGCTGTTATAACTTAATTCTGGTTAGGTCAAAAAGCTTCATCATTATCAGTTCAAAATATTCATAAAGCTTCATAAAATTTTCACATATTTTCAATTAAGTTGAGTTTCACTTAGTCATGGTACATTGTAAACTCTACAATTTCCCCATTCACATATGGTAGCATGGGCAATAGTTTGATAAGTCAGTATTCATTTCCATGATTGCAATCTGAGAAGTTTTATTTGTACACATAGCAATCATTATTGTTTGATTCTATTGTAATACTGAGAGCAGCTGATTGAAAACAGTAGGCCAGAAATATTCCTACATTACTGTCTTATTTCCAGACAACAGACACTTTGAGAACCTATCTACATAACCAAATTATCTGACTATTTTCCTGTTAACCACACACAAAAAAATTAACATTTCCAAAAACCTAGTGTGTTTGCCTATTTCCATTCAACTTTCTAAATCAGAGGAAAGTCAATCATCAATTTTGGACAATACCAACTTTCGTTCAAAAAGGCTATTAGCAAGATGAGCTTCCAGAAGTGATTTATCTCCATCTCAAATAAAAATAATAGCAACAACTTTGAAATAGATCATTCCTAACCTAAATAAGTTAGTGCAATCCAATTTAGTGATTAGGATTGTGAAAATAATTGAATTGACTTTGCAATTTTCATGTTATTTCCGTCTTAACCACTGAATCAGATCTGTATTGACATTATCAATTTGTGACAAGTGGCTTATTACTATAGCTAAAGGAACAGTTCTGTGTCTTTTAAAGAAGGGTCACTTTTTTCATTCTAGAGAAGTTTTAGCTTTATAGTAGTAGGTCAACGTCCTTGCTTATATGATAGAAATATAAAAGTTAAAGACAGAATAAAAATAGAAAATACAGCTGGGTCTAATATATTATTATTTAGGTTGATGCAAAAGTAACTATGGTTTTACTTATTGAATTTTGCTGTTTGATATTGGAATACATTCTTAAATAAATGTGGCTATGTTATACATCGTTTTAATGCACATTTCTCTCTTTATGTTTTTTGTTATTGACATTACTTGCTGTATATTTATTTTAGACTAGGGAAATGATGTTAGACAAAAAAAGGAAATTTGATTGCCATGTGTGAAATAGGTAGCCAGTGGGAATCTGCTGTATGACACAGGGAACCCAAAGGCAGTGCTCTGTGACAATTTAGAGGAGTGGGAGACAGTTTCAAGAGGGAGGAGTCATATATATACCCATGTCTGATTCATGTTGATGTATGGCAGAAACTATCACAATATTGTAAATTAGTTATCTTCCAGTTAAAAATAAAATACAATTAAAAAAAATGCAATTTTGAGCACTTTTCTTATTTGTGTTCCAAATAGGTCATAGAACAGTCTTATGGACTCTGTGGGAGAGGGAGAGGGTGGGGAGATTTGGGAGAATGGCATTGAAACATGTATAATATCATGTATGAAACGAGTCGCCAGTCCAGGTTTGATGCACGATACTGGATGCTTGGGGCTGGTGCACTGGGATGACCCAGGGGGAGGGTGTGGTGAGGGGGGAGGAAGAGGGTTTCAGGATGGGGGCACGGGTGTACCTGTGGCGGATTTATTTCGATGTTTGGAGGAGCTAATACAATAATGTAAAGTTTAAAAATAAAATAAAAAAAAAAAGAAGTGGGGACGACTTGAACATTAACAATGCATTTGATCTGAGAACTGCTAGTGAACTCACAGTGTAGTGTTGGTTCAAAAAATTTGGCAAAGGAGACAAGAGTATTGAAGATGAGGAGAGTAGTGGCTGGCTATAGGAAGTTGACCATGACCAGTTGAGAGGATCATCAAAGCTGATCCTCTGACAACTATGTGACAAGTTGCTGAAGAACACAGTGTCAATCGTTCTGTGGTCATTCAGCATTTGAAGCAAACTGGAAAGGTAAAAAAGTTTGATAAGTGGGTGCCTCATGAATTAAAAAAAAAAAATTGTCATTTTGAAGTGTCATCTTCTCTTGTTCTCTGCAACAATGAGCCATTTTCTCTATTGCATTGTGACGTGTGACAAAAAAGTGGACTTTTTACAACTGTCAATGACCAGCTTAATGGTTGGACCAAGAAGAAGCTCCAAAGCACTTCCCAAAGCCAAATTTACACCAAAAAAAGGTCATGGTCACTGTTTGGTGGTTTGCTGATGGTCCAATCTACTAGAACTTTCTGAATCCTGGCATAACCACTACATCTAGGAAGTATGCTCAGCAAATTGATAAGATTCTCCAAAAACTGCAATGCTTACAGCTGGCATTGGTCAATAGAAAAGGCCCAATTCTTCTGCATGATAATGTCTGACCACAAGTCACACAACAAATGCTTCAAATATTGAATAATTTAAGCTATGAAGTTTTGCCTCATCCACCACATTCACCTGAACTCTTGCCAACTGAGTAGCACTTCTTCAAACATCTCAACTTTTTTGCAGGGAAAGTGCTTCCACAACCAGCAAGAGGCAAAAAAAAAATGCTTTGCAAGAGTTTGTTGAATCCCAAAACACAGATTTTTATGCTACAGGAGAAACAAACTTATTTGTCACTGGAAAAGAGTGTTGATTGAAATGGTCCCTATGTTAATTAATAAAGATATGTTTGAGCATAGTTATAATGATTTAAAATTCACAGTCAAAACCTGCAATTACTTTTTTTGCCAATCGAATATTGCATTTGAGTGCATCATTTGAATATTGTTCATTTTGACATTAAAGATAAGGGACATATCGTAAGAATTTGTTGTTGGTTTCCACGAGCTAAACTACTCAAAATGAAGGGTAATGTTATAACAGAATTACTTGGAAAGCATTCTAAAATATCTACCCTCTCTTTCACTTCCCTCCTTTTGATAAATACGGGCTTTTCCAGATATATCAGTCGTGTTCGACTCTTTGAGATCCCATGAACTGTAGTCTTCCAGGCTTTTCTGTCCATGAAATTCTCCAGGCAAGAGCACTGGAGTGGGTTGCCAATTCCTTCTCCAGGGGATTTTCCCGACCCAGGGATTGAACTCAGGTCTCCTGCACTGTAGGCAGATTCTTTAGCATTTGAGCCACCAGGGAAGCCCCATACTGGAACATTAGACATTAATTGTTTTAGATATTAATTGGCTTCTATGCACCCTACATTCATCTTCTTTTCTAATATTACTGAGATAATTTATGGGAGAGAGTCTCTCTAATTTGTGAAGACACGATTGATAGATAATTCCTGGTTTCTAACTCTCTGAGGGATGATAGGAAACACTGTTAGGTAGATTGGTGAGTAGATTCAACACCTTCTTCTGTAAAGGCCCTGGAATAGCCAAGAAATGGGCATATTTATCTTCAATCATAATCTTGTTACTTATATTGACTAAATTTCACCAATACCACGCTTTTGCAACCAACAACAATGTTATCACTGCCCACATACACATATATGCTTGCACAGCTTTTGAGAACTGTTCTTTAGGGCTTCCCAGGTGACTCAGTGGTAAAGAACATGCCTGCCAATGAAAGAGACACAAGTTTGATCCTTAGATCAGGAATTTCCCCTGGAGAAGGAAATGGCAACCACTGCAGTGGTGGGCTACAGTCCATAGTGTTAAAAGAGTTGGATGTGACTTAGCAACTAAAACAACAATAGCAACTTTCACTGTTTGACATTGCTCAAAAATCTTTCCATTTGCACCCATAACATTATTTTTTTTTTCTCAGTGATATACTTCTCAAAAGAAAAAAAAAGTTCATCTGTTAGCAACCTCAGGTTCCTGGAATTCATTAATTATCAATATTGACAATAAATATGTCCCTCTGAGGTCTGTATAGTCAAAGCTGTGGTTTTTCAGTAGTTGTGTTTGGCTGTGAGTTGGACAATAAAGGACTGAAAGCCGAAGAATTGATACCTTCAAAATATGGTGCTGGAGAAGACTCTTGCAGGGAAGGCAATGGCACCCCACTCCAGTACTCTTGCCTGGAAAATCCCAAGGATGGAGGAGCCTGGTAGACTGCAGTCCATGGGGTCGCAAAGAGTCAGACATGACTGAGCGACTTCACTTTCACTTTTCACTTTCATGCATTGGAGAAGGAAATGGCAACCCACTCCAGTGTTCTTGCCTGGAGAATCCCAGGGACGGGGGAGCCTGGTGGGCTGCCGTCCATGGGGTCACACAGAGTCGGACACGACTGAAGTGACTTAGCATAGCATAGAAGACTCTTGAGAGTTCCTTCGACTGCAAGGAGATCAAATCAATCAATTCTAAAGGATATCAGTCCTGAATATTCATTGGAAGGACTGACGTTGAAGCTAAAGCTCCAAAACTTTTGTCACTTGATTCATAGATCAGACTCATTGGAAAAGACCCTGATGCTGGGAAAGATCGAAGGCAGGAGGAGATGGGGATGACAGATGATGAGATGGTTGGATGGCATCACTGACTCAATGGACATGACTTGGACCAGGAGATGGTGAAGGACATGGAAGCCTGGTGTGCTACAGTCCACGGATTCCAAAGAATCAGATATGACTGTGTGACTGAACAACAGCAACATATTCTTTGAAGGATTACATTTATGCCCTCTCTAACTTTTTCCTGTTTGTCTAATTTTTCCCTTTAACACATAAGTTCAGTTATTTTCCCTGTGTTGGAGACCTGTGAGGGGCATTCTCACTCTCGTACCACAAAGGTCTCTGTCATCTGAAAGCAATTCCTGCTTTTATACTGAGTTTTCCTTCTTTCTCCGGGACTTGGCTTCTTGCTATCATGTATTCAATCAAGTTATCTCTGCCTAATAATCTTGTTTACCTCCCACCCAAGAAAAAAATATTCTTCCTAGGATTCTATCATTAAAACAAAATAATAATAATACAATTCTACCTCTTGACACTGAATTGATTTTTAACTTATACTCCATTTCTCTAGTTTCCTTCATTGGTAAATGTTTTGACAATATTGCACTCACATCTTCTAAATGTACCTTTTATTCATCTGTCCTTCACAGGCTGGACTTCACTAGTGATTATATATATATATATATATATATATATATATATATATATATGGCTTCCCTCACAGTTCATTGGTAAAACCTGACTGCCAGTGAAGGAGATTTGAGTTTGATCCCTAGGTCAGAAGATCCCATCAAGAAGGAAATGGCAATCTACTCCAGTCCCTGGGAAATCCTATGGACAGAGGAACCTGGCTGCCCATAGTTCATGGTGCCGCAAAAGAGTTGGACACTACTTAATGATTAAAACAACAACATATTTTTTCTGTTTTGTTGCCAAATCAAGTGGCAATTCCTCTCGTATCACCCTATGAACTGTTAAAATAGCTATTCATGTATTCACCCACTCTTTCTTCTTGCAATGCTGGCTCTTGAATTCCCAGACACCTCAGGCTTCAGTTTTTCTCTTACATGTGTGGTCATTTTTACTTTACCAGACCCTTTCATCATTTTCATATCTCATTCATATGCCTCAGATCTTTGCTTTCTTTTCTTTCTATTCTCTCTCCCTACATGATATCTGCATCATATCACCTTAATCAACATGTTGTGTTGATGTTTTCTAAGATTATCTCTTCCACACAGACTTTTCTTTTGAGTCTCATTCCCATTGATCTGAATTCCTACTTGATAACTCTATGTGGATGTCTCTCATGCATTGTAAACATGTACCAAGCAGAAATCCTGGATTCTGTATCCAAATCCATTCCTACTTGTGCTACCATGTATTTGTGCCAGAATTTATCCAACTGTTCAGGCAAGAAAAGTTGGAGACATTTTGCTCTCTTTTCTCTCCCTCAGTTATATTTGAATCTTAAAACTTCTTAGATATTCAGTTCAGTTCAGTCACTCAGTCCTGTCTGACTCTTTGCAACCCCATGGACTGCAACACGCCAGGCTTCCCTGTCCATCACCAGCTCCCAGAGTTTGCCCAAACTCATGTCCATTGAGTCGGTAATGCCATCCAATCATCTCATCCTCTGTTGTCCCCTTCTCCTCCTGCCTTCAATCTTTCCCAACATAAGGGTCTTTTCAAATAAGTCCGCTCTTTGCATCAGGTGGCCAAAGTATTTGAGCTTCAGCTTCAGCATCAGTTCTTCTAAGGAACACTCAGGACTAATCTCCCTTGGGATATACTGGTTGGATCTCCTTGCAGTCCAAGGGACTCTCAAGAGTCTTGTCCAACACCACAGTTCAAAAGCATCAATTCTTCAATGCTCAGCTTTCTTTATAGTCTAACTCTCATGTCCATACACGATTACTGGAAAAACCATAGCCTTGACTAGACGGACCTTTGTTGGCAAAATAATGTCTCTTCTTTTTAATATTACATCTAGGTTGGCCATAACTTTCCTTCCAAGGAGTAAGCATCTTTTAATTTCATGGCTGCAGTCACCATCTGCAGTGATTTTGGAGCCCATAAAAATAAAGTCTGCCACTGTTTTCACTGTTTCCCCATCTATTTGCCATGAAGTGATGGGACCAAATGCCATGATCTTAGTTTTCTGAATGTTGAGCTTTAAGCCAAACTTTTCATTAAAAATAAAAAAAAAAAAATCTATATGTCCAATTTTCCTGATCCCTGTTGTCATCATTATGGTTGTTCTGTCAGATGGTCTATTGCAGTGGAATTCTAAATCATCCCTCAATGCCGTCTTCATGCTTCCAATCCTTTATTCATAGAGGAATGAATATAATAATTTTACATTAAGAATTAGATAATATTATTCTCAAATTAAGAGAAGGCAATGGCACCCAACTCCAGTACTCTTGCCTGGAAAATCCCATGGGTGGAGGATCATGATAGGCTGCAGTCCATGGGGTCACAAAGAGTCGGACACGACTGAGCAACTTCACTTTCACTTTTCACTTTCATGCATTGGAGAAGGAAATGGCAACCCACTCCAGTGTTCTTGCCTGGAGAATCCCAGGGACGGGGGAGCCTGATGGGCTGCCGCCTATGGGGCCACACAGAGTCGGACACTACTAAAGTGACTTAGCAGCAGCATTCTCAAATTAGATGCTTTCCCATTGCATTCAGAATAAAATGTGGACTCTACCTTATTCCATTTACTGCTTTCAGCTCATCTCAATAGCCCTCTCTTCAATTCTATTACACTCCAGGAAAACAGCATTCTGTTACTCCAACATGCCAAAATTGTCTCATTATTTCACATTGTCCTTCTCCTTGTATACAGTCTCTCCCTACTCCGCCTACCATTACCGTGCACATAACAAGTTTTCTGGATGCAACTCTAACATAACTTAGACTTTCTGGATACAGTTTCAATGCAATTATTTAGCATGCCCCCTTCTGATGAGCCATTGAAAAGCATTCTTTGATTTACAGTCTTAAACCTTATCTTGTTTTCTCTAAGGGGATATTTTAATTATCATTAATTTCATTAAATTTTTATATGAAGGGAAGACACAAAATCGTTTTATACACTGCTACGAAAGCAGCAACTTTTCTAAACTATGATGCGTTGGTTTTCTTTCAGTCAGCATCTTCATTTTAAGCTACCTGAAAGAATACGTTGAGTCTTTGTTATTCAACATTTATAATTTTTTACATATTAGAAATGCAATTATGGACAAAATAAATTGGTAAAGGTATCCCTATATTTGAAATTCACACTTTAACTTTTCTAAGTTGTGTTCTGATTCATAATTATCACTGTTTATGTTTGCCATCAATATTGTACTACATGCTATTAAGAAAATTGACAAATGCAGAGAAAGAAAACAATATTTCTAAAATAAGGAACAATTATTTTATCTCATTGTTTCTTAGATTTTAAACTAAATCACTGGCACACACTTTGCAAGGTGTGGTGTTGGCACTTTTTAACTTTCTGCAGAAGTTATCAATATACAGTTCTCCTATTCCTTCTTCAAATAGTCTTGAAATATCTTATTCAATGAAATGAAGATATGAGGGTCACTTTCCAGATCCACCACTAGCAGTAAGGACTAGACAGGCTTATGCATGAAGTTATTCTGTATTTGGACACACCTGTGTCAGAAGCAACCCTTAGCTACATCATTAGTCTCACTTTCTATGAACTATTGACAGATCCAATCCATTGTCTTCCAATGAACTCTGCAGACATCTTCTCATCTTTTGTCACCGTCTTGAATGGAAATCCCCTTTTTCTTATGCTAACTAATTAATTAATTAGAGAGGCACTGCTATGTCTATGAATTCCTTTCTCCTGATGGACTTGAGTCTGAGTGAACTCCTGGAGTTGGTGATGGACAGGGAGGCCTGGCGTGCTGCGATTCATGGGGTCACAAAGAGTCAGACACGACTGAGCAACTGATCTGATCTGATCTGAAGGGACTGAGACATTTTGTTCAACAAAGCACTTGACTCCACTGATACAAAGACATGTGAACAGCAAGCTAAGCGTGCTCACAGGCAGACAATGACTTCTAGGTAGAATACTCAATGGAGAAGGAAATGGCAACCCATTCCAATACTCTTGCCTGAAAAATCCCATGGACAGAGGAGCCTGGTAGGCTAAAGTCCATGGGATTGCAAAGAGTTGGACATGACTTGACTACTAGAATACTCAAAGACTAGCACCATTATAACAAAAAGACACTATTAATCAGACAATGTTATTGTTACAAAGCCGAAACCCATAATGCTTTCCAATAAATTGAGAGACAAGGTGTTGTGGCAAGGAATAGTGATTTTATTCCAAAAGTCAACAGACTGAGAAGAAGGCTGACTTTTGTCCCAAAGCACCATCTTAACTGAGTTAGAATTTAGGCTTCTTTTATATTAAAAGAGGAAGAGGCAAGGCTAATTGCTGCAGACTTAGTGGGGGTTAGAACCTGGAGGGTTGTGATTATCTTTTGTTTTTGTAGCTGTCCATGTAGGTCTGGTCATGAAGTTCCCGAAAACCTTCAACAAGACAAATGTTATTTTGTATCTTACAACTTTTTGTCTCTATATGAATCAAAAACTGTTATAGCTTTAAAGGTCAAGCCTAGGAGGCAGAACATTGTAAAAGAATGTATTTCAGACTATAGGCAACATTCTTTTACAAAGAAGCAGAGCCAACATGAGTAAGCACAGGCAACACAGGACCAAGCTTGGAGCTAAATGAATAGATCCACTACGGAGTCAGATTCGTTCTTCTTTGTTACACTATCAGTTCAGGGATGTTAAAGTGCAAAAAATGGTGCATTTTAGAATTAGTAAAATAAAGGATATCTTGTTGACATCTTTCCTTGGCCCCTTCTCCCTATACATGAAAGTTACATGAGGCTGTGTCTACTTTGTCCACTACCTTTGAGATAGGCTGGGACCGGGGATCCGTTACTGGAGTGCTTGCACTTGAACCTTGAACAAATCTGCTCTAACAACAGAATACAGACAAACTATAAAGGACTGAAAATTTCTTCATGCATGCATGCTCAGTCATGGCAATTATGAACAAAAAATAAAATGCAAAAAGGACACAAATCAGCTGCTATTTTGAGGTACCAGGAGCATAAGCAGAGTATTGTAGCTGATCCCTGTACACAGCACCACCAAGGGGGCAGACAGACCTTCTAAGCCACCCCTCTGGCAGAGCAGGCAGACCTCGTAAGCCAACCCTCGGGCCAAACCTGCCAATCACCTTTACCCTCAACCCATTGAAGGAACCAGCCTGCTGTCCTCGGAGAGCAAGTGAGGGCACCTGTTACTTATTTTCACTTCTTTGTGATGCATCGTGAGTCCCAAAATCTTGTTGTATTTATCTTCTGGTCTCATCAATTTCTATTGATTATAGAGTCCAAGGACTGTGTTGGTAACACCTTGAACCAGAGGCCTAAGGTAGTGTCTGCTTCATGTTAATTGTTCCACACAGATTTGTTGAACGAATGTATAAATGAGACTACATAGCAGAAAACCTCTACAAACTGCTGCTTTATTTTATGTTGTGAGATTAGTGAAAAGTACATATTAAAATGAAACCATTTCAGTCTTAGGATTTCTAATCTTCTTATAAAAAACATATGTTTTAAATGATAAGAGTTTGACATGAAAACCAAATAGTCAAGTCCCCCCCATATATATATAGTTATATATATATATATATATATATATATATATAGTTATATACTTACATTTTATAGTGAAATATTGCCAAATTGTCAAATATTGTATATAATAAAGTGTCATGCACAGGTGCACCCACACACACAACTTTTGTTATATTTGACTATAAAATATGTTCTTATATATGTATATGTAGATTAAAATATACTAAGAAAAAAGATATATAATTCTATTTAACTTCATCATAGGACTTCCTTGATGATTCAGTGGTTATGAATCCATCTTGCCATGTGGAGGACACCAGTTTGAGTCCTGGTTCAGGAAGATCCCTCATTCCATGGAGAAACTAAGGCCATGCACCCACCCTGAACGCACGCTGTAAAGCCCGCAAGCCACAACTACTGAGCCCAAGTGCTGCGACTGCTGAAGCCTGCACGCCTGGAGCCGGTGCTCCACAGCAAGAGAAATTACAGCAATGAGCAGCCTGCACACTGCAGTGAAGTGTGGCCCCAACTTGACTCAACTAAGAAATTCCACCCGCAGCACCGAAGACCCACCACTGCCCCGAAATAAAATGAATAAATAAATAATCTTCATAAACTTCATGTGTATTTCAATCAAAAATTGGAAACTTAACATTTACTGTTATAGACTATATTTACCTGCTCAAACTGCCACAGAGACACATAGACACATAGACACATAGACACATAGACACATGGACACATAGACACATAGACACATGGACACCTCTAAATTTTGCTCGGCACCACCACTGTCAGCAAGTAGAAAAATCTAGTCCTCTCATATAAAGAAATCAAAAACAGTAAAAAATAATTGCTTTTTTCTCAGAAAAGTTTTGTGAATGTTTTGTGATTGCAATACACTGCTTTCTATTTAAAACTCTAATCGTGGTGGGCTTTGTTTAAAAAATCGGCAGTTATAATTTTACAACCTGTGAGGACCGGTGATCCTCACAAAAAGATGTGGTTTGTTGTGTGCGTAATGATACATCTTCTCTCACCTCGCAGAAGAGAAACAGCAGGGGTGTACTCTGACAATGTCACAGCTGTTTCAAATTCCCTTACTTAGCCAGCTCCCAGCTTTTATAGCTGATGCAGCTGTCAGCAGCTATGGCTTTTTCTTTGTTAGGCAGGGATATGTCTAAACTTATAATTAGACCTCAGTTATGAAAATGTAACTAGTTAATCATAGCTTTCATGAGGGCTTTTTGCATTCCTAAAGGATTAGCATGGAGTTGAAATGGTGGAACATACCAAAAAAAGCTGGCTTGAATCCTTTTATGGTTTATTTTCCACTTCACACAAACATATGACCCACAAAACAATCATCTAAACCAATATTTAATATATTTAGATGATATAAAATGTTTGCATCACCTATATCATCATTATTCAACCTTGACCCTTTTTTTGTTAAACTTATTTTAATGACACACTGAGATATGGGTAAGCAAAACAATAGCAACGATCTTCCCTGTATAGCCATCACAACATTGTCATATTAATGAGCATACTCATATTAATGTACACAAACTACAAGAATAATGAATTTAAATTAAAATTATAATTTAATATAATAGCTTGTTTGCTTGACTAAAGATAGATCATTATTTAGTTGTAGATTATTTTGAGTTAATTAAGTCTCATCTAATGTATGCTTTCTCAATTTCCACTTATTTTCTCTAGTGAATCTTTTGTGACACATTTATCATTGCAGCATGACCTTGTACCACTAGTATTTTATTCACTGAAGAATCTTCATTCATGAATTGTCTGATTTTTTTTTTCATGCCACTGCTATCCTGAAAGATGATGCTGTGAAAGTGCTGCACTCAATATGTCAGCAAATTTGGAAAACTCAGCAGTGGCCACAGGACTGGAAAATGTCAGTTTTCATTCCAATCCCAAAGAAAGGCAATGCCAAAGAATGCTCAAACTACTGCACAATTGCACTCATCTCACATGCTAGTAAAGTAATGCTCAAAATTCTCCAAGCCAGGCTTCAGCAATATGTGAACCGTGAACTTCCTGACGTGCAAGCTGGTTTTAGAAAAGGCAGAGGAACCAGAGATCAAATTGCCAACATCCGCTGGATCATGGAAAAAGCAAGAGAGTTCCAGAAAAACATCTATTTCTGCTTTATTGACTATGCCAAAGCCTTTGACTGTGTGGATCACAATAAACTGTGGGAAATTCTGAAAGAGATGGGAATACCAGACGACCTGATCTGCCTCTTGAGAAATTTGTATGCAGGTCAGGAAGCAACAGTTAGAACTGGACATGGAACAACAGGTTGGTTCCAAATAGGAAAAGGAGTTCATCAAGGCTGTATATTGTCACCCTGTTTATTTAACTTATATGCAGAGTACATTATGAGAAATGCTGGACTGGAAAAAACACAAGCTGGAATCAAGATTGCCGGGAGAAATATCAATAACCTCAGATATGCAGATGACACCACCCTTTTGGCAGAAAGTGAAGAGGAACTCAAAAGCCTCTTGATGAAAGTGAAAGTGGAGAGTGAAAAAGTTGGCTTAAAGCTCAACATTCAGAAAACGAAGATCATGGCATCCGGTCCCACCACTTCATGGGAAATAGATGGGGAAAGAATGGAAAGAGTGTCAGACTTTATTTTTCTGGGCTCCAAAATCACTACAGATGGTGACTGCAGCCATGAAATTAAAAGACACTTACTCCTTGAAAGGAAAGTTATGACCAACCTAGATAGCATGTTCAAAAGCAGAGACATTATTTTGCCAACAAATGTACGTCTAGTCAAGGCTATGGTTTTTCCTGTGGTCGTGTATGGATGTGAGAGCTGGACTGTGAAGAAAGCTGAGCGCCCAAGAATTGATGCTTTTGAATTGTGGTGCTGGAGAAGACTCTTGAGAGTCCCTTGGACTGCAAGGAGATCCAACCAGTCCATTCTGAAGGAGCTCAGCCCTGGGATTTCTTTAGAAGGAATGATGCTAAAGCTGAAACTCCAGTACTTTGGCCACCTCATGCAAAGAGTTGACTCATTGGAAAAGACCCTGATGCTGGGAGGGATTGGTGGCAGGAGGAGAAGGGGACCACAGAGGATGAAATGGCTGGATGGCATCACTGACTCGATGGACGTGAGTCTGAGTGAACTCCGGGTGTTGGTGATGGACAGGGAGGGCTGGTGTGCTGTGATTCATGGGGTCACAAAGAGTCGGACACGACTGAGCAACTGATCTGATCTGATCAAAGGATACAATGATAGCTGGCAGTATTTGGTGAAAAGATGCTTACTTAAATTATATAAAATACACTCAAGATAGTTCTTAAGTTATCCTCCAAATAAAAATGAATCAAAACATTTGTAGATAGCTTGTGGATGCTGGAAGGGATTGGGGGCAGGAGGAGAAGGGGATGACAGTGGATGAGATGGCTGGATGGCATCACTAACTCGATGCACATAAGTTCGGATGAACTCCGGGAGTTGGTGATGGATAGGGAGGCCTGGCGTGCTGCGATTCATGGGGTTGCAAAGAGTTGGACACAACTGAGTGACTGAACTGAACCTTGGGCCCCCAAGAATTTGTCTGTAAGCTACAAGTTTCCTTTTTGCTACTAGTTATCACCACTTGTTCTGCTTTTCTACTTTATGAATCAGTCCATTGACAGTCTACACTCATGCTTCTTTTGTTTAATTTCACGACTGAGGGACTGAACAACAACAGCAGCACTTTCTAACTGGAGGATAATTGCTTACAATATTGTGTTGGTTCTGCCATACATCAATATGAACTAGCCATTGTTACACATGTTCTCTCCCTCCTGAATCTCCCTCCCACCTCCCACCCCATCCCATCCCTCTAAGTTGTCACAGAGCACCGGGTTTGAGCTCCCTCAGTCGTACAACAAATTCCCACTGGCTATCTATTTCACATATGGTAATGTATATGTTTCAATGCTGCTCTCCTAATTCATCCCACCCTCTCCTTCCCAAACTGTGTCTAGGAGTCTGTTCTCTATGTCTGCATCTCCACTGCTGCCCTGTAAATAAGTTTATCAGTACCATCTTTCATATATATATATATATATATATGTATGTATTATATATAAAACTTATGCTTTTAAAAATCTCTTATTCTCCTGTGATTATTCTTACTGAATACACAAGATCAGTAGGTTGTTATGTCACCTAAATCACAGACGTTATAGCAACATCAGAAAAAAGCCAACTTGTTTAAAAAAAAAAGTGCTAAAAAAATCCCATCAAGTAAATAGAGTTGAGAGCCAGAAGGAGGATCTCTCATGCTCTTCAAAAGAAGAAGAAAGTCTCGTTTTTTGGCATGGGCTCAGCCAATTGAAAGCCGCAAACTCTAAGTTTATCATAACCCTCTCATCTTCCTTTCTCCCTTTGTAACAGTATATGCTCTCATTCTCTTGCTGTGAGACTGTGTGGGGACTTGCATATGGCTCACCATGGTTGGAGATCTTGAATTGCAATCTTCTATTGATCCTGAGTAAACCCATCTTTGGGTAAGAAATGTCTCGTAGTTTGTTTTAGGTCAACACCATCCCATCTTCATTTCACAGAACTATAAAAGAGCAACCTCACAGTTTCAGTATTGTCTTCTCCTTTGTTCTTCTTCCATGAATACAATGTTTGGCAAACTGGAGTCCAGGGACCTAATATGGCCTGCTCTCTATTTTGAAAAATAGTCTTCCTGGAGTGCAGCAGTGCTCATTTTTAACCTATTGTTCACATCTTCTTTCCCCCTAAAATGGCAAAGTTGAATAGCTTTAGCAGAGACTATCTGTTCCTCAAAGTCTAAAGTACTTATATTTTACAGGAAAAGTTTGTCAAATATCCACTGAAGTAACCAATAATTCTCATTTAGTTCTGAACTTGCTTTGGACTTAATCTTCATTCTTCTCAAGAACTTTTAAAATTGATGGTATGTTTATTTTATTTTATATTTAGACTTTTTTCAGATTGAATCCTTCCTATTGCTTTTATTTATTTATTTAATTTATTTTATGTTTACTTTACAATATTGTATTGGTTCTGCCACACGTGTGCCCCAGTGTTCCTATTGCTTTTAAACTATTCTCAAATGTGTCCTATTAAAAAAAAAAAAAGAGTAAAAACAATCACCAATCAATTAACCCTGAGCTATATATTCCCCTGTAGTTATCATAATCATTTCCTCTCTCTTCATGACAATATTCTTCAGATTGTCTTTCTGCCTGCAGCCATGTCATCCGTTCCTATTAACTCCTCTGTTCAGTATAACCTGGGACTAATTTCCAGCCTCTTCACTGAGCACCTGTAAACTGAACCTGAAGGAGTAATTGAGAAAAGAAAGGGACTTTCAGTAATGCACTTGCTTTTGGAAAATCACTTGAATGTCACAGAATAAATTTAGGACAAAGTTCTGACAAAAAAATAGATGACAAGGCATTGAAAGAAGCTAAGGTAGTGTAAGTCACTACTTCAGTCTACAGTCAGAAGAATTGTATTTATATATGGTACATATTATTTATAACACACATAATGTTTATGTCTTATATATAAAGAATACACACTTAAATAATGAGAGGGTTTGATAAGACATATAATTTCTAACAGTAATCACTTTACTCATATTGTCAACAGAGTTTTGAAGTGTGTGTGTGTATGTGTGAGCATGTGTAGAGCAAGAGAGAAAAATATTTAAGCCTCAGTTCAGGACCAATATAGATTGAGATGAGTGTACCACACTTGAAGTTGCTGCAAAGCCATAATGGGTCCATTGTTAAATAATTATCACCCATATTTTCAAGTGATCCATGAAGACTGGCTGATGATTTGGATAATCTGTACTGAGTCTGGTCCCATTTAGTCTTGCTATTGTGTCTGGCAGCAGGTTTGGTGAGAACTGGCTGTTTGTACTTATTCTTTTTTTTTTTTTTTTTTTTGTTTGTTTGTTTGTACTTATTCTTGACTGATGACTCAACTCTCCTCCTTGTGATCTCTCAGCTGGCTGCTCTGGGCTTGGTCTCCAAGTGAAAGCAGAGGAATAAAGTAGAGAAGGAAAGTGTGAAAATACTCATGAGACCTAGACTCAGAAGGCTCCCTGTAACTTCTGACACATTCTCTTGATAAAAGCAAATGAATTCTGTCAAGAAGTAGATTCCTCTCTTCATGAAGATCCCTGCAAACGTATATTTTAAAGAATGTGAAAATAATAAGACAATTTTCAATCAAATAACACAACGTGGATTAGGAATTGTATCTATCATTATTATTAACTTTTACAGAAAGTGGCTTCTGGTATTGGGCTTCCTATTGATGTTTCAAGGAAACTTAATTCTATTCATGGCCAGAAAGTTAATAGCCTCAAATTATCTATGGTGGAAGTACTTACATCAAAGAAATAATGAAATGTTACAAATCAAGGCCTTTTATTTGCTTACTTTTTATATTGGGTTGTTAAATATTCACCCGGAGAAGGCAATGACACTCCACTCCAGTACTGTTGCCTGGGAAATCCCATGGATGGAGGAGCCTGGTAGGCTACAGTCTATGGGGCCACTAAGAGTCGGACACAATTGAGCAACTTCACTTTCACTTTTCACTTTCACGCATTGGAGAAGGAAATGGCAACCCACTCCAGTGTTCTTGCCTGGAGGATCCCAGGGACAGAGGAGCCAGGTGGGCTTCTGACTAAGGGGTCGCACAGAGTCGGACACGACTGATGTGACTTAGCAGGAGCAAATATTCACCAGCATACTACTGGGTTCATCCATTACCAAAACCTTAAATACATGTCATAGTACTTGAGAAATGAGACTCAAAAAATGAAATTGGAGTTTGAAAAAAAGCTGATACATGTTGTTGAGAAATGGAAAAAAAAAAAAAAGGTAAAACTGAAGCCTGTAGATCCTGATGAAGAGATTTCAAGCCTGAAAATAATAGTGTGCAGTGACTGTTATTGGTTATTACAAGATAGAGATGAGTACAGATAAGAGTTGGCTAGTTTTTGAGCAATAATTGAAAAAAACAAGTTTCCAGAGATGGAAGGTCTTAGAAGACTGGAATCAAATGCCTGTCTTGATCCATTAAACAAGGTGAGACAAAATTGAAAAATTTTTTAGGATCCAGTAAAATTTGTCTATAGAATAAGTGACATAGCTTTGCAAACTTCAGTTGTCCTAAGAGTAAAGCCCAAGCTCTTTGTCATTAAAACCCTTTGTCTTATGTCTCCTTCTTTTTGGTGTGTGTATATATATATATATATATATATATTTTTTTTTTTTTTTCCCCCCTTTACCTTAACTTCAGTTCTTCCAAGCTGATTTGAATATAGTGACCATTTATCAATTCCCAGCTTTTGAACTCAATTTTTCTCTTTGGAATGTCACCCTTTAATCTCTAAACTGTTAAAGCATAGTTATTCTGAGAACTGGGCTTCCCCTGTGGCTCAGCTGGTAAAGAATCTGCCTACAATGAAGGAGACCTGGGTTCAATGCTTGGGTTGGGAAGATCCCCTGGAGAAGGGAAAGTCTACCCACTCCAGTATTCTGGCCTGGAGAATCCCCATGGGCAGAGAAGCCTGGTGGGCTGCAGTCCATGGGGTCACAAAGAATAGGACATGACTGAGAGACTAAGCACAGCACAGCAGCAACATTGATATGAAATATTTCAAATCAGAAGTATATCAAAGATAAAGATACACTAACTTGGTAATCATTTATACATACCCAAATATATGAAAATATATGAAGTGTATATTACATAACTTCAACCAACTGTAAGTAAATATTCACATTTCATTACCATTTAACTATGAACAGTTTGAATGTATTGAATTTTGAGTTCATATATAATATGTTAATTAAATTTCAATCAATAATGAACAGGTTTTTAAATGCATTATCAGTCTGTAACAAATTTTTTCTTCTACATGTATGAATTTGTTCTCCTGCTTTACTTAACTGAGCTGAGCAGAAGAGAAAAGTTTTGCAGAAATACAAATTCGTTGAGTAGCAGTAATTGAGTTGCCTCCATGAATCTTCCACAGTAGATAACAAATCCACTGGAAATCTGATTCCATAAAGTTAAGCAATGTTTGCAGTGATTTTCATGTAAAATCCTTGCAATGCTCAGCTGCTCCTTTTTTACTTTAATTGTGTAATTTGTTTCATAATGCATTTGTGTTTCATTTTCAACCAAATGTCAATTCCCAAAACAGTGCTTTGAAATATCAACCTTAATGCAAATCCTGTTAGTTTTCGGGCTTTTCTTTGCCACACAAAATTCTAGTTGAAGGAAAAAGAAATGTGTGACTGCATGAAGGAATGACAGTATTCAGAAAGTATCTATATTTGATTTGTTTGCTTGTTTTGTTTCTTTGGTTGCTATACCATGTCTGACTCTTTTGTGACTCCATGAACTATAGCCTTCCAGGCTCCTCTATCCATGGGATTCCCCAGGCAAGACTACTGGAGTGAGTTGCCATTTCCTTCTCCAGGGGATCTTCCCAACCCAGAGACTGAACCTTCATCTCCTGAATTGGCAGGCAGATCATTTACCACAGGCCACCAGTGGATTCCTATCTATATTTAATATCATATTTCAAATGATTCTGAGGATGTTTTGATCATTTGGAATTCTGTGGAAATTGAAGACATTTTCAGTCTAGAATGCTGTTGTTATTCTGCCAAGAAATACACTATAGCTGCAAAAGAGGAAAAAATAGTTAATTTGTTAATATTTTTTACAAAGGGATCTGAGAACACAAAAACTTTTTGAACATTTTAAAGTTAACATTGAGAAATTTTTGATCTTTAAAGTTTTTTTTTCTTTTAATAATAGAATATGCATATCTTTTTTGGAATCTAATTCAAATTATTCTAATAGATGCATAGACACACTCAGCTAAACAAATACACAGACTCCCATAGACACATGAATACGCACAGATACACATATTGACCTAAATACAGGTTGAAAGTGAAAGTGTTAGTCCCTCAGTCCTGTCTGACTCTTTGTGACCCCATGGACTATAGCCTGCCAGGCTCCTTTGTCCATGGGATTTCCCAGACAAGAATACTGGAGTGGGTTGGCATTTCCTTCTCCAGAGGATCTTCCTGACCCAGGGACACATGTTATATAAACCAAATGAGATGATGGTCCGTACAATGGAAAACGTGAATTTGGCACCTAAAGTAATTTGTGACTGTACAAGTAGTCTAAAAACCACTCATTGTTTGTTTAAAAAAAAGAAAAAGAAAACCTCAGGAAAACTCTTGCATTAATATTTTAAAATTCATGCCTTTACATTTTTCAGATTCCGTTGCAATATCTGGTCTGAATTGCCTCCTTCAAATTCCATGTTTTATTTATGTATCTAACAGTATGAGCTATGAGCATTCACTACATATATATTAATCCACAAGTGTAAATGTAGCATTGTGTTAAATTGATTATAAACATAAATACAGGATAGGGTCTCTGTAACCTACAACCAGAAGTTGTTGAAACACTAAGACGATGTTTCATATTGGCTAGATTCCAGTATTTGTGGAGTTGTGCTTACTTAATACACGGGGCTGAGATCTTTTTGCCAGCGAGTCCTAACTGTGAAGCTCCGCCTGTGGTTCTGCACAACTTTGAGCACTGTCTGTATCACCATCTGATCTCAGAGCAGAGCTCCTGTGTCTGCCACCAACTGCCATGAACAGATCTTACTTTTCATTGTCTCTCATTACTTCTTTGATTTCTTTTCCTGATTTTGAATCAATGCAACTGATGAAATGTCAAAAGAATCAAATATTTTCCATCCAAAGGAGTCCTTGAAATTTCTTCTAATAATCAAGAATCCCTCGTTTTCTGTCTTATTCATAGTGACATTGATAGAACATCTCCATGACTTGACTCCACCTCCTGACTCCCAAAGAGAGAATATTAGCAATGCAGTTTTATTTTCATCCAAAGATGTTCCTGACAATGAATAATGTCAACTTCGTTGAAAATGATAATACACTTATTTAAACGTAGGAAGTAAAGTGACTGGCAATGATCACCCTTTAATTAAAGTTTAACATCTAGTGACAAATTTGATGGGAATCAATACAGCAGAGCAGTCTTTCTTCATTTAGTTATCCCACTTAGCTGCAATTATATTGCATTTATAACCTTGCCTGTTTATACACTGTTAAGATTGTGTAGGAGAGTTTTGCCTGAAAACAAATGAGGATTTTTTTCTTTGCAATTTCCATTTTTAAGAACTTTGCATCAGCACATGGCTCATAATGCCCTGATCTAGAAGTAATAGTTTTATCATATAAGAAATTCTCTGAGTAAATATTAAGAAACATACCTATAACTACCTCTGGCAAGGCATAAGTGAATTAAATGAAATATACTATAATAACCTAGTCAGCAAAATATAATTTAAAACAAAAAGTGAAGAATAAATACCTATGATCAAGATGAAACTAGAGAATATATATATTATATATATTATTCTTGGTTGATAGTTTTATGCCTTTCTATTTTCCATTTAATGAAATCTGAAACATGAAATTACCTTTAAAAATATTCAAGATAAAACTAGATTTGCATAACCAGTCATGACAAATAGGAAAACTATATGCATTCTTGATCATTCTTTAATTCAAACCACATAAAAATATATTGTGATTAAAACATGCAGAAGAATAATTTTTTTTAAGCTACAGCAAAAAGCCAAAATTAATCTAGTGGTTGCATATGCTAAATGAACCTGTACATTAAGTCCTAATTAATAGAATGGGATAGGCAAGTTTTAAATCAAAATTTGAATGCTTTTTGTGCAGTAATATCCTAACGGGAAGCATACATCCTTATTTGGTGGCTATATTATGAGAAATTAAGTCCCATTCTTTTTCTTTATAGGATTAGAATAGTAGTACCCATGATCAGACAAATTTCATTCCAAATCCCTATTTCAGCCAGTTAGTTTAATTTACATTAAGACAATGATCAAGACAATCAAATTAGGAAGTCTGTGGATCAGCTGTCTCTTGATTGTCTTCTCAGTCAAGGAAATTACAGTGACTTAAAGTAAAGATAAAAGTATCAAAACAAAATTAACCCTGGAATGTCAATCCATTCTCTTATTACAAGGTCTCTATTCAGTTCATTTGCTCAGTCGGGTCTGACTCTGTGTGACCCCATGGACTGCAGCCTACCAGGCCTCCCTGTGCATCACCAAATCCCAGAGTTTATTCAAACTCTTGTCCATTGAGTTGGTGATGTTATTCAACCATCTTATCCTCAGTAGTCCCCTTCTCCTCCTGCCTTCAGTCTTTTACAGCATCAGGGTCTTTTCAAATGAGTCAGTTTTTCGCATCAGGTGGCCAAAATATTGGAGTTTCAGCTTCAGCATCAGTCCTTCCAATGCATATTCAGGACTGATTTCCTTTACAATGGACTGGTTGGATTTCCAAGGGACTCTCAAGAGTCTCCTCCAACATCACAGTTCAAAAGCATCAATTTTTTGGTGCTCAGCTTTCTTTATAGTCCACCTCTCACATCCATACATGACCTAGTGGTAAAACCATAACTTTGACTAGACAGACCTTTGTTGGCAATGTCTCTGTTTTTTAATAAGCTGTCTAGGCTGGTGATAGCTTTTCTTCCAAGGAGCAAGCATCTTTTAATTTCATGGCTGCAGTCACCATCTGCAGTGATTTTGGAGCCCAAGAAAATAAAGTCTGCCACTGTTTCCACTGTTTCCCCATCTATTTCCCATGAAGTGATGGGACCAGATGCCATGATTTTAGTTTTCTTAATGTTGAGCTTTAAGCCAACTTTTTCACTCTCCTCTTTCACTTTCATCAAGAGGCTCTTTAGTTCTTCACTTTCGGCCATAAGTGTGGTATCATTTTCATATCTGAGGTTATTGATACTTCTCCTGGCAATCTTGATTCAAGCTTGTATTTCATCCAGTCCAGCATTTCTCATGATGTACACTGCATAGAAGTTAAATAAGCAGGGTGACAATATGCAGTCTTGACATACTCCTTTTCCTATTATTAGGGTTGCTGCTTAAAAATTTCTTCCTTTTTTTTAGTTTTTTTTTTTTTTTAATTTACTCAAATAATATTCTTTTGAAAAGTTTTATTTTAAATAAGTCATCTAAAGCCACATAATATTTAGCTCTGTTAATAAATTTTTAACAAGCATTGGATTTGCATTATAATTTTCCAATTGATAGAAACTAAACATGTTGACAACATGTTTATTCTGCTAGATAAAGCACAAAGAAAAGTTTACACACATAGCTTCAGAAATAAAATTTAAAATTGTTTTCTTAAATATTTTCCCCCATTTGGGAACATTAGAGTTTTTTCTTCCTAATACAACTTCTTGATTTGAGAGGGATAAATATTTCACATCCATTTTTCTAAGTTCAGTGACTTTTCCACTCTTCTGGAAACTTTCCAGATTCTGCATGTCCCTAAACCCAAATAATCTTCAAAACAGAAGTTTGCCAGAAGAACTGTAGAATTCAGCATAGAATTACAGCTACTCTGTTTTTTTTTTTTTTTTTTTTTGTAGTCATCTTTATCTTTGGGTTGACTAGAAAATAGTAGTTCTGCACGAGAGTAAATGCAGAATGCACTAGTACAAAACTACTAACCATTTGATAGGTTTTAACAACCCATTTACTTGAGAATCTAGACATATACTCTTCTGTTTTATCAATATAAACATGGTATTTTGTTTTCATTGTCCTGTCACTTTTTCATTATTTCTTATAGGTTTTTGGTTATTTTACTGCTTTTGCCATTTAAAAATTGCCTGGATTGAATGATTTTAAGAGTTTTGTTGCTGTTTATTTGCTAAGGCATGTTTGACACTTTTGTGACACCATGGACTATAGCTGCCAGGCTCCTCTGTCCATGGGATTTTTCTAGGCAATAAAACCAAAGTGGATTGTCATTTCCTTCTCTGGGGAATCTTCCCAACCCAGGGATTGAACCTGGGTCTCCTGGATTCTTTACAACTGAGCCACCTGGGAAGCCCCATTTTTGAGAATTACTCACCTGCATATTTATCACTATGATTTGAAAATTTAAGTCGTACTTTTGTGTCAATTTTTATAATTAAAGTTATTGCAAATATATTTTTAGAATTTTCCTAGTGCTATAAATAGATATTCTAACAGACATACCATATTAATACAATAATTATTAGACAGTTTCATTTCAGTTCAGTTCAGTCGCTCAGTCGTGTCTGACTCTTTGCGACCCCATGACTCACAGCACGCCAAGCCTCCCTGTCCATCACCAACACCCAGAGTTCACTCAGACTCATGTCCATCGAGTCAGTCATGCCATCCAGCCATCTCATCTCTGTCATCCTCTTCTCCACCTGCCCCCAATCCCTCCCAGCATCAGAGTCTTTTCCAATGAGTCAAATCTTCGCATGAGGTGGAATTTCAGCTTTAGCATCATTCCTTCCAAAGAAATCCCAGGGTTGATCTCCTTCAGAATGGACTGGTTGGATCTCATTGCACTCCAAAGGACTCTCAAGAGTCTTCTCCAACACCACACTTCAAGAGCATCAATTCTTCGGCACTCAGCTTTCTTCACAGTCCAACTCTCACATCCATACATGACCACTGGAAAAACCATAGCCTTGACTAGACGGACTTTTGTTGGCAAAGTAATGTCTCTGCTTTTCAATATGCTATCTTGGTTGGTCATAACTTTTCTTCCAAGGAGTAAGCGTCTTTTAATTTCATGGCTGCAGTCACCACCTGCAGTGATTTTGGAGCCCCCAAAAATAAAGTCTGACACGGTTTCCACTGTTTCCCCATCTATTTCCCATGAAGTGATGGGACCAGATGCCATGATCTTCGTTTTCTGAATGTTGAGTTTTAAGCCAACTTTTTCACTCTCCTCTTTCACCTTCATCAAGAGGCTTTTTAGTTCCTCTTCACTTTCTGCCAAAAGGGTGGTGTCATCTGCATATCTGAGGTTATTGATATTTCTCCCGGCAACCTTGATTCCAGCTTGTGCTTCTTCCAGCCCAGCATTTCTCATGATGTACTCTGCATATTAGACAGTTTACTCAATATAATATTTACTTTATTTCATTGTGAGCTATTACAAAGTAATATTTTGGAATTTCTCAACTCTTGTTCAACATGCTTAGTTTTAAACTAATTTCCTATCATTTATATTTGCAATATTTTCTAACATATGAAAAATCCAATCTATGCTTTTTAAGTAACATTTTCAAGGGTTAAAATTTTTAACTTAATTTTCTGTACAAACTTTAAAATGTTTAGTTGAATTTAATAATATATATATATTTTTTTCTTTTCTGCTTTCTTTCTTTCTTTCCTTATTTTCTTCTTTCTTTCATTTTTAAGAATGTTGGTTGACTTGCTATAATATCTTACATGCTGATGTAAGCAAGTAAGATACAAAGATTAAAAAAATAAAAAGCTCCTGCATTCTAGGAGCCTTATTTCTAATTAAAAAAAAAAAAAAAGGAAGGTCAGTTGATGGAGATTATGGAGGGTCTTTAATGCCTTAATCTTGATTGCCATGAAGGTTATTGTGTATATCAAAAACAAGAGCCTAGTATTTGAAATCTTTAGTCATTATTAGCCCTACTTCACCTGTAAGGACCTGAGTTTAAGAGTCTACCTCAGTCATCCTGATGCTACTTCCCTGTACCCATGCCACCCTCTGTGCCAGTTCCCACCACTGAGTTAAATCCCCTGAGCAAAACCAGTCTTAACCAGAGAATGATCACATGTGAGCTTCTTCTTTGGGCTTCCCCTGTGGCTCAGCTAGTAAAGAATCTGCCTGCAGTGCGGGAGACCAGGGTTCAGTCCCTAGGTTGGGAAGATCCCCTGGAGAAGGGAAAGGCTACCCACTCCAGTATTCTGGCCTGGAGGACTCCATGGACTATATATAGTCCATGAGGTCACAAAGAGTCAACACGACTGAGTGACTTTCACTTCACTTCACTTTGGCTTGAGACCAGTGAAATGGAGCCTCTTGGAAAGTATGTCCCAGCTGTGGTTGACTGTACAATAGGTTTGCCCTGCTAAAGGACAATTTTGCTTTATCAGAGCATCCAGCAAGAGATCATAGTGATAATTGCCTAAGAGAAGAGCAATGAACTGCACTGGAAAGACATTCCTGAGCTCATGGTGGGCAGGATTAGGAATAATGCTGAGTTGGATACAGCAAGAGTCAATGCCTTCCTCTCCTGAAAGGTTATCTCTGCCAAGTACCTGAAATCTCCCCACAACTCTAACAGATAGGGGAACCTAAATGATGTATTGAGTCAGCCCTGTGAGGGTTACAACATTAGCTTCCTTGTTCAGTAATGACATCTGTTCAGATGAAGAATTTCTCTCACTTCAAAAACCTCAGCTCTCCATAAATAAATACATAAGCAAGTGGTGGAAAAAAACAAAAACAAAACAAAACAGAACAAGGCATACAAAAGTCTGAGACACTTAATCCACTCAACCCTTGAGATGGTATTATTATACCTATTGAACAGTCAAGCAAACTGATTCTCAGAATATGGAAACTAAGAATAACTAGCCTCAGGTAAGCAGCTACTGAGAGACTATAAAGTGAAAATGGCTTTCAGAGACTTAAGAGTTTGCTCAAAACTGTTATGTTAAGGTGCTCTCCCACTTAGCCCAACTCACCAGCTCCATAATCATAGAAAGAGAAAGGCAGTAGTGAAAGGGCCAAGACAAGTACTAGTGAAGAGTGTCGCTAAAGGTCTAAGTGTCAAACAGCACATCTGTGGTTGTCTTTTGTACAGGTGTCCTGGGAATTTTCAATATGAATCTGCTAAAATGAGGGAGTAAGGAATTTTAAAGTAAGTCAAGACACTCAGAAGCACATGCTTGTCTGTGCTCACTGCCTTCCAAAGCATTTTATTTTACTGTCCTATCTCAATAAATGTTTAATGAGGTCTAGTACTGTACCAGATGCATTGTATTAAAGATAAGTATACATCTGTGTCTCTTTTGCTGTCTTGCATACAGGGTTGTCATTACCATCTTTCTAAATTCCATATATATGTGTTAGTATACTGTATTGGGAATATGTGTACACCCGTGGCAGATGTATGTTGATGTATGGCAAAACCAATACAATATTGTAAAGTAAAAAAAAAAAAGTAATAAAAAAAAGATAAATATAATGATATAAAGTACAGTCTCTACCAGTTTGAGGTGAACAATCTAAATATTTCTAAGGAATTTGCTAAGTGTGTCCGACTCTTTTAAGAGTCCCTGGACTGTAGCCTGTCAGGCTCCTCTGTTCATAGTATTCACCAGGCAGGAATACTGGAGTGGGTTGGCATGCCCTCCTCCAGGGGATTTTCCCAACCCAGGAATTGAAACCACGTTTTTGTTGTTTGTTTTTAATATAACTTTATTTATTTCAATTGGAGGCTAATTACTTTACAATATTGTATTGGTGTTGCCATACATCAACAAGAATCCACCACAGGTGTACACGTGTTCCCCATCCTGAACTTCCCTCCTAACCTCCCTCCCCATACCATCCCTCTGGGTCATCCCAATGCACCAGCCCTGAGTGTCCTGTATCATGCATTGAACTTGGACTGGCGATTCATTTCACATATGATATTATACATGTTTCAACACCATTCTCCCAAATCATCCCACCCTCTCCCTCTCCCACAGAGTCCAAAAGACTGTTCTATACATATGTGTCTCTTTTGCTGTCTCACATACAGGGTTATCGTTACCATCTTTCTAAATTCCATATGTATGCGTTGTTGCTGCTACTGCTGCTAAGTCGCTTCAGTCGTGTCTGACTCTGTGCGACCCCATAGACTGCAGCACACCAGGCTCCCCTGTCCCTGGGATTCTCCAGGCAAGAATACTGGATTGGGTTGCCATTTCCTTCTCCAATGCATGAAAGTGAAAAGTGAAGTCTCTCAGTTGTGTCTGACTCTTCATGACCCCATGGACTGCAGCCTACCAGGCTTCTCCATCCATGGGATTTTCCAGGCAAGGGTACTGGAGTGGGTTGCCATTGCCTTCTCCAATATATGCGTTAGTATACTGTATTGGTGTTTTTCTTTCTGGCTTACTTCACTCTCTATAATAGGCTCCAGTTTCATCCACCTCGTTAGAACTGATTCAAATGTATTCTTTTTAATGGCTGAGTAATACTCCATTGTGTATATGTACCACAGCTTTCTTATCCATTCATCTGCTGATGGACATCTAGGTTGCTTCCATGTCCTGGCTATTATAAACAGTGCTGCGATGAGCATTGGGGTACACATGTCTCTTTCAATTCTGGTTTCCTCAGTGTGTATGCCCAGTAGTTTTTTATATCTCCTGCAATGACAGGCAGATTCTTTACCACTAGTGCCACCTGTGAAGCCCTGTGTTTGGGTTGAGTTAGACAACTTGTATTTTCAGTTGAGTCATCTAAATTAGGAGAAACTTCATCTGGAACTGAAGTATATTAAAATCACCTGGACTTTGAACCTCATATTATGATTAGATGAGACTTTGGGGGTTAATTTCCTGCAGAGGGAAATAATTATATTTTCATTTGGGAGAGAAATGAATATTTAAGACTAAGAGAGCAGACTGTCAAATCAGGTTTTTTCTGCAGTCATCTTCTCCTTCCCCCATAAGACTATTTTACTTCCTATCTTTGCCATGCCTTATTGTTGAGCTTGGCCATGTGTGCTTTTTCTTTTTCCCCTTGGTAGATTATACATGTGTTTTAAGTCTTAAATGTATGTCTGTAGATTGATCCAACTTTTTGTGTCTTCAGCCATCAAAAGAGGTTTGCTTCTTTTACCTGAAAATCAGAATATGAAGACGTAAGAGGTGGAACCAAATAAAGTCATTGTCAACTTGCAAAGTTGTGAATGAAAGATAAGTGTGACTATAACCATAAAGTCTGTAATTACAAAAACAGCTTTCTTATAGACCACTCTGTATGATGATATTTTTCTCTCATATTAGTTTGTAACTTTGTGTGTGTTCGTTTTAGTTGTAGTTCTCATCCAGATTTATATTTACTTTTTTCTTTATGTATTTCTTATTTTAACTATGATGCCCACTAACCCACCCATTTCAACAAAGATGTGGACTACTATTCCTACTGTGATCCTAAAGCCTAGAATAACTGTACAGTAGACATGCAAAAGTGTTCTTAAAGTAATCATGATTGAAAGAATCTTCTATCTAACAGGGTTGTTTCTCATATACAAATACATATGATGAATATATACATAACTCAAAGAGAAGTTCACAGTATATTAAAACAACCCATGAAAGCTAATCTTGCATTTTATTTCAATTTAGATGTGTTTAAACCTTATTTTCATATGTGGGGTTCAAGGTATTTAATGGCAGTGGCTGTGAATCACATATCTGATATTGTTTGTATTTCCCAAACCTCATAATGTTTTAACAGTTTAGTCTTTTTGTTTTACTTTTAAAATAAAGTTGACTAGTCTCTTTGATACTGGATGTCTACAAATGTTTTTTATAGGATTTCATTTTTTCTGGTCATCCTGTCTAGTATTTCCACTGGTATGAAAGCAATGCATCTCACTGAAGTGATTATGAAATGACATGAAGAAATATTACATCTATTCGCTGAAGCATTTTCTTCATGGCTTCAGTTGTTTCTTCTTTATCATCCAGTGCCATTCTGAGTCTTTGGGGCTTCCAATCACTCCATTATGGAATTCTAAATACTTCTTTCACTAGGATTTTACCCCTGTAGAGAAACAATCTGGTAGAATATGGGCTAGTTATGCTTTCCTATGATATAAAGCCACCATTTATGGACCACATCATGCCCACATAGCAGATTAACTTTTATATTTTATATATTTCCTGGGGTGGAAATACAATTTTTTTTCTCTGATAAGATTCAGTTAAATACTTTCAAATTTTCAAGTTAAACTGGTCTTATTCTTATATGAACATATAATAATAGGTATACATTGTGAATAGTAAAATATACCACCATCCCTAAAATTGATATGTTTTTAGTTTCTAGCTTTGCACACATTTGTTCCTGTGGTCTCAACACATCTATTAGATAGCTCAGTCATGTCCAGCTCTTTGAAACCTCATGGACTATAGCCTTCCAAGCTCCTTGATTGATGGAATTTCCCAGGCAAGAATACTGGAGTAGATTGCCATTTCCTTTTCCAGGGATCTTTCTGACACAGGGATTAAACCTTCATCTCCTATGTCTCCTGCATTGGCAGGTAGATTACCACGGAGCCACAAGGTAAGCCAATTAGACAGATATAAGTAGCACCATTTCAGAAATAAGAAAATCAAGAATTACAGAATTTGTCAGGATTTTAAAACCATGCAAGATAGATAGATAAATAGATAGGATGAATATATACAAGCTATTACCTAACTTCTGCTGCTGCTAAGTCACTTCTCTCTTGTCTGACTCTGTAGGAAATTACATATGAAAGGCAATGATATCTTTATATCTACTTTGTGGCACTATTCACATTCTTTACTATAGAAAAATATTCATGGGAATCATTACAATCATCTTTTCTTAACAATAGGACAATAAAAGTTTTATTTTAACTAAGTACAAATATTTTGAACATTTTCTATAGTAATTTATCTGAGGCAGAATATTTCTACTCAGTTAAAAAAGCTATCACATGTTTCTCTCAGCGAAATTTATTCATCTCTGTTCAACTGACCATTTTTTTTTTTTGTTTTGTTTTTGTTTTTTTTGTTTTGTTTTTTTGGTCAATGATATATGTATGGTGGTAAGAAACATCATGAACCACCTTGTGGCTCACTGATTGTGTTCTCTTACAGATCAATCTCTCTGATCATGGAAGCCTGAATTTACATTGAAGATCCCATCAGTATTGAATTTACAGTAAGATCCCATCAGCCTCAACCCTTACTGATTTCAGTAAGCTGCATCATTTTAAGCTTGGTCTTATATGACACAGTGATGGCACATAAAATATTGAAAACTAACTGAAATTTTTATTTATTTGGATTAAATCTAATTAAATGTGTAGCTGTAGGGTCTGGTATTGCCTACATACTGAGAGTCAAATTTTAGGAAAGTGTTATTAATCTCAAGAATGGTAATCAGATCAGATCAGTTGCTCAGTCGTGTCCGACTCTTTGCGACCCCAAGAATCGCAGCACGCCAGGCCTCCCTGTCCATCACCAACTCCAGGAGTTCACTCAGACTCACATCCATCGAGTCAATGATGCCATCCAGCCGTCTCATCCTCTGTTGTGCCCTTCTCCTCCTGCCCCCAATCCCTCCCAGCATCAGAGTCTTTTCCAATGAGTCAACTCTTCGCATGAGGTGGCAAAAGTACTGGACTTTCAGCTTTAGTATCATTCCTTCCAAAGAAATCCCAGGGCTGATCTCCTTCAGGATGGACTGGTTGGCTCTCATTAGATTTAAAATATATTGATTTATAAAATAAACAAGTCATATCCTAAGGTCACTTCCTCATACATGCTAAATGCATTTTCATGAATGTTTTCTGATTTGTTATTTAAAAATTTTGACAGTCTACATCCAAACTTTGGTCCAATGAAATGGGAGATATATCTTTGTAAAATTTACTAAATTAAACTTTGCCAAAACAATATTTAAAATTTTTCAAAACACACAGACTCATTTAAAATAAAATATATCCAAAAATATAAAATGATTTAAATGAGATTCTCAACATGTCTCTTTAGATGGAAATGTTATAAACTTTATATATATATATATATATATATTACTTTTCAATAGCTATTATTATTTTCTTTTAGATTTAAAATAGATTCAGTTTAGTTCAGTCACTCAGTCATGTCTGACTCTTTTCGACCCCATGAATCGCAGTATGGCAGGCCTCCTTGTCCATCACCAACTCTCGGAGTTACTCAAACTCATGTCCATAGAGTTGGTGATGCCATCCAGCCACATCATCCTCTGTCGTCCCCTTCTCCCCCAGCCCTCAATCCCTCCCAGCATCAGAGTCTTTTCCAATGAGTCAATTCTTTGCATGAGGTGGCCAAAGTACTGGAGTTTCAGCTTCAGCATCAGTCCTTCCAAAGAACACCCAGGACTGATCTCCTTTAGAATGGACTGGTTGGATCTCCTTGAAGTCCAAGGGACTCTCAAGAGTCTTCTCCAACACCACAGTTCAAAAGCATCAATTCTTCGGTGCTCAGCGTTCTTCACAGTCCAACTCTCACATCCATACATGACCACGGGAAAAACCATAGACTTGACTAGACGGACCTTTGTTTGCAAAGTAATGTCTCTGCTTTTGAATATGCTGTCTAGGTTGGTCATAACTTTCCTTTCAAGGAGTAGTATCTTTTAATTTCATGGCTGCAGTCACATCTGCAGTGATTTTGGAGCCCCAAAAAATAAGGTCTGACACTATTTCCACTGTTTCCCCATCTATTTCCCGTGAAGTGATGGGACCAGATGCCATAATCTTCGTTTTCTAATGTTGAACTTTAAGCCAACTTTTACACTCTCCACTTTCACTTTCATCAACAGGTTTTTTAGTTCCTCTTCACTTTCTGTCATAAGAGTGGTGTCATCTGCATATATGAGATTATTGATATTTCTCCCAGCAATCTTGATTCCACTTTGTGCTTCTTTCAGCCCAGTGTTCCTCATGATGTACTCTGCATATAAGTTAAATAAGCAGGGTGACAATATACAGCCTTGACATACTCCTTTTCCTATTTGGAACCAGCCTGTTGTTGCATGTTCAGTTCTAACCTTTGCCTTGCCTCCTGACCTGCATATAGGATTCTCAAGAGGCAGGTCAGGTGGTCTGGTATTCCCATCTTTCAGAATTTTCCACATTTTATTGTGATCCACACAGTCAAAGGCTTTGGCATAGTCAGTAAAGCAGAAATAGATGTTTTTCTTGAACTTTCTTGCTTTTTCCATGATCCCTCAGATGTTGGTAATTTGATCTCTGGTTCCTCTGCCTTTTCTAAAACAGCTTGAACATCTGGAAATTCACAGTTCACATATTGCTGAAGCCTGGCTTGGAGAATTTTGAGCATTCCTTTACTAGCGTGTGAGATGAGTGCAATTGTGTGGCAGTTTGAGCATTCTTTGGCATTGCCTTTCTTTGGGATTGGAATGAAAACTGACCTTTTCCAATCCTGTGGCTACTGCCAAGTTTTCCAAATATTCTGGCATATTGAGTGCAGCACATTCACAGCATCATCTTTCAGGATTTGAAATAGCTTAACTGGAATTCCATCACCTCCACTATCTTTGTTCGTAGTGATGCTTTCTAAGGCCTCCTTGCCTTCACATTCCAGGATATCTGGCTCTAGGTGAGTGATCACACCATTGTGATAATCTTGGTCATGAAGATCTTTTTTGTACAGTTCTATGTATTCTTTGCACCTCTTCTTAATATCTTCTGCTTCTGTTAGGTCCATATTAGTACCATTCAAAAATTTTTTTTAAAAAGATTTCTCTAAAATCACAAATGTGCTCTATAAAATGTATATACCTTTTGTTTGTGAAATATATCAACACGTCAATCATTTTTACCAGGCTTTATCTTTGTAAATTTTTCCAAATGAGTTTAGTCAATTGAAGAATAGTGAGTTACGATTTTACAGGCAAATCAAATTTGACAAGGCCTGTGTTGCTTAATATCCTCAATAAAAATAGTTGCAACAAAAGACACTAGAAGTTACATTGCCTGCGGTGCCTCTGATCATTAACATGTGGATGGTAGCAACAAATCAATATGATAGATGTGGTCTATTTGACAGGAGGCTAGAGAAATCCAAAAATATAAACACTACTATTAAAAAGATGCTTTGATATGAACATAGGCGAGTTAACTATTAATGAGATTTTTGTGAATAGATTAATTTACCTTAAATAGACATACCCCTCATAGTAAAAAAGTAAATTTATAGAAATAAAAATTCTACAGCATAGGCAAGTACTTCTGAAGTACATTTAAATTATATAAATATTGAACACAGCAGTGTTAGCTCCAGAAGAATTTGGAGCCATTTCATTAGCATTTAGGAAATAAGAAATGCTTTCTGCTTACTTTGTTGACCTGTATTTCTCTCATAAAGCAATGTCTCAGATAAGTATGGTGAACCTTTTTGTTTGCTCTTTTTCTTCTTTGAGACTGTCTAATTCAAGCCATATTATTGAATTCTGCTGCATCTGACACAAGATTCTGCTTTTTTCCCTTTTCACCAAAGAATTTAAAAGACTTCACCAGACATATTTACAGACTTACACAAGTGTTTTCAGTAGATTCATGAAAAGCCATGAAGTCTATCCAGTGCATTATTAGAGAAATCCTGGATGTATTGGTTTTAACTCATGTTCAGTCCTGTTAGGCAATGGTTAATTGTTGGTCTGAAGTTTACAACCAGGCCAAAGATGCTTGGAATAACTCCGGATTTTCATTCTTGCAGTGCTAACATACAGAATATGCAAGCTGAAAAAATGAAATAATAATCATCAGTTTTTACATTGTTTTCAGAATTGTTTACTGGGACTCTTCTGGTTGAGGAATTGCAACTTCACTGGCAAAAATATTCTTAGCATGTATGCCAGCAGGAGATTGTGAAAAGCATGGTGTATAAAGAAGCCTTGCAGAAGGAAATGGAAATCCACTCCACTGTTCTTGCCTAGGAAATCCCATGAGCAGTGGACCCTAGTAGGCTACTGTCTGTGGGGTCACAAGAATCAGACATGACTTAGCAACTAAATCACCAGCATCACCATAAAGAAGTCTAGAAGAAACACATGATTTCCCTGAACTAAAGAGATCTCACCCTCTTCAAATTTGTCTTTTTGACAGAGAGATGACCAGCAGAGTGAAGTCACTAGGAAACTGTGGTTGACATGTTGTGGGGTTTCCCAGGACAAATCTCCCCCTCCCCCCAAGTTGCTTTGTTTCTTTATACTGTCTCAGTTCATTTCAGTTCAGTCACTCAGTTGTGTCCTACTCTTTGTGACCACATGAACCAGGCACGTCAGGCCTCCCTGTCCATCACCAACTCACAGAGTCTACCCAAACCCATGTCCATTGAGTCACTGATGCCATCCATCCATCTCATCCTCTGCCATCCCCTTCTCCCCCTGCCCTCAATCTTTCCCAGCATCAGGGTCTTTTCAAATGAGTCAGCTCTTCGCATCAGGTGGCCAAAGTATAAATGTAACTATACTGGTATAAGAGATTATCAATGAATCTTTTGGTCAATTCTAACTCTAGGTCCACTGATGTAGATTTGATGGGCCTGTATGAGTTTTTAAATACCAGAGAGCATGCTCTGTCAAATATGTTTCCCTAGAGATGTCTTTCAATTTTTAATATTTTTAAGTCCATGCTTATAGTATTATGGATGTTTTCTTATATTTCCAAGATGAGTTAAATTACACAGCAGTACTACATTAGGATGCATCTATTATTTTCCAGATCTATGTTCCATCATAATGAAATTGTTCAGTCCAGAAATCTTGCTGAGATACTGAAAAGTGGTAGGGTTGGTTAAAGCCTGGATAAATCTGGTTCCCTTATCCTGAAATCTGGCCTACAATATAAAGGGGTCAAGTCCTGGAGAAAGCTTCCTCAGAGATCAATGCAAAGAAATAGAGGGAAACAATAGAATGGGAAAGACTAGAGATCTCTTCAAGAAACTTAGAGATACCAAGCGAATATTTCATGCAATGATGGGCACAATAGAGGACAGAAATGGTATGGGCAGGCCTAACAGAAACAGAAGATATTAAGAAGAGGTGGCAAGAATACACAGAAGAACTATACAAAAAAGATCTTCATGATCCAAATAATCATGATGGTATGATCACTCACCTAAAGCCAGATATCCTAAAATGTGAATACAGGTGGGTCTTAGGAAGTATTGCTATGAACAAAGCTAGTGGAGGTAATAGAATTGCAGTTGAGCTATTTCAAATCCTAAAAGATGATGCTGTGAAAGGGCTGCACAAAATATGCTGGCAAATTTGGAAAACTCAGCAGTAGCCATAGAACTGGAAAAGGTCAGTTTTCATTCCAATCCAAAAGAAAGGCAGAGCCAAAGAATGCTCTGTGATATGCTAAGTCACTTCAGTCGTGTCTGACTCTGTGTGACCCCATAGACAGCAGCCCACCAGGCTCCCCCGTCCCTGGGATTCTCCAGGCAAGAACACTGGAGTGGGTTGCCATTTCATTCTCCCATGCATGAAAGTGAAAAGTGAAAGTGAAGTCGCTCAGTCGTGTCTGACTCTTAGCGACCCCACGGACTGCAGCCTAACAGGTTCCTCCGTCCATGGGATTTTCCAGGCAAGAGTACTGGAGTGGGGTGCCATTGCCACTATCGCAAAATTGCACTCATCTCACATGCTAGTAAAGTAACGCTCAAAATTCTCCAAGCTAGACTTCAACAGTACATGAACCATGAACTTCCAGATGTTCAAGCTGGATTTAGAAAAGGCAGAGGAACCAGAGATCAAATTGGGAACATCCATTGGATAATCAAAAAGCAAGAGAGTTTGAGAAAAACATCTACTTCTGCTTTATTGACTGTGACAAAGCCTTTGGCTATGTGGACCACAACAAACTTTGGTAAATTCTGAAAGAGATGGGAATACCAGACCACCTGACCTGCCTCTTGAGAAATCTGTATGTGGGTCAGGAAGCAACAGTTAGAACTGGACATGGAACAACAGACTGGTTCCAAATTAGGAAAGGAGTACATCAACGCTGCATATTGTCACCCTGTTTATTTAACGTATATCCAAAGTACATCATGAGAAATGGTGGGCTGGATGAAGCACAAACTGGATTAAAGATTGCCAGGAAAAATAGCAATAACCTCAGAAATGCAGATGATACCACCCTTATGGCAGAAAATGAAGAAGAAATAAAGAGCCTCTTGATGAAAGTGAAAGAGGAGAATGAAAAAGTTGGCTTAAAACTCAACATTCAGAAAAGTATGAATATGGCATCTGGTCCCATCAGTTCATGGCAAATGGGGAAAAAGTGGAAACAGTGGCAGACTTTATTTTTTTGGGCTCCAAAATCACTGCAGATGGTGACTGCAGCCATGAAATTAAAAGATGCTTGCTTCTTGGAAGGAAAGTTATGAGCAAACTAGACAGCATATTAAAAAGCAGAGATATTACTTTGCCAACAAAGACCCATCTAGTCAAGGCTATGGTTTTTCCAGTAGTCATGTATGGATGTGAGAGTTGGACTGTGAAGAAAGCTGATTGCCAAAGAACTGATGCTTTTGAACTGTGGTGTTGGAGAAGACCCTTGAGTGTACCTTGGATTGCAAGGAGATTCAACCAGTCCATCCTAAACAAAATCAGTCCTGAATATTCATTGGAAGGACTCACGGTAAAGCTGAAATTCCAATACTTTGGCCACCTGATGCAAAGAGCTGACTCTTTAGAAAAGACCCTGTTGCTGGGAAAGATTGAAGGCAAGAGGAGAGGGGGACGATAGAGGATGAGATGGATGGATGGCATCACCAACTCAATGGACATTAGTTTGAGTAAACTCCTGGAGTTGATGATGGACAAGGAATTCTGGTGTGCTGCAGCCCATGGGGTCACAAAGTGTAGATGACTGAGTGACTGCATTGAGCTGATCTGTTCTGACAGTGAGATATGGAATGAAATGTCTTTGTTCTTTAGAAAATAAAGCTGCCATTGCAGGTTTGTGGAAAATATACTTTGGAGAATCATAGCTCATGAATATCTAGGGAGAGGGGGCACTAAGTAAAGAGAGGACAACTAAGGGGTGGTGAAGGGAGAAATTGTAGTTCCAGTGGAAATATATCAAGAATCTCTAGAGAAAGAAGAGGAGAGGTAAAGAGAGAAAAAGAACAAGCATTCAACTATTTCCTAAAATACTTTATTTTCACAATGATTTTCCATGGGAAGATTATAAAACACCTTTTACTCAACACTGCCTGAATCTATCTCTGTTTCTGGCAACTGAGGGAAGAAAAGGTCTTACCAGAAGAAAAAGCATCATTTTATGAAATATTTTTGTTTTGTTTTGGACTTTTAGAGTCCCAAGCAGAGAAGCTCAAGTGAAAAAAAATGGTATTGAAGGGAAATATTTATAATAGGACAATCCTTACTAAAACAATGCATGCCACTATTATTGGCACAGTGTTAATAAGAATTGATATTTTTGGCTTAGTAAAGAGACTTGTTTCTAAACTTCCTTTGTTTCCTATTGCATCTTTGGTTTCTTTCAATACGTGAAAATTGTAAAAGTGAGTATGCTTAGCTGTAGTTATTTCTTTATGCTTAATATTGTGATAAATTGCTTATTGGTTATTACTTTATGTTTAATATCATGATCATTTGGTAATTTATATCTTGATAAATGTATGGTATGATTATCACAGAGGATGCAATGATATGATCTCATTTATTTTGATATGTGCAGAACTAGTACAGACTTATCAAATAGATGATGCTTCAATATTGATGTAATAAATAAATCATTTGTTCTACTTGCAAATTTGCTGACACATTTTTATATATTCTCATTTCTATAGTATTTATTTCAAAATATAGCAGTTCAGTTCAGTTCAGTTCATTTCAGTCGCTCAGTAGTGTCCAACTCTTTGTTACCCCATGAATCACAGCATGACAGGCCTCCCTGTCCATCACCAACTCCCGGAGTTCACTCAGACTCACATCCATCGAGTCAGTGATGCCATCCAGCCATCTCATCCTCTGTCGTCCCCTTCTCCTCTTGCCCCCAATCCCTCCCAGCATCAGAGTCTTTTCCAATGAGTCAACTCTTTGCATGAGGTGTCCAAAGTACTGGAGTTTCAGCTTTAGCATCATTCCTTCCAAAGAAATCCCAGAGCTGATCTCCTTCAGAATGGACTGGTTAGATCTCCCTGCAGTCCAAGGAACTCTCAAAAGTCTTCTCCAGCACCACAGTTCAAAAGTATCAATTCTTTGGTGCTCAGCTTTCTTCACAGTCCAACTCTAACATCCATTCATGACCATGGGAAAAACCATAGCCTTGAAGAGATGGACCATTGTTGGCAAAGTAATGTCTCTGCTTTTCAATATGCTATCTAGGTTGGTCCCCTATAATGAAAAGGACATCTTTGTTGGCTGTTAGTTCTAAAAGGTCTTGTAGGTCTTCATAGAACCGTTCAACTTCAGCTTCTTCAGTTAGTGGTTGGGGCATAGACTTGGATTACTGTGATATTGAATGGTTTGCCTTGGAAACGAACAGAGATTATTTTGTCGTTTTTGAGACTGCATCCAAGTACTGCATTTCAGACTCTTTTGTTGACCATTGTGTTGACTGGAATTCAAAAGTAGGAAGTCAAGAAATACCTGGAGTAACAGGCAAATTTGGCCTTGGAATACGGAATGAAGCAGGGCAAAGACTAATAGAGTTTTGCCAAGAAAATGCACTGGTCATAGCAAACACCCTCTTCCAACAACACAAGAGAAGACTCTATACATGGACATCACCAGATGGTCAACACTGAAATCAGATTGATTATATTCTTTGCAGCCAAAGATGGAGAAGCTCTATACAGTCAGCAAAAACAAGACCAGGAGCTGACTGTGGCTCAGACCATGAACTCCTTATTGCCAAATTCAGACTTAAATTGAAGAAAGTAGGGAAAACCACTAGACCATTCAGGTATGACCTAAATCAAATCCCTTATGATTATACAGTGGAAGTGAGAAATAGATTTAAGGGCCTAGATCTGATAGATAGAGTGCATGATGAACTTTGAAATGAGGTTCATGACATTGTACAGGCGACAGGGATCAAGACCATCCCCAAGGAAAAGAAATGCAAAAAAGCAAAATGGCTGTCTGGGGAGGCCTTACAGATAGCTGTGAGAAGAAGAGAAGTGAAAAGCAAAGGAGAAAAGGAAAGATATAAACATCTGAATGCTAAGTTCCAAAGAATCGAAAGAAGAGATAAGAAAGCCTTCTTCAGTGATCAGTGCAAAGAAATAGAGGAAAACAACAGAATGGGAAAGACTAGGGAGCACTTCAAGAAAATCAGAGATACCAAAGGAACATTTCATGCAAAAATGAGCTCGATAAAGGACAGAAATGGTATGAAGCAGAAGATATTAAGAAAAGGCGGCAAGGATACACAGAACTTTACAAAAAAGATCTTCATGACCCAGATAATCACGATGGTGTGATGACTAACCTAGAGCCAGACATCCTGGAATGTGAAGTCAAGTGGGCCTTAGAAAGCATCACTATGGACAAAGCTAGTGGAGGTGATGGAATTCCAGTTGAGCTATTTCAAATCCTGAAAGATGATGCTGTGAAAGTGCTGCACAAAATATGCCAGCAAATTTGGAAAACTCGGCAGTGGCCACAGGACTGGAAAAGGTAAGTTTTCATTCCAATCCCAAAGAAAGGCAATGCCAAAGAATGCTCAAACTACCACACAATTGCACTCATCTCACACGCTAGTATAGTAATGCTCAAAATTCTCCAAGCCAGGCTTCAGCAATATGTGAACCGTGAAATTCCTGATGTGCAAGTTGGTTTTAGAAAAGGCAGAGGAACCAGAGATCAAATTGCCAACATTTGTTGGATCATGGAAAAAGAAAGAGAGTTCCAGAAAAACATCTATTTCTGCTTTACTGACTATGCTAAAGCCTTTGAGTGTGTGGATCACAATCAACTGTGGAAAATTCTGAAAGAGATGGGAATACCAGACCACCTAATCTGCCTCTTGAGAAATTTGTATGCAGGTCAGGAAGCAACAGTTAGAACTGGATATGGAACAACAGGCTGGTTCCAAATAGGAAAAGGAGTTCGTCAAGGCTGTATATTGTCACCCTGTTTATTTAACTTCTATGCAGAGTACATCATGAGAAAATCTGGATTGGAAGAAACACAAGCTGGAATCAAGATTGCCGGGAGAAATATCAGTGACCTCAGATATGCAGATGACACCACCCTTATGGTAGAAAGTGAAGAGGCACTAAAAAGCCTCTTGATGAAAGTGAAAGTGGAGAGTGAAAAAGTTGGCCTAAAGCTCAACATTCAGAAAACGAAGATCATGGCATCTGGTCCCATCACTTATGGGAAATAGTTGGGGAAACAGTGGAAACAGTGTCAGAGTTTATTTTTCTTGGCTCCAAAATCACTACAGATGGTGATTGCAGCCATGAAATTAAAAAAACCCTTATTCCTTGGAAGGAAAGTTATGACCAACCTAGATAGCATATTCGAAAGCAGAGACATTACTTTGCCAACAAAGGTTCGTCTACTCAAGGGTATGGTTTTTCCTGTGGTCATGTATGGATGTGAGAGTTGGACTGTGAAGAAGGCTGAGCACCGAAGAATTGATGCTTTTGAACTGTGGTTTTAGAGGAGACTCTTGAGAGTCCCTTGGACTGCATGGAGATCCAACCTGTCCATTCTGAAGGAGATCAGCCCTGGGATTTCTTTGGAAGGAATGATGCTAAAGCTGAAAGTCCAGTACTTTGGCCACCTCATGCGAAGAGTTGACTCATTGGAAAAGACTCTGATGCTGGGAGGGATTGGGGGCAAGAGGAGAAGGGGACGACAGAAGATGAGATGGCTGGATGGCATCACTGACTCAATGGACATGAGTCTGGGTGAACTCCGGGAGTTGGTGATGGACAGGGAGGCCTGGTGTGCTGCGATTCATGGGTTTGCAAAGAGTTGGACTGGACTGAGCGACTGATCTGATCTGATCTGATCTAGGTTGGTTATAACTTTTCTTCCAAGGAGTAAGTGTCTTTTAATTTCATTGCTGCAGTCACCATCTGCAGTGATTTTGGAGCCCCGAAAAATTAAGTCTGACACTGTTTCCACTGTTTCCCCATCTATTTCCCATGAAGTGATGGGACCAGATGCCATGATCTTCATTTTCTGAATGTTGAGTTTTAAGCCAACTTTTTCTTTCTCCTCTTTCACCTTCATCAAGAGGCTTTTTAGTGCCTCTTCACTTTCTGCCATAAGGGTGGTGTCATCTGCATAGCTGAGGTTATTGATAGTTCTCCCAGCAATCTTGATTCCAGCTTGTGCTTCTTCCAGCCCAGCATTTCTCATGATGTACTCTGCATAGAAGTTAAGTAAGCAGGGTGACAATATACAGTCTTGACGAACTCCTTTTCCTATTTGGAACCAGTCCGTTTTTCCATGTCCAGTTCTAACTGTTGCTTCCTGACCTGCATATAGGTTTCTCAAGAGGCAGGTCAGGTGCTCTGGAATTCCCATCTTTTTCAGAATTTTCCACCGTTTTGTGATCCACACAGTTAAAGGCTTTGACATAGTCAATAAAGCAGAAATAGATGTTTTTCTGGAACTCTCTTGCTTTTTCTATGATCCAGCGGATGTTGGCAATTTGATAAAATGGAAAAATATTGGTTATTATCCATTGATACATGAATGTGAAAAAATGAATTGGGAAAGGAAACACATACCAGTACATTATTTTTTCTCACCCACTAGAAAACTTTGGCATTCGTACTTATATTTCACTGTCCATAGGAGAATATGTACTTTATTTCATGTCTTTCTCCTCATTGTTCAACAAAAAATAGAGTTTATGTCAATCACTTCTTAATTGGAGATTTTTTGAATGTGTATGAGGGATATACGGAGAAGGCACTGGCGACCCACTCCAGTACTCTTGCCTGGAAAATCCCATGGATGGAGGAGCCTGGTAGGCTGCAGTCCATGGGGTCACTAAGAGTCGGATATGACTGAGTGACTTCACTTTCACTTTTCACTTTCATGCATTGAAGAAGGAAATGGCAACCTACTACAGTGTTCTTGCCTGGAGAATCCCAGGGACAGAAGAGCCTCGTGGGCTGCCATCTATGGGGTCACACAGAGTCAGACATGACTGAAGCAACTTAGCAGCAGCAGCAGCAGCTTGAGGAAATATTCATAAAAAAAAATCCTCTAGATTAACTACTCTATATGCTTATTTCAAGATGTAGAAAAAACAACAAAAAATTTTTAGTGAAATTAATGTCAGTAGTTTTAAAATTTTCCCTACTACAAAATTTGAAGAAAATCAAGAAAAATTAGATAATTTTAAGTGATAACCTGGAAAAAATACTTCTTGTAGGGGAGAAGGGAGTGTGTTGATTATTACACATCAGCAATTTTTTTTTTTAGTAAGTATTTAGTTTAAAAAGTACTGACCATTCAAGATATCATAATATAAATGCAACTCTAATTAGCAAAAACCTACTTTATTGTTATGCTGATTATATTAGACTAATTCTGTTTTATTCTCTTCTATCCCACTATTCTATAATTATTTCTAAGCTTAATAAACTTGGTAGTATTCTGTCTCAAAATCCAAAAAAATGTATAAGAAAAAAACAAACAAAAATGGAAACAGGTAATAAAATTGTTGAAGCTCAGGACCAATATAAAAATATTTAAAATAAGATAAAATCATCTTAAAGTTAGAATAGAAGGTCATTAGGTACTTAAGACTCTTGAGAGTCTCTTAGACAGCAAGGAGATCAAATCAATCAATTCTAAAGGAAATCAACCCTGAATTTTCATTGGAAAGACTGGTGATGAAACTGAAGCTCCAATTCGTTGGCCACCTGATACATTGGAAAAGATCCTGATGCTTGGAAAGATTGAGGGCAGGAGAAGAAGGGGACAATAGAGAATGAGACAGTTGGATGGCATCATCAACTCAGTCAATGGACATGAGTTTGGGCAAACTTGGGGAGATAGTAAAGGACAGTATGCAGCCTGGCATACTGCAGTCCATGGGGTCACAAAGAGTCAGACACAACTAAGGAACTGAACAATAACAATTGTACATAAAGATTGCCTGGTAATTTTTTATGCTATGGAGATTTGACTACCCAGTTACTCTTAAAGCATGTATTTCCAAGTAATGTGAGAGTGCTTCTAGCAATTTTTTATTCTTAATACTTATTTTTCCTATGTTTCTTATATTTTCTCCCCAAGAATGAAGTCGGGGCTTAATTGTTGTTGTCATTGCTCAGTCACTCAGTTATGTCCAAGTATTTGTGACCACATAGAATGCATCCTTCCAGGCTTCCTTGTCCTTGACTATCTCCTTGAGTTTGCGCAAACTCATTTCCATTGAATTGGTGATACTATCCAACCATCTCATCTTCTGTCTTCCCCTTCTCCTCTTGCCTTCAATCTTTCCGAGCATTAGGGTCTTTTCCAATGAGTTGGCTCTTCACATCTGTTGGTTAGAGCTTCAGTTTCAGCATCAGTCCTTCAAATGAATATTCAAGGTTGATTTCCTTCAGGATTGACTGGTTTGATCTCCTTGCTGTCCAAGAGACTCTCAAAAGTCTCCAGCACCACAGTTTGAAAGCATCAATTCTTTAGCACTCAGCCTTCTTTATGGTTCAACTCTCACATCTGTACATGACTATTGGAAAATCAATAGCTTTGACTAGATAAAAGTTTGCTGGAAAAGTGATATATCTGCTTTTTAATACACTATCTAGCTTTTCTTCCAAGGAGCAAACTTCCATGGGGCAGTTACTGTCCACAGTGATTTTGGAGCCCAAGAAAACAAAGTCTTTCACCATTTCCATTGTTTCTCAATCTATTTCCCAAGAAGTGATGGGACCACATGCTATGATCTTAGTTTTTTGAATGCTGAATTTTAAGCCAGCTTCTTCACTCTTCTCTTTCACCTTCATCAAAAGGCTCTTTAGTTCCTCTTTGCTTTCTGCCATTACGGTGTTATCTGCATATCTGAGGTAATTGATATTTCCCCTGACAGTCTTGACTCTAGATTGTGCTCCACTCAACCTGGCATTTCACATAATGTACTCTGCATATAAGTTAAATAAGCAGAGTGACAATATACAGCTTTGAGGTTCTCCTTTCCCAATTTGGAACCAGTCTGTTGTATCATGTCCAGTTCTAACTGTTTCTTCTTGACCTGCATACATGTTTCTCAGGAGGCAGGTAAGCTAGTCTAGTATTCCCATCCCTTTATGAATTTTCCACAGTTTTTTGGTGATACACACAAAGACTTTAGCATAGTCAATGAAGTAGAGATAGAACCCCCTCAACCCATCCCAAAATTTCTTTTTTTTTTTTTTTTAATGATCCAATGGTTGTTGGTAATTTGGTTCTTCTGCCTTTCCTAAATCCAGCTTATACATCTGGAAGTTCTCAGTTCATGTCCTATTGAAGCCTAGCTTGAAGGATGTGGAACATTAACTTTATAGCATATTAAATGAGTTCAATTCTGTGGTAGTTTGAATATTCTTTGGCATTGCTCTTCTTTGGGGTTGGAATGAAAACTGAACTTTTTCAATCCTGTGACCACTGCCGAGTTTTCCAAATTTGCTGGCGTATTGAGTGCAGCACTTTCACAACATTACCGTTTAGGATTTGAAATAGCTCAGCTGGAATTCCTTCACCTCCCCTAGCTTTGGTTATAGTAATGCTTCCTAAGGCCCCTTTGTCTTCACACTCCAGAATGTCTGGCTTCAGGTGAGTGATCACACCATCATGGTTCTCTGGGTCATTAAGACCTTCTTTTGTATAGTTTTTCTATGCATTCTTGCCACCTCATCTTAACATCTTCTGTTTCTCTTAGGTCCTTACCATTTCTGTCCTTTTTTGTGCCCATCTTTGCATGAAATTTTCCCTTGGTATGTCTAATTTTGTTGAAGAGATCTCTAATCTTTTCCATTCTGTTTTCTTCTATTTCTTTGTACTGTTCACTTAAGAAGGCTTTCAGTGCTTTACACTGTCTGTTTATTTGATGTAAGATACATATATGTAGTGTGCTGGTTAATTTAACTGGCTTTGGGAAAGGAAAAGCCATTATGTATAGTGTTTACCAATTTTAACCTTGTAAATTCTTGCCGTATTAAAGGATGAATTGTGTAGCTTCCCAAGATATGTTTCAGTCTGTATTTCAGTATCTTGGAAAGTACATTTTTTGGGAGATGAAGTATTAGTAAAGGTAATCCAGTAAAAGTGAGGTAATTAAGGTGAACCCTAATTCAAAAACAATGTTGATTCTCAGAAGTGAGATTACTAAGTCTAATGTTTAATAGATATATAATTTAATGAGACAATGCTAGATGGCTTCCCAAAACTACTTTAAAATTTGGACTCAGGGAGAGCATCATATCATGATTGAAATTATGCTGCCACAAGCCTAAGTTTTACTAGAGGTTTGGAGAGAATGTAATAGAACAAATCTGACTCCATATTAGATGTGTTTCTTTTACTTTAAGCTTATTCTATTGTTTTTTCTTCAAGTTAAGAATGGGTGACAGATTATGAAATGATTGGATGTCATTCCCGACCCAATGGACATGAGACTGAGCAAACTCCAGGAGATAGTGATTGACAGGGAAGCCTGGCATGCTGCTGCTCAAGGGGTAGCAAAGAGTTGGACAAACATAGCAACATAGCAACTGAACAAGAATATTGCCTATAGTTCAAAATACACAGGATAACCTATTCTTGAGGCTCTGATCCTTAAGGGTATAATATGTTCCCATTCATATAGAGATAAGAAGTTGCAGATCAGAGAATAACAATTTGTTTTATTAGACCTTTACAGGAGCATCTTGACCTGACCTTCCTGCATAGTTGCAAAAACAAAGGTTTCCTACACCAAGAAGTTTGCAACAATCAACCACACGCTTCCCTCACCTTACCTTTAAAAATACTTTACTGGGCACTTCCCTGGTGGTCCAGTGATTAAGCTTCCTCTCCCAATGCAGGCAGCCCAGGTAGAGCCCACATGTTACAATGAAGACCTGCCACAGTCAAACAAAAATAAATGTTTCACTGAAACCCTTCAAGGAGTTCAGGGTTTGGGAGGTATGAGTCTTCTATCTCCTTGTGTGCATGCTTAGTCGCTTAATCATGTCTGACTCTTTGTGACCGCATGGACTGCAATACACCTGGCTCCTCTGTCCAGCATCCTCCAGGCAAGAATACTGGAGTGGGTTTCTGTTTCTTTCTCTAGAGGATCTTCCTGATCCAGAGATCAAACCTATATCACCTATATCTCCTGAATTTTCAGGCAGGTTCTTTACAAGTAGTGCCATGTGTGAAGCCTCTGTCTCCTTACATGGCCCTGCAATAAACCTTTCTCTGCTTCAAACTCTGATGCTTTGATATTCTTTGACCTCTTTGTACATCATCTAGATGAACTTATGTTTGGTAACAAGACTGGAAGGATTCCCTTCCAGTTCTTTTGGAGGAAGATGACTCTGTCTACTTCATCTCAGACTTCTTCTGAAACTGTGAGACCACAGATTTCTGTTGTTTAAGCCTGTTAGTTTGTATTACTTCATTACCACAGCCTTAGAAAATGAATACACTATTTCTGTCTGATTTCAAACTGCGAACATGGAATCCTGAAAATTTACCAATTAGCTTACTCTCATGACTCAAACCATTATGAGTCAGTTTCAAAACCCTCATAGACCATTACTATTTGCTTGTTAACTGCTTTTTTAAAAAAATTTGTTTCACCTATTTCTCAAATACTTTTTAAAAGTATTTCTTTTAAAAATGATGAGTTATATAGAAAAATGTAAGTGAAGAGCCAATTCATCAGAAAAGATCCTGATGCTGGAAAGATTGAAGGCAAAAGGAGAAGTGGTTGGTGGAAGATTAGATGGTTAGATATCATCATTGACTTGGTGAATTTTAAATTCAGTTTGCATATCTTATGAAAATTCATTTTTATGCACTTCATTTCAGTCGCTCAGTCGTGTCCAACTCTTTGTGACCCCATGAATCGCAGCACGCCAGGCCTCCCTGTCCATCACCATCTCCCGGAGTTCACTCAAACTCACGTCCATGAAGTTGGTGATGCCATCCAGCCATCTCATCCTCTGTCGTCCCCTTTTCCTCCTGTCTCCAATCCCTCCCAGCATCAGAGTCTTTCCAATGAGTCAACTCTTTGCATGAGGTGTCCAAGGTACTGGAGTTTCAGCTTTAGTATCATTCCTTCCAAAGAACATCCAGGGCTGATCTTGTTTAGAATGGACTGATTGGATCTCCTTGCATATATCTCTTGATGTACATTAAATATATAACCAAGTTTATTTCACCTTTTACAGCTCCAGATTTGCTGTGTTAATTAAATACATTATGCCCACAATTCAAAATATGAAAAGGGCTATCATTAATAATTTTGAAACTCCCTGTTTGTCACTGTCTGATTGCATTCACCCACCATTAGTAGTAAACACTTCTTTTATTTTTTCTTTATTTTTTACCAAATATGTATCTATTCTTAAGCTTCATGTTGTTTAACTTCAAATGTTGTAAAAACTCGCAATGACAAATTCATATTTTTTCCCTGTTTAAGTGGTTTTGTCCAATTAATTTTTTAAAATATAAATTTATTTATTTTAATTGGAGGTTAATTACTTTACAATATTGTATTGCTTTTGTCATACATCAACATGAATCTGCCACAGGTATACACGTGTTCCCCATGCTGAATCCCCCTCCCTCCTCCCTCCCCATACCATCCCTCTGGGTCATCCCAGTGCACCAGCCCCAAGCATCCAGTATCGTGCATTGAACCTGGACTGGCGATTCATTTCATATATTATATTATACAAGTTTCAATGCCATTCTCCCAAATCATCCCACCCTCTCCCTCTCCCACACAGTCCAAGAGACTGTTCTATACATCTGTGTCTCTTTTGCTGTCTCACATACAGGGTTATTGTTCCATATATATGTGTTAGTATACTGTATTGGTGTTTTTCTTTCTGGCTTACTTCACTCTGTATAATAGGCTCCAGTTTCATCCACCTCATTAGAACTGATTCAAATGTATTCTTTTTAATGGCTGAGTAATACTCCATTGTGTATATGTACCACAGCTTTCTTATCTGTTCATCTGCTGATGGACATCTAGGTTGCTTCCATGTCCTGGCTATTATAAACAGTGCTGCAATGAACATTGGGGTACACGTGTCTCTTTCAATTCTGGTTTCCTCAGTGTGTATGCTCAGCAGTGGGACTGCTGGTTCATAAGGCAGTTCTATTTCCAGTTTTTTAAGGAATCTCCACACTGTTCTCCATAGTGGCTGTACTAGTTTTCATTCCCACCAAGAGTGTAAGAGGGTTCCCTTTTCTCCACACCCTCTCCAGCATTTATTGCTTGTAGACTTTTGGATTGCAGCCACTCTGACTAGCGTGAAATGATACCTCATAGTGGTTTTGATTTGCATTTCTCTGATAATGAGTGATGTGGAGCATCTTTTCATGTGTTTGTTTGCCATCTGTATGTCTTCTTTGGAGAAATGTCTATTTAGTTCTTTGGCCCATTTTTTGATTGAGTCGTTTATTTTTCTGGAATTGAGCTGTAGGAATTGCTTGTATATTTTTGAGATTAGTTATTTGTCAGTTGCTTTATTTGCTATTATTTTCTCCTATTCTGAAGGCTGTCTTTTCACCTTGCTTATAGTTTCTTTTGTTGTGCAGAAGCTTTTAAGTTTAATTAGGTCCTATTTGTTTATTTTTGCTTTTATTTCCAATATTCTGGGAGGTGGGTCATAGAGGATCCTGCTGTGATGTATGTCAGAGAGTGTTTTTTTATGTATGCTGTTACACCCAATATTTTATGAGTAGGGGACAATGTTCTTGGTTCAAGTGTTTTTTCTTATAAACAAAATTGTAAGTTTATTCAAATACCTCATATCTGTGTGCAATGTGAATCTTCGGTTTTGCTAGATTAGGGCAAATTGTTACCTACAATTATTGCTTTCCTGCTTCTGTGAAATTCTTGTTCATGTTTTTTTTCCATCTGGTAGGTTTTCTCTTTAGCTCTCTTATGTTTTTTAAACTGTTGTGTCCCACAATTTTTATTTTAAAAATTATATAAAGTTTCCAAATATCTAATTCTCCATATATTTATTGAATTATCATGATATTTTTCAAGTTATTAATTACATTTAATTTAAATTATTGTTTCTATTTATTTTACTGTCTTCTTCGGGATTACACTATCTCTGGATTTAGTTTGAAATAGCATTTGGGGCATTAGTTCTACTAAACTCTTTATTATTAATTAGATGTTCCATTTTTAAAATTTGCTAATAGCTCCTAGCCTCTCTGTGGTATTTGGATCTGACTGAGAGCATCTTTGTTGGCTTTTTAAGGGAAGGTAAAAGACTCACCTTCTGTATATGGTGGGTCCTCATCACTCAGAAGGGGCTTCCCTGGTGGCTCAGTGGTAAAGAAACTGCCTGCCAATGCAGGAAACTTGGATTAGATCCTTGGGTCAGGAAAAATCCCCTGAAGAAGGAAATGGGAACCCACCCTAGTATTCTTGCCTGGAAAATCCCATGGACAGAGTAGCCGGCAAGCTACAGTCAATGGGGTCACAAAGAAGTTGAACACGACTGAGCAACTAAATAATAGCACTCAGAAAAAAAAAAAAATCCTATCACTCCAATCCCAATACTCATAACTCACAGATCCCCTTTTTCTCTTGTTTCATTTTAATATTTTCTGCTATTTATTTTTAGAAATTTAAGTCAAATCTCAATTTCTTCACAAAGGCTTTCCTGATTATGCCATCTAGTATAAACCTCCCCCACCAAATGTATAATCAAAGTGCATAATCTCTCCTACCTTTTATAGCACACTACATTCTATTCCAAAGAATATTTCCATTTTCAATGTCTTATTTTCACATTTTTAAAAGTTCTTCCCACACTTAAAATTGCATCTCAAAAGTTTTCATTTTCCATCATTTGATGTTAATGGTGGTTCAGTTCAGTTCAGTTGCTCAGTCATGTTCGACTCTTTGCAACCCCATGAAAGGCAGCATGCCAGGCCTCCCTGTCCATCATCAACTCCCGGAGTTTACTCAAACTCATGAATGCAAAAACAGTGTACAACTTAGGCCAAGTCTATTGAATTAGTTTTAAAAGAAATATAGTGGAGCTTATTAAAATTTTTAAGAGTTTATCTAGTAAAAACCAAGTAGTATCCAATCTAACAGGTAGAAAAGAATTTGGAGAGGCTCTACAAAATGAGAGTTTCATAAGCAGAAGGGAGCAGGAATAAGTTGTACAAGGCAAAAAGGGGAAGTGTTGTCATTGCAAGTTTGCTTTCTTTTAGAGTATGTCACGGATCTAAAAAGTAGGTTACGTAACTAGTGCTAACCAGATTATTCCTGACTGATTGGTTTAAGATTCCATTTCTGGGAGAGCTGAAACTGTCATCAGGTCTCAATTTGGTGATACAGGGGTTAGCATAAGTGACACCATTTTGAGCTGTTGTCTTGTTTCCCTCATTTGTGTATGACTCTTTATAACCCCAATGGATTGTAGCCTGCCAGTTTCCTCTGTCCATGGGATTTTCAAGATAAGCATACTGGAGTGGGTTGCCATTTCCTTCTTCAGGTGATCTTCCTCATCCAGGATCCAATACGGGTCTCCCACACTGCAGGCAGACTAAATAATCTGAGCTACCAGAGAAGCCCTTTTCAGCCTTAGAAAGTTATACTTTTGGAGAAAAGTTACTGCAAGTACTTTTGTATTCTTTTTACCTTCATTTTATTAAATATTTCATTTCTTTCTAACTATAAGATCATTACTGAGATGAAAACATTATGAATTCTAATTTTCAATGAGGAAATTTAAGAAAGAATTATTATAAAAAATAAAATGTACCTGGAAATTAAAGGTAACTAAAAATAACTGGTTGAAATGCACTTCTCCATTTTTTCTCTTATTCATCTTGCAGAGTTATTGCTTCATGCAGTGAGAAAAATGTGATGTTTTTTGAAGTAACTTTCAAATGGTGATGAATTTTCCTCTTAAGCAAAATGGTTAAATGCAATTTATATTTTACTAAATTGATTTTTAAATTAGTTTTTTTTTAAATAAAAAACCTCCTCAAATGTCAGTATATGATTAAATATTAATTTAAGTGAGAAGTGATTGTAAAATAACTAATTATTGGGAGAGATTTCTTTTTTCAAGTTAGTGTCTATCTTGTAAGTAAGGCTTAGAAAGCAGAAGTGTGGATTTAATATCTTCTTGTATCTTATACAGTGGAAGCCAGAAATAGATTTCAGGGACTAGATCTGATAGAGTGCTTGATGAACTATGGACGGAGGTTCATGACATTGTACAGGATACGGGGATCAAGACCATCCCCATGGAAAAGAAATGCCAAAAAAGCAAAATGGCTGTCTGGCAGGCCTTACAAATAGCTGTCTTCCCTGGTGGCTCAGGTGGTAAAGCATCTGCCTGCAATGCGGGAGACCCGGGTTCGATCCCTGGGTTGGGAAGATCTCCTGGAGAAGGAAACGGCAACCCACCCCAGTACTCTTGCCTGGAGAATCCCACGGATGGAGGAGCCTGGTAGGCTACAGTCCATGGGGTCACAAACAGTCGGACATGACTGAGCGACTTCATTACAAATAGCTATGAAAAGAAAAGAAGTGAAAAGCAAAGGAGAAAAGGGAATATATAAGCATCTGAATCCAGAGTTCCAAAGAATAGCAAGGAGAGATAAGAAAGCCTTCCTCAGCAATCAATGCAAAGAAATAGAGGAAAACAACAGAAAGGGAAAGACTAGAGATCTCTTCAAGAAAATTAGAGATACCAAGGGAGCATTTCATGCAAAGATGGGCTCGATAAAGGACAGAAATGGTAGGGACCTAACAGAAGCACAAGATATTAAGAAGAGATGGCAAGAATACACAGAAGAACTGCACAAAAAAGATCTTCATGATCCAGATAATCATGATGGTGTGCTCACTCACCTAGAGCCAGCCATCCTGGAATGTGAAGTCAAGTGGGCCTTACAAAGAATCACTGCAAACAAAGCTAATGGAGGTGATGGAATTGCAGTTAAACTATTTCAAATCCTGAAAGATGATGCTGTGAAAGTGCTGCACTCAATATGCCAGCAAATTTGGAAAACTCCGCAATGACCACAGGACTGGAAAAGGTCAGTTTTCATTCCAATCCCCAAGAAAGACAATGCCACAGAATGCTCAAACTAGCACACAATTGCACTCATCTCACACGCAAGTAAAGAAATGCTCAAAATTCTCCAAGCCAGGGTTCAGCAATACATGAATTGTGAAATTCCAGATGTTCAAGCTGGTTTTAGAAAAGGCAGAGGAACCAGAGATCAAATTGCCAACATCTGCTGGATCATTGAAAAAGCAAGAGAGTTCCAGAAAAGCATCTATTTCTGTTTTATTGACTATGCCAAAGACTTTGACTGTGTGGATCACAATAAACTGTGGTAAATTCTTCAAGAGATGGGAATACCAGACCACCTGACCTGCCTCTTGAGAAACCTATATGCAGGTGAGGAAGCAACAGTTAGAATTGGACATGGAACAACAGACTGGTTCAAAATAGGAAAAAGAGTACCTCAAGGCTGTATATTGTCACCCTGCTTATTTAAATTATATGCAGAGTACATCATGAGAAATGCTGGGCTGGAAGAAGCACAAGCTAGAATCAAGATTGCCAGGAGAAATATCAATAACCTCAAATATGCAGATGACACCACCCTTATGGCAGAAAGTGAAGAGGCACTAAAAAGCCTCTTGATGAAGGTGAAAGAGGAGAGTGAAAAAGTTGGCTTAAAGCTCAACATTCAGAAAACGAAGATCATGGCATCTGGTCCCATCACTTCATGGGAAGTAGATGGGGAAACAATGGAAACAGTGTCAGACTTTATATTTTTGGTGCTCCAATATCACTACAGATGGTGACTCAGCCATGAAATTAAAAGACGCTTACTCCTTGGAAGGAAAGTTATGACCAACCTAGATAGCATATTGAAAAGCAGAGATATTACTTTGCTAACAAAGGTCCATCTAGTCAAGGCTATGGTTTTTCCTGTGGTCATATATGGATGTGAGAGTTGAACTGTGAAGAAAGCTGAGCGCAGCAGAATTGATGCTTTTGAACTGTGGTGTTGGAGAAGACTCTTGAGAGTCTCTTGGACTGCAAGGAGATCCAACCAGTCCATCCTAAAGGAGATCAGTCCTGGGTGTTCATTGGAAGGACTCATGCTGAAGCTGAAACTCCAATACTTTGGCCACCTCATGCAAAAATTTGACTCATTAGAAAAGACCCTGATGCTGGGAGGGATTGGGGGCAGGAGAAGGGGACAACAGAGGATAAGATGGCTGGATGGCATCACCGACTCCATGGACATGAGTTTGAGTGAACTCTGAGAGCTGGTGATGGACAGGGAGGCCTGGTGTGCTGCGATTCATGGGGTCACAACGATTTGTACATGACTGAGCAACTGAACTTTATCTTATACATTGTGTTCTTTTAATCCATTTTTGATTAAGTGAAAAACAAAATACAACTTACAAATAAATATATCTTGTAGGAAATGTAAGCTTAAAATAAACACATCTACAGGTTACCAAAATGGAATATAATAGAACAAATTAGTAATAAACAGATATCAGAAAAGCTTCACCTTGTAGTTTTCCACATCATTAAGAATATCTCAAATAAAACAGTTGTGCTCTATCTTCTTGTGTATACGGTTGACTGACTTTTCTTCTTATTTATGTGTAGATGTGTTTTGTTTTTATTATAAATAACCTGAAGCTTTGGAAGAAATAATAACCTGACTCTGTCAGGGTGTCATCTCATTGCATTCGTTTCCTTTTGCTTGCCCTTAAGATACGGGACTTAAAGTTGGGTAGGAAATATTTTTAGTTTCTTATAGTTTCTCTTATCTTTAATGTCAGGAATTCATGTAATTTTAAAGGAGTCTTATATCCATCTGCTGAAGATGTTAGATAATATAAGTAAATGCTCCATTCATAAATGAGAACCTAGTTTCTCTATTTTGCATTCTTCAGACACTGTGAATCCACATACATCTCCACCATTATAACAGATAAAAGTCTCTCCAGTCTGTTTTTAGCTCTCCTTACAAAACTTTCACTCATTTCTGAATATCTCCTGGAAAGAACTCTGTTAGTCTTTGTTATTTATACCTTCTTGCATATTAAAACATATTCTTTTTATTATTACGAGAGAATGGAATTGCATCCTAAACACATTGAAAGGGGTGATCTTTTTGGCATGGATGCTACAATAGGATTTAAGCCTAATTAATTCATCACCTTGACAACAGATTAAGGTGCATTGAACCACATGGACAAATGACCCAGTATTCCAAGTATTGATATTGTACTGTAGCTTTGAGAACAATTCTTGCTTTAGGCAGGTTTTAAACTGGCTACTATTTTGCTGAGGAGAGCTGGATTCAGGTCAATAACAAGCACCTTGAAGGCTTGAATGACAAGCACCTTGATGGCTTCAGGAACCTGAGTGATGAGGAGTGCCCTTTCCAATCACATGCGTACTAGGAAGAAAAAAAAAAAAAAAGAAATATAGAAAACAAAAAGAAAGACAAGAAGAAAGAGAAAAACACATTTTGACATACTGATTTTTGGAAAAACTATGGTTTTTGATTTAAGGAAGATAAATTGTATTGCTTCTACCACCACTGCTTAGCAGAAAACTGTCAAGCTGCAAATCTATTTTTTCTTCCATTTTTAATTCACTAGACACTTAGAGAACATAATGCAGAGTACCTTACATTTTCCCCTCTAAACCTACCTTACCTCCTTTCCTCCCCCTTCTCCAGTCTGCTCTCTCTGCCCAGTGAGTCTGACCTGCATGCACTCTGTTGTCTCCTAGTTTCTGATTGTGTTTGGCAAAAGGGTAAACAAAGCAGGGAATGAAGCCAGGCTGTTTATTTGAACCTATGTTTCCAGTTGCCACTGGCAGGCTGAGGCTCAACCCAAGTTCAAATTGACTCTTACACCTGTCTTTCCCCTTGTAATAATCCCTTCTCTCCAGTACCAGGGGATCTTATGTCTATTTTGCCATGGCAGTCTGGGCACGTTTTGGAAAAGAATTTCCCCTTACACAAAGTAGTTTAGAACGGAATGAGTTTATTGAGAACAGAGTAGAGATAATGAGAGGCACTGCAAATGCCACTGGCCAAATTCTTGACAGACCAGAGAGAGAGCTGAGGCTTTTCCTGGGGCTATAGGTAAATTTATATAGCTTCAAGACAAAGAAAATTCCTGCTGGAAGGGTAGCATTAGGTGATTGGTTAGGGTACTGGGGTGGGTGCATGTTTTCCCGCTAAATTGCTTCAGTTATGTCCTACTCTATGTGACCCTATGGACTGTAGCCCACCAGGCTACTCTGTCCATGAGGATTCTCCAGACAAGAATACTGGAGTGGGTCGCCATGCTCTCCTCCCCAACCTGGGTGGGTATTTTTGTGCAATATGGGGTCAGGGAACTAGCCTCTAGAAATCAGAAGGACTTTTGACAATGGTTACAGTGGGGCTCAGTCAGTTCCAGAGGTGACCTTGGTTCTGGGCTCACTTCTGTGGTTTTCATTCAAGGCCTCACACCTGTGACTTTGGTATAGGACTCCAAATACAATCATATAAATAGTGCTATGGCACCCCGCTCCAGTACTCTTGCCTGGGAAATCCCATGGACGGAGGAGCCTGGTAGGCTGCAGTCCATGGGGTCGCTAAGAGTCGGACACGACTGAGCGACTTCACTTTCACTTTTCATTTTCATGCATTGGAGAAAGAAATGGCAACCCACTCCAATGTTCTTGCCTGGAGAATCCCGGGGACGGGGAAGCCTGGTGGGCTGCCGTCTATGGGGTCGCACAGAGTCGGACACGACTGAAGTGACTTAGTAACATGATATAGTTCAGTAATTATTTGGGGTATCATGTATATATATATAACTAAGACTCTGATACGTATTTTTGGAAATTTCGCAATATAATCTCATAATCAAAACATGGTATCTATTTAGGTATTGGGATATGCAATATAAAGTATGATTTTCTTTTAGTTACTAAATTGAAGAGATGGAACACAAACATTGAAGTAAAGAGAATTTTTTTTTTAAACAATGAGAAATTCACTTTTGATTCTCTAATTTGTATGCTGCTGAGTCACTTCAGCCGTGTCTGACTCTGAGCAACCCCACAGACAGCAGCCCATCAGGTTCCCCTGTCCCTAGGATTCTCCAGGCAAGAATACTGGATTGGGTTGCCATTTCCTTCTCTAATTTGTATGATTTCCTCGTATTCAATAATGTTGTTAGGTGATATTTGAAGTTCAATAGACTGGGCGACTGAACAACAGTAGACGTGAAAATCATGTGATATATGAATGATGTGTAAGCCATTTTCTAATTTAGGAAAAAAGGGATGCTCCTTTTTGCAATACATAAAATACTGGCTGATATTTTGAATATTTTTTAATATATTTGATGATTGGTTGTATGATATGGATATATTACTATTGGAGAACTTTGAGTCATTGATTTTTTTAGATGCATAATAACCATAAAATATACACATATATTTAATTTATTGAGAATATTTCTGTCATTTAGAGCCTCATGATTTGTGTATTAATCTCAAGTTTTTTAGGTATTATAAGTTATTCCAAATTTGATATGAAAAATGTGCCTGGCCCAGAAGTCAACTGAAAATCTATATTCACTAAGTCTACATTTTATATGCATTTAATTCATGGATTTTATACTTTACAAAGCATAAAATTTTATTGTTTATGTTTTACAGCATGGATATTTGAAAGGTACCTCTAAGTTGTATGAAAATGACAGCCAACATTCTGAATTTCACTCCAAGTTCTCAAGATACACTTTTCAAATATAATTCTTGACATCTCTCACTTGTTATAAATATATGCTGTACATGATTTATAGAGTTAAACATGTAAGCAGCAAGTTTTGCACTTTCTACTTTTAGCACTTTTTGAGAACTTTGTCCTTTGGAAAACTAAGTCTACTGGCTATCAAATGTATATAAATAAATATTTACAACAATGTGAAATCTGTGCCAAAATAGAGGTGAAAATCTATGGGAATATATGCTAAGAAGCAGTAAATTTACAGTAGTAAAATAATGTTTACAGAACAAAACTCGAAAAGTGAACTCAGAAACTGAAGTTTGGCTTACATCATTGGTTAATGACTTACAATCTACCAGAAGTAAAATAAGTAAAACAAAATAGAAATTATACCCTGTATTTAACCTTGATAACTCAACTAAGAGGTATTTCACTAGATTTGCACACCCAATAAGTATTGGAAAAAATGGTGTGGTAATTTACTTCTGCATGAACAAAGACTTAAAGGATGAACTAAAATTTCATGCTGAACAGAACAGTGAGGAATAATAAACCACATGAGCAAATACATAGAAGGATGGAACTGCATACTCTTTTAGGATAATATCAAGTAAAGTAAATTTTACGAGTGTGTGTATTGTAAAGTGAGAGGCAAGGAGAAAGTTAGTATCTAGTATAACAATATAAAGCAAATTATGATATGTTAAATATGTTACATATTTTGATTATTTATGTCAAAGTATTACTATTAAGATTAAATTACATAGTATAAAACATTTCCCTTTGCTCTTAGTTTGCATTTGCCTAGAAGCAGATCTTGAGACAGGCTTCCCTGGAGGCTCAGCAGTAAATAATCTTCCTGCAATGCAGGAGCCCTCGGTTCAATCCCTGCATCAGGAAGATCCCCTGGAGGAGGGCAGGACAACCCATTCCAGTACTCTCACCTAGAGAATCCCATGGACAGAGAAGCCTGGTGGGCTACAGTCCATAGGGTTCCACAGAGTCAGACACAACTGATGGGACTAAGCAGTAATAGCAACAGTTCTTGAGACAAAGATTCAAATGCAAGTAGTTTATTTTGAAGATCATCCCAAGAAACTTCGAAACAATAGAAGAAGGCTGGTGAAGTAAAAAGGAGGTACAGACAGTCAATAATTATAGGTTATTGGGGAAATTACTCCTGTAAATTCCTAGAGCTTAATCTCACCAGAGAACAATGGTAGAAGATTTAGAAAATATGCTTTGGGGTTTTCTCAACTAACAAATAAGAAAAATAGGGCTATTTTTCTGTCAATCTTAGGTTAAGTCATACTCAAGAAAAATTTCGTTTTCTAGCATTTCTGACCTCTTGCATGCCTACTTAGAAAGCAGAGATCTACCACTAAAGGAAGCCTTCAGGCAAAGAAATGAAGATGTTGTATTTGGAAGTCAGTGCAATGAAACACGAAGGACCAGTAGGGAGCATATGAGCAGTGCTCCACCAGTGCTGATTGGCTGTACCTTTTACTGTGTACATATGTAAGTATTCACTACACGTATACTATTTTAGAAATAGAGCAATCAAGTGCAGACAAAAATAATATGGCAAAACAGATATAACTGCAGATATTTTAATATGCCTTCTTAAAATTATCTTTAGTTTGAAGCTGTTATTTTATTTTCATTTTTTCACAACTATCTGAAGATATTTGAGTGAACTTTGTTATGTCTTAACATATGTACTTCATTTCCTGGTGACTGTAAGTTAGATACCAGAAAGTTGACTTAAAGTCTTCAGAAAAAGAAAAAATATACATATAGTCTTATGGATATTTTTATGGCAATATTTTGTCTTTTTTTTTTTTTTACTTTTAATTGAGATTATGTCTCTGCTATATCTCTTTGTAATAAAAATGTTTGCACTCATTTCCTAACTTAAACAGTCAGACACGACTGAGCAACTGAACTGAACTGAACTATTTTTCACATCGAATATATTTTAACTTTTTATTTGTATCTATTCCCTCTGCTTCTAGAATGCTTATTCTCATATTAATTTAAACATTTCACATGATTACATTATTGTATGGCCCAGACAGTAAAGAATCTGCCTGCCAGTGCAGGAGAAACAGGAGACATGGGTTCAATCCTTGGGTCTAGAAGATCTCTTGGAGAAGGAAATGGCTACCCACTCCAGTATTCTTGCCTGGAGGATTCCATGGAGAGAGGAGCCTGGTGGGCTACAGTCTATGGAGTCACAAGAGTCAGATAGGACTGAGCAACTAACACTTATAAAGATTATACAATATAGACAATGTACCCATTCAGGAAATAGAGTAATGAGTTGTAAATTATATTTTTTACATCCTTTTAGAAATTTCTAATCAGTTACAATTTTAAGACAATTCAGTATGTTTTTCATCACACTGGAAGTAGAAAAAAGCCAAATGATGCTTATATTTTATATGATGAGTATGTTTTCACTCAAAATTAATCATCATTTAAATATAGTTTTGCAGTTTTCAACATAACACAAGAAGTAGAATTTTCATATATATAAGTTTTTCTCTGTATGTATGACTGAGCCCCTTTGCTGTCTACCTGAAGCTGTCACAGCATTGTTAATCATCTATAATCCAACATAAAATCAAAGTTTAATGTGATTTTTTTTTCCTAATAAACTCTAATCACAAAGTTTATAAGAGTATATGAGTTAAAGTTTTCTGTTGCAAACAATGGAAATTTACTTAGGTTAACTTGTTTGGAAAAATAATTGGATAGAAAATATCAATTATTTTATATAATTGAGAGGGAAAATAGAGAGCAAGGATTAGCAAAACTGTACATTATGTTCTTCTATGAGCCATGGATAAAAAATTACTCAACAATCCCACTAGGGAGCCTCAGCCATAAATAATGAGCTTCTGTTTTATTTGCTTCATCACTGAATCATACATCTTAAGATTGAAAATCCCAGGAGAATGAGTCAGATTCGTCTAATGTAAGTCTTTCATCCTTCGTCCAAGTAAAGGCACTAATTCCTTAGAAGAAATCAGGTTACTCTTTTCAAAATGGATACTGGGTCAGCAATAAATAGAAAATCTCAATTACATGGAAAACAACCTTGCTACCTCTTCCTAATCTCTTCTGTTTCTGTTAGGTCCCTACAGTTTCTGTCCTTTATCATGCCCATTCTTGCATAAAATACTCCCTTGATATCTTTAATTTTCTTGAAGAGATCTCTAGTCTTTCTCATTCTATTGTTTTCCTCTACTTCTTTGCATTGCTCATTTAGGACCTATTTACCTCCTCTTGCCATTCTTTGGACTTTGCTTTCAGGTGGGTATATCTTTCCCTTTCTCCTTTGCTTTTTGTTTCTCTTTTCAGCTATTTGTAAAATCTCTTCAGACATTTAATTTGCCTTCGTGCATTTTTTTCCTTTGGGATGGTTTTAATGTTATGAACCTCCATCCATAGTTATTCAAGCACTCTTTCTACAAACTCCTGGAGATAGTGAAGGACAGGGAAGCATGGTGTGCTGCAGTCTACAGCATTGCAAAGAGTCAGACACTACTGAATAACTGAACAACAACAACAGTACCTGAATGGCCTAGTGAATTTCCCTACTTTCTTCAATTTAACCCTAAATGTTGAAATAAGGAGCTCATAATCTGATCACAGTCAGCTCCAGTCTAGTTTTTACTGACTGTATAGATCTTCTCCATCTTTGGCTGCAAATTACATAATCAATCTGATTTTGGTGTTTATCATATGGTAAACATATACTCTACATGTACTCTATATAGAGAGTCGTCTCTTGGGCAAGTCATCTTGTTGGAAAAGAGTGTTGGCTATGACCAGTGTGTTCTCTTGACAAGACTTTGTTAGCCTTTGCTCTCCTTCATTTTGTACTCCAAGGCCAAACTTATCAATTATTCCAAGTATCTCTTAAATTCCTATGATGAAAAGGACATCTTTTTTGGTGCTAGTTCTAGACGATCTTGTAGATCTTCACAGAACTGGTCAAATTCAGGTTCTTCAGCATCAGTGGTTGGTGCACAGAGGCTTGTATTACTATGATGTTGAGTGGTTTACCTTGGAAGTGAACTGAAATCATTCTGCTGTTTTTGAGATTGAACACAAATACTGTATTTCAGATTTTTTTTTTTTACTCAGGGCTACTCCTTTTTTTCTGAGGGATTCTTGTTCACAGTAGTAGATGTAATGGTCATCTGAATTAAATTCCCTAATTTCTGTCCATTTTAGTTTACTGATTCTTAAGATTTGATGTTCAGTCTTGCCATTTCCTGTTTTACAACCTCCAATTCACCTTGATTAATGTACCTAACATTCCAGGTTCCTTTGAAGTATTGATTTTTATAGCCTAAGATTTTACTTTCATGGCTAGACACATCCATAGATGTGTGTCATTTCCACTTTAGCCCAGTCTCTTCATTATCTCTGGAGCTATCAGTAATTGCCCTCCAACTAAAATTCAGCATATTGGACACCTTCAGACCTGGGAAGCCTCATCTTCCAGTCTCAAATCTTTTTTTTTTTTTTTTTAATACTCTTCATGGTGCTCTCTAGACTAAAATACTGAAATGAGTTGCCATTTCCTTCTCCAATGGACCACATTTTCTCAGAACTCTTTGCTATGACCTGTCTGTCTTGGGTGGTCCTGCAAAGCTGGTTTATAGATTCATTGAATTATGCCAGTCCCTTAACCATGACAAGGCTGCAATCTATGAGGGGGAAGAATATATTACAAAGCATTTTATAATAAATGACACTTAAATTATTTAGACTGATGGACTGTATCTCAGATACTACATAGTAATATTGATAGTAGTCATCAGTATTTGATTATTACCTATTGCATGTTATTTATGTCCAACTGTGTACCCCATGTAGAAAATTTTAAAAAAATAGAAGTTGGAGTTCCAATATTTCAGCAAAGGTTTTGGTAAATTTTTGAGAGGACAACTGTTACTTTTAGAGAGTTGCTTAAGCCACTGTGAAAATTTGAAAGCATAATTTTGGCTGAACCCAAGTCTCCTGAATTGCAGGCAGATTCTTTACCATCTCAGCCATCAGGGAAGCCCCTGTACAACAAGCAGTATATAATAAAACACTGTTATTCATATTTTCTGAAGGTCAGTTGCTTAATCTATTATCTATTAAAAATCTAGTTCTAGATTAATTCTAACTAAGTCAAATTGAGTCTTGTGTGTGTGTGTGTGTGACCGGGAGCATCTGTATGTATGCACCCATGCAAGCTCTTGTGTATTTTTTTTTTAATTTTATTTTATTTTTAAACTTTAAATAATTGTATTAGTTTTGTCAAACATTGAAATGAATCCACCACAGATATACCCGTGCTCCCCATCCTGAACCCTCCTCCCTCCTCCCTCCCCATACCCTCCCTCTGGGTCCTCCCAGTGCACCAGCCCCAAGCATCCAGTATCGTGCATCAAACCTGGACTGGTGACTCGTTTCATACATGATATTTTACATGTTTCAATGCCATTCTCCCAAATCTTCCCACCCTCTCCCTCTCCCACAGAGTCCATAAGACTGATCTATACATCAGTGTCTCTTTTGCTGTCTCGTACACAGGGTTATTGTTACCATCTTTCTAAATTCCATATATATGCGTTAGTATACTGTATTGGTGTTTTTCTTTCTGGCTTACTTCACTCTGTATAATAGGCTCCAGTTTCATCCACCTCATTAGAACTGATTCAAATGTATTCTTTTTAATGGCTGAGTAATACTCCATTGTGTATATGTACCACAGCTTTCTTATCCGTTCATCTGCTGATGGACATCTAGGTTGCTTCCATGTCCTGGCTATTATAAACAGTGCTGCGATGAACATTGGGGTACACGTGTCTCTTTCCCTTCTGGTTTCCTCAGTATGTATGCCCAGCAGTGGGATTGCTGGATCATAAGGCAGTTCTATTTGTTAGTCAAAATTTAAAACCTATTGCAGTGGTAAGAAACAGCAGTACATTTTCTCATGGCTTTCTGTGGGAAATCTCTACTTCAGATTCCTTATCTTAAAAAAAAAATACTTTATTTATTTGTTTCTGTCTTTATCAAAGGTCATGAGAATTAAAGTTATAAAAATACACACTTATAGCATGTATATGTATAGATATAAATATATTGATATAGCTAAAGATATGTCTTAAAAAGCATTGTCATGGACTGTGGCAGTTTTAAAGGACAAACCAGTATCAAATACTATAGAAGCTATAGTTTAGATATTATATATGTATGTATAATGGCAAATACTGTATATGATATCTAAATGGGCATTTCTGTATGTTTAGCATACAGCTAAAAAAAGTGACATATTTATTGCTTACTAGGATAAATGCAGCTCAAATTTTTTTGACAAAATTCAATCCTTTCCCACTCTTAGAGTTAATAACATTTATAAAGTTCATCCTATGTCCACAAGAATAATTGTCTCTGCCATCTTTGTAATGATAAATAGTAGAAAAAAATCAGTTTTGATTATTGACCACTCCATTGTGAATAGTTAGGACCTGTACATGGGTAAAAAGTTTACCTTGCATTAAGCATGAAGAGAATCCAAGCTAGATAATAGCAAAGAGAATTAAGAAAGATTCTGATATAAGACAAGTTCAGAATTATGTTCTTCTGTACTCGGTCATTGTTTTGGTACATTACAGAAGGAAAAGGAGAAGTTCAGGGCAAGTCCAGGGTTCCAGGCACAACACCTCAGTATATGTAGGCACAGATACTTAAACTGCAATAGTGCATATTGCTTTTATATTTGTGCAAATGTGAGTTTGAGCTTCCTGTGGATCAAAAAGAAAATACTAATAAATAAGGTTAATCAACTTTTTTGTTCATGTCATTGTTCTGTGTCTTCCCATCACTACTACAGCTACAAACATAGAAAGTGAATAGGAAATATATATATATATATATATATATATATATATATATATATATATATTTAGAATTGACATCTGATAGAGATTAAATGGAGAGGGCAATGGCACCCCACTCCAGTACTCTTGCCAGGAAAATCCCATGGATGGAAGAGCCTGGAAGGCTGCAGTCCATGGGGTTGCTGAGGGTTGGACACAACTGAGCGACTTCACTTTCACTTTTCACTTTCATGCACTGGAGAAGGAAATGGCAACCCACTCCAGTGTTCTTGCCTGGAGAATCCCAGGGACAGGGGAGCCTGGTGGGCTGCCGTCTATGGGGTCGCACAGAGTCGGGCACGACTGAAGCGACTTAGCAGCAGCAGAGATTAAATATGATAAAATTATTGAATGATGAACAGTGCCAGTTAGTATAAACTTTTGGCCTTTGAGTCCAGAAACTAAACCATCAGTATGGCCAGAAATTTGAATTCTGAAAGAGAATGTGCGCTATAATGGGATATTAGGAAACTTACAGAGGAAAGCAGACCCTGAGAGATATTCCATTCATTTAGAAGAGCCTGAACTGAGAAATCCACTTCCAGAACTGGAAATAGAACTGCCTTATGATCCAGCAATCCCACTGCTGGGCGTACACACTGAGGAAACCAGAAGGGAAAGAGACACGTGTACCCCAATGTTCATCGCAGCACTGTTTATAATAGCCAGGACATGGAAGCAACCTAGATGTCCATCAGCAGATGAATGGATAAGAAAGCTGTGGTACATATACACAATGGAGTATTACTCAGCCATTAAAAAGAATACATTTGAATCAGTTCTAATGAGGTGGATGAAACTGGAGCCTATTATACAGAGTGAAGTAAGCCAGAAAGAAAAACACCAATACAGTATACTAATGCATATATATGGAATTTAGAAAGATGGTAACAATAACCCTGTGTACGAGACAGCAAAAGAGACACTGATGTATAGATCAGTCTTATGGACTCTGTGGGAGAGGGAGAGGGTGGGAAGATTTGGGAGAATGGCATTGAAACATGTAAAATATCATGTATGAAACGAGTCGCCAGTCCAGGTTTGATGCACGATACTGGATGTTTGGGGCTGGTGTACTGGGAGGACCCAGAGGGAGGGTATGGGGAGGGAGGAGGGAGGAGGGTTCAGGATGGGGAACACATGTATACCTGTGGTGGATTCATTTTGATATTTGGCAAAACTAATACAATTTATTTAAAGTTTAAAAATAAAATAAAATTAAAATAAATAAATAAATAAAGTTCAACTGCAAAAAAAAAAAAAGAAAATAAAATTCCAAAGCTTCCCTCTTCTCTGAGGAGGGTGGTGGACTGTTCTTGGGCACAAAGGCAGGAAGCACAGTGTTTCAGGGATTGAATTTTTCATATCACTTGGGAATGCTAGGCAAGGTCACCCAGTATAAAATATGGTTCAAAACATATTGAACTATTGGAGATGACCATAAAATGACAAAGAAAAAGAAAAGAAATTCTTATTCAAAAAAAAAAAAAGAACATGCTTCAAAACAAAAGATGAAAAGAAATAGTCCCCCCAAATCAAGAAATCAGATAAATCATTTAATTATACAATGAAAATCTAGGGCATATTAATAAAGACTTTAAAACATTTTTGTGAGATACATAAAGCGATCATAGAATAATAGTTTCCATAAAAGTAAAGAATAAGTTAAGCACCATAATTAGACAAATACGATTCAAGAATTAGATATAAAATGTCAAATATTAAAAAAACTTTATGGAAACAAAAAAATAAAAAAAAAACGGGCTATATTACCTTGTTTAGTTTTTCCCAAAATTTAGTTTTCTTATTCATCAGATGCTGATATTGAGCCACTGAAGGTTAAGTGCTGTATTCAACCCTATGCAAACAAAGGAAGCAGAGGTAGACATCTAACTCAGGTGTCACAAGCCTAGGTAAGTTTTGAAGCTTTTACCTTCTAGTGGCATAAAATTAAGTTCACTTTTTAGGACTTGATCTTATACATACATTCTTGATATATTTTGGAAAATACTGACAGCAGAATCTAGAAGATATACGATAAAAATGAAAAGAATTACTCATCTCTGTTCTCATAATACCTCTGCCAAATCGCCCTATGCCAAGCTTCCAAAGGGAAATAGGAATCATCTTGCATTTTTTTTCACTGTTCAGAAATTTTTGAGCTTTTCTCTATTCCATCCATGAGGCTAAACCCCAGAGGACAAGGTTGAACAAAATGGACAATCTTTTTATGAGCCCAGGAGGAAGAAAGATATTAGTAAAATAAATTTAAGATACAGTTATAGATGTGGTAAGTATTATATAAAACACAAGTTGTAACACAATGAATTAGACTTAACTTAGTTGACGTCTAGAAGGTTTTATAGCAGGAAGTGTTCAATCTTGACACATTTGTGGTGGAAAAAGTAAACAGAGTTTCATAGACAGTATATTAGGAGGTCGAATCAAAATGACATTGATTAATAGTGTCCCCAAGACTTTATTAATAATGTAGCAATTGCAGGACATACCTAGCTCCCTCAGCATGGAAAGTAGAGTTATATATGCAGGAAGGGCAAGAGATGATTAAACTTGTCTTGTCAGGTTAAGTCCAGAAAAATATTACCACCTGGTACAGTTCAAATAATAGACTAAATTTCTGAGACTGAGCAAAGGAATGATACAGGGTTAAAAGTAGGGACATTAAGAACGATGTGGATGTGGATGATGAAGCTTGTTTTGAGTAAATTCAGTATCATGATTTTTTTTATAAGAGATTTAAATCATGAGTTCTCAGTAGGGAAGAGTGCTATTATTAATGCAAAGGAGTATTGTGTTTGTTGTTTTAAATTGTTATCCTGTAAAAATAAAAAGTGTTAGAAGTGCAACAGTAGCATATTATATTAAACACACACACAGAGATATAAACCAACTTAATATAAATGGAATACAGTAAGCCAATTTGAATAGGCAAGTGAGAGTATGAAATAGTTACTGTTGATTTTCTTTTGAAAGAAAATACTTTTGGAAAGGAAAATTATTGGTTTTAGTCCAATGGTCTGATGGTGTCACAGACAGGAAACAGAAAATGCAGAAAGAAAGAAGAGAGCCATATAATTTCATACAGTTATTATCTTTGGTTAGAAATTTACAAAGGTGGCTTTTAAGTAAAAGAAAAGTGTCCATTAAAGAACAGTGTAAATGACTAGGCATCTAAACAAATCTTTCCTAAAGACGTTTCACAGAGATTTAAAAGGAATAAATATTATCTTAGAAAAAATTTCATGAAAAAGTATTTTTGCCAAATATATTTCCTTTCTCCTTCATTATTGTTCTTTTGTGCTTTCTCTGTCACATCATGTCCACATAATCAGACACGCTCACACCCCAAATGCACACATATTCGAAATTCATATTTTATCTCTTTTTTCTTAATAGTCCATGTAACATTTCTTAGTATATTTTTTCCTAAGAGTTAAGCCTTAAAGGACTATTTCATACTTTTAAGTCACATCATTATTAGAAGACCTGCAGTTTTCAAATAGTATAAACACTGTATTGATAAATGCACATTTTCACTAAATGAGAATCTGTAACTAATGCTTCCTAATTGAAAGTTATCTTGAAACCATTCTTGTGGGCAGAGCAATGCCTCCACTTCCAACATACCCATGGCTTAATCCCCAGAACCTGTGAATATCTTAGGTTAAATGACATTAAAGTAGGCTTCTAATTGGCCGACCTCAAGATTCGGTGGTCTCAGATTTGCAGTTATGGCAAGAAGAAGGTGTGATAGGGATGTTGTGGTCCCTGTGGTCCCAGTGCCTTCTCACAGCCCCTCTGTCTTCCCATAGTCCATCTCAGGCAGAACAGCTGGTCCTGGAACTGGCCTGGAGAGTGGAGAAGTTGAACCTCAAAATACAGACATGCAGGCTTGCTTGCATGCGTACTTAGTCACTCGATTGTGTTCAACTTTTGCAACCCATGTGCTGCAACCTGCTAAGTTTTTCTGTCCATGGAATGCTCCAGGCAGGAATACTGGAGTAGGTTGCCATTTCCTATTCCACAAAATGAAGACACCCAGCCTGAAACAGAAAGAGTCTGTTAAATAGAGTTGGGGGATAGAAGATGGTGATGGCACAGTAGTAGGCAGGTGCTGTCAGGGTTGGACTCCTGCCTTTGCAGTAGGTTGCTAAGAGGTGAAAATAGAAGGGTCAATAATGTAATTGAGCAGGACCCTACCAGGCCTTCCCCAAGCCATATCCTCTGCTTTAGCTCTGCTCTGAAGTACCCAGATGAAAGTATCTGAAGTGCATTTCCTGAGTTGTTTTACAGATATGAAAACCTCCACCAAAAGGAAAACTTTAACTACTTGATGACCATAAGCACACAGCCCCAGGCCTCCTGGAGCCTAAGGACTGATAATATAAACCCCTGTGACACCATCCTGCTACCCCACCATCAGTCAATCAGAGAGTTGTGCAGGAGCTGACCACATACCCCGTGATCCCCTTTCCTCACCTGGCCTTTCAAAATGCTTTCCTGAAACCTTCACACTTTTCCAGTACTAGTTTCCCTGGACTCCTTGCTTGGAATCCTATAATAAACACTGTGCTTTCCTTCACTGCAACCTGGCATCAGTAGATAGGCTTTACTACACACATGTAAGCAAGCCCAGGTTTTGTTTGATAACTCGAACCCTTTATTTTTCTCCAAGAAAGAGGAAGCTATGGGTGCACAGTGAAGGCACCATCCTGTCCTGCGGAGGCAGCTGATATGTTCCTTGTATGGAAACTACAGCTCTCCATGGTTCTCAAGATGGGTAAGGAGCTGAGAACTGGATGATTCAGGACTGTCTGGTTTAATAGGGCTTCCCAGGTAGCACTAATGATAAAGGATCTGCCTGCCATTGCAGGAGATATGAAACACAGGTTTGATCCCTGGATTGGGAAGGTCCCCTGGAGAAGGAAATGGCACCCCACTCCAGTGTACTTGCCTGGAGAATTCCATGGACAGAGGAGCCTGGCTAGTGACTTAGCATGCACACTTGGTTTACTGGGGTAGGAAGTGTCCAGGGAGTGAATAAAAGTCAGAGCTGCAGGGCTGGCAGGAGAAAGAGTTCAGCTCAGGGAAGACTAGGGAAGCAGGTAGAGAGAAAGTCTGGGCCTTTCTGCAGCAGAAAGCCCCAGCCAGGCCTGGGGAGCCATGGGCCAGAGCCTGGCTGTGCTGGGCCAGCTTCTGGGAGGGTCAAAACTGCCTCATCTTGCTTGTGCCTTGGCTTTGTCTGCTGACCAGGGCTTCTCAGGTGGCGCTAGTGGTAAAGAATCCACCATATTCTTGCCTAGAGAATCCCATGGACAAGGGAGCCTGGTGGGCTACAGTCCATGGAGTTGCAAAGAGTCAGACACGGCTGAAGCAACTTAGCACGCATGCACACTGGACCGGGAGCTCCATCCCTTTCCCCTAGCCCTGTGGGTGCAACATTTAGAGCAAAACAGCCTGGGTCTGTAACTGGGAAGGGTTAATCTTTATTTCATCCTGGGTATGTTTCTGTGACTTGAAACCCTTATTTTTACAGAAATCAACTCTGAATATTCATTGGAAGGACTGATGCTGAAGCTCCAATCCTTTGGCCACCTGAGGCGAAGAGCTGACTCTTTAGAAAAGACCCTGATGCTGGGAAAGATTGAAGGCAGCAGGAGAAATGGACAACAGAGGATGAGATTTTTGGATGGCATCATGACTCAATGGACATGAGTTTGAGTAAACTCCGGGAGTTAGTGAAGGTCAGGGAAACCTGATGTTCTGCAGTCCATGGGGTCTCAGAGATGGACACGACTGAATAACAAGAATGGCCTCCCTCAGTGAGATAATCTGAGCCTGCCCACCTGTGAAGGACTTTAAGGAAGTGAAATGAACGCATCCCCCTGCTTGAGGCTTGCCATTCTAAGAGATACTGGCAGGAATTAAGTGGTCTTTTTACTTTGTTTCCTCACCTCTCCCCATCTCTGATCCACAAAAGAACCTGGCATCCAGACCTCAACAAGATGGCTTATTTTGAGACACTAGTTTGCCATCTTCTCAGTCAGCTCACCTTTCGAATAAAGTCTTACTCCTTGCCTCAACACCTCGTCTCCTGGATTTATCAGCCTATCTCACGGTGAGAACAGCCAGCTTGTACTTGGTAACAGATTCAAATCCTGGATCTACGTTAGCAAATAAATGAGCTCTCTTTGTGATTCTAACTGGAGGGTGATGATAACACCCACCTTATGATTTTGAGAAGTAACTCTATTAATTTTTTTTAATTTAATTTTATTTTTAAACTTTACATAATTGTATTAGTTTTGCCAAATATCAAAATGAATCCGCCACAGGTATACATGTGTTCCCCATCCTGAACCCTCCTCCCTCCCCATTCCATCCCTATGGGTCTTCCCAGTGCACCAGCCCCAATCATCCAGTATCGTGCATCAAACCTGGACTGGCAACTCGTTTCATACATGATATTTTACATGTTTCAATGCCATTCTCCCAAATCTTCCCACCCTCTCCCTCTCTCACAGAGTCCATAAGGGCTTAGGGTCTTGTGGGCAGAGTTACCTTGGCTGTTGTTACTCAGATCTGATACTGGTACCCGTGTGTTTCACAGTAGCCCATTCAGCCCAGGTGCAGCTCATATTGGCCACCAGACAGAAGAGCCCAAGTTGTCCGTATGTCATGCCTAAGAGGGGGAGCTGTGGTCACCATGGACACTCCTGATGAAGAGGCTCAGTTCCATTTCTTTCAGCCTCTTTGCCATGTTGGGACACTCCTCCCCTATCCCCTCCCAGGTTTTGGGGTCCAGGGACACTTGGTCAGGCAGCTGCTCAGTGAATCTGGCGCCATGGCCATGAGGTACTTAGTGGCTATCAGCCAAGCGCCTGACCCCATTCTTACATTTAGAAGAGCTTCTATGATGAACTGAAGTTAATGTTCAGTGTGTGGTAGAAGGAACATTTTACTCAATCATTAGGATTAAATTAAGTAGCCATAGACATTAAAGATTAGTGGGGAAGCTATATAATTATATGCTGGGGCTCACTTTTGAAAGGACACCCTGTCAAATGGTATAGTGTTTTATGCCACTATGTCACACTGCCTTAATAAAACTCCATTTTTTGATGAAAAAGAATAAAGTAAAATAGGGAGATTACCATGGATTATCCTGGTGGGCCCCAAGTAATCACACTGGTTTTTTATAGTGCAGAGGGAGGCAGAAGTGTTCAAGTAAGAAAAGACAGGAGGACAGGAGCAGAGGTCAGAATGATACCCTGTGAACAGTGCTTCATCCTTTCCTGTTGATTCTGAAGTTGGAGGAGGAGGGCCACTAGGTTTGGAATGGATGCCATCTCTAAAAGCCAGAAAGGCCAAGAAAAGGCTTCTCTCCTAGAACTGCCAAAGTGGAACCAAGCCCTGCCAATACCTGGAATTTAGCCCAGTGAGTTTTCGAGCCTACAGAACTGTAAGATGCTACAAAATTGGTGGTACTTTGTAGCAGCAACAATAGGAAATTAGTCCAATCACCTAAGTTTATACCATTTTACAACACTATTAATCAAAATTAGTTACTCAGATTTATTAGCAAAATCTTATCATGATGTCCTCCTTAATTTTTCACTTATTAAATCCACAGTTAATAATAAGCAAAAGATAGACTGAAACATATTTAAAGGGATATATTTAGTATTTTAGACATTTATAACCAATGATATTTTTAGGAAAAACTTAAAAGAGTCATGTTCTTTGTGTCAAAATATGCCAACTTTAATGACTGACTGGGTATTCTGCTTGTAGTTCTTTGAAATAATTTCAATTTTAGATAAAACTCCATGTATGTAACATAAGTGATTCTTGGACTGGAATGACAGGAGAGCTAAAATATCATGGTAAAAAGAATAACATATACAAATAAACCAAACAAAATTGACACTGTGCCCGCACCTGAACAGTCTTATGACAATTTAAATCTGTCATTATGAGAGTTTTGTATCCCAATTCTAAGATCTTAGATTTTTTAAATAATATTTGTTTAATAAATATTTATAAACAAATATAGTTATTTATTTGGCTGCATCAGCTCTTAGTTGAGGCACATGGGATCTTTTTTCTGGTGCAGCATGTAAACTCTGAATTGCAGCATATGGGATCTAGTTTCCTGACCAGGGATCTAACCTAGCCTCCCTGCACTGGGAGTGTGGAATCTTAGCTACTGGACCACCAGGGAAGTCTCTGATCCTAGATCTCAAATTATAACAAACATCCTCACTGATAGGGTCATTGTTCAGGCCCCACCTTCTAGGTCCAAGGCGCATTCACCACACCCTGTGTCCTCCTGTCCTTATTAGAGTTTATTATACATTTTCCATCCATTTATTTCATCAAATGTTATAGTGGACTTAATATTCCCACAAATCTGATCATGAATATACTTTTATGTCCTCTGAGCTAGAAATAAAGCACTAGTGAAACTCAGCTAAATTCGGTCTTAGGTCTTTCATCAGAAGCTTCAAGTTACTGTCAAGCGGCTTCAGGTTCATTCTGTGGTTTCTTTCAGAGAATGGCAGGAGGTGTGTGCCTGGGGAGTTGGTGAACAGGACTCAAATTAATATCTAAATAAATTACTCTACCACAAGTGAAATACATGATATTAAGAAAATCAGATACTTTTAGCAATGAAACTGTGCCTTTGTGAATATCTGATATTTGCCAAGAATAATAAAATTCCCTCAGCCTTTGAGAGATCAGATCTGTTAAAAACAAAGAAATGATATGAATAGTTTACGCAATAGTGTTAACTTGCTACCTGTGAAACTTTGTAATCTAAACATCTGAAATTGATTTTTTTTTCTTTTAAAATAAAATTGTTACACATTTGACTAGATAAGCTGCAAAAAAATCAGTTTTATAAATATGAGAATATGTGAATGAGCCGTGTAATTCAGATAAATTAATATTCAGTGTGTATTTAATTATTGTGGTAGGCAACCTCTATAATGATTCCCCAATGATCACCGTGTCCTGAATTTGTGTCCTTGTGTAATATCTACCCCTTAAGTTTAGGCAGATATTATTAGCTTATTTGACTTATTTGACTAACTTTTAATAAAATAGAATACCATGGAAATGATAGAATGCCATTGCTGAAACCAGAATTTCTTTTAAAAGACTGTGGCTTTTATCTTGGGAACACTCTCATTTGTATGGAAAGAGAGAATAGAAAATGGGCAAGAGGGAGTATTTAAAGATATAAATGATGGATAATTTCCCAGATTTTTATACACAGACTAATTTTAGGTAGCATTGAAAATATAATCACATCTAGACGCATTTTAATGAAATTACAATTGTTGGAAAGAAAACATAATTTTAAGTTTGAAAATAAAAAAAAAAAAGTTGAAACAAAAGAAACTGTATCAACCTAAAAATATCAGAGAAAGGAAGAGAACATTGGTGAATGCAAAATTTAAAAATAAAGACAACTGTAAGTAAATCAATCAACACCATGAATGTAATATTTTCTATTATAAATATAGTATACATTAGATGTAGTTTTCTCCAGTGACTCAGTGGTAAAGAAACTGCCTGCAATGCACGAGAGGCGGGAGATGATCCTTGGGTTGGGAAGATCCCCTGGTGGAGGGTGTGGCATTCCACTCCAGTACTCTTGCCACAAAGTCCCATGGACAGAGAAGCCCAGTGGGCTCTGGTCCCTTGGGTTGCAAAGACTCAGACACAACTGAAGTCATTGAGCATGCATGTGCATGCCATAGTTATATGTACGTATTTGTCTTTGTCTAATCTAGGAAGAGAATCTAAGATTGACTTACATATTTATGAGTTCAGTTCAGTTCAGTTGCTCACTCATGTCTGACTGTTGCAACCTCATGGACTGCAGCACACCAGGCTTCCCTGTCCATCACCAATTCCCAGAGGTTGCTCAAAATCAAGTCCATGGAGTTGTTGATGCCATCTAACCATTTCATCCTCTGTGGTCCCCTTCTCATCCTGCCTTCAATCTTTCCCAGCATCAGGGTCTTTTACAATGAGTCAGTTCTTCACATCAGGTGGCCAAAGTACTGGAGCTTCGGCTTCAGCATCAGTCCTTCCAATGAATATTCAGGACTGATTTCCTTTAGGATTGACTGGTTTGATCTCCTTGCAGTCCAAGGGACTCTCAAGAGTCTTCTCCAACACCACAGTTCAAAAGCATCAATTCTTCGGCTCTCAGCTTTCTTTATGGTCCAACTCTCACATCCATACACGACTACCAGAAAAACCATAGCTTTGACTAGACGGACTTTTGTTGGCAAAGTAATATCTCTGCTTTTTAATATGCTGTGTAGCTTTTTAATATGCTGTGTAGGTTTCTTACGATTTTCTTCCAAGGAGCAGTCAGTCAGTTTAGTTGCTCAGCTGTGTCTGACTCTTTGTGACCCCACGAACTGTGGGGTACACCAGGCTTCCCTGTCAATCAAGCATCTTTTCATGGCTGCAGTCACTATTTGCAGTGATTTTGGAGCCCAGGAAAATAAAGTCTGTTACTGTTTCCATTGTTTCCACATGTATTTGCCATGAAGTGATGAGACCAGATGCCATGATTTCAGTTTTTTGAATGTTGAGTTTTAAGCCAGATTTTTCACTCTCCTCTTTCACTTTCATCAAGAGGTTCTTTAGTTCCTCTTAGCTGTCTGCCATAAGGGTGGTGTCATCTGAATACCTGAGGTTATTGATATTTCTCCCGGCAATCTTAATTCCAGTTTGTGCTTCATCCAGTCTGACATTTCTCATCATGTACACTGCATATAAATTAAATAAGCAGGGTGACAATATACAGCCTTGAGGTACTCCTTTCCCAATTCAGAACCAGTCCATGGTTCCATGTCCAGTTCTAACTGTTGCTTTATAAGAGTACCAGCTCAAATGGTTTTATACTGAATAATTCTCTTTTACTTTAAATCATAGGATCTAAAAGAAAGTAACTCAGGATGTTTTATACCATGAGAAATCTTTCTTTTTCTATATTTTTCTCTCACAGTCTTTTTCTTTCTTGGGCATTTTTTAATTTTCTTACCCAGTCTCATTTGTTGGTGTTCTCTAATGCTAAAGCTGAAACTCCAGTACATTGGCCACCTCATGCGAAGAGTTGACTCATTGGAAAAGACTCTGATGCTGGGAGGGATTGGGGGCAGGAGGAGAAGGGGACGACAGAGGATGAGATGGCTGGATGGCATCACTGACTCGATGGATGTGAGTCTGAGTGAACTCAGGGAGTTGGTGATGGACAGGGAGGCCTGGTGTGCTGTGATTTATGGGGTCTCAAAGAGTTGGACACAACTGAGCGACTGAACTGAAATAAACTGAACTCTCTCTCTCTTACTCTACACAAACATACACACACACTTATGCACAGATATATTTAGAAGCACATATTTAGTATTGCAGACATTTATTTACAACGGTATTTTTTAGTAAAAGTCTATAAGGGTCATGACCTTTTAATCCTTATTTTAAAAATTAAAGATAGAGAACTACAAATTTAGCAAAATAAAAGTCAAATAAAAATCAATCTTTGGAATATATAAATCTTATATAGAATAATTGGTTCTATTATTTTAAAGATAATTTATATTTATTTTTTATTAATAAACATATTATTAAGAAAATCAGATACTTTTATTGATACAAGTGTGCCTTATATAATATCATGATATTATTATTTATTTTTATTAATTTAAAAAATATTTTAAAAGAATTTATAACCTATATGGAAACAATATTTCACCTATATTAAGAAAAGCTATTTATTGTACAGATAATAAAAATCTCCAATGATATTAGTTAATGCTAAAACATGTTGAATAAATTCCAAAATCCATAACTATAAACAACAAACAAGGAAATAAATCCAAAGACTAATAATAGAAGCTACTTCCTTAAGGTGAGAACATATAATTGCCCCAAAATAACAACAAATGCTCCTCCTCATGATGAAATGCTAGTAACATTACCTTTGAAAGTGAGCATAAATAAACTTGCTTATGATCATCACCCAGTTTTCTTTTGTTAAATTTACTCTATGTAAGGAGCAATACATAAAAGTAGGAACTGTGGTAATAATGTTTAAGAAATATTAGTTTCCACAGACATAGAGACATAGATATAGAAAACAAATGTACGGATACCAAAGGAGGAAAGGTGAGGAGAAGTGGGATGAATTGGGAGATTAGGATTGACATATACAAACTACTGGTGCTATGTATAAAATATAGTTATCTAATGAGAACCTACTGTGTAGCTCAGGGACCTCTACTCAGTGCTCTGTGATTATCCAAATGGGATAGAGATAAAAAAAAAAAAGGAGATATGTCCATACATAGAGCTGATTCACCTTGCTGTATAGTAGAAACTAACACAACATTGTAAAGTATGTATACTTCAATAAAAATTACTTTTAAAAAAGAAACATTAGTTTTCAAACATATCAGAAAATGCAATTAGAAGACAAACTGTGTGGATTGTTCCACTAAAAGTAGTGACTTAAAAAATCTAGATGTAACCCCAAAAAGAAATGATTAGGGTTTTCATGAAGGCAATTGTACTTCTTCAATGTAAGCAGTAATCTTGTGTGTTTGTACACGCGTGTGTGTGTGTGTGTGTGTGTGTGTATAGATTCAGAGAAATAGAGAGAGAGAACACCAACAATTTGATTGAGAAAGAAAATTAAAGAATATCCAAGAAAGAAAAACATTGCAAGAGAAAGATGTGCAAAAAGAAAAAAAGATGGCAGAGAAGAGAGCAAGAGAGAACATGAAAGAAAGGGGTGGAAAGAAGGTGGGTGGGGAGTATTATGCAAAAGTGACAGGGAAGGTTCATGACTGGACAGATTCTTAAAATAAGATCTCTTCAATTGATAGAAGAGTTTTATATATCATTTTCAATAATATTCTGAATTTTTCAAATTTTGATATGTGTGCGTCAATTTTTACAATTTAAAGACTTGAAAATTTTGTCAAATGCATCAAAGAGTAGTTATATAAAATAAAATAAAAATAAATAAAACACAGCATAGGTTGAAAAACCTGAGTAGTGAGACTTACTTTAGTACATACAGGGCAGGAAATCAGAAGATTGTAGGAGTTTATAGGATGTGGTATTTACTTAGACAAACATTCTCTGAATGGTGGGTCAGGTTTTACTCTAGTTACATAATTAACTTACATAAGGAGGCAGAAGTGGAAATGAGCTTGCCCTGGTGGGTGTTTTCACCCAGAGCTGAAGACATGATTAAGCATAAACACATAAACACAGCTTCTCATCTGAAGCATCAGTTGGAGTTAATTTGTTTTATGGCTACACTTTAGAGAAATGACAGTCTTCAAATAGAGATTAGATGCACCATAATAAGTAATTTAATACTTTCCAGGAGGACTTGAGTCCCCATTTGTATCGTATGCAGGCTCTGCTTTCTAAGGTGTATGCAAGAGTTTTGTAAACAAGTTACTCCCACCCAGCTGGGACGTTTATAGGCACTTCAATGCTGTAAGGGAAAGGGCATGTCTCTTCTCTAACATTGCTATACATATTAATGTCTACTTCTAAACTTTGTGGAATAATTCTAAACCTCAGAAAATATACAAATCTGAAATTATCACTGAGCAAAGCTATTCAATTCTGAATTCGAAGGAAGGGGAATAATATCAATTGTTGTATTTCAAAATGTTAAAAATGCTTGATGTCCAAGAATAATGTCTAATTGAGAAAACCCTGGCAGGGGTGCTGTTGGACTTGTCTCCCCATTACCTCCATTCATATTCATTTGTAGGGTCTAATTAATCTGTGCTGCACATTCTTTAAAGTACTTGTATTAATATGCCTTCATGAGAAATTGATCCTTTATTACATATTCTTAATGGTTTTTTACAAAACACGAAAAAAAACTAGTCATACAATTATGACCTCTGAATGAGCTTCAAAGGTAAAAAGAAAAGGGGGAAAAAAAAGTGGAGGAAAAATGAGCAGTGGAAATCACTTTAGAAATGTTATATTTGAAATATCCAGAGGGAATTTCTGTTGGAAATGTCACAGAAAAAGAATTGCCCTGTGACTCAGTATAGGAATCTGCTTGGAGTTCACGATTCAATGTCAGCATGTATGAGTCATTGTTTTCCACCTGGTTTATTGGCTCCAAAATAACATATTGTGGGTCATTGTGAGGATGATTAAGATATCTTACACATGGCAAATCAAAGGGACTACTAATTTTAAAAGCAATGAAAAGGGAATTATAGTGTATTACAGAGATTGTTGCATTTTGAGATGCAAGGCCTAACAGAGAAAATTAATGTCAAAATCCTCTATTCTGAATTTTACTATAATTTAGAAAATAATTCTTCACTATTTTGAGTGAGAAAAGGCAAACTTTAAAAAAATAATTTAACTCCTCAGATATTGTTCAGTTTTGAATCTGTGTTTCACCTGCACCTTTGGGCTCTGAGTTCTGTGAAATGCTACTCTTCTGCAAGTGCCTGCACTGAAAACGAATTCTCTCCTCTTCTCCAATTTAAGTTTCCTTAGAGCAAATGTTACAGGGAAGAGAGAGAGAAAAAGTCATGAGAGTGAGGAATATAGAAGGAGCTTAATAAGAACCAGAGAGGGTGGGAAGAGGGGTTAGCACTGAAATGAGAGACAGGAGCAATTTGTCTCATTGCACTTGGCCTGAGGACAATCTTGCTAATTTTTCGTGTGACCAAGCAAATAGTTAGAACTGGACATGGAACAACAGACTGGTTCCAAACTGGGAAAGGAGTACATCAAGGCTGTATATTGTCACCCTGTTTATTTAATTGATATGCAGAGTACATCATGAGAAATGCTGGACTGGATGAAGCACGAGCTAGAATCAAGATTGCCAGGAGGAATATTAATAACCTCAGATATGCAGGTGTCACGGCCCTTAAGGCAGAAAGTGAAGAAGAACTAAAGAGTCTCTTGATGAAATTAAAAGAGGAGGGTGAAAAAGTTGGCCTAAACTCAACATTCAGAAAGGTAAGATCATGGCATCTGGTCCCATTACTTCATAGGAAATAGATGGGAAACAGTGGAACTAGTGAGAGACTTTATTTTGGGGGCTCCAAACTCACTGCAGATGGTGATTGCAGTCACAAAATTGAAAGATGGTTGCTCCTTGGAAGAAAAGCTATGACCAACCTAGACAGCCTATTAAAAAGCAGAGACACTACTTTGCCAACAAAGGCTCATTTAGTCAAGGTTATGGTTTTTCCAGTAGTCATGTATGGATGTGAGAGATGGACTATAAAGAAAACAGCACTGAAGAATTGATGCTTTTGAACTGTGGTGTTCAAAAGAAGACTCTTGAGAGTCCCTTGGCTAGCAAGGAGATCCAACCAGTATATCCTAGAGGAAATAAGTCCTGAATATTCATTGGAAGGGCTGATGCTGAAACTCCAATGCTTTGGCCACCTGATGGGAAGAACTGACTCCTTGGGAAAGACCCTGATACTGGGAAAGATTGAAGGCAGGAAGAGAAGGGGATGACAGAGGATGAGATGGTTGGATGGCATCACCAACTCAATGGACATGAGTTTGAGTAAACTGCAGGAGTTGGTGATGGACAAGGAAGCCTGGGCGCTGCAGTCCAGGGGGTCACAAAGAGTCAGACTTGTCTGAGCCACTGAACTGAACTGAACTGAACTGAAGCAAACTAAAAATCTGTTTGCCATGCAGACCCAAGTTTTTACTATATATAGTTGTTAAAAATATACAGCCATTGTTAAAATGATAAAGAGAGATTTGAAACATTTTATATATATGTAGTCTACTTGGAGAAACTGAAAATAATAACACTACCTCTAAAACGAATATAGGCAAAATTTAATCTTTGTTGTTCTTTACTCACTAAGTCCTGTCCAACTCTTTGTGACCCCATGGACTGTAGCCCACACAAGTGATCTTGTGAAGATCATAAAACATATAATGGTATATATGATGTGATAAATATAAAGAGCTGACAGAAAGCAAAATTATGCAACTCTAGTTTATACCTATATTTTTTTTTCAGTTTCATGTAAATTAAGGTTTATTCTTTTTTTTATAATTTAATTTTATTTTTAAACTTTACAATATTGTATCAGTGGAAAGACTGATGATGAAGCTTAAGCTCCAATGCTTTGGCCACTTGATGCAAATGGTTGACTCATTGGCCAAGATCCTCATGCTGGGAAAGATTGAAGGAAGGAGGAGATAGGAGTGGCAGAGGAAGGGATGTTTGGATGGCATCATGGAATCAATGGACATAAACTTGTTTGGACAAATTGAGAGAAAATGAGGGACTGGGAGACCTGGCATGCTGCAGTCCAGAGGACTCGACAGAGCAATTGGAGTGAACTGAACTGAAGATAAATTTATAGTCTTATAGTAAAGCCTAAATAATGAAGAATGTTTTTCATTATTATTAAATCATGTTTCAGTTCATTTCAGTCACTCAGTCATGTCAAATTCTTTGCAATCCCATGAACCACAGCACGCCAGGCCTCCCTGTCCATCCCGAACTCCTGGAGTTCACCCAAACCCATGTCCATTGAATTGGTGATGCCATCCAACCACCTCATACTCTGTCATTCCCCTCTCCTCCTTCCCCCAATCCCTCCCAGCATCAGGGTGTTTTCCAATGAGTCAATTCTCATCAGGTGGCGAAAGTACTGGAATTTCAGCCTTAGCATCAGTCCTTCCAATGAACACCCAGGACTGATCTCCTTTAAGATGGACTGGTTGGACCTCCTTGCAGTTCAAGGGTCTCTCAAGAGTCTTCTCCAACACCACAGTTCAAAAGCATCAATTATTTGGCGCTCGGCTTTCTTCACAGTCCAACTCTCACATCCATACATGACCACTGAAAAAAACATAGCCTTTACTAGATGGACCTTCATTGACAAAGTAATGTCTCTGCTTTTCAATATGCTGTCTAGGCTTGTCATAACTTTCCTTCCAAGGAGTAAGCATCTTTTAATTTCATGGCTACAATCACCATCTGCAGTGATTTTGGAGCCCTGAAAAATAAAGTCAGCCACTGTTTCCCCATCTATTTGCCATGAAGTGATGGGACTGGATGCCACGATCTTAGGTTTCTGAATGTTGAGCTTTAAGCCAACTTTCCACTCTCTTCTTCCACTTTCAGCAAGAGGCTGTTTAGTTCTTCACTTTCTGTCATAAGGGTGATGTCATCAGCATATCTATGGTTATTGATATTTTTCCCGGCAATCTTGATTCCAGTCTGTCCTTCCTCCAGCCCAGTGTTTCTCATGCTGTATTCTGCATATAAGTTAAGTAAGCAGGGTGACAATATACAGCCTTAAGGTACTCCTTTTCCTTTTTGGAACCAGTCTGTTGTTCAGTGTGTTTAAGCAAATTAACAATTATTTCAATACTAATAAAAAGTTTTTTTAAAAGATACAGGATGCAGAATTCAAAATTAGATTCTAGGTTTTATGTAGATTTAATTTATAACATTATGGTATTTTATTTCTATTAGAATAGTACTTTTGCTGAAAAAATGCTATACATCTGAAAAAAATGTGTTTAAAATTTTATTTCATATTGGAGAGAAACGAATGTAAATTGTATGAATGGCTAAACACTTTTAAAAAATCAATGGTATAGATTAAATGTTAATGAAATAAAAGTGTGCATTAGGGGATGTGAAATTTAGAAATAAGAGAATAAACCCAGGTAGAGTAAAATACATATTTGACTATACAAAGTTTTACATTCTTTAAAATTATACTATATGTAGCTTCAAAGAAAGGTGATTAGCAAATATTTAATAGAAATAAAAAATTGATAATTTATATTGTCCAAACACCTGCTATGAATTAAGAGAAAAAAACAGAGTCTGATTAAAAAAAAAGGCAAAGCAATTGAATATCCAAGGAGTCTCCAAGGTACTTGTAGACCACAGAAAAATTAGCCAGTCTAATAACTTCAGGGTTAGACACAAGGGTTCCCTTGTGTCTCAGATAGTAAAGAATCTGCCTGTTATTCATGACCCTGCTTTGATCCCTTGCTGGAAAGTACCCCTTGAGAAGGGAATGGCTACCCACTCCAGTATTCTTGTCTGGAAAATTCCATGGAGAAAGAAGCCTGACAGGCTATAGTCCATGGGATTGCAAAGAGTCAGACATGACTGAGAGACTAACACTCAATATTAGAGGCTGTCAAAGAAATTTAATAAAAGAACAAATGTAATAGACTTTTTATCATTTGAAAAAATTGAATAAACAGCAGCTTTTTCAAGAATATTAAGAAAGCATCATTCTCACATACTGCTATTAGAACTGTGCATTGGTAAAGTAGTTCTTCAAAGCAATCTGATGATAGCTATTAAGCTTAAAGTATAAATCCTTTGCTTGCTTCTCAGGTGGTGCAGTTGGTAAAGAATCTGCCTGCCAGTGTAGGAGATGCAACAGACTCCGGTTTGATCCCTGGGTTGGGAAGATCCCATGGAGTAGGAAATGGCAAACTACTCCATTATTTCAGCCTTGAAAATTACATGAGTGGAGGAGCCTGACAGGCTACAGTCCATGGGGTCACAAAGAGTCCGACACAACTGAAGTAACTGAGCATGCATAAATCCATTACTCAAAAATCCCACTTTATACAAGAATCTAAAGATATTAAAATATCACTGTGTAAAAAATATACAGTGGATATTTTGGCATCTTTTGTAGCATCAGAAACCTGGGAACTTTGGGAATATCCATCAACAAGAACTGGTTAAGTAAACTGTGTACTTCTTAAAGGAGAAAATTATTCAACTTTTAAAAATTATTTTGGCAGGATGCTTAGAAGCATTTTCATGTTTTTATAAGTGAGAGATATAAGAAAAAATAATATAGAATAATCCTATGTTTTTTTCCAAATCTCCATTTACAAATAGAGAACTGTTGAAATTGTTTACCAAAAATATAGTGGCTTTAGTGAGGGAGAGTGTAAATTATCAAAGATGATAATTTTGGTGGTTCAGTGGTAAAGACTGCCTGCCAATGCAGGAGACGTGGGTTCAATCCCTGATCCAGGAAGATCCCACATGCTAAGGAGCAACTAAGCCTGGGTGTCACAGCTATTGAGCCTGTGCCCTTGTGCCCAAGAGCCACATCTACTGAGCCCAAGTACTGCATCTACTAAAGCCCAGGCACCCTAGGGTTTATGCTTCACAACAAGAGAAGTAACCTCAATGAGAAGCCTGCACGCTGCAACTAGAAAGTAGCCCCCACTTGCTGCAACTGGAGAAAACACCGAGCAGCAATGAAGACCCAGTACAGCTAGAAACAAATAAGTAACAAAAATAAAATTTTAAAAAAATTAAAAAGAGATAATAGAGTAATTGATTATCTATCATTATGAAGTTCCAATAAATGTTAAAAAATGCAGTAATTTCATGAAAGTATTGTAAATATAGAAACAATGTGTATTGAACATTGTCATTGACAAATGAAGTGGTTGACCACACAGAAAGAAACTCTACGTCATTTTCTGAATGCATTTCTGCTATTTCAAAGCAGTTTTGTATCATAGGATCAAAAGTAAGTAATAACTGTGAAATGCAAAGTGTGATTTGTTTCTGTCTTCAAGAAGGATGGAAGGGTTCCATTATAGCTTCTCAACACTTAAATGCCATGAAGGCAACTGTAGATGGGAAACCACATCTATTAATTATCCAAAGCTTGAAGAGGTAGCTAATATTCTGTGGAACTTACTAATCCATTATGCTAAAAAAATACAGAAATACAGGGATAAAATTCTCACAGGGAAGTTTTGAATTGGTTTACTATTGGACTGTGACATTACAGGATTGCTTCCCAGGTGGCACTAGTGGTAAAGAACCTGTCTGCCAGTGCAGGAAATGTAAGAGATGTGGGTTTGATCCCTGGGTTAGAAAGATCTCCTGGAGAAGTGCATGACAACCCACTCCAGTATTCTCGCTGGAGAATCCCATGGACAGAGGAACCTGGCAGGCTACAGTCCATAGGGTTGCAAAGAGTTGGAAACAACTGAAGCAGTTGGAAACAACTTATTACGCGCGCATCATACAGTACTGGAAGGTGACATTACAGGATTAGAGTGATGGATGGATTCTGTAGGGAAGACAGAGAGAATTAGAAATGGAGGTTGTGGGTCTGCACAAAGTGGGTTTGCTCAGCATGAATACTTGTAATACAGATTTTTTGAAATCAGAGCAGTTTGTGGAAGGCATTTTTCCCAGATCATGTTTTTGCTGTCATTGGAAACCAGCTTTGGCATATCGTGCAAAATGACCCATGTCAGAGCACATCTCCAAGGTCAGTTGTTATTGGAGTGTACATTGAGTGAGCAGAGTAGCAAACTGCACACAGGACTCTGCCCAATGGCTTTTCCCACTTTGCAATCCTCTTCCCACCTTCCTTGGCAAGCCCTTGTATCCAAAAGCTTTGTCTCAGAAGTTAACAAAATTTGTGAGTTTCTGCTTTGTGTGATTTCCATTTTTTTTAACTTTTATTGGTGTATGGTTACTTTACAACAGTATGTTAGTTTCTGCTGCGCAACAAAGTAAATCAGCTATATGTACACATATATCCCCTCCCTCTTATACCTTCCTTCCACCCTCCATCCCACCCCTCTAAATGATTACAGAGCATGGAGCTGAGCTTCCTGTGCTATTCAGCAGCTTCCCACTAGCTGTCTGTTTTACACATGGTGGTGTATATGTGTCAGTCCCAATCTCCCAATTCATCTCATCTCTTACCTTCTCCTCCCATATCCACAAGTCTATTCTGTCTGTGCATGAGACTTCAATTCCCATCAAGATTTTGGCTTTCATCAGCAATAAAAATTGTTGTCTTCCAGAACACATTTCTTTGTGTTTGATTTCTAATGCTGATAACACTTTGTTTCTCAAATGTTTATAGACATTTCAATAGGAATAGAGTCAGAGACATGGGATTGAAGAGTTCATCTTCACATTTTCACCAAGCGTTATCTTCAACTCCAGAACTGTGAGTGAATAGATTTTTGCTTTTTTTTTTTTTTTCAGGCCAGCAAGTTTGTGGTAATTGTTTATAGTGACCACCAAAAATAAATAGAGGTGATAAGTTAGAAATAGATAACTTTGACTCGGGCAAACAAACAGGCTTGAAAGAATGAGTTCCTATTCCTTCTAAAGGAGATCCTCAAAACAGCATTAGCTAACTAAAACAATACCAAGTGCAAACACAATCTGGACATTATCAGTATACAAAAAGGACAAATTCCATTTTGTAGCAATGACAAGATGTTTCATTGCCAGAGTTGATGCTGGAATCTTGGCAAAGATAAGTGCATTTTCACGTGTAGGTGCAGTGTGAAGTAGTATTCATGTCTGTTGCTAAGATTTCAGTTCAAGGAAAATGCTTTGGGGAGAGGTTTTATCAAGTCTCATTAGATATCTGAATTTATTAGTCCGGATGAATTTAGAATGATTATTCTGCCTCCCAGGCTGATAATTTTCCTGCAAACAAAATCAGAGCAGAGGCTTTTTCATAAGTGAATATTGACAACACAAATGCAAGTTTTAAGATGCAAGATTAAGCCCAAAGAACACCACAGACTCCTGAGTCTGAGGTTATCAATTTGTATTCATATTGAAGACTGCTGCTTGACAGCTGATAGCTAGGAAGGGCAGTGAGACTACAAGACTGTGACTTCTCATATTGACAAAAATCTGTTAATGTAGCCAGAGTACATAGGGATGGTTCAACCCATGTCTCACCTTGTTGAACTGTCTTCAGCTGAATTTTTCACATCAGCTACTGCCAATGTGTGCCTCAATCATGCATTGAATTTCTGATACTCAACAGCTTACATTTAGATCATTGCTCTTTTAGTCATTTGTTTCCTTCAAATGTATTTCTGGCTCTCTATCTTCCATGTGCATGATCAGATTATACTTCCTTTCACTTTTGAAGTTTGATTTGACTAGGGGATTTGCTCTGACAAATGAAAGGTCAGCAGAAGTTCCTGGTATATTTCCCAGAAGGCACCTTGAGAAGCCTCTGTTGAGTTGCCATGATTCCCTTTTCCTGCCTAAGAAATCAAGGGTGCATGGAATGTTAGGCACCCTGAGACTTGGTCCTTGAGGAATGAAGAGGTGAAGCAAAACCCCAAGCTAATCTTAAAGGAAATGTGTGAGAAAGAAAAGAATAATAAGCTATTTTTTAATCCACTGAGACTTGAGTTTGTTCGTTGCAGTAAAATAGCATCAGTTCAGTTCAGTTCAGTCGCTCAGTCCTGTCTGACTCTTTGTGACCCCATGAATTGCAGCACGCCAGGCCTCCCTGCTCATCACCAACTCCAGGAGTTCATTCAGACTCATGTCCATCGAGTCAGTGATGCCATCCAGCCATCTCATCCTCTGTCGTCCCCTTCTCCTCCTGCCCCCAATCCCTCCCAGCATCAGAGTCTCTTCCAAAGAGTCAACTCTTCGAATGAGGTGGCCAAAGTACTGGAGTTTCAGCATTAGCATCATTCCTTCCAAAGAACACCCAGGGCTGATCTCCTTCAGAATGGACTGGTTGGATCTCCTTGCAGTCCAAGGAACTCTCAAGAGTCTTTTCCAACACCACAGTTCAAAAGCATCAATTCTTCAGCGCTCAGCTTTCTTCACAGTACAACTCTCACATCCATACATGACCACTGGAAAAACCATAGCCTTGACTAGACGGACCTTTGTTGACCAAGTAATGTCTCTGCTTTTCAATATGCTATCTAGGTTTGTCCTAACTTTCCTTCCAAGGAGTGAGCGTCTTTTAATTTCATGATGATTAACTCACACTGTCAAACATTTTAATTTTTGGTTTTAAGCTATGACTCTAGATTAATAAAATTATTTTACTTACAATCTTATAATTGCACTCAGAAAATATTCACTTCATATGCATATTCTGTTTTCAATCACGTTCTGCTTAATGAAATCAGGGTTTATTTTTAGTTATCTGTTGAATATGATTAGATCTTCATATTTTTATAGGGTCCTCAAAAATTAAAGGTGAAGCTTTGGAAATGCTTTCTTGAAATCAGTAGCACCATGCCTTTTAAAATGATTTACATCTATTCTCCACTTTTAATGAAAACAAAATATTAACTTTGTTCTAAGTAGCATACCTTTAGTTGGAGGTAACGTTTTGTAAAACTGCTTTTTATTTTATGCATTGTATCATACAATAGTGATATAAAAATAAATAACTTCTGCTTTACATTTATTTTTTATTTTCTCTGTCTCTGTTTCTCTTTTCATACAAACAACACACACACACACACACCCCCAGGAACATACATACTCATATATACAGATATATTAATATAGATGGGTTCCCATATCTGATCAAAATATTATAAAAAAGAATCATAATGATGAAGTTCATCCCCCACTTGTTCACTATTTGATGTCAGTGCATTGTCCAGAGCGTAGAACAGGACAGAAAGAAAGGAGGAGGAAGGAGGGAGAGGAAGAGGTGGGAGATGGTGGGAGGCATGAAGAACTAGTTTGAACTCAATCCAGTTAGAGTTCAGAGAAAAGTACAGTGGAAAGAAGATAGCTTGAGTGTGCCCAGGAGAATTTCATTTGACACACACACATATATTTTTCAAAGTGTTTTACTACTTTCTTTAAGTTATTCAACTATAGGTAGATCCAAATTACACAGCCTCTTAGATGACTTTAAAGACTCAGGACTGGTGTTTTGGGGAATGTGCTATGGTGTGACAAATTGGGTTTTGCAAATAAATTAACTCTTTTTGATTCAGTCACATTCACACAAGTTTGTTTTTTTTTCTTAGTCTCTTTTTTTTTTTAATTTCTTTTTTTACTTTACAATATTGTATTGGTTTTGCCATACATCAACATTCATCTGGCCATGGGTGTACACGTGTTCCCCATCCTGAATCTAGAAGTGAAGTTAGAGAAAGGTTATCCTGACAAATTCACCCTTACATAAATTCAAGCATTGCATGCAAAGGTAACCAAATAAAGGATATGGGCCAAATATTAAAAATCTTGTACAATTTCTGGATTATAAAATCATTTTGACAATTTGACCTCCATTTTTTTTTTTTTTTTTTAATTTACCAAACAACCAGCCAATATCTTCTGCCTCTAGCTGTGTGCACGTGGGCTAAGTTGCTTCAGTCATTTTGACTCTTTGTGACCCTATGGACTGTAGCCCACCAGCCAGGCTCCTCTGTCCATGGGGATTCTTAAGGCAAGAATACTTGGATTGCCATGCCCTCCTCCAGGAGAATCTTCCTAACCCAGGGATTGAACTCATGTGTCTTGTCTTCTGCATTGGCAGGTGTTCTTTACCAATAGTGCCATCTGGGAATCCCACATCTAGCTATACTATAGTAAAATAATATACACTGATTAAGTGGTGACATAAATAATGTACACTGAATAACTGATGACTTAAAGAGATATACCTGTAACTAAACATCTGTTGGTGCTGTTTTAAAACAAAGAAAATTAATTGTTTTGTTTAAATTCAAGAATATGTAATTTTTCAGCTGGTATGATATTGTTTTGAACTAAAGGTGGAACAGACTTAATATTCTTTGTGTACTGAACTGCTAGTCTAGAATAACTGAGTGATAGTAATCGCCATGGTCATACAAATAGCTAAATACAAAGGCATATTAGCTTTTATAGCAACACAATAAAAATTTTTAAAAAACATGAAAAATGTTTTTTTTGACATATCAAAACATAATATTTTATTCATCTGTAGAGGGAAATTCTGATTCTCACAAATTGAAGCTCATTACAAATTGAAGCTCATTTCAAATTTTGACATATTAAATGTATGTCATACATTTATGTATTTCTAAATTACTTCAAGTCATTCTTCAATCAAAATGACATGATATGCATTTTTTAAAACCCTATTCTTGAAAAATAAAATTATCATGCATAAATCTAAAATTTGATATGCTAATCTTTTAAAATAAATTTTATATTTTCACTGAATAAAAGTATGATGGCACATTTACTAAATGTTTTCTAAGATAGCCTCCTATTCATACTGTGATTCAAGATGCTTTTCATTTAGCATGATTTCTTGGAGCTATTACACAAAGTTACATAAAAGGCTGTCTTATTCTACTTTAGAAATGCGTAGTAATTTGTTCTTGTATACAAACAAAATAATTAATTGTTTGAATTAATGCTTTCTGGTTTGCATTTACAAGGCTGATGTGAAAATCACTATTCCTCTTTTTTCAATACTCAGATTTCCAATATGACTTTGTCCATACTTAATAGATCATTGCTCATGTTTCTATTTTTCAAATTTCCTGCATCATTTTGTTTTAGGTACATCTCTTATAGAGAAAAAAAAATCAGATTTGTGATGTATTCAATCTGAACTGAAATTCAATAGGTGAATTAAACACATGTAAATTTATTGATATGACAATACATAAGTTTGATCTTAGTTCCTTTTAAACTTTTATACTATGTTTTATGTTTTTATGGTATTTTTAACTAATATTTTTCTAAATGAACATTAAAAAAAAAGACTTTCTCAGACAAAAAAAATTTAGAAAGCCATAAGAATTCATTTTAAGAAGATTTGAACTAAATTATAAAAGATATTACAGACAATTCTTTAGGAAAAAAACATGTGATACCAGATAGAAATTAGTAGTCCTGAGAATAGTCTTAAAAATGAGTAAACATAGACTACATATTTTCTTATCTTTGCTGCTGCTAAGTTGCTTCAGTCTTGTCTGACTCTGTGCGACCCCATAGATGGCAGCCCACCAGGCTCCCCCATCTCTGGGATTCTCCAGGCAAGAACACTGGAGTGGGTTGCCATTTCCTTCACCAATGCATGAAAGTGAAAAGTGAAAGTGAAGTCGCTCAGTCGCGTCAGACTCTTAGCGACTCCATGGACTGCAGCCTACCAGGCTCCTCCACCCATGGGATTTTCCAGGCAAGAGTACTGGAGTGGGGTGCCATTGCCTTCTCTGAAGAAGTGAAGTGAAGTTGCTCAGTCGTGTCTGACTCTTTGTGACCCTGTGGACTGTAGCCTAACAGGCTCCTCAATCCAGAGAATTCTCCAGGCAAGAATACTGGAGTGGGTTGCCATTTCCTTCTCCAGGGGATCTTCCTGACCCAGGGATCAAACCCAGGTCTCCTGCATTGCAGGCAGACGCTTTACCCTCTGAGCCTCCAGGTGAGCTTTTCTTATCTTTGCTGCTGCTGCTAAGTCGCTTCAGTCGTGTCTGACTCTGTGCGACCCCATAGACGGAAGCCAACCAGGCTCCCCCTTCCCTGGGATTCTCCAGGCAAGAACACTAGAGTGGGTTGCCATTTCCTTCTCCAGTGCATGAAAGTGAAAAGTGAAAGTGAAGTTGCTCAGCCGTGTCCGACTGTTAGCAACCCCATGGTCTGCAGCCTACCAGGCTCCGCCATCCAAGGGATTTTCCAGGCAAGAGTACTGGAGTGGGGTGACATTGCCTTCTCCTTCTTATCTTTAGGTCTATGAAAATAATTGACTGTCTAAACAAAAAGAAATAACAATGTATTGTGTGACATTTAACATATGCAGACATAAACATGAATAAGAGTGCAATGATTGGAAAAGAAAATGAAAGTTTGCAATTGTAAGCTCCTTAAGCTAAATATGAGGTGTCATATCACTTGAAGCCAGACTGCCAAAGAAGGGAGATTGCAATCTGCAAAACTCAAGAACATTGTTAAAAAAGAAAAAATGCTTGAGTAGAAAAGTCAAGCATGGTATGAAATCACACACAAACACACACACACACACACACACACATCCCCCAAGGAGAGTAACGGTAAAGGGACAAGCATGTGAAATACTGCCAAGACTTTAATTAATGTGAAGAATTAAAGTTGGTAGTAAGATTTAGCAATGAGGAAGTTATTGACAACCTAGGTTAGAATTATTTCATGTACTAGTGGAGACAATTTTCAGAGTGGAGTGATCTGAAGAACAAATGTAAGGTGGGTATATACTACCCTTTTAAGAAAATGTAAAAGCTTTAAAGGAGAAAAAAGAGACTGGGGATTACAGTGAGATGAACTGGAATCAAATAGTTTAATTCTTTTTGTTCTGATATGATGGAAGAGAGTAAGAATGATGAACGGTTTGAAGGTGATAAGGAAGTAGAAAATATGGTATACAGAGCAGAATCCAATTAACCTTTTGCCTCAGTGGTAAAGAATCCTCCTGCCAATGCAGAAGCTGCAGAAGACACAGGTTCAATCCCTGAGTTGGGAAGATGCTCTGGAGGAGGACATGGCAACCCACTTCAGCATTCTTCCCTGGGCAATCCCCTGGATAGAAGAGCTGCAGGCCATGGTCCATGGTGTTACAAAGAGTCAGATATGACTGAACAACTGAGCACTAAGCATGAAAGCACAAAGAGAGGGTTAAATTCATAGAAAGAGAAGCAGGCACAACTGAATGTGGATAAATATGTGAGATTTTTGTTTTTTTTGTTTGTTTGTTTCTTTTGTTTCTTTTTTTTTTTTTTTTTGTGGCCTAGGTGTTGAAAAGATAACAGTCTTATTAGTGAGATTATGGATGGAAGTATGTATGTGAACAGGATGGTAAATACGCACAGAAGAGCAGAATCCACCTTCAACCAAGAATGAAGGGTCCGAGTTGATAATCTGAGACTTGATACATTTTTAAGAGATATCAAGGAAGATTAGAGACAGTAGGTGTATAGAAGGAAAGAAAGAGTCATTTGAGACTAAGGCAGATTGAATAAGAATCTCCTATAAAATGAATCAATGTATGAAGCTTCATTCACATATAAACAACATGCACCTATTTTATTCTCTGGTGGCTCAGATGGTAAAGAATCTGACTACGATGTGGGAGACCTGGGTTTGATACCTGGGTTGGGAAGATAACCTTGAGAAGGGAATGGTCACCCACTCCAGTATTCTTGCCTGAAGGATTCCAGGGACAGAGGATCCTGGCAGGCTACAGTCCTTGGTGTTGCAAAGAGCTGGACATGACTGAGCAACTAATGATTTTCATATATAAATAAATGCGACTATTTTATTCTCTACTTATGATACATTACCTCATTAGCCATAGCCAGCCATAAGCAGCAAAAAAGTTAGATTTTAAAACAGTAAATAATGATAACTTCATTTTAACATTTATCTCCAAGGTTTGCTTCATTTGTAATAATATTACTTTAGCATAGCATAGTTTATAGATGAATCCACAAATTAAAATTAAGTCTTTCACTTGGAAAAAAGTAAACAAGCTGTGTCTCACAGAACTTAAGGAACAGATGACCCTCTATGGCTACCCTTTTGTAGTATTCTCCTATAAACTGTAAGAAAGTGTTAAGGGAAACTATTGAAATCCTAGTTTTATGAATTGTTATCTTTGTTATAAATACATTATTCAAATACTCTTTACTTTTCGAACTTGTAAGATAATATCTATGTGGCAATGCTGCTCTCAAGAAAAAAAAAAAAAAAACTCACATAGGACTCTGGGCAAAGAATGGATTCTAAATCAAGATTAATTTTCTTTTCATTCCTTTATAGAAATAATTTGGGTTAATTTTTTTTCTTTTATTTTTTAAGGAACTCAGTCTCATTTTAACAATTTAGTACTGAAAATAACAGAGAGGAGAGAAAGAGAAAACATATTGGATAAAAATGGGTGCCTTTTATCTCTCTCTGAAGTGTTCTACAATTATATTTTCTTTAATGTAATATAATCAAAGAAATACTATTAGTGATTTGAAATTTTGGCAATGTTATTTTGTATATGAGATGCTTCTTGGATCAAAGTATTAAATGAAGATAGTGATGCAGAATTTTTTTCTTTCCTAAATAAAATAACTCAGAACCATTTCTCTGCATCTGAGAAGATCCATTGAAGACATGTATGTACACCATTAAAATAAAATAATTTATGGATTAAGTATCACATTCTAATATCCACTTTGTTGAACTCATTAGAGCAATTTAAATTGTTTACTTCTCACCACATCCATGCATTTCCTTAATCTTTATCCTGGGACTCCTGCTTCAGCTTTTGTTCTTTCTAGCAATATCATTAGTGGATGTCATGCTAAGATTTCTGGCAGAGTGTGACAAGAAGCAGAGCTACAAACACTTAAAGGGAGCCAGCATTTCAAAAATCAGCAAAATATACAAAAGTAACATTCTTTGCATTTTGGCAGTACAGAATGTAAGACCTAGATCTACCAAAACTATTACAAGGATATATCATTTTGAGCACTGTATTTAAAACAAATTTTTTCTGAAACAAGTTTCTTCATAGGTGTTCCTGTTTATCAACAGAAAAATAGTTAGGAGACTTAGATAATACTGGAAAAATGTGCTACCATGCTTTTATAATTTAAAATAGTAAAAAATAAGCCAATAAAAATTTAAAAAATAAAAGCAATGAGACTAAAAATAAAAATAATTAAGTCTGCTTTAATTATAGAACTGTTTTATAATTTATATTAGAACTTAATGTAATGAAGCTGAAACTCCAATATTTTGGCCTCCTGATGCAAAGAGCTATCTCATTTGAAAAGACCCTGATGTTGGGAAAGATTGAAGGCAGGAGGAGAAGGAGATTACAGATGAAATGGTTAGATGGCATCACCTACTCAATGGACATGAGTTTGGGTAAACTCCGTGAGTTGGTGATGGACAGGGAGGCCTGGTGCGCTGCGGTTCATGGGGTCGCAAAGAGTCGGACATCACTGAGCAACTGAACTGAACTGAACCATTTACTTTTATAAACTTTAAATTATGCAGTTGACAAAATCTGTATTTAAGTATTGATTCTACCATTAAATAACAGTACAGTATAGGTATCTTTTCACCTCATTTCAATTAACTCAGTAATAAGATGTTAATATATAATTATCAATGTCATTATAAAATATAAAAAGTGTTAAATAAAGATTTGCAAACTATAAGAATATTTACACATATTGTTGCTGTGCTCAGTTCAGTTCAGTCACTCATTCCTGTCCAACTCTTTGTGACCCCATGAATCGCAGCACGCCAGGCCTCCCTGTCCATCACCAACTCCCGGAGTTCACTCAGACACATGTCCATTGAGTCAGTGATGCCATCCAGCCATCTCATCCTCTGTCGTCCCCTTCTCCTCCTGCCCCCAATCCCTCCTGGCATCAGAGTCTTTTCCAATGAGTCAACTCTTCACATGAGGTGGCCAAAGTACTGGAATTTCAGCTTTGGCACCATTCCTTCCAAAGAACACCCAGGACTGATCTCCTTCAGAATGGACTGGTGGGATCTCCTTGGAGTCCAAGGGACTCTCAAGAGTCTTCTTCAACACCACAGTTCAAAAGCATCAATTCTTCGGCACTCAGCTTTCTTCACAGACCAACTCTCACATCCATACATGACCACTGGAAAAACCATAGCCTTGACTAAACGGACCTTTGTTGGCAAAGTAATGTCTCTGCTTTTGAATATGCTATCTAGGTTGGTCATAACTTTTCTTCCAAGGAGTAAGCGTCTTTTAATTTCATGGCTGCAGTCACCATCTGCAGTGATTTTAGAACCCAAAAATATAAATTTCTGTGCTATGCTCAGTCATGTCCAACTCTTTGCAGCCTTGTGGACTGTAAGCCTGCCAGGCTCCTCTGTCCATGGAATTCTTCAGGTAAGAATGTTGGAGTGGGATGCCATTCCCTTTTCCACAGGATCTTTCTGAACCAGGATTGTACCCAGGTCTCCTGAATTTCAGGCGGTTTCTTTACTTCCCACCAGGGAAGCCCCACACATATTGTTAGTAGCAATACTATTAAAATTGCAGCAATATTATGCTTGCTAAAGTACATGTAGAATAAATAATACATGTCAGTCTCTAAAGCAAACGATACCAATTCAACTAGTCAGGTAAAGGGATATCATAGATAATCAATTAAGAGAGATAATAAATCAAGAAAAAGACTTGGAATTCAAAGCAAATATCAAACCAAGTTACAAATACTGGATGTAAAGTACAAGGAACTACATAGTGTGAGGATACAGGATGTTAGAATTAGGGACCAAAGTGAGAATGAGACCAGTAAAAAATCTAAGAATGGGATGAACTGTCCTCCTCTGATAAATTTTAAATTCTTCCATTTCTCTGAAAGAAGAATGAACCCAACAATGAAAGTGGGACTGAAGTGCATTTCAATAATATGGAAATAAAAGTCATGTAGAGATGGATCAGTCATAGAGTCCATGCTCATACACAGACCAATAAATTGAGAGATGAGGCATTGGGGCAAGGAAAAGGAAACATTATTTGGAAATCCAGCAGATCCAAAGATGATGATGGACTAGTGTCCCAAAGAATCATCTTACCCACGTTAGAATCCAGGCTTCTTTTATACTAAAAGGGGAAGGGGAGTGGTTAGTTTTTGCAGACTTTTTGGTGCTGGAATCCTTTGCTTTTGCAGCCATCCACATAGGTCTGGTCACAATCTTGCTGTAAACCTCTAATAAGACAGCTACTATTTTCTATTCTGTAATGTTTTATCTTTATTTGAATGGAAAAGTGTTATGCCTTTCAAGGTTCAGCATGAGAAAAAGAGGACTGAGAGAATACTATGATGAATATTTGAGGCCATGGCAATTTTCTTTTACAAAGAGTCCAGAGTTAGCATGGCTAAGCACAGAACACAAAGATTAGAGTTAAAGGAATAGATCTAATATGGTGTCAGATTTGTTCTTCTCTGTCATAGATACTCAAAAAAATTGTCAACTTCATAGAGTGTATATTCTAAATTTTAAAATAAATTTTTTGCTAAAACTATTACAACATTGTAAAGCTTAAAAATAAAATAAAATTAAAAAAATAGATGGTGGTAAAGACAAAAAAAATTGGAGCCCCCAAAAATAAAAAAAATAAATAAAAATAAAATAAATCTTTATCTTTTGATTGAAATATAATCTTTACCAATGCCAATTTTTGGTTTTCCATCAGTTCAGTTCAGTCATTCATTCGTGTCCAACTCTGAGACCCCATGAATTGCAGCACGCCAGGCCTCCCTGTCATCACCAACTCCTGGAGTTCACTCAGACTTACATCCATCCAGTTGGTGATTCCATCCAGCCATCTCATCCTCTGTCATCCCCTTCTCCTCCTGCCCCCAATTCCTCCCAGCATCAGAGTCTTTTCCAATGAGTCAACTCTTCACATGAGGTGGCCAAAGTACTGAAGTTTCAGCTTTAGCATCATTCCTTCCAAAGAACACCCAGGACCAATCTCCTTTAGAATGGACTGGTTGGGTCTCCTTGCAGTCCAAGGGACTATCAAGTCTTCTCCAGCACTACAGTTCAAAAGCATCAATTCTTCGGCGCTCAGCTTTCTTCACAGTCCAACTCTCACATCCATACATGACCACTGGAAAAACCATAGCCTTGACTAGACAGAACTTTGTTGGCAAAGTAATGTCTCTGCTTTTAAATATCAAATAATATCAAAGAGTGACAACACAGAGCATCTTAATAAGAGCAGTTTGAACTCCTTAGTTTGGATGAACTCCAGTAATATAGTGAGGCTGTGGGTATCATTAAGGAAGATCCTATGAATATTGATTTCCTTGTTGCTAATAAAACAGAGTTGTGAATTCCTATAAAAAGATCCTGAGTACTCTAAGTAGGAACCCAGAGGTTAAAAAATTAGAAGACTATGGTGCTAAGTAGACCTTAGCATGTCTGTCACTAATGCCCGCCTCCTGATGTCCATAGTCTTGTCTATTCCCCTTGAGTGTAATCTGGACTTCTTTATAGCTAATAAAATATAGCAGAAGTGACATCATGCAACTTCTAATATTAGGCTATAAAAATCCATTGTTTCATCTTGGTTCGTCTTTCTCATTCTCCTTTGGATTGTTTGCCCTGGTAGAAGCTAATTGCCTGTTGTGGGATACTTTGTTGCTGTGTTATGAACAGCCTTGTGAAGGCACCCAGGTAACAAAAGACTGAAGCCGGCCAACAGTCTTAACCGTAATCTTAGGGGCAGATACTTTCCCTACAGTTAACGTCTCAGGTAGATCCACATCACCTGCCAACGGTATAACTACAAAACCATGAGATCTTGAGCCACAGGGAATCAACCAATTGACACCTGGATTCTCACTGTCAGAAACGGTTGCTGTCTTTTAAGTTGTTACTAAATTGTGAGATGATTTTTTATGGAGCAATAGATAAGTAATATAACCTTCAATTAAAACAAATATAGTTATTGATTCGTCAATTTAGGTGAAACTATGCTGATTTTCTTTTTGTTATTCTTAACTTTTCACTTACTAGCTCTCTGAAAAATAACTAGTGATTACGGGAACTTGTACAATGTAGTAGAGATCTAACATCATTATAGGACTAGAGGCTGGGCATGAGGGAAAGCAGTGACTGTAGAGACAAGAAGGAAAGTGTCTCTGATAAGACAGGTAAAACAATTTATGCCACACTAGAGGCTATATGGCAGACATTATTCTCTGAGAATACATCTTGATATGCAAGAAGCATTATATACCTCTTGGCTTATCCTTACACACACTCAGATGTATTTTAAGATTATTAGGTGAAATTGACTTTTCATACTATTCATGGGGTTCTCAAGGCAAGAATGCTGAAGCAGTTTGCCATTCCCTTCTGGACAACCACGGAGGTGTGGCCACTCACCTAGAGCAAGAATTCCTGGAGTGTGAAGTCAGGTGCGTCTTAAGAAGTATCACTATGGACAGGGATAGTGGAGGTGATGAAATTACAGTTGAGCTAGTTCAAATCCTAAAAGATGACGTTGTTAAAGTGCTGCACTCAATATGCCAGCAAATTTGGAAAACTCAGTATTGGCCACAAGACTGGAGAAGGTCAGTTTTCATTCCAGTCTCAAGAAGGGCAATGCCAAAGAATGTTCAAACTACCAGAAAATTGCACTCATTTCACATGCTAGCAAGGTAATGCTTAAAATCTTCCAAGCTAGGCTTCAACAGTACATGAACTGAGAACTTCCACATGTACAAATTGGATTTAGAAAAGGCAGAGGAACCAGAAATCGAATTGCCAAAATCTGCTGGATCATAGCAAAAGCAAGGTAATTCTAGAAAAACAACTACTTCTGCTTCTTTGACTATGTTAAAGACTTTCACTTTGTGGATCACAAACTGTGGATAATTCTTAATAAGATTTGAATACCACACCACCTTACTTGCCTTCTGAGAAATCTGTATGCAGATCAAGAAACAGTAGTTAAAATGAGACATGAAACAATGAGTGCATGCTAAGTCACTTCAATCATGTCCAACTCTTTGCGATGCCATGGACTGTAGTTTGCCAGGCTCCTCTGTCCATGGGATTCTCCAGGCAAGAACACTGGAGTGTGTTGCCATTCCCTTCTTCAGGGAATCGTCCCAACCCATGGATCGAGCCTGCGTCTACTGCATCTTCTGTGTTGCAGGTGGATTCTTTATCACTTAGCCACTGGGGAAGGCCATGAAACAGTGGACTGGTTCAAAATTGGAAAAGGAGTACATCAAGTTTGTATATTGTCACCCTACTTATTTAACTTGTATGCAGAGTACATAATCTGAAATGTCCAGCAGGATGAATAACAAGCTGGAAACAGGATTGTCAGAAGAAATATCAACAATCTCAGACATGCAGATGACACCACTCTTATGGCAGAAAGTGAAGAAGAATTAAAAAGTCTCTTGATGAAGGTGAAAGAGGAGAGTTGAAAAAGGAGGCTTAAAATTCAACATTCAGAAAACTAAGATCATGGCATCTGGTCCCATCTCTTCATGGCAAAGAGATGGGGAAACAATGGAAACAGTGACAGATTTTTTTTTATTGGGTTTCAAAATCACTGCAGACTGTGACTGCAGCCATGAAATTAAAAGGTGCTTGCTCCTTGGAAGAAAAGAAAGTGAAGTCACTCAGTTGTGTACAACTCTTTGTGACTCCATGGACTCTAGCCTACCAGGCTCCTCCATCCATGGGATTTTCCAGGCAAGAATACTGGAGTGGGTTACCATTTCCTTCTCCAGGAGATCTTCCTGACCCAGGGATTGAACACAAGTCTCCCGCATTGTAGGCAGATGCTTTATGGTCTGAGCCACCAGGGAAGTATTTTGGAAGAAAATCTATGACAAACTTAGACAGTGTATTAAAAAGCAAAGGCATCACTTTGCCAACAAAATTTCATATAGTCAAAGCTATGATTTATCCTGTAGTCATGAACAGATGTGAGAATTGGACCATGAAGAAGACTTAGCGCTGAAGAATTGATACTTTTGAACTTGGTGCTGGAAAAGACTCTTGAGAGTCCCTTGGACAGTAAGAAGTTGAAACCAGTCAATTTTAAAGGAAATGAACATTGAATGTTCATTGGAAGGATTGATGCTGAAGCTGAAACTCCAAAACTTTGGCTACCTGATGCAAAGAGCTGACTCCTTGGAAAAGACCCTGATACTGGAAAGACTGGGGGCAATAGGAGAAGGGGGCAATAGAGGATGAGGTGGATGGATGGCATCGTTGACTCAATGGGTGAGTTTGAGCAAACTAGGGACATAATGAAGGACGCAGAAGCCTGGCATTTTGTAGTCCATGGGGTCACAAAGAGCTGGGTATTACTGAGTGACTGAACATCAGCAACAAGGTTAAATTAATATTGCTGACCAAAATGTCAAGGTGATTCATAAAACTCTTTATCCTCAAGGTTATTTTTTTAAATTTTCTCTTGATAACTTTTTTCCCAAAAATTGGCTGAAATTTCGCTGTATAAATGCAATAGTAGTATCTTTCAAGAGTACTGATTCAAGTTCAAAGTATGAAATAATTTAATAATCTCTTCTTGTACCATACTATGTTAATACTTTCTGCCTACTAATTATCATTATTTTCAGCTTTGTTATGAAAAAAATATTGCTTTATATTACTTCTGTCAAAGTTAAAAAAATGTAAGAATAAGGAAATTTTAAAAATCTACATATCAGCTCTCACAGAGTTACAGAATATTAATGCTGGATAGGAATGTCCAAGGCCACTTCTGACAAGGAACACTTATGAGATGTTAATGAGCAATATTTTCATATATTTTGGATAACTCTGCTGATGATCACTTCTAAGTAAGTAATGTGTTCCATCCTTATAATGTTACGATTTCCAATCACTAAAATCTTCTTTGTAATTTTTAGTTGGAAACTACTTCTGTAAAATTTGCCTATTTTCCCCAAGAGGGTAATTAGGTCTAGTCTATTTTCTTTACTTTTGGCTTCAGATATTTTAAGATAAGTCTTATTTTGAATACTTTTTCTACAAGTAAAATTGCAGTACTAGGAACTGAGAACAATACTGTTCCCAAGAGTTGAAGACCACCAGAGATTTATCAAATTTTTATCTTTACATTACACTTTCAACAATGATAAGTCATTTTCAATTAGACAGGTTCTGTTTCTCAACACACTGTTGGCACATATTAGTTCTGACAAATAAGCTTGCCTAGGTATATTTTAGATAAATTACCATTGAGAAAACTTATAGTGTTCTTGAGCATGGGCAGTTTGTTTAAAAATTATAAACATATCTCTTATATTAACATGGTTATCAGTTCAGTTCAGTTTCTCAGTCATGTCTGACTCTTTGTGACCACATGGACTGCAGTGTGCCAGGCCTCCCTGTCCATCACCAACTTCCAAAGCTTGTTCAAACTCATGTCCATCAAGAAGGTGATGCCATCCAACCATCTCATCCTCTGTCATCCCCTTCTACTCTTGCCATCAATCTTTCTCAGCATCAGGGTCTTTTCCAAGGAGTCAGTTCTTCATATCACATGGCCAAAGTATTGGAGTTTCAGCTTCAACATCAGTTCTTCCAATGAATATTCAGGACTGATTTCCTTTAGGACTGACTGATTTGATTTCCCTGCAATCCAATGGACTTTGAAGAGTCTTCTCCAATACCCACCATTGAAAAGCATCAATTATTTAGTGCTCAGTGTTCTTTACAGTCCAACTCTCACATCCATATATTACTACTAGAAAAACTATAGCATTGACTAGATAGATATTTGTCAGTAAAATAATATCTCTGATCTTCATGACCCAGATAATCACGATGGTGTGCTCACTCACCTAGAGCCAGACATCCTGGAATATGAAGTCAAGTGGGCCTTAGAAAGCATCACTATGAACAAAGCTAGTGGAGGTGATGGAATTCCAGTTGAGCTATTTCAAAACCTGAAAGATGATGCTGTGAAAGTGATGCACTCAATATGCCAGCAAATTTGGAAAACTCAGCAGTGGCCATAGGACTAGAAAAGGTCAGTTTTCATCCCAATCCTAAAGAAAGATAATCCCAAAGAATTCTCAAACTACCATACAATTGCACTCATTTCACACACTAGTAAAGTAATGCTTAAAATTCTCCAAGCCAGGCTTCAGCAATATGTGAAATGTGAACTTCCAGATGTTCAAGCTGGCTTTAGAAAAGGCAGAGGAAACAGATCAAATTTCCAAAATCCACTGGATCATTGAAAAAGCAAGAGAGTTCCAAAAAAAAAACCTCTATTTCTGCTTTATTGATTATGCCAAAGACTTTAACTGTGTAGATCAAATTAAACTGTGGAAAATTCTGAAAGAGATGGGAATACCAGACCACCTGACCTGCCTCTTGATAAACCTGTATGCAGGTCAGGAAGACACAGTTAGAACTGGACATGGAACAACAGATTGGTTCCAAATTGGGAAAGGAGTACATCAATGCCATATATTGTCACCCTGCTTATTTAACTTATATACAGAGTACATCATGAGAAAAGCTGGGCTGGAGGAAGCACAAGCTCAAATCAAGTTTGCTGGGAGAAATATCAATAACCTCAGATATGCAGGCAAAAAGTGAAGAAAACTAAAAAGAGCCTCTTGATGAAAGTGAAAGAGGAGAGTGAAAAAGTTGGCTTAAAGCTCAACATTCAGGAAACTAAGATCATGGCATCCAGTCCCATACTTCATGGCAAATAGATGGGGAAACAGTGGAAGCAGTGGCTGACTTTATTTTTCTGGGCTCCAAAATCACTGCAGATGGTGATTGCAGCCATGAAATTAAAAGACGATTGCTCCTTGGAAGGAAAGTTATGACCAACCTAGATAGCATATTAAAAAGCAGAGACATTACTTTGCCCACAAAGGTCCATCTAGTCAAGGCTATGATTTTTCCAGTGGTCTTGTATGGATGTGAGAGTTGGACTGTGAAGAAGGCTGAGAGCCAAATAATTGATGCTTTTGAACTGTGGTGTTGGAGAAGACTCTTGAGAGTCCCTTGGACTGCAAGTAAATCCAGCCAGTTCATCCTAAAGGAGATCAGTCCTGGGTGTTCATTGGAGAGACTGATGTTGAAGCTGAAACTCCAATACTTTCGCCACCTGATGCGAAGAGCTGACTCATTTGTAAATACCCTGATGCTGGGAAAGATTGAGGGCAGGAAGAGAAGGGGACAACAGAGGATGAGATGGTTGGATGACATCATTGACTCGATGGACATGGGTTTGGGTGGATTCTGGGAGTTGTTGATGGATAGGGAGGCCTGGCATGCTGCGGTTCATGGGGTCACAAAAAGTCGGACACGACTGAGTGACTGAACTGTACTGAATATCTGTTTTTTAATATGCTGTCTAGGTTTGTCACAGCTTTGTCTCCAAGAAGCAAGCATCTTTTAATTTCATGGCAGTCACCATCTGCAGTGATTTTGGAGCCCACGAAAATAAAATCTCTCACTGGTTCCACTGTTTCCCCATCTATTTGCCATGAAGTGATGGGACCAGATGCCATGATCTTAGTTTTCTGAATGTTGAGCTTTAAGCCAAGTTTTTCCCTCTCCTCTTTCTCTTTCATCAAGAAGCTCTTTAGTTCTTCTTCACTTTCTGCCATAAGGGAAGTGTCATCAGCATATCTGAGGTTATTGATATTTCTCCCAGCGATCTTCATTCTAGCTTGTGCTTCATCCAGCCCACCATTCTGCATGATGTACTTTGTGTATTTATAAGTTAAGTAAGCAAAGTGACAATCTACACCTTTGGTGTACCCCTTTCTCAATATGGAACCAGTCTGTTGATACATGTCAAGTTCTAACTGTGCTTCTTGACCTGTGCATAGATTTCTCAGAAGGCAAGTAAGGTAGTCTGGTATTCACATCTCTTTAAGAATTTTCCACAGTTATTTTTGAGATCTACACAATCAAAGGCTTTGGTATAGTCAATAAAAGAAGTAGATATTTTTCTGGCACTCTCTTGCTTTTTCTATGATTAAACAGAGGTTGGCAATTTGATCTGTGGTTCCTCTGTCTTTTCTGAATCCAGCTTGAACTACTGGAAGTTCACAGTTCACATACTGATATAAGATGGCTATAGATTTACATTGAAACTTGAAATATGAGATTATGCAAATCAGTTCTCAGATAAATCTCATAATACATCCCTGAAAGCTTTCAGCCATTAGTATTTTCATTCATAAAGGAAGCAAAAATATCCAGTAGAGAAAAAGACAATCTTTTCAACAAATGGTGCTGAGAAAACTGGTTAATTACATGTAAAGAATGAAATTGGAATACCTCCTAACACCATATACAGAAAATAAACTCAAAATGAATTAAAGAACTAAATGTAAGACCAGAAAGTATAAAACTCTTAAAGGAAAATATAAGTAGAACTCTCTCTGACATAAACAGCAGCAAGATTCTCCATGACTCACCTCTTGAATAATGGAAATAAAAGCAATAATAAACAAACAGGACCTAACAAACATAAATCCTTTTTCACAACAAAGGAAACTATCAGAAAGGTGAAAAGACAACTCATACCATGTGAGAAATTAACAACAAATGAAATATCTGACAAAGAATTAATATACAAGCAGCTTATGCAGTTCAATCCCAGAAAAAAAAAATTTTAAAGTGGGCAGAAGACCTAGACAGACATTTCTCCAATGTAGACATACAGATAGCTAATAAACACATGGAAAGTTCAACATCACTCTTTATTAGAGGAATGCAAATAAAAACTACATGACATATTATCTCACTCCAGTCAGAATGGCCATCATCCAAAAGTCTGTCAACAATAAGTGTTGGAGAGGGTATGGAGATAAGGGAACCCTGTTACACTGTTGATGGGAATGCAAAATGATATAATCACTATGGAGAACAATATGCAGATTCACCACAAACTAGGAATAAAGCCACCATATGGCTCAGAAATCCTATTACTGTGCATGTAACCTGAGGAAACCAGAACTGAAAAAGACACATCAATGTTCATTGCATCACTATTTACAAGAGCTAGGACATACAAGCAAGCTAGATATCCATCCACAGATGAATGGATAATGAAGTTGTGGTACATATACATAATGGAATACTGCTCAGCTATAAAAAGGAACCTGTTTGAGTCAATTTTACTGAGGTGGATGAACCTAGAGCCTATTACAAAGTGAAGTAAGTCAGAGAAAGACAAATATTGTATATTAATATATATCTATGGAATACAGAAAGATAGTACTGATGATCTTTCTTGCAGGGCAGCAAAGGAGACATAGTTGTTTTGGACATAGTGGGAGAAGGAGAGGGTGCAATGATATGAGAGAATATCATTGAAACATAGATATTACCATGTGTAAAATAGATAGCCAGTGGGAGGTGACATATGACAGAGGGGACCAAAACTAGGGTCCTGTGACAACCTAGAGGAGTTGGATAGGGAGAAAGGTGGGAGGGGAGCTCAAGGGGAAGGGGATATATGTGTACTTAAGTTTGGAGAAGGCAATGGCACCCCACTCCAGCACTCTTGCCTGAAAAATCCCATGGATGGAGGAGCCTGGAAGGCTGCAGTCCATGGGGTCGCTGAGGGTCGGACACGACTGAGCGACTTCACTTTCACTTTTCACTTTCATGCATTGGAGAAGGAAATGGGAACCCACTCCAGTGTTCTTGCCTGGAGAATCACAGGGACGGGGGAGCCTCGTGGGCTGCTGTCTATGGGGTCGCACAGAGTCGGACATGACTGAAGTGACTTAGCAGCAGCAATGATGATTCATGTTCATATAAAGGCAAAACCATCAAAATATTGTAAAGTAATTATCCTCTATAAAATATTTTAAAAAATTATCATTCAGATTATAGTTTAAAATTTTGGGTGACATCCATGCCACAGTCCATGGCTGTTTATTCATAATGAATCCCTTTTTCTGATAATTGAAGCATACAACCCATTCGAGTTTGAATATGCTATCAGTCTTGCTTACTTTTCAGTTGAAGACCCTGAAATCATACAAGGGCAAACTTAAGTGCCTACCTAGAATTGCACCCTGCAAGCATATCAGATTCTTTATTCAGGTAACTTTCATTGTATCTCTTTATTCATGTGGCAACAAAACTAGAAGACATGCAGAATAAAATTCAATAGAGAATCATCAGATAGTAGTCTTGAAAGTAAAATTACGAGGCTCTAATTGCATAGTAAGACAAGGAAGTCAGCTTGCAAATCAGTGGGGTTACTATTAAAGAGCATGTAAATGAAGTTCTTACACATAAAAGGGAAATGGCAAATAGACGAAATAGATTTCTCTCAATTGCCTGGCCTGTGGAAAATGTCAGGGAAATTCTTACACATTGATCATTCCCTGAAATGGGCAATTAGCAATATTATACCGACGGGTGACGTGCTTTTGTCAGTAATTTATACTTCAACATGCATTAATCATTTATGTACTAAGTATGCTTAAATGCTCTTATCAAGCCATCGACTCTTTTTTGAAAATGTGTAATTCATATTATCTATTACTTGATATCAGGTTTTACAACTAGAAGAAAATTCATTTAGATTATTTTCATTCCATTTCTGAGAGGTGAAATGTCATAGATGATGTGATCTGATTTCAAGATGAAAATGTGGGAGAAACGATAAATATTATTTCATTTAAAATTACAAATAAATGTCATTCTTTGTCATGAATCATTTGATTACTTTTTGATTCTTCAATCATTTAAAAAATACACAAAATCATCATCAGTTCAGTTCAGTCACTCAGTCATGTCCGACTCTTTGTGACCCCATGGACTGAAGCATACCAGGCTTCTCTGTACACCACCAAATCCCAGAAATGACTCAAATTCATGTCTATTGAGACAGTGATGCCATCCAACCATCTCATCCTTTGTCGTCCCCTTCTCCTCCTGCCTTCAGTCTTTCCCAGCATCAGGGTCTCTTCAAATTAGTCAGCCCTTTGCATCAGGTGTCCAAAGTATTGGAGTTTCAGCTTCAGCATCAGTCCTTCCAATGAACATTCAAGTCTGATTTCTTTTAGGATAGACTGGTTTGATCTCCTTGCAGTCCAAGGGACTAGATGATGGGACTGGATGCCATGACCTTAGTTTTTTTAATGTTAAGTTTTAAGCCAGCTTTTTCACTCTCCTCTTTCACTTTCATCAAGAGGCTCTTTAGTTCTTCTTCACTTTTTGTCATAAGGGTGATGTCATCTGCATATCTGAGGTTTTGATATTTCTCCCAGCTATCTTGATTCTAGCTTGTGCTTCATCACATGATGTATTCTGCATATAAGTTAAATAAGAAGGGTGACATTATACAGTCTTGACATACTTCTTTCCTGATTTGGAATCAGTCTGTTGTTCCATGTCCAGTTCTAACTGTTGCTTCTTGACCTGCATACAAATTTCTCAGGAGGCAGATAAGGTGGCCTGGTATTGCCATCTCTTTAAGAGTTATCCACAGTTTGTTGTGACAAATGGTCATACTTGTTGGTAAAAAGAAATAAATGTCAAATTCTTTGTTCCCAATATAATTCTTATAGGCTCGGTATTAATTTTCATGCTTTCCAGGTAAAATACATGTGATGTTTGCAATAAAAGTAATCAGTGTTATTGATGGATATGTACTGAATTTTCCTGTTGAGAGACATTTTTTAAAAAGATTTTGTTATGTGAACCATCTTTGAAGACTTTATTGAATTTGTTACAAAATTTCTTTTTCCTTGTTTGTTTTTTACCATTTTGGTTTCTTGGCTATGAAGCACTTGGGATTCTTCCCGAAAGGGACCAAACCTACACAGAAAAACAAAGTCCCAACCACTGGATGCCAGGGAAGTCTTGAGAGACAATCCTTAATGGATATCTTGCATTTCTGAAAATCTTGTGAAGAAACTTTGATGTAAATTTTCAGATTATTTATTTCAAGGCTGTTTGCAGAGCAGCCTTGAAATATAGAGTATCTCCTTCTGGAACAGAGGATATATTTTTGTTTCCTGATCAAGATAACAAAATAATGCTTCTCCCCAGGGAAATAATGGGCAGATTTGCTGCTCAGTTCAGTTCAGTTCAGTTGCTCAGTCGTGTCCGACTCTTTGCAACCTCATGAATTGCAGCGTGCCAGGCCTCCCTGTCCATCACCAATGCCCGCAGTTCACTCAAACTCATGTCCATCGAGTGGGTGATGCCACCCAGCCAGCTCATCCTCTGTCGTCCCCTTCTCCTCCTGCCCCCAATCCCTCCCAGCATCAGGGTCTTTTCCAATGAGTCAACTCTTTGCATGAGGTGGCCAAAGTACTGGAGTTTCAGCTTTAGCATCAGTCCTTCCAAAGAAATCCCAGGGCTGATCTCTACAATGGACTGGTTGGATCTCCTTGAAGTCCAAGGGACTCTTAAGACTCTTCTCCAACACAACAGTTCAAAAGCATCAATTCTTCGGTGCTCAGCCTTCTTCACAGTCCAACTCTCACATCCATACATGACCACAGGAAAAACCATAGCCTTGACTAGATGCTAGTCCCCTTATAAATTGGGGATTTCCTAAACCTGGGGATCATTCAGCTGTGACTCAATCCCATATCCTGCATTGGCAGGTGAGTTCTTTACCTCTGGCACCACCTGGGAAGCCCGGGCTGCAGAAATAATTTTAATAAATAATTTAATTAATTTTCTCTTCCAAAGCCTGAGGAATATTATTACAAGTTTTTTATAAGAAAAAAATGGCACTGAAAATGTAGCAACATCATAGTCAGGAACAATTAATAAATGCTATCTTTTGATCTTATGACTTCTGATGGCTTATCTTCATATCCACTGCATTTAAAAAATATCTCTATAAATTCCGGTAATGTACATGGAAAAGTTGTTAAATACATATAACCACCAAGGGATTCATGAGTACTTCTACAACCTACAGGGTATTTTGGAATTATTTAGCACTATTATCAGAACTCTGCTATTTCTTGAAATAAATGATATTTATAAGTGAAATGTATTGTTAGAAAACAATGAAAATAATGCCTGTTAAATAATAAACAAATGAATGATATTATAATATTACTTACTATTTTGAAATGAATGACAGTATGAACACTATATTTTAAAACTGGTGTGATATAAGTAAAACAGCACTTGGATTTTTTTTTTTTAATCTTTATGTAGAAAATTTAGAAAATAAAAAAGCATTAAAAGTAAAAGATCTGTAAGTTTATACAAGCAACAAGTTAACCCTTAGAAAATAGAGGAGGGAAAACTTATCATATAAGAAATAAATAAAATACAAAAGATAGAATATGGAGGTAAGAGGAAAGGTAGAGAAAGAAGAGGAAAAGAAAGAGAAAGGAGGAACCAAATTTAGTTCTTTCAGAGGAGTAATAAGATTTTAAAACTTTAAGACAAATTCAAAAATAAAGTATGGTTGAAACAAATAATTTGGGGAATATAGTGCCACAGCTGGTAAAGAACCCTACCTGCCAGTGCAGAGACATAAAAGATGATGGTTCGATCCCTGGTCAGAAAGACCCCTGGAGGGCATGGCGATCCACTCCAGTACTCATGCATAGCGAAACCTATAGACAGAGGAGACTGGTGGGCTACAGTCCACAGGGTTGCACAGAAGTATAATAATATGCCCAAGTTAAACTACTCATAAGGATAGCTAATAATTGTACTCAGACCTGCCTAATTTTAAATCATATGCTTACTTATAATAGTCTTTATGATGTCGTTACTCTTATTTTTATCCATAAGCAGTAAGCAATTCCATGTGTGTTTTATTTTTCTGTGTGTTTAGAGATTCTACAGTCCTGATAATTACCTTTCAAATATGTTTGGGGTATTTTTCACAATATTTTCATATTAAAATATCTATTTACAGACTCTGGTCTTACACAAGTTGAAAATACTTTTCAAATTGAAACAGAAGCAAGATAGTTTAATAATTTCCATTGTCGGTTAACTGCTTCTTGCTCTGAACAGTTTTTGAAAGCATTAGGGAACCTTTACTAAGAATCAAATACAATTCTAATATCATCATTACTTTACAATTTTGAGAAGCAGATAAGATTTATACATCTAATCTCCCTCAGATGACTTTAATTTTTTGTTATGACCTAAGAATCACATTAATAATATAATACTACCTTTAGTATATATTCCTCTTTCTTTGCTTTCTGTCTGCAGGACTGGCATGAAATTGTATAATTCAGCATAGATCTCTTACAAATATTTCTATAAAGTAAAAATCATGAATCAGGATTCTTAGGAATAGTCCATTAAAAAAAGTCAAGAAATCAAATGATATACAAGTAAAATAAGAGATAGATTTTCTTTCCAGTAGACATCTCCTTAAGCTGGGCAGTCATAGTTAAAACTGAGATATCACCACTTACCTGATGATTTCAATTATTTTCTGGCTGACAATGACTGAGAAAAATAGTTACTCTTACTGCCTCATTCTATTACAATGGTGCAACTGTAGAAACTGAACATGTGGATTGGCTTTCTGTTTTTAGGTTAGCGGCTGTGCCAAAGAGCGGTGCCTTCATATTTTCTTTTGGAATGAGATAAAGACAGGTGATTTTTACATATGCCCCTTGATGATTTAGAAGGGTGTGTAAGTTCAATAATTTTTGTTCCTTTTGGAGAGGCAGGTAAGTAAAAAGTCAATCTAAAGTCATCTTCGGAGATTAGAAAAAAAGTATTTGAAATTTTCCAGGCTTACATTCCATTGTGGCCTATATTTTTCATTTCCTTTCTTACATCAAGATTCAATGATGGATATTTAGAAATACAAGCTTGAAAATAGCATTTTTATACTCCCTTTAATATGGGAATTTAAGGTTCACTCTAATGTTTTTCCTTATGGAGCTAACCTATAAGTATTTGCTGAGGAAATCTGTTAAGTCCTCCCAGGATCCACTTCTGTGAAATGGTTGAATAACACTCTACTCAGTGAGAAGTAACAGTTAGATCCTTTAGCTCTCATAAGAGGATTCAGTCAGTCATGCAACAAATATTTATTGAGTATGGACCATATGTCAGACACACCTTTCAGATCACTTGGATTACATCAGGAAGCAAACAGACAAAAAACATTTGCCCTTGTGAAGCCTATCAGTAGGGTTACAGAGAGTTAAAACAAAGCACAGGGTCTTGAAACACAAAAACCTTAACTTCCAGTATCTCCCAAAGCTCATATTCTCAAAAACAGAGCAATACAATATTCATCAAAAACATGGTAAAGAGAGGTAATGTATGTTTTAATTTGCTAAAGTGAAGTGTCAGTTACTCTTTCGACTCAGATTCTTTGCAACCCCATGGACTGTATAACCTGCTGGGTTCCTCTTGTCCATGGGACTTCCCAAGCAAGAATATTGGAGTGGAGTACCATTTCCCCTTTCAGGGGATCTTCCAGACCCAGGGATTGAACCTCCGTCTCCTGCATTGCAGGCAGATTCTTTACCATGTGAGCCACCAAAGGGGAGCCCATTAGTTTGCCAGAACCACCACAAAGGAGGTGGTTTACACATCAAAAATGATCTCACATATTTGAAATCTAGAAGTATGAGATCAAGGTGTTAGCAGGGTCGGTTTCCTGCTGGTAAAACTATCACCCCATCTGCCTCAGTTGTCACTTGGAGACAACTGTGTCTCCTCACATTGTCTTCCCCATGTGTATCTCCCTGTCCAAATCTCTCCTTCTTAGGACACCAGTCACACTGGACTAGAGTCCACCCAGATGACATCATTTTAATTTGACTGATTTTTCCTGCAAAGACTCTATTTCAAAATAAGTTTACATTCTGAGTTACTGAGGTTTAGAAGTTTATCTCTGGGATACATATAACTCATAACCATGCTTGCAGAAAAATATCTAGATTAAAGATTAAGAAGAACTATCAGGCTTGTGTGGGCTTCTCTGAGAGCTCAGTTGGTAAAGAATCAGGATTGTGTACCTGATTTATATAAAATGCCATCCTTCACATCTTTTGCTCCAACTATAAAAACAACCTTTGACTTCGTGGTATTATTCTATACTGAGGGATTTTAGACAAAAAATATACAAATCTTTCTCATATTTACTACAATAGATTTATGGGTTAGTTACTAATTATACAATAATGTCTACAGATGCAACTGAGGTTCCACCTAAACACTATTTAGATATCTCAGTATTAAGAATAATTGGGACATCAAAATAAATATTTGACTAATATTTTTTGCTTATGAAAATATAACTTAATAGCCAATGGTGATTTTTGTCCTTTAGTTTGGATTTTGGAAACTACAATTATTTAATTGATTTGATGTTGAATTGTTTTACCATAATATATTAGCCATGCGTTACCATTTCTGTCTGTTTCACTGATGTCTTCTTTCATTGGTTCCTATTTGTTGAATTACTGTTAACCTGATATAGTGTATGTATTTTGCACAATGTTTTTCCCTATTTGGTAGTGCTAGTGGCAAAGAACCTGCCTGCTAAAGCAGGAGACATAAGAAATGTGGGTTTTATCCCTGGGTCAGGAAGAATCCCTGGAAGAGCATGGCAACCCACTCCAGTATTCTTGCCCAGAGAATCCCATGGACAGAGGAGCCTGGTGGGCTATGGTCCATAAGGTCACAAAGAGTCGGGCATGACTGAGCTGAGAGTAGCAGTACTGTTGGCCATGTATTACCATTTCTGTCTTTATCTCACTGATGTCTTCCTTCATTGATTCTTACGTGTTGAACTGTTGTTAATTGATATAGTGTATTTTGCATAATGCTTTATCTCTATTTGGAAAAAAAAGGTTTGTAAGCAATTATTCTAAATATAATCATAATTGAACTGATCATATGAGCAATAGATAATGTTTTACTTTTGTTAACATATGAGAAGGAACATATTTTTCATTCATAAATTAGCTCTATTATCAAAATTTGATAAACTTTTTTATTCTATGACTGTTTTTCTATGTTAAATGTTTTTTCACTCATTGCTGAAATATGCCATTTATGTTCCAAATTTTTTCATGGTTTGGTTTACTATTAATCCAAACGTGTCTTTTATGCAGAGTGTGCTAAAACATAGATCTCTTTCCTTTTCAACAGAAGATATCAGAGGAGTGTTGTTAATAGAACACTGCTGCTAAGTCGCTTCAGTCGTGTCTGACTCTGTGCGACCCCATAGACGGCAGCCCACCAGGCTCCACCATTCCTGGGATTCTCCAGGCAAGAACACTGGAGTGGGTTGCCATTTCCTTCTCCAATGCATGAAAGTGAAAAGTGAAAGGGAAGTCACTCAGTCATGTCCAATCTTAGCGACCCCATGGACTACAGCCTACCAGGCTTCTCTGTCCCTGGGATTTTCCAGGCAAGAATACTGGAGTGGGGTGCCATTGCCCTCTCCTAATAGAAAACTACCTGCATTTAATTCACAGAACTATTTTTTCCAATAGTTTCCACCTTGCTTTATACCATTCAAGATCAATGAGATCAGTTCCTTCATCACTCAAAATCATTATAGTTGTCTACACATGTGAGTTAGAAGTATTTGAAAACATCATGACAGACTATTTCTCAAACAAGTACAAAGAAGGACATGATAGATACAAGAGGAAGCTTCCACTTGTGTCCTGCTTTTTATTTTAAATGACATAAACCCAAACTCAAAATGATATAATTACAATCACATGAATGGACATTATTAGAATAGACCAGAACCTAAACAATAAATTCCAACAATTATGAACATCCTAAATATCTCTTTTGTTTAAATTAACTTTTTTTTCAAATGAGAAAGTAAAATAAACTGAATGCACATTTTAAAAACGAGAATAAAGTTGTTTCTAGAACAGAAATAGTACTCCTTGTCTTCCTTTTTGTTTTTCTACAAGCAGTTTCAGTTCAGTTCAGTTGCTCAGTCGCATCCTCCTCTTTGGGACCCCATGGACTGCACCACACCAGGCTTCCCTGTCCATCACCATCTTCTGGAGATTGCTTAAACTCATGTCCATCAAGTTGGTGATGTCATCCAACCATCTTATTTTCTGGTGTCCCCTTCTCCTCCTCCCTTCAGTCTTTCCCAGCATCAGGGTCTTTTCTAAGGAATCAGTTCTTCCCATCAGGTGGCCAAAGTATTGTAGCTTCAGCTTTAGCATCAGTCCTTCCAAGTAATAATCAGGACTGATTTACTTTTGAATTGACAGGTTTGATCTCCTTGCAGTACAGGGGACTCTCAGGTGTCTTTTCCAACACCACAGTTCAAAAGCATCAATTCTTAGGATACTTAAATATTAAGCTTTATATTTCTTGTATTTATTTGTTTATATGTATTGGAATTTAATTGTCTAGATGAATGTCTATATGTGTGAATGTCTCTATTTTTTTTCATAAATTAAAAGACGCTTACTCCTTGGAAGGAAAGTTATGACCAACCTAGATAGCATATTCAAAAGCAAAGACATTACTTTGCCAACAAAGGTTCATCTAGTCAAGGCTATGGTTTTTCCTGTGGTCATGTATGGATGTGAGAGTTGGACTGTGAAGAAGGTTGAGTGCCGAAGAATTGATGCTTTTGAACTGTGGTGTTGGAAAAGACTCTTGAGAGTCCCTTGGACTGCAAGGAGATCCAACCAGTCCATTCTGAAGGAGGTGAGCCCTGGGATTTCTTTGGAAGGAATGATGCTAAAGCTGAAACTCCAGTTCTTTGGCCACCTCATGCGAAGAGTTGACTCACTGGAAAAGACTCTGATGCTGGGAGGGATTGGGGGCAGGAGGAGAAGGGGACGACAGAGGATGAGATGGCTGGATGGCATCACTGACTCAATGGACGTGAGTCTGAGTGAACTCCAGGAGTTGGTGATAGACAGGGAGGCCTGGCTGCTGCAATTCATGGGGTCACAAAGAGTCAGACACTACTGAGCGACTGATCTGATCTGATCTGATACTACTAATATTATGGAAAAAATAGAGACATTCACACATATAGAACTACTAGGAGAAGGCAATGGCACCCCAGTCCAGAACTCTTGCCTGGAAATTGCCATGGATGGAGGAGCCTGGTAGGCTGTAGTCCATGGGGTCGCTAAGAGTCGGACACGACTGAGCGACTTCACTTTCACTTTTCACTTTCATACATTGGAGAAGGAAATGGCAACCCACTCCAGTGTTCTTGCCTGGAGAATCCCAGGGACGGGGGAGCCTGGTGGGCTGCCGTCTATGGGGTCGCACAGAGTCGAACACGACTGAAGCGACTTAGCAGCAGCAGCAGCAGCAGCAGCAGAACTACTAATTGGCTTTTCAAGGAAAAATATGGCATCGTGGTGAATATCTCATTTCAAAATATTCAGGTAAAACTACCCCCCCCCTTTTTTTTTTCATCTGTTGCATAGTTTCACTATCTTTTTGTTTAAGATAGACTTTTTTTAAACAGCATCTATCCTGATTATGCTTTCTTAGATTTTTGATTGTCATCTAATCAAAACAAAAACTTTTTAGGGCTCTCTTGATCTACTCACTTCAATCATTTCCTACTCAAAGTTGACTGTGCTTTTAGTACATAATATTATTTCCTTGGGCTTCCCTGTTGGCTCTGACAGTAAAGAATCTGCCTGCAATGCAAAAGACCTGGGTTTGCAATGCAAGAGACCTGGGTTTGAATGGTTGGGTCAGGAAGCTCCCTTGGAGAAGGGAATGGCTACCCACTCCAGTAATCTTGCCTGGAGAATTCATGGCCTATAGTCCATGGGCTCACAAAGAATTGGACACAACTGAGTGACTAACACACATGACACATACTTTCCTTATTGTTACTATTCTCTTTTCCCTATTTTATTCTTGATCTAACAAGTGGTTTTAAAATGTCTATGCCTCCTCCATTTTTAAAATGTGATAGACTTTTTAAATATTTATCAGAATGTCAAATTAAATAATGATCATACCTGTCAAGAAAATATTTTAGTAACTTTGACTTCAAAATCCTCATAGATCTTTTTCAGGTGTTAATATAGTTATTATATTTGTAAACTATTTGCAAGTTATTATATTTGTAAGCTAAAATTATATTTTAAATGTATCCTCTTTAATTCTTAGATTTCAGTTTAAACTCATATTGTATAATTTCATTAGGTTTAACTGAAAATACTCGTTTTGTTCACTGAAATGTTCCTGCCTCTCTGTTAAGATCTTTTCTGACTTACTGTTACAGTGACTAGGTCCCCCCTTCCCCCTCAGTAATTTTTGTCACACAGTCAGTTATGTTTTCTTGGTCCTTCCATGTCTTAAATATTTTTAGTTGCCCTTCTCACATATGATAGAATAAAATACTACAAATGACATCTTTATGAAAGAGATTTTTGCTGACTGGGCAAAATTAACTGGCAGTAGAGTCTAGAGAGGGAAATTTATTGTACAGGAGAAAACAGGTTATCTAGGTATGATAAAAGAAATAAAATGAATTAAGATAGTAGACTCAAGAAAACTGGAAAAGTCAACAAAACCTTAACCAGAAAAGTGATAAGTGTAACACAATGAAATAAAGTCACAAAAGCACAAAGTAGGAGAAAAGACAGACCGCCCCAGTCTCACCTTGAATTTGTTAGGTAATTTAGAGACTCAACAGAAAAATTTCAGGTAAAACCATACATGTACTCCCCACTCTTGATGGTGCATTTTAAGAAAAAAGGGGTGCTCAAATGCATTATGTATATACTTACAGTAATTTATATTGATCTACCATTCCATTTTCAGTTGAGAAAACTGAAGTTTGAAAATTATTTAGCAGTTATCCCAAGTCACACATGTGAATAGAACACCAGCTATTCAAAGCAACAGTTCATTTGGAAAGGCAGAAGGTAAAAATTGCTTTCCACAAGGTCAGATAATACAGTTTCAAACAACTGTTAACTTTCCATACTTTCTACTAAAAGGACAACATTTGATGAGAAATCCCTCAAATCACCCAGGAAGATCAGTAGCTTTCTGGAGAGTTGGAAGTTGGGGAAAATACTGCTATTAAAGGCAAGTAGCAATGTGTGATATAACATCAAACGAGATATAAAAGCTTGCTTGAAACAACCTCTTTCAAAATAAGAGATGTTCCTGAAACTCTGCCTCTGGCTCAAAGAATTGCTTGAGGAAAAGTGCAGTGATGAAAAGCTATGTTCTCTACTCCTTCAGTTCTGTAAGGAAGGCTCAACGAGTTCAAATGTGAAGCGAAGTCACTCTTAACAGAGGTTTGAAACGAGGATGTCATAGGTACTTGGATGCAATCCCCTATTCCCACCATCCTTTCTTCAATGAAAGTCTTTTATGGATGATCCAGATTTAAGGTGAGGAGGCTGGTGTACACTGCATCAAAAGGCTTCAAATGTAATACACTTGCTAATAACGCTCCAAATCTTGTCAGCCAAAGAAGCAACTTCAGGAGACTGTAATAAACACGATTGATAACAAGTAATCATTTTCATGTAGACATGCTACTATTCCTATTTATCAGTATATATAAAACCATTGAGAAGGACATAAGATTTACATAACTATTTACACAACTAGTTAAACATATGTTGTGTGCATGTGTTGTTTCTGCAGTCATGTCTGACTCTTTGTGATCCCATGGACTGTAGACCACCAAGTTCCTCTGTCCATGGAACTTTCCAAGCAAGAAAACTGGGATGGGTTGCCATGCCCCCCCTCCAGGGTCTTCCCAACCCAGGGATTAAACCTGCATCTCTCAAGGATAGTTTGATGTGATTAATGGTTAAAATAGTGAACTGTAGTGTTTAGGTCTTTAACTGGGATTTTGGTGGGAGGAGAGCTGGTATGAAAAGTGCCTGCATTTGGTAGCTAAGCCATGTCTGACTCTTTGCTACCTCATGGACTGTAGCTTGCAAAGTTCCTCTGTTCATGGCACTTCCCAGGTAAGAATACTAGAGTAGGTTGCCATTTCCTTCTCCAGGGGATCTTTCTGACCCGGGGATTGAACACTCATCTCCTGCATTGGCAGGCAAGTCCTTTACCACTGAGCTACCCCAGAAGGCTGATATGAGTAGTAGGTTATTTTTTTGCCTTTTTTTTTTAAATTATAAATCAGATCCTGCTCAGTCAAGAAATGCCTCATTCCTACCGAAGAAGGAATTAAATTATTTCACAATTCAGGAAAGTTCAAGAATACAGAAGAAAAGTCAAGAGTGAAAGAAAAAGAGTTCAGGAGAAGAGCCATAGAAAACAGTAATTTCCATCCAAAAAGGGGAACCACATGTTTTATAGAATGCAGTTTCTCAAATACCAGTAAGATGTGTGCTGCAGAAAATGTTAATAAAAATTCACTGCTTGAGCAAGTAAAGATGGAAAAAATTCAGTGACTAAGGTCTCAAATCCTGACATTAATTCTGATGCAGATTGCTGCTGGAGGGAGTATTAAAGAGTGAAACAGAAGTTGATCAATGCAGTCCAGAATGACTAAAATGGAGGAAAACACACATACATAATCAACACATCAAAACTTTAAAAATAAGTTTTGATACATCTCCATATAGAGGGTTTGGGAGTTAAAATTCAACCTACTTTACAATACCTGATGTACAATTATATTTTTGTTTTATCTTGTTTTAGCAATCTCTATATGACTTCCACAATTTCTTTTCCTTATAAAACCCCTTGATTTATCATTTCTACACATATGTATTGAGCATTTATTATCCATTTGAAAGAGTAATTCTATGTTCTATGCATAATAGACCAAAATTTATTATTTTATTGAGATTTTTATTAAGATTGTAATGCCCAGGATGAAAAAACTTTAGTAATGTCCTTGAGGAGGTGTTATCTTAAAACATTTTACTTTTGTTCCCGTGGATAATATATTTATAGCATTTGAAAATCCCAGTTTAAGAGATACTGGAAGCATTTTCTCTCATTTTAGATACTCAAGAACTTAACTAAATTTCAGAAGCATCCACATAGTAAAATCCATGAGTGACCTTTTAATACGCTTTAAATCCCAATAAGTTTTAAAATCCTAAATGAATGCCTGGCAAAGGATGTTGTGTAGTCAGTTTAATAAGATGATTCTAATGCCTTCAGCTTTTTTTTTCCCCTCAATATAAAGCCCCAAATAGAAGTAAACCATTTCCTTCAGCATTCTAGGAGAAAAACACTATCTTTTTAACTGTTCTGTGGTTTAAACTGAGGGAAAATGTTAGTCTCTAACATGTAATTTGACTTTTTTTTTTTTTTTTTTGGTACTTTTGCAGCAGTGAAAAGTAGCTGGGTCTAAATGTATATGGTTTGTTTTGCTTGTACTATGTAGATTTGTTAGACAAAATATTACTTATTCAAAATGGAAGCAAATTTGACATTGATGTCTAAACCACCATCAGTTAAGCTGTAGTTAAACAAAGCCACTGATCTCAAAAGAGAGAAATCTGAGGAGTCATAGTGTTAGAAAACAACCATGTAAATGATAGAGCAGAAACAAAGGTAAGCTGATTGGAATCAAGTTATAGGTAGTAGGATGGTTTGGGAGTGGAGAAGAAATAATGAATAAGATGTGAGCAGACAAATTTTATTAAAAACTTAGGTGGAACACGGTAAACTTATGGATTCTGAACTTTCGTTGACCTCATTTTTTTATTTCCTAAATGGTTCTCTGCATATTAGCAACAATAGATCAAGTTATAAAAATAATTTACCATTACTGGATATTTTATCAAATGAGTCAGCTAGATGAGAAGCTATTTTACCCCAAAATAGCCTCCAACTAAAACATCTAGGAAAAGTAACTCACCATGGACTAGCCAACATCGTTTCTGCCTAATCCACAGAAATCTGATACACTCCTAAGTGAAAGAGTGCCCAGTAATGGGTATGTCTGAAATACACCATTTGATCCTCTTAGAAATATTTCCGAAATTTGGGAACCACAAATAATAATTGTTTTGCTCATTTTGGAATGATAGAAGCATATTGTATCTTTTGCTTTTAAACTCCTATAACCCATGTGTAACTTACTTTTGTCTTACTAGATCGATAGAGTGGAGGTAATTCTGAAGAAAAAGCATCCTGCAAACTGAATCTCTGGAATTCCAAAAAGGTTTATTGGAAAAATTAGTTAAATTCAATAGATTGTTGGTAGAACAACTGGTCTGAAATTCAGCTTTATGAATATGAACTAGGTCCGTCTAGTCAAGGTTATGGTTTTTCCTGTGGTCATGTATGGATGTGAGAGTTGGACTGTGAAGAAGGCTGAGCGCCGAAGAATTGATGCTTTTGAACTGTGGTGTTGGAGAAGACTCTTGAGAGTCTCTTGGACTGCAAGGAGATCCAACCAGTCCATTCTGAAGGAGATCAGCCCTGGGATTTCTTTGGAGGGAATGATGCTGAAGCTGAAACTCCAGTACTTTGGCCACCTCATGCGAAGAGTTGACTCATTGGAAAAGACTCTGATTCTGGGAGGGATTGGGGGCAAGAGGAGAAGGGAACGACAGAGGATGAGATGGCTGGATGGCATCACTGACTCGATGGACATGAGTCTGAGTGAACTCTGGGAGTTGGTGATGGACAGGGAGGCCTGGCATGCTGTGATTCATGGGGTCAGACAGGACCGAGCAACTGATCTGATCTAATCTGATCTGATGATTCTGATTAGATATTTTTCATATAAAGCCCATCCAGTTGAATATGATCAGTTTCAAGAACTATAAAACTGGCTGAGCATTACTCTGAAAGTCTTGAATTTTTTTTTCCCCCTTCTAAATTCGGTACACTTGATATTCTGTAAAATAAAATTGAAACATCTTTAACCATCTGGTAGTTTTGTGGATAATTTAGCATATATCCACTTGTGGCAGTTTATTTCAAAGTAGTTCCCATTAAATACTGATCTTTAAGTATTGGAACTCCATTTTTAAGTACAAATTGTTGTAATTATGTATCTCTAGTTGTCCGTAGGCTTTACTATAATTGAGGTAATTACCCTCAATAAAAAGATAATTTGAGACTTTATCATTATGGAACTGCTGCTGCCTACATGTGGTGGATAAAATATGGTTAACCAGTAGTTCCCCAGTTGTTGGAACCAGAGTGTTATTTGTGAGGAATACACAGAGATGGCTTATTCCCCACCGCCCCAAGGTTTTACTCAGTTTAAATTTGCTTTCTTCCTGGCGGGAAAGAAACAAAAACAAAAAAATCTTCCAGGCTTTATAAATCCTCAAATCCTTTGATGATTCTGATAGAATATGGTAATTCTGAGACTATACCCAAAAAGTTCTAGTGAGATCATTCACAAGTAGGAAATGGTAAAGCCACTGTCACATGTATACTCATTTCTAGAATAAAAAATATTGAAAAGTAACAAGCAACAGAAACACATTTGTAATTTTAGCTAAAGAACTTCAGGACATTATATTTTTTCTTTAATACAGAGGGTTCAAAATTGGGAAAGGTGTACAACAAGGCTGTATACGTTGGCTTGCTTATTTAACTTCTGTGCAGAGCACATCATGCAAAATGCCAGGCTGGATAACTCAAGAGTTGGAATCAAGACTGCACTGGGACGACCCAGAGGGAGGGTATGGGGAGGGAAGAGGGAAGAGGGTTCAGGATGGGGAACACAGGTATACCTGTGGCAGATTCATTTTGATATTTGGCAAAACTAATACAATATTGTAAAGTTTAAAAATAAAATTAAAAAAAAAAAGACTGCAGGAAGAAATAAATAACCTCAGATATGCAGATGACACCACTCTAATGGCAGAAAGCAAAGAGGAACTCAAAAGCCTCTTGATGAAGGTGAAAGGGGAAAGTGAAAAAGCTGGTTTAACACTCAACATTCATAAAATGAAGATCATGGCATCCAGTCTCATCAAACAGATGAGGGAAGAAGTGGAAACAGTGACAGATTTTATTTTCTTGGACCCCAAAATCACTACAGACAGTGACTGCAGCCCCAAAACTAAAAGATACCTGCTTTTTGGAAGAAAAACTATGACAAACCTAGATAGCATGTTTAAAAGCAGAGACATCACTTTGTTGACAAAAGTCCATATAGTCAAAGCTATGGTTTTTCCAGTAATCAAATATGGATGTGAGAGTTGGACCATAAAGAAGACTGAGTGCTGGAGAACTGAGGCTTTTGAATTATGGTGCTGAGGAAAGTGAAAGTCACTAAGTCATGCCTGACTCTTTTCAGACGTCATGGACTATATAGTCCATGGACTCTCCAGACCAGAATATTGGAGTGGGTAGCCTTTCCCTTCTCTAGGGGATCTTTCCAACCCAGAGATTGAATCCAGGTCTCCTGCATTGCAGGTGGTTTCTTTACCAGCTAAGCCACCAGGGAAGCCCAAGAATACTGGAGTGGGTAGCCTATCCCTTCTCCAGCAGATATTCCCAACCCAGGAATGGAACCAGGATCTCCCGCATTGCTGGTGAATTCTTTACCAGTTGAGCTAACAGGGAAGGAAGAATCTTGAAAGTCCCTTGGACTGCAAGGAGAACAAACCAGTCAATCCTAAAGGAAATCAACCCTGAATATTCATTGGAAGCACTGATGATAAAGCGGAAGCTCCAATCCTTTGGCCATCTGTTGCAAATAACTGACTCTGGAAAAGACCGTGACACTGGGAAAGATTGCAGGCAGGATGAGAAGGGGATGACAGAGGATGAGGTGGTTGGATGGCATCACCAACTCAATGTGCTAGAGTTTGAGCTAACTGCCGGAAATGGTGAAGGACAGGGAATCCTTGTGTGCTGCAGCTCATGAGATTGCCAAAAGTCAGACACAAATTAGCAAATGATCCAAGGGAATGATCCAAGGAAACAATCGCTTCATTTTGAATTGCTCTAGCAGTCTAGCACAGTGGAGAGTAGAACCTAAAGCGCTGGTTATAAATGACACCAAAGAAGGCTGAGATAAATTTCTTCAGGTGACATTAGTTGTTGCTGTTTAGTTACTAAGAACTATTTCCTGCACTGGCAGGGGGATTCCTTTTCACTGAGCTACCAGGAGAAGAATTCCACATGGGAACATAGATTTGGTACCAGAATCACAGTGCATCTTCCTTGTAGTGAGGATGGCTAAGGAAAATGATGGATATTAAAACTCGTTACTCTTACACCAAACACACAGCAAACGGTGAAGATATTTGGCTGACTCCTTCACATTTAATTTTAAGTACCAGTATCTCAGTAGGTAAAGAATCCACTTGCAATGCAGTAGACCCCAGTTTGATTCCTGGATTGGGAAGATCAGTTGCAGATGGGATAGGCTACCCACTCCCGTATTCTTGGGCTTCCCTTATGGCTCAGCTGGTAAAGAATCCGCCTGCAATGCAGGAGACCCAGGTTCAATCCCTGGGTTAGGAAGATCCCTTGGAGAAGGGAAAGGCCACCCACTCCGGTATTCTGGCCTGGAGAATTCCATGGGAGTCACAAAAAGTCAGACACAACTGAGTGACTTTCACTTTCATTTTTCACTCTATTTTTAAGATGTTTTTCTGCAATGATCGTGCCTGTTTTAACCAACTTTTTGAAAAAATCAAGTAATAAATATGTGTGTTCTGCTTATGGTTACATTTAAAAATGAAGGAACATTAAAAATCAGCCTTGTTCTAAAGGCAAGATGCTAATTTAATTGATGTGTTTGGTAATTTCTATGCTGAGGTCCATCACAGAAGTTGAAAAGTTCCTCATTATAGAAAGAACATAATTACCTGAATTTTTCAAATGTCAAGTTCAGGAAATAATTTCTGCCAAAAAGCAGAACAGAGTAAAAAGTATTTGATGAAATATATTCACAATTTGGCTATGAATACAGACTAGTAGTAAATTATGTGGTCTCATTAGGTCACAGTTTTTTTTTTTTTTTTCCTATTTTAATATGATGCTGAAACCCATGCTACAATCCTTAACACACAAAGAAACTCATGCTAATTTTTCTTAGCAAAAAGTTTGCCTAAATTTTGAATTAAGGACTGATCTATAATTCACATTTTAATTCTAAGTTAGCAAGCATTTATTATTTTGCTTTCACAGGAGACAGAGATGTAAGAGACACAGGTTCAATCCCTGGTTCAGGAAGATTCCCTGGGGAAGGAAATGGAAACTCACTCCAATATTTTTGCCTGGAAAATCCCATGGATAGAGGAGCCTGGTGGGTACAGCCTATGGGATCTCAAAGGGTCAGACACGAATGAAGTGACTTAGCATGTATGCAAGGGAAATACTGAAACATGTAATCAAAGCCTTCCACTAAATCAGAAATCTAAGTCTTAAACCTCACCTTTGCCAAGAAAAAGATGCAAGGTATGGGAATATTTTTTATCTAAGTATTAATACCTAACTCATCAAATTTAATGAGGATTAGGTGACATCATCTTCCTATGTCATTTAGCACTTATTTTTCTGAAGCTGACTGCTTCAAATGTCCCATCTAACCAGCAATATTTACAAATAAATTTTGGGACAAGATTATTTACTGTTCCTGGTTTCCCTGGTGGCTCAGACAGTAAAGAATCCACCTACAGTGCAGGAAACCTGGCTTCGATCCTTGGGTTGAGAAGATCCCCTCAAGAAGAAACCAAAACAATGTTGTAAAGTAATTAGCCTCTAATTAAAATAAATAAATAAATAAATAAATAAAAGAGAATGACTACCCACCTCAGGATTCTGGCCTGGAGAATTCCAGGGACAGAGGATCCTGGTGAGTTACAGCCCATGGTATCACAGAGTCAGACATGACTGAGCAACTTTCACTCTCACACACACTATTTACTGTCTTAGGATAGTGCATTCTGCCCCATTTAAAACAGTTAAAGAATGAGGCTGCTTTCCAATACTGGGAGCCAGTGCTGAGCTCTGTCAAAACTGAAATCCCACAATCACAATGCCACAGAGTTTAGCATTCTTTCACTGGGGCCAGTAGACTTATGGCTACTTTCTATCATCACAGTGTTACCATTCAGAAATATTCAATTAATCAGATGTGGAAAACAAATAAATATATATCAAAATGTCCAAGGCATAAAACATAATATGTTTAGGTTTGAGACCTATAAAACAGGCACTGGCACGTATATTAGTGATATTCACCTGGGACTACATCTAATATACCTAAGATACAGTCTGAGTTAATGTTTTTCCAGACTTGAGAATGAAATTCAGTTGTGAAGTACACATGTAAACACAGAACATGCAATCATTTATCCAACAGCTAACTGATGCCTACCTAAAAACTGTACAAATGTTTGTATAAATGTGAAAAACTGGAGTTGACTTCCTGTAGAAGGAAACATTTGTGCTGAAAACAAAGAGCAACATACTCCCAGTTGAGGAACAGTAAGCCCTTCATTAGTGTAATCAAGGTAAATTCAAGGGAAGACTGTGTTCAGCTCTCTCCTTATTAAAATTTATGTATTGCATTTTATTAAATAGATCTGTTGAATGTTATCATGGAAGAATTTGTCAATATTTTTCATGTTCCTGTTTGTTCACATACTCCTTACATTTTTACACATTTCCCATGACTATCATGGAAAGTTTTGGGAAAGTCTTTTTGGAATTAGGAAGTTCTGAGAAAATTTATATGGAATTCTCCAATTGGTACATAAAGTTTAGTTGATTGCTCTTGTAATGCAGTCAAGACAAATTTGGAACACTAGTAAGCATCACTTATTACTTCAAGGAGTTACAGTTGACATTGGGTGGCAAAGATGGCAATAAGCAATTGATAATTTCCTGGACTAATCTAAAAAGTACACACTGCTATATTTAAAATGGATAACTGACAAGGACCTACCATGCAGCACGGGAACTCTGTTCAATATTATGTGACAGCAGGAATAAGAGGGAGTTTGGGTAAGAATGTATACATGTATATGCATGACTGAGTCCCTTTCCTGTACACCTGAAAATATCATTGTAACAAACATTAACATTGTTAATAAGCTATCAGTTCAGTTCAGTTCAGTCACTCAGTCGTGTCCAATTCTTTGCAACCCCATGAATCGCAGGACGCCAGGCCTCCCTGTCCATCACCAACTCCCGGAGTTCACTCAGACTCGCGTCCATCGAGTCAGTGATGCCATCCAGCCATCTCATCCTCTGTCGTCCACTACTCCTCCTGCCCCCAATCCCTCCCGGCATCAGAGTCTTTTCCAATGAGTCAACTCTTCGCATGAGGTGGCCAAAGTACTGGAGTTTCAGCTTTAGCATCATTCCTTCCAAAGAAATCCCAGGGCTGATCTCCTTCAGAATGGACTGGTTGGATCTCCTTGCAGTCCAAGGGACTCTCAAGAGTCTTTTCCAACACCACAGTTCAAAAGCATCAATTCTTCGGCGCTCAGCCTTCTTCACACTCCAACTCTCACATCCATACATACCCCAATACAAAAAAAAAAAGTTTAAGATTAAAAAATAAGTAATAATATATACAAAAAATCACAAGCTATTTATGGCAAAATAAACTCAAAATTTCAGAACAGATTAATAGGTTTTAGCATGTAGGAATCACAGACAAAATACCTGCTTCTGACTAGGGAGTGCAAACACTTGCTCAGAAAAATTAGTTTCAGGAAATATGGAAAGGCTCATGCTAATGAAAGAACTAAAGTTTCCAGGTATACATCCTTAGGAATATCCATTCTCTTTCATGATGACAATGATTAAATGCTAAAAATAATACACCTTAAATTGAGTGAAATCAGATAAGTAAATGAAAAATGAAAAAAAACATTAAATATTTAATTTTTGAGGTGTGTACAACTTAGTACATGTCGCAACTCCACTTTACAGATGAATAGACTTACATCTGTAATACTGAGTCACGTCACATCATCCAGCTTGTCTTCCGGGAGACAGTACTTCATACAGTCTCCTTGCTTGTTTTCAGTTTGATAACTTGTTCACTGCGTTATGCCACTTTCACATTATTGATTACTTGGCAAGATACTATCAGTTATTAGACATTCAGTCATTCATATCATATGTCTGCTATTTATATTTGGAAGCTAGTTCAGTTTAGTTTAGTCCCTCAGTCGTGTCTGACCCAACGGACTGCAGCACGCCAGGCTTCCTTTTCCATCACCAATTCCTGGGGCTTGCTCAAACTCATGTCCATCGAGTCGGTGATGCCATCCAACCACCTCGTCCTCTGTCGTCCCCTTCTCCTCCTGCCTTCAACCTTTCTCAGCATCAGGGTCTTTTCCAATGAGTCAGTTCTTCGAATCAGGTGGCCAAAGTATTGGAGCTTCAGCGTCAGTCCTTCCAATGAATATTCAGGACTGATCTCCTTTAGGACTGACTGGTTTGATCTCCTTGGAAGCTAAGTTACATTTGAATTAATGACACAGGGAACAGAGTCCCTGATATGAGAATGAAAACATTTTTCTCCAGCCCAATCCCTATTATATATATTTTTTATTCCTGACTTTCAGTTTCCTCTCATAAAATTGGAAAAAAATAATGTAATCAAAGATAATTTTACAAGTTGTAAGGGCCTAGACTAAATTTATCCTTAGCCATAATGAGGTTTGCTATAATGATAATATCACATTTCCTTAAGACCAGATATGCCAATGTATTTAAAAAAAAAATGGAAAAAGTAGCTGTAGTACTAGAAAGGCAAATGAATTATGTAATATTGTGAGACATCTTTAACACACACATCTATGACAATGTTAATGAATTGAATTAAATATGAGTCTACACACAATTCCAAAAGACATAACACTTCTCATTGTACACTACCACTCTAGTTTCATAAAATGAAATACCATTTTCCTTCAGAATGGCCATTTTCCAAGACTTGTGGATTAATATGGTCACTGTCTCCTTGGGGACACACAAAATTACATCTCATATGTTTGACTTCTTTTGGCAGGAAGTCACGTTTCTTATTCTGTCATTTTTCAAGTGCCTTTAATTCCATTCTACAAATGCTTGGAGCATCAGCTAAACATGATGGGTGACTGTTTTTAAATGAAATTAGCATTGGTTGACAAGGGATTACTTTCTCTCTTCTCCGTGTAATGTGGTGATTTAGTACTTATTCTAAAGGTTAGATCTTAAAGATGAAATGGAATATTATTTATTGATATTATTTTCCATTGGTAATGGAGATATTAATTACTTGTTCTATGTAAAATGTTAAGTTCTGAAATATCTGATTTCTTTAGCTTAGACTGTGTTTCTGTTAACTATGCAATTCAACTCTAGTAGAGAATTTTGGCATTTTGACTCTAATAATGGCTTAAAAGATATCCACATGTTGATATATGTGGATATTTATTAAAATAAAAATTTAAACGTGTGAACTTTATTTTATGTTAATTGTGTATGCTCAGTTGCTCAGTCATGTCTGATTCTTTGTGGCCCCATGGATTGTAGCCTGCCAGGCTCCTGTGTCCATGGAATTCTCCAGATAAGAATACTGGAGTGGGTAGCCATTCCCTTTTCCAGGGGATCTTCCTGACCCAGGGATTGAATCCTGTTCTCCTGCATTGCAGGCAAATTCTTTACCATTTGAGCCAACATGGAAGCTCCACTGATTTATGTTAATTATGCCTTGATAAAATGGAATATTTAAACAAATTCTATAGCCATCTGTAACATGTGAATTTAAGATTCTCATGATGGTTATTTTGGTGTTGGTCAGTCATGAAGTCCTGTCTGACTCTGCCACCCCATTGACTGCAGCAGACCAGGCTTCCCTATCCTTCACTATCTCCTGAAGTTTGTTCAAACTCATTTCCATTGAGTTGGTGATGACATCCAACATAGTTATTGCTAAGGGAAAATAAAGCAAAGCAAACAAACAAAACCCAGAACATTGCAATTTGTTTTGCTTTACCTTCAGTGATTTCTTTGGGGCTTCCCACATGGGTCAGTGGGGAAAGAACCTGCATTCGATGCAGGAGACACCTGAGATGTTGGTATGATTCCTGGGTCAAGAAGATCCCCTGGAAGAGGGCACAGCAACCCGCTCCAGTATTCTTTCCTGAAGAATCCCATGGACAGAGGAGCCTGGCAGGCTACAGTCCCTAGGTCACAAATAGTCAGATATGACTTAAGCAACTGAGCACAGCACAATACAAGGGATTTATTTAATTAATAGAATATCTGGAGATGCTATAAACATAAATTAGACTACCTTGTAAACCTAAAATGATTCACACATGGTATCATATTACTTATGCCTATTATGAAGAAAAGGAAGCATGGTGTATACTTATTCATTTTCCTAAATTTTAGGTTTGAGAGATTATCCAGATCTACATCATAGCTTGTTAAGGAGAGAGCAACACAGTAGCAAGACCCAATCTTTGTATGCTCATTAGTTGTTTTAGTGTAAGTCCTGTCCAACTCTTTTCCCACCCCGTGGACTGTCCGCCAGGCTCCCCTGTCCATGGGATACTCCAGGCAAGAATACTGGAATAGGTTGTCATGCCCTCCTCCAGGGGATCTTCCTGACTCAGGGACTGAACTTGCATTTCCTGCATTCACAAGCAGGTTCTTTAACACTGAGCCACCAGGAAAACCCTTATATGCTCTAAATGAATCTTAAAAGGTTCTATTTTTTCAATAAAGAAAATTATTTTTGCCATTAATGAATTTATTGGTTCACAGAATTCTTTTCAGTATATAAAGCATTGCATCCTTTGCACTCATATAAATACTCCACATATCCATGGAATATTTAAAAGAATATTGATCAGAACATTCTGTTACAATATTTTGAATATTGAAACATTAAAGTCATATTCCCATATTACAACATAATAAATTACAAATATAATAATAAAAAAGTGACCTAAAATATTAACTACTTAGAAATTAAAAATACATAACTAAGTAATTCTATTAATTATTTTTTAAATGGATGAATATACTAATGCATTTGTTTCTATAGTTTATCAGGGATTCGTGGTTGATAATTGTAGGGAATTCTAGTTTTGTGTGTGTGTATGTGTGGGCACATATTTTCAGCCAGTAAAGAAACTAAGTGGATAAAATAAGAGGAGGTTCAAAGCTGAGCCTCCACCTTCCTTTTGGGAAAACAAAATTTATGTAGATTCTTAAGTAAAGAGAGTACTCCCAAGAGAAGTGTGAACTATGATAAGAATTTTCCCTGTGAAGTGATAGTGGTTAGCTGCTGCAACTTCAAATTGCTTCATGACCCCTGAATATCCTCACTAAATGAACATTCCAAAAAAAGAAAAAAAGACAGAAGCAAGTGATGGCAATGAATATATTTTCAAGATAAAAATGATTGAACATAGTTCACTATTATCTTTTCACTTACTTTTTTTTTATTATCAGGTTCAATATATTAACAACTGTTCTGTATGTGTGTGTGTTTGAGATATATCTGGTATGATTGGTTATTAGCCTTTAGAGAATTGTTCTGAAATAACTTTAAAAGTTATTTAAAAGAAGAGTGTAGAAATGCAAACCATTTCCCTTTCTGGCAGCAAGGGAATATGATGTACTAAAAAACAAAAATGCTTCTTTGTGGAAAGCACTTCAAATATTCGATAAAATAAAAAGACATATATTTAAGACACCACTGAGCAGACAAATTTATAAAGTGAATCTTTGCAGGTTCCAAACAATGAAAAAGCATGAATTCAGAAAGGAAAACAAGTTGTCCAGCTGGCAGTGGTCCCAAGGGCTTTCTGACCCAGAAATTGGATGATAGGGAGACAAGAGAAAAGGCTTACGGGCTCATGAAAGTGGGGATTTCAGATTAGAAGTTTCCTCATAAGTCTAGGAGCAAGAAAAGTCAAACATGAATGAAAGTGAGAATTATAAAAATCACACTAGAAAAGGAAATGGAGAGAAAAGCAGTCCATCACAGTTGGGGTCTGGATCTAAGAGGTCAAAGTAAGATAAACAATTTTCCCCTAAGAGATGATAAACACAGTCTAGCCATGAAACAAGGCTGAAAAAGGACTTCAAATACAAGTGTCATCAGATTATTTAGTTTGAGATAGTTGATCATAATTCTATTATTGGAGAAGACACCAACAACAAAAATCTCCCCTTAATCTACACATTCTAGTTTTTAATTAATTCATATGAATCACTTCAAAGTCAGTGTTTACCATAGCAACAATCATTTATTTTACTCCCAAAGCTGTAATTTGGGCAGAGTTTATGGTGAGAGCTTGTTGTCTCTAATCTTCATACATCACCAGGGTCACCTGGAAGACTAGGATTCTGAAAATTTTAAAAAATACTAGTGAAAATAGATGCAATTAATATGTTGAACTAAACTAAAGGGCTGAAGAAATGCATGATAATAGAATGTGTATATTGAAAATGACCAGTTATTCTCAATCTCAGCCTCCACATATGAAAATTTTGGAACTCATTATTCCTATCCTTCCAAGAAGAAAAAAAATAAAAATTCAATAAATTAAAAATCAATGAATTTTTGGACCTATCAGAGAAATGAGGCCTTAGGAAAAACTTCCACACAGAAATCTAGAAAGAAATGCAAATGCAGAGAATAACAGCCAACATTTGCTCACCTATATCAGAGGTCATTGGACTGAAACCTTAGTAAGAATGGTTAAATGGTAATTTTGACAACTTTTTTGAATTCATTCTGGACTCGTGAAAAAATTCCTGGTACTCAGTTTGAGGGGGTCCACAATGTTGTGTTTTATTTATAGGAAATCCATCATATTCTTGTTCGAAGTGCAAAGAAAGATTTCTTCCTGGCTCTGTCAAGGTGAGGAGAAATAAACAGGTTATATTCTGTGTAACAAGGCAAAAAAAAAAAAAAAAAAAAAAGGCCAGGAGCTGACTGTGGCTCAGATCATGAATTCCTTATTGCCAAATTCATACTTACATTAAAGAAAGGAGGGAAAACCACTAGACCATTCAGGTATGACCTAAATCAAATACCTTGTGATTATACAGTGAACATGACAAATAGACTTAAGAGATTTGAGATTAGATATGATAGATTGCCTGAAGAATTATGGACAGAGGTTCCTAACATTGTACAGAAGTGGTGATCAAAACCAAAATCAAGAAAAAGAAACAAAAAATGTTGTCTGAGGAGATCTTTCAAATAACTGAGAAAAGAAGAGAAGAAAAAGGAAAAGGAGAAAAGGAAAGATATATTCATCTGAATGCAGATTTCCAAAGAATAACAAGGAGAGATAAGAAAGCCTTCCTCAGTGCTCAATGCAAAGAAATAGAGGAAAACAAAAGAATGGGGAAGACTAAAAAAATCTCTTCAAGAAAATTGGAGATACAAAGGAAATATTTCATGCAAAAATGGGCACAATAAAGGGTAGAAACAGTGTGGACCTAAAATAAGCAGACAATATTAAGAAGAGGTGGGAAGAGTACACAGAATACAAAAATATATTAATGACCCAGTTAACCATGATGCTGTGATCACTCATCTAGAGCCAGATATTTTGGAGTGTGAAATCAAGAGGGCCTTAAGAAGCATCTCTATGAGCAAAGCTAGTGGAAGTGATGGAATTCCAGCTGAGCTTTTTCAAATTCTAAATGATGATGCTGTTAAAGTGTTGCAGTCAAAATGCCAGCAAATTTGGAAAACTCAGCAGTGACCATAGGACTGGAAAAGGTCAGTTTTCATTCCAATCCCAAAGAAAGGCAATGCCAAAAAATGCTCAAACTCCTGCACAATTGTACTCATTGCACATGCTAGGGAAGTAATGCTCAAAATTCTCCAAGCTAGGCTTCAACAGAACATCAATGGAGAGATTCCAGATGTTCAAGCTGGATTCAGAAAAGGCAGAGGAACCAGAGATCAAATTGCCAACATCTGTTGGATCACGGAAAAAGCAAGAGAATTCTAGGAAAAAATATCTACTTCTGCTTCATTGACTACACTAAAGCCTTTTATGGTGTGGATCCCAACAAACTGTGGCAAATGTTTAAAGAGATGGGAGTACCAGACCACCTGACCTGCTTCTTGGGAAATCTGTATACAGGACAAGAAGCAACAGTTAGAATGGAACACAAGACAACAGACTGCTTCCAGATTGGGAAAGGAGACGTCAAGTCTGTATATTGTCACCCTGCTTATTAAACTTATATGCAGTGTACATTATGCGAAATTATGGGCTGGATGAAGCACAAACTGGAATCAAGATTGCCAGGAGGAATATCAATAACCTCAGATATGCAGATATCACCACCCTTATGGCAGAAAGCGAAGAGGAACTAAAGAGCTTCTTGATGAAAGTGAAAGAGGAGAATAAAAAAGCTGGCTTAAAACTCAACATCAAAAACAAAGATCATGGTATATTGTCTCATCGTATCATGGTAAATAAATGGGGAAAAAATGAAAAAAACAGTGATAGACTTTAATTTCTTGGATTCCAAAATCACTGAAGATGGTGACTGCAGCCATAAAATTAAAAGACACTTGCTTCTTGGAAGAAAAGCTATGGCAAATCTAGACAACATATTAAAAAGCAGATACATTACTTTGCTGACAAATGTCTACATGGTGAAAGCTTTGCTTTTCCAGTAGTCATGTATGGAGGTGAGAGTTGGAACATAAAAAAGGTTGAATGCTGAAGAATTGATGCTTTAGAACTGTGGTGTTAGAAAAGACTCTTGAGAGTCGTTTGGACTGAAAGGAGATCATATCAGGCAATCCTAAAGGAAATGAACCCTGAATATTCATTGGAAGGACTGATGCTGAAGCTGAAGCTCTAATACTTTGGCCACCCGATACGAAGAACTGATTCACTGGAAAATACCCTGATGCTGGGAAAGATTGCAGGCAGGATGAGAAGGGGATGACGGAGGATGAGATGGTTGGATGGCATCACTGGCTCGATGGACATGAGTTTGAGCAAACTCTGGGAGATAGTGAAGGACAGGGAAGCCTGGTGTGTTGCAGTCCATTGGTTCTCAAAGAGTCAGACAGGACTGAGCGCCCTAACACCACCACCAACAAGGGAAACTGGGAAAGGTTTATCAGAGTCTTATTCCACCTAAAAGAAATTATTCATCTCCAAGGTTAGACTTAAGAGAGGGTGTAAGCTAAGAAGCACTTGTGGGAAAAAATCACATCTTAAGAAACCCAGGAAAGTGAAAATGCATAGATTTAATCATGGGATTATATGGCACTTCCCCTTCCACACTTCTTATTACCATATCAACATGGGTACCATATGTTACAACCAAAGCAGTGGATTACAACCAAAAGAGCTGCAAGGAGCAGACCATTTGAAGGGGAATTTGGGACATCAGGAAAGAAAAAACAAGGACAATAAAATATTTTTAATTCTCTGACATATGCCTGTAGTACACATATTAAACAATGTCCAAATTCTAACTAGAAGGTCATAAAGCCTCATAATGTACATAAGCCCCACTTACACAATTAACCATATCTGGCTTCCAAGCAGAAGTTACTAGACATATTAAAGGACAAGGACAAAATACAGTCTGAAGAGACCAAGAAAGCACCAGAATTGAAGATGATTGTTTTCAGAATATAAAATAATTATAATTAATATGTTAAGGGCACTAATGCAAAATTAGAGAATACACAAGAAAAGAAAAATGATGTAAGCTGAGAGTAAGTCGTGGATATTATGTGGACAATAAAGGAATGTTGTAAACAGCTCAACAAATTAGATGAAATGACCAGTTTCGTACACAGGGTTATTGTTACCATCTTTAACCCTGTGTATGACACAGCAAAAGAGACACTAATGTATAGAACAGTCTTTTGGACTCTGTGGGAGAGGGAGAGGGTGGGAAGATTTGGGAGAATGGCATTGAAACATGTATAATATCATGTATGAAACGAAAAAAAAAAAAGAAATGAGCAGTTTCTTGAAAGCTAAACAACTGAAAGTGACACAAGGAGAAACAAATCATTTCAACAGAAATTTAATCAATATTTAATAATCATCCAAAAAAGAAAGAACCAGAACCAGATGGCTTCACTGGTGAGTTCTACTGAACACTTGGGGACTAAATGATAGCACTTCTTGACAATATGTTTCAGAAAACAGTAGCAGTGGGAAAATTTCAGAACATATTTTATGAGGCCTGTATTACCTTAACACCAAAACCAGATATTGCAAGAAAGGAAAACTAGACTAAACATAAATACAAAATTCTTCATCAAAAATTAGCAAATTGAATCTAGCATGCTATATGTAATATTGTAATATAATTCTGTCATTAACTACCCAGAGTCAGCACAGACTCAAGCTAAAGGGCACAGTTCCCAACAAGACTGCTCTCAATTCTAACACTGACCATAAGTTCAGAGGTTCCCACAACATCTATCCTTCTGACCAAATGGCTGAAAATTCTAGGATTCCTGTAACTTGATCAGATTTTATAGTTTAGCAGTAAGACCAGCCACATGAAGAGACCTATAGGGAGAAGTCTAGGAGGATCTCAAAAGTGTAGCCATTACACATCACATCATTCCCCTATTGAATCAGAACATATCACCCTCCTGACCCATCCATGTGTCTACCAATCAGGGAGCTCATACAGCTTCATCTCCAGATATTGGGACACACTCTGTGTCTAGTGTAGAGGACAGGGAAGCCTAGTGTGCTGCAGGCCACAGGGTCTCAAAGATTCAGACAGGGGTTAATGACTGAACAACAGCAACAACAACATGTGTACAATGGATTGAATTGTTGTCTTAGAGGCTGTGTTATGTGTCAAAGTATAAGGTACTGTTAGATGAGACTAACATTTAAGTTGGTGAACTTTGAGTGGGAAGATTTCCCTCCACAATGTTAGCGATCTCATCCAATCAGCTACAGACCTAAGTAGAATTATCAACAAGAAAAAAACATGCTTCTAGAGTAGAGGTAGTTCTTCAACAGAATGTCTTTGGGCTTCACCTGGGCCATAGGCTCTCTTGACTCTACAACTTGCCACCCACGTGTCTCAGATGTTGGACTGGCTAACATCCACAATTGATTTAATCAATTCCTTATAATAAACATATATATATATATATACACACACACACACACACACACACACACACACACACACATGTATTGGACTTCCCACATGACTTAATGGTACAGAATCTACCTGCCAGTGCAGGAGACACAGGTTTGATTCCTGGCTCAGGAAGATCCCTTGGAGGAGGAAATGGCAACCCACTCCATTATTCTTGCCTGGAAAATCCAGTAGGTAGAGGAAACTGGTGGGCTATAGCCCACAGGGTTGCAAAGGGTTTGACATGTTTGATAACCAGATATTGGGACTCACTATGTGTCTAGTGTAGAGGGCAGGGAAGCCTGGTGTACATACATATATTTGTATGTAAGACTTAGCACACATACATATATTTATATGTACATCCTATTGGTTCTGCTTCTCTAGAGAACTCTAATACACCTATTTATGATAAATACCCTCAGCAAACTAGCAATACTTAGGAACTTTCTCAACTTAATGAAGACTATCTATAACAAAACTCTCAGTGTAACATAGATAATGGTGAGAAATTGGACACTTTTCCTCAAAAAACAAGGCAAGCTTGCAGAAAATAATTAGCCTACTAAACCTAAAACTGCTTTCCTTACAAAGGAAAGGCCTTTAGCTGGCATTTGAAAATTTAGATTTTAGGAGACTTCCCATTTCCCCTGAGAACCATGGTTTATGATACCTATATGTGCAAAAACTATGTTAAAAAAAAAAAAAAGAAAAATCTCCTTTACCTCCGAGTATCTAAAATTTTGACCTATGTAGGTAGAGGATGTGTATGTGACAAGTTTCCATTGAATACCTTGGGCATTGAACTCTAAAGCACTGCAATAGCCAGTGATGTTTCATACCTTTTCTTGCATCAACATGAGGCATGGTACCAGGTCTCACCAAATAGTTTGTGGGTGAATCAGTCTGTCTTCCATGAGCAACTGGGAAAGAGGGTCCAGCATTTGTCTCCAAAACCTAGGGTATATCAGAGATATAAAATGAAAGGTGACTGGATTCATGGACCATTGCTTGGGGTAGACACAACTACATTTAAGGAATACTTACTTAGACTTTACCCCACTCCAGTACTCTTGCCTGGAAAATCCCATGGACGGAGGAGCCTGGTGGGCTGAAGTCCATGGGGTCACTAGGAGTCGGACACCACTGAGCGACTTCACTTTCACTTTTCACTTTCATACATTGGAGAAGGAAATGGCAACCCACTCCAGTGTTCTTGCCTGGAGAATCCCAGGGACAGGGGAGCCTGGTGGGCTGCCGTCTATGGGGTCGCACAGAGTCGGACACGACTGAAGCGACTTAGCAGCAGCAGCAGCAGAGCAAGAAATAAACTTCTACTCTGATGCCAGTGTCATTTGGACTCTTGTCTATAACAGTACATACTATTGCTCTTATAAGTACAGATAGAACAGTGATAGGGTGGGAGAGAGATTTGTATCTTGAAAAGATAATACTAGAAAATAAGAAAATCGGAATTTAAATTATTAGATATCAAACTAAAAATGTTCAGTAAACATCAATTTACTGATGTAAACTGTAGAGTAAACATCTGACTTTTTGCAACCCCATGGACTATACAGTCCATGGAATTCTCCAGGCTAGAATACTGGAGTGGGTAGCTATACCCTTCTCCAGTAGATCTTTCCAACCCAGGGATTGAACCCAGGTCTCCTGCATTACAGACAGATTCTTTACCAGCTGAACTACCAAAGAAGTGCAAACATCAGTTAGCAAAGTCAAATAAACCAGAAGGAATTTTAAAGAGCATACAGTGGGAGCAGAAAAGTAAGTAATAAAAAGGAAACACTATAGAAAGAAAAATGAAAATTCAAACTATTCATTAAAAGTTATGACATTGAAAAAGTCAAGTTTGATAAAAAGAAAATAACAGAGTAAGAAACATGTTTTAAAATAAAAAGGAGATAAATCCATATGTAGGAATAATTTTAAAGATATTAAGATAATATGAAAAAATCTTAAAATTTCAAAACTTCTTTAAAAAGATAAATATCTAGAAAAGTGTAGCTTTATTAAAACTAACTCAAGAATTTAAAAACTGAATATTTCTGTATTATTAAGCAATTGAGTCAAGAATTAAGTCTTACTCTTCTCCAACATCCCCTCCCCCCATTATTGGCACAGATAATTTTGAGGATGACTTCTACCAAGTTTCCTAAAGGACAGGTATCCCCAATCTAATATAAAATATTTCAGAAAATAAAAATATGGCTAAGTCTCTAATTTTTATTTGCATTCTAGAATAACCTTGACACCACAATTAGAATAGGCAATTTGTGAAAATAAATAGTAAGCAAATTTCATTCATGAACATAGATATAGAAAACAATCAAAATAGTAGCAAATCAATTCCATCATCTTTCATAAAAAATAGTGTATACAATTTGCATCTCTTTTAGAAAGTTTAACATTAAGAAACTGTTAATGAGAAGACTAGAGGAGGAGAACTCACATGGTTGACCCTGCTGATGATATCTAGCAGGATCCTCTTTACTGGTGAAAATGAAAAAGTGAAAGTGAAGTCACTCAGTCGTGTCTGACTCTTTGCAACCCTATGGAATGTAGCCAGCCAGGCTCCCCTGTCCATGTGATTTCCCAGGCAAGAATGCTGGTGAGTACACCTATTAAAAGCAGCTCTGAGTGCCTTGTATGCAGAAGTCTCACTGAGTTGACAAGAAAAGCCTGTCTGGGATATTCCTGGAAAATTTCCCTGAGCACCAAATCACAAATACCAGAGTACAAAAGCCAGGAACATTGGCTTCAAATGGGGACAATTCTATAGCATAATTTATATTCCAGAATCATCCCCCACATCAGAATTGAGGACAATAATTTTGGCCAATGATAAACTATATGCTTTCAGAAACATACATTAGTAAGAGAAAATCAAAGAAATTATCCTTCAATTTAAATATTTCAAAAATACATATTTCTGAAGTTATAATTGTATGTAATGCTCCTGGGTGTTCTTTGGAAAGACTGATACTAAAGCTCAAACTCCAATACTTTGGCCACCTCATGTGAAGAGTTGACTCATTGGAAAAGACTCTGATGTTGGGAGGGATTGGGGGCAGGAGGAGAAGGGGATGACAGAGGATGTGATGGCTGGATAGCATTACTGACTTGATGGACATGAGTTTATGTGAACTCTGGGAGTTGTTGGACAGGGAGGCCTGGCGTGCTGTAATTTATGGGGTCGCAAAGAGTCGGACATGACTGAGCAACTGAACTGAACAGAATGCTCAGTCATGTCTGACTCTTTGTGGCCCCATGGACTGTAGCCCGTCAGGCTCCTCTGTCCATGGAATTTTCCAAGCAAGAATATTGGAGTGGGTTGTCACTTTCTACTCCAGGGGATCTTCTCAACCCAAGGACAGAAACTGCATCCCTTGAGCCTCCTGCATTGTAGGGAGGATTCTTTACCATAAGAGCCACCATTATAAGAGAAAATAAAAAATCATGATAGTGGCTACCTCTTGGAGGGAAGGATAATGTAACTGGGCATATCCTCCTGGGAAACTTAAAAAAGACTATATTATTTATTTTTCTTTATTCATACATATATAAATGATTATTTATAAAATCTATGTATATTTCATGATAAAACATAAGTCATGAACTATTAAATCTGACTCTCCTCAATGATAACATACTTTTTTCCCCTTGTAGACAGTCTTTTTCTTGTTCTATAATGATTGCATCAACTCAACATTCAGTAGCATTCATGCTCTAGGGTACTTGACTCTTTTGTAAAGTGAAAATACAAATATATGCATCTGGTAACTTCAGGGAGCCCCATGCAAATCTTGGAGCTCAGGAGAACTATACGGGCTCTATAAATATCACAACACTACGTTAATACACAATGATTATTAAACACCCAGCTAAAAGAAACAGGGGCTTCCCTGGTGATTCAGATGGTAAAGAATCCACTTGTAATGTGGGAGACCTGGATTTGATCCCTGGGTAAATAAGATTCCTTGGAGGAGGACATGGCAACCCACTCCAGTATTCTTGCCTGGAGAGTCCAAATGGACAGAGGAGCCTGGCAGGCTGCAGTATATGGAGTCACAAAAAGTCAGGTCCATCTAGTCACAGCTATTGTTTTTCCAGTAGTCATGTATGGATGTGAGAGTTGGACAGTAAAGAAAGCTGAGCACCAAAGAATTGATGTTTTTGAGCTGTGGTGCTGGAGAAGACTCCTGAGAGTCTGTTGGACTTCAAGGAGATCCAACCAGTCAATCTTAAAGGAAATCAGTTCTGAATATTGATTGGAAGGAATGATGCTGAAGCTGAAACTCCAATCCTTAGGCCATTTGATGCAAAGAACTGACTCCTTAGAAAAGACCCTGATGCTGGGCAAAATCGAAGGCAGGAGGAGAAGATGAGATGATTGGATGGCACCACTGACTCAAAACATGAGTTTGAGTAAACTCCGGGAGTTGGTGATGGACAGTGAAGCCTGGCATGTTGCAGTTCATGGTGTCGCAAAGAGTCAGACTCGACAGAATGAATGAACTGAACTGGCCAGTTGCATTTTATAAAATAATCTCTATTTACTTTCCTTTCCCGACAGTTAGGATCTGTTCTATTTTACGTTATATTATCAAAACGTTTATTTTGGAGATTAAAAAAATTCACTTCCCCTCTAATTTTTTCTTCTTCAAGATATTGAGTGCAACCTGGTTAGGTTGTTGGTTGGTCCTCTTAAGGAAAAAAAAAAAAAAAAAAAAACACTAGTAAAGAAGTGATTAAATGTGCCAGGGAGTAACACTCTTGAGATCTGTATAATTTCACCAACGCTGAAAAAATTTTGGGTACATTGTTTTTGTTTGTTTATTTTTTGGAACTTCTTCAATGGTCTTTTTGTGCAAAGGCTGAAAGGAAATTTGAGAGGACAATTATTTAAGTAACTGACAGAATAATAAGTAGCTATGGATGTATACTTCAGGGGAATCTACAGAGTCCTAGATGTTAAATTTGTTTGCTGAAACAAAACAATATTTGGGAGAGAAAATGGGAATGTGGTAGAATTCTATTATTGACTCACTCAGGGATTTCTACCCTGTCAGTGAACAAGAAGAATACACTGAGATTTAACAGAGAGTCTGGTATGTGATTAGGATATTGAGAAGAGCAGAAATTTTCTCAAAATGTATTATTGTTTCCAATAAGTCCTTTCTTAATGCTATTAAATTATTGTGTGCTAATAAAGTTTACTGATGCATACTTCCTCAAAAGAAAGCTGTTTTATTGAAACAAGTGTATCTTTTCTCCTATATGTGAAATATGATTTTTTATTGTCTGGCAGGTTAAGGATAAGCCTCTAAAGAAATCATTTTTATTTTGTTCAGTACTTCCTAAACCTGTAGCATTCTTCTCTGGTTGAAAATGGAGAATAGATTCCATTATCTATTGGAGGTATAATTCCATCACAATTGATAACTTTTCAATTAAAATTAACACCCTGGTATTTTGGAGTTGTGGATAAATTGGAAGAAAAAGAGTTTGGAGGAAATGCCAAGTTGTTTTTTTTTTTTTCCTAGATACTGTATCCTATCTATTCTATTTAAGAATTTCCAAGCACTAGATGACATTTGAGTGTTTATTATATTTTGGTGTTTATTAATTATTATATTATAATACTATGCTATTATCCATGATAGGGTCCCTGTAATTTTTAAATGAAAAGTGCCCTCAGATATCATAGAAGTATTTTCTTAGTCATGAAAAATGTGCTTCATGTCTATGCTAATGAGTTTTGTTTCTCTTGAATTTTTGGAGTTTTTATGAATCTCCAAATATCCTTGCTGTAAATATTTCAATTATATCTCTTCCCCCAAATCACAAAAATATTTTTATTATTTTTGAAATAATTATATCAACAAGAGAAACTGGTTTTTATTTTAAAAATATTCTGAAACACAGAAGTAAAGAGTAAGTATAATTTACAACACAATTCTAACTTATTCAGTTCAGTTCAGTTCAGTTGCTTAGTTGTGTCCAACTCTTTGTGACCCCATGGACTGCAGCATGCCAGGCTTCCCTGTCCATCACCAACTCCTGGAGCTTGCCCAAACTCATATCCATCGAGTTGGTGATGCCATCCAATCATCTCATCCTCTGTCGTCCCCTTCTCTTCCTGCCTTCAATCTTTCCCAGCATCAGGGTCTTTTCTAACGAGTCAGTTCTTTGCATCAGATGGTCAACTAAATTATTAGTTTAATCTTATATTTAGAGTTTTATGTACTAAAGTTATTAAAGGAAATCTAAGACACATAGTGATACAGAGATTGCAATTTTATTTGTCCTCTACATGGTGAAAAGAAGGCTTCAATGTACTATAGTAGAATGGTCCTTTTCTTTGCCTGCTCGGATGGGGACTGTATCGCCGTACTTAGTATGTATTGAAACTTTGTGCCTGTAATATGCAGCCTATATCACAATTTTCTGAAGCCAGAAGTTGAGTTGAGGGAAGAAAATGAAACATAATAATAAAATTACTCAATTTTTCAAGAATTTGACTCATTTATGTGTTTCAAACACTAGATTTCATCTGATAGTCATGGCAATTCTGTGAGGTAAATATAAAGATATTATTTCTGATTTAAATCAAAGAAGAAACCATATTTAAACTGACATTTAAATTTACAAAATTAGAGTCACAGATTCCAGACATATTTTCAATCCTAGATTTCAAATCCTAATTTTTTTTTCCCATTTTAATCTAGGTATACATATTTTCTGTTAGTATTTTCCAGCTTCATGTTTTAATACAAAATATTGATTAAGAATCAGGAAAGCTGAGTTGTGACCCTTTTTTTTCAAGTTATTTACCCAATCAGGTCTTTAATTTCCCTGGATTGCTCATTCTCTCTCATTCTCTCAAACTAAATCTGAGACAGCTGAGGAAAGGCAAGACAGTGAATTTAAGTCTGGGCAATGAAATGATAGAGCTTTCCTGGTGGTTCGGTGGTAAAGAATCTGCCTGCCAATGCAGGAGACCTACATTCGATCCCTGGGTCAGGAAGACCTGCTGAAGAAGGGAATGGCTACCCATTCCAGTATTCTTGCCTGGGAAATCCCATGGACAGAGGAGCCTGGCAGGCTACAGTCCATAGGGTCCCAGAAAGTTGGACATGACTTAGGTACTGAACAACAACAGCAAAAACAAACAAAAGGAAAAGATAAATATTGATAAGAGGCAGGCAAAGAACGTTAATCTTTACATACTTTGGAAATCATTTTCTGAAGGGAATTTAGTGAGACACAAATTGAAAGAAGCTTAACCTAAACTAGAATATATGATTAAAAGTAAATTTAAATGAAGTATTTTACTGATATGCTAACTTCCATTTATTGTCATTGTAGAATCAATGCAAAATTATGTGCAACTGAAGAGAAAAACATCACTTAGGTGATGAAATTTGGAAGCCTTATTCATAGTGTTAGTTTTTCTGAAAAAAACAATTTTCTAAAATTTCTTCAAAGTGATGGAAAAGGTATTCATAAAATTACACTGAATTTAAAAAAATATACTTTAAACTTTTAAAACATGACATTAAAAATATTTTTAAAGTAGAAAGTACTATTTCAATTTCATTTTTAATTTCAATGGCTTGTGAAATGGATCATCCAAGCCATTTGAAATATTTGAGACACATTCATATGAACAAAAAATTACTTTCTCTCCAGCTATCTTTGAAAAAATGAATACAGGATGACGTTCAGCAGATTGGAAATACACAGTACTGGCTATAAGAGCTAAAATTCCAAACCACATCTGGGAAGGGAACCTCAGGGCTCACAGGAAAGTGACTGTCACAGACTATTTTTCTGAATGCAGTTTTCTTTTATTACTTTTTGGTGAGGAAGAGCATGATTAGTGACAGAGGGAGAGAAAATGTGATGAAAATCTAAACCTTGAAAACAACATGATAACTGCCTTCTATTTCTGAAAAACATTTTCTTGAATTCATTCTGAAATACATGAGATATAGAAATTGCTCAAATATAGCAAGGGTTGTTTTCAAAAAGCAAGTAAATGTGAAAGAAAAAAAGTGAGAAACAAGATTTAAAAGTGGGAATTTCTAAGAAATCTACCTTTATCATTGCATCTTCATGCTTATTATCATGATCACTTTTTGGAAACAAATTCAAATCTTTTAATATAATGAAACACCAAATCACGTGACATAATTTTTGTTAAGTATTAAAAGTAACTCATGCGATTTTAATAAGGCATCAATTTGGTCTTTGGGTTTCAGACATTAAAATATTTTTATACCTAAAAAAATGACTATAGAGTTTGGACACATTTATCCAGTTAAGAAAAAAATATTGTTCTTAAAAGTATCTCCTTTGCCCTCTTTCAAACTTATCTTTATTACAATGAGTGAATTTATAAAATTAAATGACTCCAACAATTAAGCCCCGAAGTGTATATCACCTATGACTTTTTTTTACCTTCTTAATATACATTTTTAAAATCTTTTGGAAACAATTACTATAGTCTAATGGCCATCCCTGGTGGTTCAGAAAAATAGTCTAATATTCTTTCTGTAGGTACACGATTCAGTGGTCTTTCTTTAAGATATCTCTATAAGAATCCACCTGCAATCCAGGAGACTGCCTGCAATCAGGAGACATGGGTTCAGTCCCTGAGATGGGAAGATCCCCTGGAGAAGGAAATGACAACCGATTCCAGTATTCTTGCCTGGAAAATTCCATGGACAGAGGAACCTCAAGGGCTACAATCCATGGGGTCACAAGAGTTGGACGCAACTAAGCGACGAAACCACCAATGGCTAAACTACCACTGAAGGGTAGACATTAATGAAGGATTGAGTTTTTTAACGGAGAAGGCAATGGCACCCCACTCCAGTACTCTTGCCTGGAAAATCCTATGGACAGAGGAGCCTGGTGGGCTGCAGTCCATGGGGTCGCTAAGAGTCAGACAAGACTCAGCGACTTCACTTTCACTTTTCACCTTTATGCATTGGAGAAGGAAATGGCAACCCACTCCAGTGTTCTTGCCTGTAGAATCCCAGGGACAGGGGATTCTGTCTATGGTGTTGCACAGAGTCAGACACAACTGAAGTGACTTAGCAGCTGCAGAGTTTTTTTTAAAAGAGATGTCTGGCCACAGTAATTTTTCTCTTTAGGAAAACAAAACAAAACAAAAATCAGTGACATTGATTAAAGCATAAATGACATTGAGTCATCTTAAACCTAAATCTAACTTCTCCTAACATCTTATCTCTGATGCCCTGCATGAGTACTCTATTCCACATGAAATTACATAGCTTTGGACAATCATTTAAGTGGCTCACTCTGCACTTGTATCATTCTCCATGTCCTGTAGAAAACCTCAAGCTTGTACACCACGGACAGTTTCTATGTGACCCTTCAACCTTTCCTAGCATATATATGAGTCTATTTCAGAACTTTTGCCACTTTTTGCTTTATATTTATTTATAGCTTTTTATGTGTAACTCTTAACTCTTGCCTGGCAAACCCCATGGACTGAGGAGCCTGGTGGGCTACAGTCCATGGGGTCGCTAAGAGTCGGACATGACTGAGAGACTTCACTTTTACTTTTCACTTTCATGCATTGGAGAAGGAAATGGCAACCCACTCCAGTGTTCTTGCCTGGAGAATCCCAGGGACGGGGAGGCCTGGTGGGCTGTTGTCTATGGGGTCGCACAGAGTCAGACACGACTGAAGCGACTTAGCAGCAGCAGCAGCTTAACTCTCAAGCAAGACTCTTATTTCATTGATAACACCTATCACCAAAATACTTTTCTTTACATCTTTCACAGTGCCTGAAGTAGTATCTTATGTATAATGCATGTTTAGAAGAGCTTACTCAATAAATCACAATGTTAGATTATATGAATTTCTGCTTGAAACTAAGGCACGTGAAGTGGTACTGGAAAATGGCAATAAATGCTTTAGAATAAGAATTGGATGCACTTTGACGCAAGAAAAATTGTCTCGATAGAATCATTAGGGTGACACTAACTAGCATAGCCATTTATTTATTTCCTAAGGTAATATTGTTGGGTCATAAGACAAATCCATATGAAGAATCAACTTTTACCTCTAAATGGCACATGCCTTTCTCACAGCATACCATTTCAAGAGTCTTTGAATTCTTATCCCATTCATTTTCACTTTATTTTACTTTAAAGACAAATTATTTTGGTTTGATACCTCTGTAATGTTGAAGGTCAAAAATCCTTCATTTCCATAGACTCAGCAAAGTGGATAAATGTAACAATACTTCAATATCCTAAAAGTTTTTTTTTTTTTTTTGCATCAATGCCTCAAATAAGAACTTTTTTTTTTATTTCTTATTAAAACAAAAATAACACAAAACAGAAACAAATTCCTCACTACAAGCCGAGGGCAGAAACATCTTTCAACATGTTAAAAACTGTTGCTATTAATGTCTTCATTTTAAAATGCTGCATTTGTTACCTGAAAAAAAGAGTGGGTTCTGTGCTACTTTTATGTTCAAATGATGGTGAACTACTTTTTGACTGTTGGGTTTATAATTTCTAATCTTTTATTTAAAAAAATTACCTTCTGCAGATGATGTAGAAAATAAAAGTTGAAGTGGTTTTGTTTTCTTCAGATAGTATTTAATTTGCCTTTAATCCTAAAGGATAAAAAAGAGAGATAATTTAAATTTGAGTCACATGTCTTTCAAGAACAGTTCTGGGATTTGTTCTATTCTTGAAAGTGAAAGCCATGTATATTAACTGAATGTTACCATACCTTGAAGCTAAGTACAATTTGAGTTTGAAAAATGGGACTCTTGCCTCTTTCCAGAATGATCAGCTTTAGAGTTCTGCTGTGTTGAATAACTAATTAAGCACTGCCCACACTAAAAAGCAGATAAAGGCTTAACCCAAAGTACTGGATCTCATGAATTCACCTCCTCATTGGGATGGGTTGTCTTTTTTATATATAATGTTATTTATTTTAAATAAATAATGTTATTAAAAAAAAACAATGTTATTTATGCATGTCTGATGTACCTATAATCACGCTCATTTAATCAGGACACTTTTTGATGGTTGCTGACATGAATAAGTCTACCTGAATTTCTGTGTGTATTACCTGTATGTATATTCAGCTAAACCAAAAGGGAAATGGACTTAAGTATGGATCTAGGTCCACAGTAACAAATAAAATAATGACTAATTATTTATGTAACTTTCAGCATTGCTGAAAATGATTTAGTACATTGCCCTTCTTTGATCCAGACTTCTACACTGTAATACACTAAGAATCTAAGCCAAAGCACTTATTTGTATTTAATTGCCACAGTGTGTGCATTAAATCATCATTTCTAAAATAGTGATTTATCAATATTTGATAATGTTTTCTGCTCTATGAAATCACTTCTGTGAATTAGCTTCAATCTTGGCCAGTGCTGAAGCTTAGGCTGAGGCTAGACACACAATAAAAGCCCCCCCAAAATGTTCCTTAACTTCTTGCTGAATTTTCCATATGCTGGGTACTTAAATTTTGCATGCATATCATATTTAAATCATATCAATAGCTAAGTCACTATTTTGAGTAGTCTTTTACTCTAGTCTTCATGAAGACATATATGGATGCATATGTGTATGTGATTGTGTGGTTACATGAAGGCCATTTCTCAGAATATTTTCCTTCTTACACTTGATAATGGAAAAGTCATAACTTTATACAGAGCTTCATCCTAGGATAGATTCTTCTTCAATTTCCACTTTGAATCTGTATATGTACATAGTTATCATAGAAATAATTTAAAGTGATCAGTCTTTGGTAAATCCTGCAAGACCTACGTTTGTACAAAGGTAATTTGGAATTTATAGATTTTAATAAGAAAGACATTGAATAAAAAATAATAACGGTTTGCATTTCCTCTAACTTAGCAGCCACCACATTGTATAAGGTCTGCTGTAGAAAATTCTTTTATTGGAAATAAGTAAATTGATTTCAAAGTTATATTTTAACTAGATCTATAAATATCACGGAGAAGGCAATGGCACCCCACTCCAGTACTTTTGCCTGGAAAATCCCATGGATGGAGGAACCTGGTAGGCTGCAGTCCATGGTGTCGCTAAGAGTCGGACACGACTGAGCGACTTCACTTTCACTTTTCACTTTTCACTTTCATGCATTGGAGAAGGAAATGGCAACTCACTCCAGTATTCTTGCCTGGAGAATCCCAGGGACGGGGGAGCCTGGTGGGCTGCCGTCTATGGGGTCGCACAGAGTCGGACACAACTGAAGCGACTTAGCAGCAATAGCAGCATAAATATCAATCAAGGCTGAAACACATTAGTGATTCCATGATGGAATCCATAAGGAATCACATAGTCTATAACTGATTATCTGAGCCTAGAGAGGGCTCAAAGTATGTTCAAACTCTTTGCTCACTAAACTACTTGAGAATTATCTTTAATCACTGATAAGTTTAAATTTTTAAAACAAAGTGTTGAGTGTGGTGGCTCAGGTGGTAAAGAATTTACCTACAATGCAGGAGACCTTGGTTCAATTCCTTAGTTGGGAAGATCCCCTGGAAAAGGGAATGGCTACCCACTCCAATATCCTTGCTTGGAGAATGCCAGGGACAGAGGATCCTGGAGGGCTGCAGTCCATGGGGTCACAAGGAGTCAGACACAACTGAGTCCTAAATGACTCAGTTCATTGGCAGAACATTTTTAAATAATTTGGCCACTTCATTCAAAGAAGCACCTCATTGAAGAAGACTCTGATGTTGGGAAAGATTGAAGGGAAAAGGAGAAAAGGGCAGTAGAGGATAAGATGATTATCACCAACTCAGTGGACATGAATTTGAGCAAACTCCAGGAGATAGTGAAGGACAGGGAAGCCTGGTGTGCTGCAGTGCACAGGGTGGCAAAGAGTTGAACATGACTTAGCAACTGAACAACAACACTTGTTTTTCAAACTCAGAGTAGCACAGTAAAAAATATGAGACCCAATCCATACTTATAATAGTTATATAATTGCCTCATTTTAGAATGTATATAAAAGTAATATATGGAATGCTTTCCTTAACAAAATTCTGAAATAAATCAACATCAGAACATATTATTTCAATACTACAGGAGCTCAATTTTGCCTCTATATGAGATTTAATATCAGGGGCTGAGAAGCAATCCATTATCATTATAATGTGTGATTAAAAATGGATGAACCTAGGTGTTTTTCCACAAAATCAGAGGAATACTTCCAATACAACCATGTAGAGGACCTTCACTTTTAAGTTTGAATAGTTTGCCTTATACATACATTCTCATCTTTCAAGCCTTTGAAAGATTCATCTGGTAAAGCTGCCAAATGAATATTAAAAAAAGAAAAAACAAAAAACTGTGAATAGTTTATCAAAATTATAAATCCAAAGGCCTACTTGACTTCCCAAATCTGGTTTCCCTGGTCCTCTTTGCATAACAAAGTCCAAACACCAGTATCCACAGTCGTTCTTCAAAGGTGTACCCTCTGTCAGGGTGAGTATAGTCCAGCATTCACGTAACCAGTATGGATCTCCAGAGGTTGTTCCCCAAAGCCCCTTAGTGTCTCTTTTGATTTAACTTTATACTGGAATGTATACCACTATGAGATTAAAAAATGATCAAGCAGCATCGGGAAACCTAAAATGTTGTAAAACACATAAATTACATTTTATTCCTCAGGCTTCAAACACAAATTGAGAAATACTCAAATTAAATTTATTTACTTCCCATACCTCAAAACTGAAAAATAATAATAGCACAGGGCAGTTGCAAAAGAGGCAAAATTCAAAATTTTGCAATTGAGTAGAATCAGACAGAAAATGTCTTATAACTTCTGAGGACTCTTGACTATAATGACCTAAAGAGCAAAGGAAAACTTGCCCTTGAAATAAATTTTAATTTGAGGACTTCAAAATTCCAATTAATCTGAAACACATAGATATATTCAGTTTTGCAGAATAGGCTCACTATGTTATGAATTTTTATTTCACAACCAATATCAACAACAGCAAATTGTTATGTAAGCAATTTAGGGGGGAAAAAAACCAATAAATTCTGAAAAAAAGATCAGATTATTTGGGGAAAATATCAAAAGAATTAAACTTTTATATATTCAGTTAGCAATTGCTTCACTGTTAAAAGTTTCATTAAATACTCCTAAGATTATTATTTCATTTACAAAGTATGTAACTATGTAATTATGAACCAATGGAATTAGAAAATTAGTGTCTGCGAGCCTTTACATAACAAACTACTTTGCAATTGGGAAAACATTTTTATAAATGCTTACTGATCTTCATATAAACTGTAAGATAGGCAGGAAAGTCTTTACCATCTCTATTTTCTAGTTTGGGACCCTAAAATTCAGTGACATTAGGAGACATGTCTGAGAATAATGTGTGAACCTCCAATTTTTTGCTACTAGACCTACATATTTTTTGTAAGTCCCAAACATAAAAGGCTAATCAGACAGTGAGATAGAGGGGAAGTCTGAGCCTCTATGAGGAATAAAGGCAAGTCAACCAAAATCTATGAAGTTTATGTAAATTAGAGGATAATCTTTTCAGACTACATAGTTATCATGTAAGCTACACTTTTTTTTTAATGACTGCCATGTTTAAGCAAATTACACAAGTATAAACCAATTATCAAATTTTTGACAACCAATTTGAGGTACAAGAATGATCAGAATTGATGTAAATGTCCTAAAACGAATGGAAAAGAAAAAGAATAGAGTTCCTCAATGTTTTATACAGGATAAGGTTTGCAGTTTTGTTTTTTTTTTTTTTTAAATAAAATCTTTCCCTGACATATCAGATGGTCTGAATATATCTTAAAACATTCATTCTATCCATTTAAAAAAGGGGGTTCTCCTGTTAAAGGGGCACAGGCAGGACAGAGACCATAGTCTCCATGATTCAGAGCAGCGCACGACTGGTGCACACAAGTTGCATACATCATAGTGCAAGCAGCAAGTCCCCATGCTCCATCAATTCCATATGGAGAAAAGAAGTGGGGAGGGCAGAGGAAAATGGTACATACGAGTCCATGATGGAGAGGCCTGGTAGGCTGGAAATACCTCCTGTCATTTCAAGATGAGGCTAATGAGCTGTGTCATAGTAATAGGGTGTGGATCTCAAGTCCACCCAAAAAGGTGGAAAAAGGTCATGATTACCTCCACCACCACATGATTATCAGTGTACCACCCTTAGAAATCAGAGTCACAAGTGATTTGGAAACTTTTTGTTTAGTTTTGCTTTTTGAAAAGAAATCACAAGATATTGAAACAAATATCATTGTTTGGCTTAATTCAGGTATTCTTCATTAAACAGTACACAGACTTTATTGAGTGATTGAAAATATACACAAGGAACAATAGCTTTTTCTCTGATTTTTTTCTTTTTTTTAATTTGACTTTCTTCCCTTTAAATAACCCAGTTTTCAATCATGAAAAGGGCACTTGTTTCTACAGTAGCTGTGCTCTGCTTGTTCAGTTCCAAATACTGTTTCCAAGCTTCTTCCTTGCCATTGCTGAGGTTACATCTCCATTTGCTCAGTAAGCAAATTCTAGAAGGTTGCAAGGATTGACCCCCTAAGTTGTTCTTTCAGATTCTATTTCTCCATAGAGTTCAGCTAATGTTTTAAACTCGGGCCCCCAGTCTCCAAGGTACTGATAATCCTGGTCTGATTGAGTAGTTGCTGAATCCAGGGAGCTGATGGATCCAGCTTCTGATCTCTGACCCTCGTAGGCGTAAGTCTGCAGAGAGTCATAAGGAGGGACGCTGGGGTCTAGGTCGGCTTCCGCTAGTCTTTGCTTAATAAATTCCTGAACATCTATACTTTCCAGAGTGGACAATGTCTGGTGTCTGGGGGTTAGTTTCACTTCCGGTCTGATATCTCGGCGGTACTTTAGCTCCTCAGCAGCAGATGGATTCCTCAAGGCGGTGATGTCAAAGGCCTCCGTGTCTTCCTCGCCGCCCCCCTCATCATCGTAGGTGACCACATTCTCCCGCACATCCTCCTCTGAAATGATCAGGGGCTCTTTTTTGCTGCGTCTCAGGGTGATGAAGAGTACAACAATCGCTAAGCAAAAACAGAAAGAGGATGAAGAGTTAGAAGAAAGAACATTTTTGGAGATGGGACATCAGCAATTTCCAACTATTCTCATCAGCTATGTTTCATTTGGGCTTACACTGTGATCTCTGCACTCTCTGAATACCACCGCAAGAATTTTTAATATTCCAAAGAATGTAGAAAATGATTATCCCTATAAAACAATGGGAATAGTTGATCTGGTGAACCCCATGATATTCTCATTTGCCAGGCTATGCTTTCAGGATTCCTGACTTGTGATTGTCTAACCACTCATTGTTTACGCTGAGGAGAATAGATGATGGAAAAGCAATATGAAAAAAAAAAAAGCAATATGAAATTCTGACTGGAAAAATAATTGTGTGTGGAGGGGTCAATCTATAGATATTAATTCATCTAAAGATGCATACACTAAAAGCAGGGTATTTTAAGTTTTTGTAAAACAGGAAGAAGGCGCCCCTATCTTTAACCCTTTTTGATTCTGTGTAGGAATAAAAGCAGGGATATTTTACATGGTTCATCTCTTTTGTCCATTATCCTTTAGAATGTTATCAGGCTGTAATTATTGCATTTAACTACCAGATTTCAAAATATGTTATTTATTTTTATGTTCATGTAGAAATATTTCCATTTACACAATGTTCTTTACATAAAATTTATTTAATGCTCAAAATAGAGCTGGGATTTCCTCACTTTTAAATTGAAAAAACTGAGACTCAGGAAAAATTACATGAGTAAATACTATGTAAGTTTAGGTCATACAAATGGTGGGTGGAAAAGCTGGGGCTCTAGTTTATTACTTTTCACATTAAAGGTGATGATATTTCCATTGCCATATTCAACTTTAGTATTTTAAAAATATAGAACATGAAAAAGTACATAGAACTGAGTGTCCTGTTGGATGTGTGTCTTAGGGAAATTTTTCCAAATACAGTGAATAGTTTCTTATTACCAGTAATGTAGCCGCTGGGTAAATTGATAGAAATTTATCCTGGGTATTTTACTTTGGTTGTTCTTTCATTACTTTCAAATTATTCAGTTGGATGGTATTAAACCATTACTAAACAGAATTATCTCATTTTACTTTTTGTCGTTAGGCCCAAGGTCTTTTACTTCATCTCTACAGACTGTTTTCTTCTTGGTTAGCTGATACTCTACATTTTATTATAACAAGTATTAGGTTCACTCTTATTTTAAATATCACAATATGATAATCAGATAAGTAAATTCAAATGGATGTAGGATTACTAGATTTAACGAATAATTCAGGACACCCAACTAAATGTGAATTTGAGATGGATAACAACAACAAAAATATACTATATGTATAACATGAGATGAAACAGCAAAAATACATGTATAATGTATGTATATATGTATACATAAACAACATATATTATATAGTGTGTGTACATATACACATACATATATATATAGTCAATTATGTCCAAAGCAATATGGATATATTTTATGGAAACATTAAAAAAATATATATATATATAATATAGATTTATTTCACTATTATGCATGGGGCATATTTTTGTTATAATTTAAGTATGGAAGTTAAAGTGTTAGGCACTCAGTTGTTTCTGTTTGTCACCCCTATGGACTGTAGCCTGCCAGGCTCCTCTGTCCATGGGATTCTACAGGCAAGAATATTGGAGTGGGTTGCCATTCCCTTCTCCAGGGAATCTTTCTGCCCCAGGGATCAAATCTGGGTCTCCTGCATTGCAGGCAGATTCTTTACTGTCTGAACAATCAGAGAATATATATATATATATATATATATATATATATAAATACAACTTTATACATATATACTTATATATATATATACATGTACATATGCATACATATATGTGTATATGCATAGCATAAGTATGTCTTATTTAATAGATCTGAAGGTGTGTAAGTGCATTCATATACATACATGCATAAACACCTACAGATTATAATTTTATACAAATTTCACACTTCTATGCTGTATATTGTCTATTTATCTATTTATTTATATATGTATATTATATTTTATTTGGAAATCCTGATTATATGTAAGCTTAAATGAATGATCATAAAGCAAACAAACACCAGGTTAGCTATCCTCTGATAAAGAACATACCTGATACCCTAGAAACAACCTTCTATACCTCCCTTCCCCTCTAAAAAGTACCTTCTGTTCTTCATTTTTGTATTATTTCCTTGCTTGTCTTCATATAGTTTACCCCCTTTTTATGATAGCCCTAAACTAGACAAGTGTTGCTGAATTTGAACTGTATATCAAAGTGTGTACATGCTTTGAAGTCTTGGAAATATGGAGAGGAAAGAGAATAGGCATTCAAGCCAGAAGTGGATAGGAGAATTACGAGAAAGAGGTCCACTGTATGTGGAAAGAGAGGGTCCCAATACTGGGAAGAATCTGAATTTGAGGCAGGTGGAAGACTGTGGGAATGAAGAAAAAACAAAAGAGAAAAAACATCTTTACAGAGAGTCAAGGAATCATCTGGAAATGTAAGGAGTAAAAGGATAGTGACTGGGTACTGTGAAAATGCAATGGGGAAATTAGAGTTGACATGGTAAAGCTTTGATCACTGTGTTTGGAAGAGAGTGATCACAGAAAAGGCTGGAAATGAAATGCTGATTCTTCATATGACCCCGCTTCATAAATGCTCTGTTACAGAGTACAATACTTTTCTATTCACATGACTTAGTCTTTTTGCTGAATGCCATCAGTATTTGATATCTCACTATTTATTTTAGTGTAAATTCAGCATATAGCCTTTAAATTCAGTAGCCCAAGCAGAATCCTCAAGTAACATACTTCATTCTATCCAGAGGTTTATATTTATTATCCACCATATATTTCTGCTCATCATTATGGTTAAGTGAGGAGGCTGTTCTAGATTAAAATATCTACTGATAGTTCTACACACTGCCTAATTTATTATAATAAAATTTCTTAGTGTTTTAAATAAATCAAGCTATTTTTCTTTATGTTGAAATGGCTGATGATGGATGTCAAGGGACTTTATGTGATGTATAACAGGGAGAATGTGATCAATACTATTACTAAAGTATGAAAGTAATATACATCCCTTACTACTAGTAGTATTCTATTTGCCCAATGTAACATATTTGATAATGCTGGATTTATTTTTACAATACCTTCTGCTGCTGCTGCTGCTGCTAAGTCGCTTCAGTCGTGTCCGTCTCTGTGCGACCCCAGAGACAGCAGCCCACCAGGCTCCACCATCCCTGGGATTCTCCAGGCAAGAATGCTGGAGTGGGTTTGCCATTACCTTCTCCAATGCATGAAAGTGAAAACTGAAAGTGAAATCACTCAGTCATGTTTGACTCTTCGCAACCCCATGGACTGCAGCCTACCAGGCTCCTCCATCCATGGGATTTTCCAGGCAAGAGTACTGGAGTGGGTTGCCATTGCCTTCTCCGTGATAGCTTCTAGTTGCTTAAAAAGCTGTCCCTGACTTATATGGGTTGATTCAAAATATAGATGCTAGTTAAATTTGAATGTATAGTTTTACATCTATTTCTTTCTAGGCAAAGAGTTACTTGCCAGTGACAAATGATTCCTAGATTTGTTGCATACCTATTTATTATAAAGATCAATATATAATTAGCCATACAATCTGGAACACTTTTAAGGGTGTAAAGGGATTCACTTATAATTACATCAGAATATCAGAACAAATACGGGCATACAATCCCTTTGAAAGTGAAAGTGTGAGTCTCTCAGTCTTGTCTGACTCTTTGTTGACCCCATGAACTGTAGCTCGCCAGGCTCCTCTGTCCATAGAATTCTCCAGGCAAGAATACTGCTGTAGGTAGCCATCCCCTTCTCCAGGAGATCTTCCCTACCAGGGATCGAACCCAGGTCTCCTGCATTACAGGAAGATTCTTCACCGTCTGAGCCACACCGTACTAATTAGTGTGAAACCGTCATGTGTGCGTGCTCAGCCGCTTCAGTCACATCCAACTCTGTGAGACACTATGAACTGTAGCCCACCAGACTCCTCTGTCCATGGGGTTCTCCAGGCAAGAATACTTGAGTGGGCTGCCATGCCTTCCTCCAGGGGATCTTCTCCACCCAGGGATCGAACCCACGTCTCTCTATGTCTCCTGCATTGGCAGGCGGGTTCTTTAGCACTAGCGCCACCTGGGATAGTCAATGGCAAACTTAAATCAACTCAGTGAAGAATATGGATGCAGAGAAGAATGTGGAAGGTACATTCCTAATGTCTGTCTTTACACTCATGTTTGTTTAGTAGATGTTTCTGGAGCAGATGGCACACAGCACATACTCCATAAACAATTCCTATGTGGATGAACAAAAGAATGATTTTTCTGAGAGTGACAATGTGACACTGGGTTAATTGAGTCTTCATGAATAGTAATTGTCTTACTAGGAAAATAATTTTTAAATATTTAAAAAATCAGCTTCATGTTCCTAAAAATTCCAAACATCTAAGTTTGCTTGAAAGTATTTCTTAAAGTTTGAAAAACAAAATGCTTCCCTAAAATTGCAAGGCCAAATTTATTTAAAGAGAATGAGTGAAGATAATAATCATACTTGAAAGTTAAACCCAATTTTAAAACTGGCAGGCAAGTGATATATTTGTATTAATCCCTCACAGTATATCAAACTATAGACATATAACAGGGTAGCACTTCTTTCAGTGTTTCATCTGAGAAAATATACTATGATAGAGCCACGGAGTTGTTAAAAAAGAGAAAGAGAGATACAGAGCTTGTCCTCTGTTCAAAATTATGTTATAAATGATTTCTGGTATTTTGCAGCTTAGTTATATGAACTGGAGTGAAATGAATAAATTGTAGTATTTGAAGGAAATGGCAACCCACTCCAGTATTCTTCCCTAGAAAATCCTATGGACAGAGGAGCCTGGTGCAGGCTACTGTCCATGGGGTCACAAAGAGTTGGACACGACTGAGCGACTTCACTTTGACTTTTCACTTTCATGCATTGGAGAAGGAAATGGCAACCCACTCCAGTGTTCTTGCCTGGAGAATCCCGGGGATGGGGGAGCCTGATGGGCTGCCATCTATGGGGTCGCACAGAGTCGGACACGACTGAAGCGCCTTAGCAGTAGCAGCAGCTTCCTGATGAATATTTTATTCTTGGTTAGTGTATTTCTTTTTCTTTTATTCTCATTAAGTGTGACCAGGATTTTAATCCTACCTGATTCATTTCAAAGAAAATTAAAATGAATTTACTGTATCATTATTTTATTCATAAAGAGATTCAAATTTGTGGAAACAGTTTTCTCTTTGTTTTCTTCTATATTATATTTACTTACTCATATAATCTTTCCAATACCCGGAGTACTAAGGGGTTTTGAATTTTCATAACTTAACTGACATACAACTTACATTTGAATAAATTATGTATTGACTCCTAACATACCCCGCAAATACTTTTCATAGCAGATATTTTTACCCCTAAATATCACTGATTCTTTTTTTGTATCGTCATATGTTAGCACTAAATTTGGTAGGATGAAGTGGCCCAAGTCAGGGAGATTATTTTTATTAGCTTCTGTAGCCATAATTGGTAATGACACTTCTCACTGCAACTTATTTTTTCACACCCAGGGGAATCCATAAAGTCATTCACAATAACTCTGATGACAAACAGGTTTGCCACTTATCTTCTCATCAATTTCACTTCCTCTCCTAGCCCCTCACTCTCCTCTTACTACATCCACCTTGATTCCCATGCAGGAGGAAATTTACATCCCCAAATAGGAGCAAACTACTTGGTGAATTCATCTAAGTCAGCTGATTATCTGTGATGTGTGGACTATGAAGGTAGCTGGAAGAAGTCCATTTTAGATCCTGATTAAATGATCTCTTGCCCTGGTTTGCTCTGCCCACAGTTCTGGACCCTCTGACAAGTAATGCAGTGAGTTGGGAAAGAGATGTCAGATGCCCAGGAGAGGAAGGGAATTCCAAGAACCCCATCCTCTAGCACCAAACTGATTGCATCATGACGGCTTACTGTAAATTCTTTCCTATTCATTCCTTAAAAGGGATCTGAAAAGTTAATCCTGACAAAACATAACTCACAAGGTGCACATTTGGCACTTAAAGTTAAGCCCTTTGGTTTTCAAGCACCATTTTCTAGTAATCGATGTATACATAGATGGGGTCTACTAAATTGCAAAATATTGAATAATATCTAGCCTATAATAAAACATAAATAAGCAACAAAAATTTTTACAGATGACTGTAAGGTTATTCTAGTTGAAACTTCATTTCATAGATTCATAAATAGAAGCAAAAATACCGTGGTCTTGAGATCACACAGTTAATTAGTGGCAAAAATGGGGCTGAATTTCCACAATGCCAGTCATGTACATAAAGAGCTACTAACTGAAACATTTCTGTATCAAAATATTAGTTTCATGATTTATTTAGCTGTTGAGGTTGAATGCAAATTCAGAATTACAAGTTCTAAAATAGAGTATTGCTACCTCTGATATTGCTGATATTTTTCTGGCAGCCTGTGAACTCACATATTAGCCAACATTATTTCAAAATCTGCTGGCATATTGAGTGCAGCACATTCACAGCATTATATTTCAGGATTTGAAATAGCTCAATTGGAATTCCATCACCTCCACTAGCTTTGTTTGTAGTGGTGCTTTCTAAGGCCCACTTGACTTCACATTCTAGGATGTCTGGCTCTAGGTGAGTGATCACACCATCGTGATTACCTGGGTTGTAAAGATGTTATTTGTACAGTTCTTCAGGTTATTCCAGCCACCTCTTCTTAATATCTTATGCTTCTGTTAGGTCCATAACATTTCTGTCTTTATGGAGCCCATCTTTGCATGAAATGTTCCTTTGGTATCTCTAATTTTCTTGAAGAGATCTCTAGTGTTTCCCATTCCGTCGTTTTCCTCTATTTCTTTGCATTGATCGCTGAGGAAGGCTTTCTTATCTCTTCTTGCTATTCTTTGGAACTCTGCATTCAGATGATTATATCTTTCCTTTTCTCCTTTGCTTCTCGCTTCTCTTCTTTTCACAGCTATTTGTAAGGCCTCCTTAGACAGCCATTTTGCTTTCTTGCATTTCTTTTCCATGGGGATGGTCTTTTCATCCCTGTCTCCTGTACAATGTGACGAACCTCCGACCATAGTTCATCAGGCACTCTATCTATCAGATCTAGTCCCTTAAATCTATTTCTCACTTCCACTGTATAATCATAAGGGATTTGATTTAGGTCATACCTGAATGGTCTAATGGTTTTCCCTACTTTCTTCAATTTAAGTCTGAATTTGGCAATAAGGAGCTCATGATCTGAGCCACAGTCAGCTTCTGGTGAAAGTGCTGCACTCAATATGTCAGCAAATTTGGAAAACTCAGCAGTGGCCACAGGACTGGAAAAGGTCAGTTTTCATTCCAATCCCAAAGAAAGGCAATGCCAAAGAATGCTCAAACTACCACACAATTGCACTCATCTCACATGCTAGTAAAGTAATGCTCAAAATTCTTCAAGCCAGGCTTCAGCAATACGTGAACTGTGAACTTCCAGATGTTCAAGCTGGTTTTAGAAAAGGCAGAGGAACCAGAAATTAAATTGCCAACATCCACTGGATCATCAAAAAAGCAAGAGAGTTCCAGAAAAACATTTATTTCTGCTTTATTGACTATGCCAAAGCCTTTGACTGTGTGGATCACAATCACCTGTGGAAAATTCTGAAAGTGATAGGAATACCAGACCACCTGACTGACTCTTGAGAAATCCATATGCAGGTCAGGAAGCAACAGTTAGAACTGGACATGGAACAACTGGTTCCAAATAGGAAAAGGAGTATGTCAAGGCTGTATATTGTCACCCTGCCTATTTAACTTATATGCAGAGTACATCATGAGAAATGCTGGGCTGGAAGAAGCACAAGCTGGAATCAAGATTTCCAGGAGAAATATCAATAACCTCAGATAGGCAGATGACACCACCTTTATGGCAGAAAGTGAAGAATTAAAAAGCCTCTTGATGAAAGTGAAAGTGGAGAGTGAAAAAGTTGGCTTAAAGCTCAATATTCAGAAAATGAAGATCATGGCATCTGGTCCCATTACTTCATGGGAAATAGATGGGCAAACAGTGGAAACAGTGTCAGACTATTTTGGGGGGCTCCAAAATCACTGCAGATGGTGACTGCAGCCATGAAATTAAAAGACGCTTACTCCTTGGAAGGAAGTTATGACCAACCTAGATAGCATATTGAAAAGCAGAGACATTACTTTGCCAACAAAGGTCCGTCTAGTCAAGGCTATGGTTTTTCCAGTGGTCATGTATGAATGCGAGAGTTGGACTGTAAAGAAAGCTGAGCACCGAAGAATTTTGAACTGTGGTGTTGGAGAAGACTCTTGAGTGTCCCTTGGACTGCAAGGAGATCCAACCAGTCCATTCTGAAGGAGATCAGCCCTGGGATTTCTTTGGAAGGAATGATGCTGAAGCTGAAACTCCAGTACTTTGGCCACCTCATGCAAAGAGTTGACTCACTGGAAAAGACTCTGATGCTAGGAGGGACTGGGGGCAGGAGTAAAAAGGGACGACAGAGGATGAGATGGCTTGATGGCATCACTGACTCGATGGACTTGAGTCTGAGTGAACTCCGGGAGTTGGTGATGGGCAGGGAGGCCTGGCATGCTGTGATTCATGGGGTTGCAAAGAGTCAGACAGGACTGAATGACTGAACTGAACTGAATTGATTTCAAAATTACAAATGTCTATATTTCAAGTTTGTGGGCCAGCTATTTTCTCTATAATAATATATGCCCTTAAAATGCCATCAAAAATATAAATTACATTATAAATAATTATTGCTTAAACCCAAGGTTAAGAAATTCTGCAACTTTGAATTTTAGTAAAGACATTTGATTTTCAATAAAAATTGAAGGAGCAAACATATCAAATGTAACCTTTGTTTCATTAGCCCTGATGTATAGCATAATTTTTAGAAATGTTCTCTTATTTACCTCAAAGTGGGGGGGAAAGCCATTTTCATAAAATCAATTAAAGGAATGTATTTTTTCATGAAATAATGAAATGATTTTTTATGTAATATAGGGGCTTCACTTATAGCTCAGATGGTAATGAGTCCTCCTGCAATGTAGGAGACCCCAGTTCAAGTCGTAGGTTGGGAAGGTCCACTGGAGAAGGGATAGGCTACCCACTCCAGTATTCTTGGGCTTCTCTTGTAGCTCAGCTGGTAAAGAATATTGTTGGGGGCCAGAGTGAGGCACTCCGCCCGTGGCAAAGGTCATGAGGAAGGAGTCTCGACATACGCAAAGGCGGGATCAAGCCTCAGGAGTCCCCCTGGAAATCCTCGAGCATCTACCCCCATAACCAGAGCCTGCCTACTTTACTACTTTGTGCTCCCACCTACACCTCTGACTTTATGGGGGGCTGTCCCCCACCACCTCTTTCGGAGAAGGAGTTAACTTAGAGCTCCAGTTAATAAAAACTCCTGGGCGTGACAGGAGTGTTTTAACCTACAAACTCCTCTGAAGGTTCTCTGGCCTGCCTGACAGGCTCGTCCGGCCACATGTGATTGCTCACAGCCTCCCAACCGTGAGAGGCACGAGATGCTTTAAACCCTCTAAAAACAGGTTCTTTAGAAAAGTTAGAAAACTATTAGTATAAGTATAGTGGGCTGATTAGAAATTGTATTGATCAACGGTTTTTCATTTGTTGAGCCAATGTTTGTTGCTAAGTCTCCACATCCCCTGCCCTTACACACATTAATGAATATATAGAAGAAATAAGTATTAAACTTTGATATTAATCATGTTAGACCCTAGGCTAAGTAAATTCTTTCCTTATCTAAAACCCACTACACCCTCACCCTATAGGAATGTAACTTTATTTAGGTGGCATCTGTTTAAGAATAATCACCCCTGGAGAAATAAGTGTCCTGGTTGACTGACTGCTGTCACAAGGAGAGGGTCATAAATTGTCAGCAGGCCCCCTGGCCAGAAGATGATGTAACACCCCTAAGACCTCTGTATACATTTGTATGAAGCACCTGACTTTGATAAAAGTCAGGACTGCTAACCCCACGTGACTTTTGCATAACATCTCAGTGTATAAAAGTAGACCATGGAAAATAAAGAATTGGGATCAGTTTCTTGAAATACTGGTCTCCCCATGTTGCTCTCCCTCTCACTCTGGCTGAGTCTCCATCTGGAGCGTGGAACCCGCCATGCTTATTAATTATGCCTGGGCTTCTAAGATCCGACCGGGGAGGCCTCATTGTCTCCTCTCCTTCGGGAGAATGGAAGGACGCCTGCAGCCTATGTAAGTGGTGCAAACTTCTTGTCTTGAAGTTTTATTGGTCTCTCACGTAAACCAAGCTACTCAGCCTCTTTTCTCCACTGAATTTTCCTACTGAGCTATCCTCATTCTATTACTCTTTACATCTCTAATTAATATCTAATTGAAGCTATTGTATCCTGATCCTCGCCGACACCGTCCAAGCTTCGAACTCCCTTGATCAGCCGGGGCTGGACTCCGGCAGAATATTATTTTATATAATATGCCTAATTGTACCTTACATTGATATCTGTCAGTTTAAAGGTTTTAAGCTTAGTATGCAAAATAATTTTCTGATGATAAATGAAAATAAAAGCCAAAGGTAACAGGTTCCACCACTGAAATATCTTTCAGACTAAGGACTTGGAAGAACTTATATTAATGTCAGAGTGTTCTTTTTTTTTTTTTCTTTAATTGAAGTATAGTTGACTTACAAAAAGTCACTGAGTTCTATTCTTTGTAGTTTCATTTAGGAAATCTAGAGGATTCAATGTTTGTAGCTGTTTATTCTTTGGGATTTTTTTTTTTTTTTGGTTGTTGTTTTTGAAAAATACCATATGATATCACTTATATGTGGACTATAAAATATGGCACAAATGGCCCTATCTACAAAATAGAAACAGACTCACAGACATGGAGAACAGACTTGTGGCTACCAAGAGAGAGGGGGTTGGAGGAGAGGGTGAGAGAGGAGTTTGGGATTAGGAGACATAAACTATTGTATATAGGATGGATAAAGCACAGGTCCTACTGTATAGCACAGGGAATAATATCCTATGCTAAATCATAATGGAAGGGAACATGAAAAAAAGAATATATGTGTATAACTGAGTCACAACATTTCTTATCAACTATACTTTAAAAAATTAAATTAAAAAAAAGGGGAAAAAATCTGAATTTTATGGTTGCCTTCACCACCATGCTTCTACTACAAAAGACTGTACTACAATGAAATAGCTCTTGTTATGAAGAGTCAAACCTCCATGCTTCAAATTGCCAAGTGCAACTGACACTTTTTGTTGCTCAATTTAGTTAACTTTTAGGCAGCTTTTGCATGGTTGAATGCTCTGTCCTCCTTGATACACTTATTTTCTTTGATTTTAGGACATCACCCTTACTAATTCTGTTCCTTCTTCTGTGATTTCTGCTTTGCTTTCTCTGGTATTTCATCCTTCTTGACTTGGTGATCGCACTGGAGTTTATCACAGCTCAGTCCTGGTCTATCCTTTCTCTCTTCATAGTCTCTGGCTGTGGTGACATCAACAAAATGCATTTCTAGTGTCCCCCAACTCTGGGAAGATCAATGAAGATCTTAAAGATCCACATTTAGCAAGAGATGAAAAGTCTTTGATACTGTTCTAACTCAGCTGCATATCTAGTTTATCCAAGATTGTTTTTGTTTGTTTGTTTTCTGTAATTTTTGGCTATTATACTCTTAGCTTTGGATACATGTTTCTAGAAAAAACACCATATCATAAATATTAAATGTTTGCTTACTGACCTGAAATGGAGTGGGTAGCCTTTCCTTCCTAGAAAGGATCTTCCCAAACCAGGTATCAATCCCAGGTCTCCCACTTTGCAAGTGGATTCTTTACCAGCTGAGCCATGAGGGAATATGCTGGTCCAAATTATGCTGTGTCTGAGTGAGACAAATGTATTGTATTCCTAACTGGTTTGCCTACCTACTCTCTTGTCATCATGAGATCTGCTATCCACTTCATTCATAGCTGTCTTTGTTAAGCATACAAATGTTATGATGGGACACGCCTACTTTAAACCTCTCCTTGGACTCTTAAAACAAAACAAAACCCACTTTTTTTTTTTTTTTTTACCCCATCCTTTCTACTCAGTCTCATGTCATCTTGATCTCCACTCCTCTGTACAAGTACTTTGTCTTCTAACCCAGGAACAAAACAAGGGACATTCCTTGCAAGAATATCTCTGTCTCACCAAAGTATGTATTTTGTTTGTTTTTCTTACATATACACATAAGTACAGAGAACAGAGCAAAATATATGGTGCTATGAGAAAGCTAGAGGGTGAAGATACACTGGAAACATATATATGTACCCATTTAAACTCTAAATTAAAAGATTCTTTACATCTACCTTTCTTATAAAAAAATATCTGAATTTGCTGTCTCACTTTGTATAGTAATTCTAAAGAGTTTATAATAATTTTGGCTTCAAATGCAGTTGGTAAGGTTTTGACTTATCAAAGAGAACATAAAATTAGAGACATTATCTTCTTTTAAAATAAAATGTAATTCAAGAAATTAAAATACATTAGTTTTCATTTAATAATAATATCTGATATCTCTGAGACCAAAAATTATTTTAGACTTAGTCCTGTAAATTCAACTGAAGTTGATGACCAACTAATATTTTAGACTGATAGAAGTTTCTACAGGAAACTTATTCTTTTTAATTGGTGGTCAGATTCATTGTAAATAATGTCACTTATGTTCTTTGAAATAAATTGGAAAAGCCCTTTCAGTATGGGATTCAGAATACTTAATACCAATTCTTTCTAAAGTAGATCTTTTCTAAAAAGATTTATCCTACCCTTTCTTCTCACATTTCAACTCTCATTACATTCGAACCAAATTATTTCAAGATTAACTATGGTATCAAGAAGGTTATTTAAAAGAAGATCAGTGCAGTCAAGTTTTGGTATTACATAAAGCATTCCTAGCTCTAAAGTCTTGTTAAAATGATTCTGTCTCTGTCTGTCTCTGTTTTTGAACGCACCGCTGTAGGGTACACTCAGAAATGCCATCATCCCTTAGGATTTAGAGTGACTTACCTAGGAGGATGACAACACATAGAAGAATAGCGATTAAGGCTCCTGTACTCAAACCAGCCGAGGACAGGAAGGCTTCGGCATGGCATGTCCGCACGCGCCCATCTCTCTCGCATGCACAAACCCTGATGGTGAGGGTGCTGCTGCTGCTGAGAGAGGGGATTCCACCATCAGAGATCATAATGGGGAGATAATACACATCCTGAATAGTTCGACTAAATCTCCTCCGCCTTGTCAGAATGCTGGCTGTGTTATCTATGACAGACATAAGCAGAACAAAATGTACTTAGTAAAGCCGCCGTTAAAGAGTCACATTTCCTTTAAAGGATAACATGGGTATGTGTATTTTTTTTCTTTTTTTTTTTTTTTTTCTTTTATGAAATGGATAGAGGAATGTGAAGGGAGATTATGAACCAGTTACTAAAACTGGTTATTAAATGGAGAAAACTATGTGAAAAATTAATAAGGCCTGGACTAAAGGCGAGGGGAAATAGTGGATGACAGAGGAGGTAGAAGCAATAAACATTTGGCGTGTGGACATTTTAGCCAAAGGATTGAAAGTGATTCATGGACACCAAACTGTGGGGGGAGCCAGTGTCCCTATCCCAAACCTGGTGGCTCTGATAGAAACAGGTATCTATATGTTTAGCAAACTTCAAGTGAGGTTAATATACAAACATGTTTAAGAACCATTGATACAGGTAATATATTTATGGAGACACCAGATAAATTGATACATTGTTTTACACTTGCGATTTGAAGAACTTTTGTTATAGTGGGAACACCATGGGGAAGTAAATGATGAATAAAATAGTTCATTCATTTTTATGTGCTTTTAAAATGCCATATACTATGGTAAATAATTGCATGATGACTTTTGATCAATCCATACAACCATAAAAGGGAGAGGATGCCACATTCCTTACATTTTAGGGAAATTAATTTTTATTAGGAATAATACTTTTAACATGAATAACCTGAGTCCCATGGGGTAAAATGCCCCAAATCACAGAGCTAGACAATAATCAAGCTACACCCCAATACATTCTAGAACCTGCTCAAAACCAGGATGCCATACTGCCACTTCTTCACCAGTTCACTGGCAGTTCATATCGATGGCCTTGGATGCACTTAGGACATGTTTATTTCAGCATTGTTATTTCTCCTTCTGCATCTATTAGCTAAAGGATCCTTTAGGTGCACATTCGTATGTGCTGTTCAAAACTCCTGCATAGAGTGACTTGTTACCTGAACTGTAGATTGCTACCTGGCCCAAGGTCATATCCTTCTGGAGCAGCACATAATCAATGACTCATTAATTCAAGGTTATAAAGATCAAGTCACTTCTGCTAAATGCAGAAAACCTTGAAGGGCAAGCTTAATTCCAGCTTTCCCATAGGGTCAGCCATAGACATGTTCGAATTTTATGGTCGCTTAATTGCTCACTCTGCCCTTTCTTCCACTCTCACTGTGGTCCACAACTGCTGATCTTAAAGGCAAACTGCAAGAAGCATCCTGTCCTCTAAGCTCCAGTCCAGAGCCTGCTTCCCAGAGAATCCAACGTTTGGCTACAGCTGTCAATTAATTGTTTTTAACTATAAAGTTAGTAAATTGTTAGATAATTATTTCTAGGAATTCTTTTTCTCATATCAATTTCTATTATTCAGAAAATTGGAATTCTATTACTTATGAATATGCTTATGATAATCTTGATATAATATAGATATATTTTGATTGTATATTGCCAAACTAATACAAAAAACAGGTAATATTTCAAACATTCAATGGAATACAGATAATAAAACACATAAGTGATTTATATATGTAAAACTTATATATAGATCTATATGAGTATATACATCTATATGAGTTGTTGAAGGTGTGTTATAGAATATAAATAATCTAATAAGTTACTACAAGTATTTTCTTACTTGGGAGAAGAGAAATTTAAAGAAAAGTGTATTGATTGTTTACTCTGAAGCAGGTTTCAGAATGATGGAAAAAAAGAGGAGAAATTGCATCATATGTGTTTTTAAGAGTAAAACCATCACAGGTACACCCTCAGAAACCCAGACCTTTGATTAAGCACATCTATCAGGTGTAGGATGTTGCGTAGTGATTAATATAAAATTGCCTCTATTTACAATTCCTTAATCTAAGAAAAAGATATGAACAGATACAGACACAAACATGTTTGAAGATCTCACAGTCAGTCCTCTGAAGAAAAGATGGAAGACACTGGTCCCTGATCCCAAGAAACCTCATAATATGTGAGGTTTTACACATTATGTGTGAATCACATGATAAGATATAAGGGTAGATGGGGACTCCCCTTTACGGCTCTAGGCTTGTGTCCACTTTACATTCTTCATCTGGTAGCAAGTTCTTTATCAAGATAATTATTGGAAATACAATCATAAACATGATGAGAAATGAGAAGAAAGCCAGAATATGTTTCTAGGGCACTTTAAGTTCTCAAATAGAAAGCTCTCAGACATGGAGACATGACAATATTCTTTCATTTTCCCAGCTGAAGGTCTGACTTTTGAAAAGAAAGAAGATTCAGAAAGCAAAAGCTTCCTACCTAAAAAGGCTTAGCATAGCAGAATAATGAGCTCTTGACAAGGGATATTGTGTTCCTCTCTTGACCTGTAGAAAATGTACTTGGCAGTAGGCTCACTGAACTTGAACAAGCAAATTTTGAACTAAAATGAAAGAGATAAGAAGATACATATATATCTACATACATATAAATATACTTATGTATGAGAACAAACTTTATCTCACTTAAATTGCAATATTACATGACAAGCAATGCCTCTAAACTTGAAATATAAGATGTAAAAATATAAGGTGTCCATAGGTGCGTGGGTTTATCTCTGGGCTTTCTATTTTGTTCCATTGATCTATATTTCTGTCTTTGTGCCAGTACCATACTGTCTTGATGACTGTGGCTTTGTAGTAGAGCCTGAAGTCAGGCAAGTGTTGCTGGGAAAACTGGTCAACCACTTGTAAAAGAATGAAACTAGAACACTTTCTAACACCATACACAAAAATAAACTAAAAATGGATTAAAGATCTAAATATAAGACCAGAAACTATAAAATTCTTAGAGGAGAATATAGGCAAAACACTCTCTGACATATATCACAGCAGGATCCTCTATGACCCACCTCCCAGAATATTGGAAATAAAAGCAAAAATAAACAAATGGGACCTAATTAAACTTAAAAGCTTCTGCACAGCAAAAGAAACTATAAGCAAGGTAAAAAGACAGCCTTCAGAATGGGAGAAAATAATAGCAAATGAAGCAGCTGACAAACAACTGATCTTAAAAATATACAAGCAACTCCTGCAGCTCAACTCCAAAAAAATAAATGACCCAATCAAAAAAATGGGCCAAAGAACTAAATAGACATTTCTCCAAAGAAGACATACATACGGCTAACAAACACATGAAAAGATGCTCAACATCACTCATTATCAGAGAAATGCAAATCAAAACCATAATGAGGTACCATTTCATGCCAGTCAGAATGGCTGTGATCTAAAAGTCTACAAGCAATAAATGCTGGAGTAGGTGTGGAGAAAAGGGAACCCTCTTACACTGTTGGTGAGAATGCAAACTAGTACAGCCACTATGGAGAACAGTGTGGAGATTCCTTCAAAAAACTGGAAATAGAACTGCCTTATGACCCAGCAATCCCACCGCTGGGCATACACACCAAGGAAACCAGAATTGAAAGAGACACGTGTACCCCAATGTTCATCACAGCACTGTTTATAATAGCTAGGACATGGAAGCAACCTAGATGTCCATCAGCAGATGAATGGATAAGAGAGCTGCGGTACATATACACAATGGAGTATTACTCAACCATTAAAAAGAATACATTTGAATCAGTTCTAATGAGGTGGATAAAACTGAAGCCTATTATACAGAGTGAAGTAAGCCAGAAAGAAAAACACCAATACAGTATACTAACACATATATATGGAATTTAGAAAGATGGTAATGACAACCCTGTATGCGAGACAGCAAAAGAGACACAGATGTATAGAACAGACTTTTGGACTCTGTGGGGAGGGTGGGAATGATTTGGGAGAATGACATTAAAACGTGTATAATATCATATAAGAAATGAATTGCCAGTCCAGGTTTGATGCAGGATACAGGAAGCTTGGGGCTGGTGCACTGGGATGACCCAGAGGGATGGTATGGGGAGGGAGGTGGGAGGGTGGTTCAGGATGGGGAACACATGTACACCCATGGTGAATGCATGTTGATGTATGGCAAAACCAATACAATATTGTAAAGTAAAAATAACAATAATAATAATGAAAAAAATTAAAAAAAAAATAAGATGTAAAAAGTAAACCAGTCCCAAGTATTGGGACTTCCCTAGTGGTCTAGTATTTTAGACTCCTGGTGCTTCCACTGTTAGAGGCACAGGTTTGATCCCTGTTTTGAGAGCTAAAATCCCTCATGCTTTGTGATGCAGCCATTAAACAAACAAAAAAAAGTATTACATATACACAATGGAGTATTACTCAGCCATTAAAAAGAATACATATGAATCAGTTCTAATGAGGTGGATGAAACTGGAGCCTATTATACAGAGTGAAGTAAGCCAGAAAGAAAAACACCAATACAGTACACTAATGCATATATATGGAATTTAGAAAGATGGTAACAATAACCCTGTGTACGAGACAGCAAAAGAGACACTGATGTATAGAACAGTCTTTTGGACTCTGTGGGAGAGGGAGAGGGTGGGATGATTTGGGAGAATGGCATTGAAATATGTGTAATATCATATATGAAACGAGTCACCAGTCCAGGTTCGATGCACGATACTTGATGCTTGGGGCTGGTGCACTGGGATGACCCAGAGGGATGGTATGGGGAGGGAGGAGGGAGGAGGGTTCAGGATGGGGAATACATGTATACCTGTGGCAGATTCATTTTGATATATGGGAAAACCAATACAATATTGTAAAGTTAAATAAAATAAAAATTTAAAAAAAGTATTACAGAAAGTCTAGAAAAACTTTAAAACAGACAAAATTTAATATGAATTGAATAAATGGAAACCATACCAGGATGTTAAATCTGTGAATAAGAAGTGCTAATTTTCAATGCCAAATAAAGGATAATCTCTAATAATGTATACTCAGGGTTGGTTCTTAATTCTAATTCTTAAGAATTTGGATGCTAATTACTTTACAATATAGTATTGGTTTTGCCATAGATCAATATGAATTAGCCTCCAATTAAAATAAATTAATTTACATTAAAAATAAATAAAAGTCCCAATTAAATGACAGGAAAAAAAAAAAAAAGAATTTGGATGAAGACAGAGGATACTAGAATGGTTGGAAGCCAAGCTAATATAGCTAACCCTGGATTAGGATTCAAGGAGATTTTGAACAGCTAGCTAGCACAAAGAACTCAAACTAACAAGAAGACAGAAAATAAAGATGCATATTAGATGTAAAGTTTAATGGGTATCATATGGGAGAGAACTTGAGTAACGTCTTTTGTTTTTAAATACATACACTATCTGAATGCAGTAATGAAGCAATAGATCTGAAGCAGTCTCAGAAGCATTCAATAAAGCTGTGGAATTTTAAGGCAATTCTTCATTGGGAATATTCCATTATATACTGTCCATAAGTTTGGATCTACTATCTTAAAACTGATATTTTTAGCTCAATGTTGAAGTCCTTGACATTGATAAAAGGTTTTGAAAAATATGTCATATGAAGAATCTTTGAAACAAAGAGTGTCAGAATTCTACATGTCTTGTATGAGTTTAGGTGCCCAAAATGTCTTGGAAATTTTCCAGAAAATTTCGAGAAGCTCTGAGTAATTATTGTCTTTCTGAATACAATCAACATTTTCATGACATTCCCAGCAACTATATTTCAATGCAATGTCAAAAAAACCCTAAATGTGTTTTAATATTTCCAAGTAGATGGCAGTACTTTATTTATTTTGTCATATATCCCATTTCTTGTTCAGAAAAGGATGTGCAGACATATAGGAAGAAGCAGGGAGACTGCCATGCAAATATATCATAGTTGACTCAAGTAGATACTTATAAATATCATTGTGATGACTGTGAAATGATACTTGAAGTCCTTTTAAAAAAATAATAACTTATTTTTGCAGCTATAAGAAGTCCAGGGATTTCTTTTCTTTTTCTTTTTTTTTTACAATATGGATCTTTTATTGATCACATCTTAGAGTTAATATAGTACAATTTCCAATAAAGTTTTATACTTTAAGTATAGAAAGTTTGTAACACAGCAATTCCACATGCAGCCCTGTCCTTTATGATATTGTTGTTACATATTTTTACATATACATATATTACAATCCCCATAACTGATAATTTTGGAAGGATCTTTCACACAAGATATTTACAGTAAAATGTAAGGTTGGATAGGAATAACTCCAACCTTTATATTTCTACAGGGACAGAAGGCTACAGTGTATAATAGTATAACACAAATAGCAAAGTGCTTCTAAAATTCAGATATAATTTTCTTGAATCAGTAGTATGTGCTCTACTATTTCTTTGGCCAACATCTTGAAAGATCTTGAATGTTTCCGATCTTTGTGCTACTTTCATAAACTGTAATACAGTTTAAGTTAAAATTAGGCATGCTTTTAAAATACTCCCAAGGGCAAAAATGTCTTATATTAAAGTTCAAAATTACCTTTGATTTTGGAAAGTACTAAAACCATGCATTCCTCAAAACTCTTGAATTACTAGGTGCCCATGCAATCCCTGACATTTCATCTAATTCCTTAGTTGATCATGCAGGCATAAAGGTAAACTTCATCTCAAGCATAGTCAAGCAGACTATTAAAGTGATATTTCCAAATCTATTACAATAGCAGAAAAGTTTGAGATCTTTAATTAAAGAGGTATATCTCTTTAATTGGAATAAACTTTATTTTCTTTTTTTTTTTAATCTGAAAAAAACACTAGGAGATAGAACCTTATTTTCAACTAGAGAGATAAATATTCATGGATTCATTTCATTCTCATTTTTATCTGGTCTTCCAGCAGCAGTAAGATACAGTCATAATTTAACTATTATCAGAGTCCATGCAGGAAACAATACTCTTTTGCTTTCCTGCAAAATACCCTTTCACATAACAGGTACTTGGTAAATAATGATTTGAACTACATTTGGCAGGAAATTGTCTTCTGTTATAGTTTCCTTATTATGTTATGTATTAAGAAATTAAAACCAAAATGAACTAATCTATCTTGATCTCCTCATGGTCTCTGCTTAAGGTTCATTCTTATTCTTCTCCTGTTTCCTGACTTCCTATTCTTTTAATCCTAGAATTGCTTTAATCTCAGTTTCTGAGACTCTCGATTCTGCCCATTCATTTAAATTTGTAAACATCCTCCTGGCCTCACTGTGTTTCTGCCAAACCACAGAACTCTGATCCAATATGTCATTATGTTCCTATTTGCACCCTGGAATGTCACCCTTTTCACCATCTGCCACACTCCTTCTTGATATCTTTTACATCCCTGATAAACACAACCATCCACTGTCTAAAGATTCTGCTTTCAAATTCACAAATTTGCTGTTAAATAGTTATAGCCATCATAAATGACCCTAACAAGTATAGAGGGTAACACTGAGTATGTTCTCAATGGAGATGAATAATCAGTTTATTAAAATTAATATTTCATCAGATGCCATAGAGTAGCTATTCTAAGCTTATTTTGCCATTTTCTCTTGAGCCTCAGTCCCCCATGCACAGTAGGAAAATATCTATTTCTGAAAAGAAGCTCCTATCTATTATCAACATATTAAAACCACATTTGAAAACTGCTCAACCCTTCGCTGCTACTAATAATGTCTATCTATGTATACAAGACTCTGTATACTATTCACTTTAAAAAGAACATGAATACATATGAAACAAAAATATGAACCTTGTAGAATATCAGCAAATTTGCTCATGAAAAGCACATATAAATTTGCATAAGAGTGTTAACTTAGGTGAATAGGGTGGTAAAGAAGAAAAACAGGAACTTTTTAAAAGAGAAACCTGAATCTAAAATAATCCATAAGCATGTCACAATAATATAACCACAGAAACGGTAGAACTACAGATAAGAGCAGCAGTTTATCCACTCCCTGCAAAAGGAATATGAATTACAGCAGAAACGCTGTTGTCAGTATTTATCACATACCTTTAAATTATGGTAGGAAATGAATGAATCAAGTATTCTACAGTAAATTATGTTTGGACACGGTATTTATAAACACTGAAGGAAACTGTTAAGATGAATTCTTACAGAGTTTAAAAAATGTGAACACATAATCCTGTTTAAAAATTATTTAAGATTCTATGTTTCAAGTTTCTTCTGCCTTAAGGCAGGGAGTAGAGTTGACGACTCCTGCAGCATTTTTTGTGTTTCTGAGCAAGGAAGGAATTAAGGCAAGAGTGTAACCTACATTTTCGCAACAGGAAAACAAAGCAAAGTGGTGCTGAATAGCAAAATCAGTCATATTTTTATTGCTTAGAATACGTGTCAGCTGTTTTTTGTTTTGTTTTCCTTTTTTTTGCTGACACTATGAGTAGGTGTATAAGAAGGTGATAAGGTGTGGGCTAACAAACTCATATATATATATGAAAATATATATATATATATCTGAAAATAATATTAAGTATTTTGCTAAAAAGGATAAAATTTATAAATAATATAACCTTCACCTTTAGAAGTAATATTATAAAGAAACAATACAAGGTACATTATAGTACATATATACTCATACATATATATGTACTATATATATACACATATATATACTATATATATGTATGAGTATACATGTATCAGATCAGATCAGTCTCTCAGTCATGTCCAACTCTTTGCAACCCCATGAATCACAGCATGCCAGGCCTCCCTGTCCATCACCAACTCCCAGAGTTCACTAAGACTCACGTCCATCGAGTCAGTGATGCCATCCAGCCATCTCATCACATACATATATATATATATATATATATATATATATATATATGTAAAAAAAAATCAACAGGGGTTAAAATCACTAAGGAGAGAATAAAAGCATATTTTTCTATCTACAGCAGAAGATTCATTAAATCTTCCGTAAGTTACCCTTTCCCCTTTTAGAGTCATGATGGCTTACAGACTGTTTGCCTTCTCATTAGTCAAGATTTGAGTCTCTGCCTTCCTATGAAGGACAGTGTGAATCTGTCAGGTATGACTCAACTAAGACTGAGACTTGCCTACGAGGAGAAAGGAAATTCATGGGTGAACAAAAACAATGTGTCTTGTGTGTCAGCCTCATCACTGATGGTAGTGACTTGGGGCACAGCTGCGCCCACATCCACAAGAGGATGTTTGAGGCATCATTTGCAACTCTACTCTCAGGACTGACTGTGCATGTGCTATTTTATTTAGGAATGGGAGGAAACGCTAAATGGTATCTTGAAACCCTGTGGATAAAAACAGAATTTTAAATGGTTATAATCTGCAGAGAAATTAAGCATATTACAACACCAGCTGTGAGTTCTCATTTGAAGGACAAAATAAATGATGGGAATATTGACTGCTTGGGATCTGACAACGCTGAAGAAGTGTAAAATAAACAAAAAATCTCTTATGGTTTCCAATATGTATCAAAGTAAATAACTGCATTTCACTACCAGTGGACTGTGAAATCTGAAAGAAAATGCCCCAAAAGATATTTTCTTCACAGCTCCTAGTCAAATTTGAAAACATCACATCTTAAAATCAATGCAATGTAAACTTATTCTTCATCAAATCCAAACAGCCACAAGGAAAAACAGTGTTTTCTGAAAATAATATTAAGTATTTTGCTAAAAATGATACAGTTTATAAATAATATAACCTTCACTTTTAGAAGTAATATTATAAAGAAACAATAAAAAGTAATAAAACCAAGGGGGAAAAGTCTTCAATATACTGCAACAAGTTGAAAATGACAGTCTATAGAATCTTTCATTTAACATGCTTTAAAGTGGTCATTTTCATTGCAGTTTAATCATTTTGTTAGAAAGAATGTGCTATTTGAAGTCATTCATTTTTAAAGAATGGAAGCATCTACAGAAGTGGGAAACATATATATAAAGGAGATAACCTAGAGATAAATATGAGTAACAGATGTTCTTGATAGTAAATTATCAATAAAAAGTAAGATAAGATTTTTCAATCTAAAAGGCACATGAAGTGTGATTTAGGAAACTGAATATAGAGATACAAACATACACATAGTTAAAAATGATCTCTTTCTCTACCAAAATCTTTAAGATTTACAAATGCACTTGATAATTGGAATTAAGCCTAGGAATTAGTCTGGCAAATCTCCTTGCATCAAATAAAGCCTAGTCCTCCCAGAGGCAATATAAAGATCATGAAGCAGAAAAGACTTGTAGACTAAGGATGATTTTATATTGGTGGATTAGGCTACACTTTGCTACTACAAGATGAATGAACAAAAGCACTGTACGTTCAGACCTTTGGGGTAAGCCTAGACTCCTAGATTTTAAGACATTACAGATTTTAAGACATTACATCTATGCTATAGATACTTAGTTAAGAAGTTGAAATTATACAGTGGATTTTTTTTATGTCAAAAAGAAAAGCTTACCTATCAATTTAAAGAGAAGATGGTTGTAGGAAAAACTACATTTTAATCAGAAAACATATCATGCTTTCATTGTTATTTTAAGGTAATAAAACTTTTAAATTCTAACTTAAAAATTATCATCTGAACTCTTGTTTTTCATTTTAAATAAAATTGTGCTATTATCAGTATATTAATGATAAAAATAATATCATTATTTAAAAAATGTATTTACATTATACTTTTGCTGTATATGTTGTCAGAAAAATAAAAATCATCACTTGGCTATTTTCCAAATCAAAGAAGTTTTTTTTTTTTTTTTAATAGCTAATGGTCATAACTTCCCACATAAATGTTGAAGACTTGTGTTTAATAAAAATGTTTTTATCTATCACAATTTGGTACTAGAGCAAGTAAAGAATTAATGGCAGAATATCTTGTCTATTTCGGTGGGGGGAGCACAAAATACAGCACAGTGTTTCATGCCTAGTGTTTTTAATAGCGAATTAAAATGCACATGTTTTTGCTTTGTCATCTCTTTGGCTAAATTCTTAAGACAAATGTCACATTCTGTCATCTCTATGCTGTCTTCATTCCCCATATCATTGAAAAATATTCTCTAATCTGCTCCAGCTAGGGGAACAAGACTCCATTCTGTAAAGGCAAATCATGTCCCACTTCTTTTAATGATGTGACTTCCAGTCATCCCTCTAAAGAAACTCACATTTCACTGCCTTCAGCTGTGAGTTACATTCATATCATCTTTATTTTCCTAGGTAGGTGGAGAGTCCTTTGAAAGCAGAAGCTGTGTGTTTTATTTTCTTGCATTCTGAACAGCTTATATCATTGCCTCAAACACATCAGACAGTGCCTTGAAGACTGAAGGCAAGGGGGAAAAAAAAAAAAGCAACTAACTTAAGAGCTGACTATAGAATTTCTTTTAGAAGAAAACATTCTAAAAAAGAGAGTAAGAATGGTGGTGAATAGTAATACAGTGTGAGATTGGAGAAGAACATGCTGAACAGACCAGTGTGAAGTGTCAGGGGTGGGGATAAGGCTGAGTGTGTGTGTGTGTGTGCACGTGTGTGTGTGTGTGTGTATGTATTTCAAGGTGTTTTTCTATATTTTTAACTCTATGCAATACATGAGTACATTCTTACTGAAAATATTCAAAGTGTGTTGAAAAACATATCTTAAAAAGTATTATATTTTCTAACATATTAAATTATTACTTTTCCATGTGAATGTATGTGGCACTTAAATCATTTCTATTTGATATTTAATCATATATTGTTTGTTTTATATTGTTTTTACTTTTTCAGAAATCTATTTTTATCTTATATTCATTTGGCTGTTGTAGTTGCAAATATTTTATCATTAGGATTTTACTATGATTGACAAATAGTTTTTATATTTTCTGAGGCTTTTAGCATTTTAAAATACCCTTCCTTAACTGTCAGATGAACATTATCTTAGATAGGAAGAGATGTATTTGATTGTAGTTCTCTTTTTGAAATGTTACTAAAAGAAAGTCCATGAACTATTAGCTTGTAATTTTGCAAATGAATACTTCAGCATCATTTAATCTGTTTACAATTTAAATTCATTTTCTGGAAATTTGTAAAATTATTTCTTATCTATTAAGTTAGGGAATTTCTCTGGGATTATATACATAATTTTTAATCTTAAACTGATATATTCCTTCATACATGTTCCTTCAGATATTTCATTGTCATTTTCCATGTATTTATTTATTTAATTCTTAGTTATTTTTAATGCGCCCTTTAAAACATGCAACATTTTGCACATGATCTCAAATTCTTTATATTTTGATCCCTCTTCATAAAAATGAAATAGGAATAAGGGTCTATCTGTCTCCATTTGATGAAAGAGGAAACAGGCACACAGCACAAGAATATGGCTATGGCCTCACACATAATTATTTAGCAGAAGAAGCAGTTTTCAAATTGAGGCAACCTGTTTCCTGAGTAGAGATCTGAAACATTCTTCTATGTTGCTTCCTTCACCTTCTTTTTCTTTTTTTAATTTAACAATTTTTTAAAAAATCTAAAATATCCTCTGTGTCTGGCTCTCTGGTAGGAGTTGAGTAAGTGAGTGAATGTCGCTCAGCTGTGTCCAACTCTTTGTGACCCCATGGACGGTAACCTGCTTGGCTCCTTCTGTCCATGGAATGTCTCCAGGCAAGAACACTGGAGTGGGCAGCCATTCCCTTCTCAAAGGGATCTTGCTGACCCAGGGATCAAACCCAGGTCTCCTGCATTGCAGTTAGGAATATATTAACAGCAGCAAATAAGTCAGACAAAAATCCCTGCCTTCACAGAACTTATCATCTAAATGGGGAGAGCTCACATGTTGGAAGTAGTACAATGAAGGAGGTGCAGGGTATCAAACATCCACAGGTGTCATTTAAAGACATGAATCTGCTTTGGCATCACTGTTGGGTGTCGAATGTTGGATGACGAATGTGCTGGCCAACTTGCTCTTTGGGGCATTGAATTTTTCCAGAGTTATGATTCTGAGTATGGATGGAGAAAGTGTTCCCAAGACTTTGACAAAAAAAGGGGAAGTGACTGGAGGTCAGTTGATGATAGGAGACATATTAAAATGCCACAAGGCTCAAAGGACTAGAGAGAAGGTCCCCAAGGACACTGACTCCACTGATACTGCTGAAAACTAAATTAGTAAAAAGGAATCAGCAACTGCCCAAGAGAACCTGGCCCTACTCTATCACATTTCAATGTGTGTTTGCCTCTGTCCTTCCACCTGCATGACCCTGCAGTGTTCTATAATCAACCACTTAGGGAGATCCTTCAAGCTGATTCCCCGGGGATTGCTCCAATAGGGTAAGATTTATTGGGTACCATTGGGTCAGTACCTAAACTTTTTTGGACCACTGCCTTGGAGGTGATTTTCAGGATCCATTCAGAGGTTTAATTTATTTAGCAGTATATGTGATCCCAGTAAAGAGTTGTTTTGTTTTTCAATATGAGTTTGACATAATTTTTAAGCTATAATTTCCTTCATCTGTTATCCATTTCAGATATCTGCTAAGCTGGGCTGCTCTTTCCCTGCAGTCTGTTTACCCTACCTCTAGTAAAAGTTTGTGCTTTGAGTACATAACAGGCATAGGGGAGTAGCAGGGAAAACAAGAGCCAGAGAAATAGGAGAAAACTGGTTAAATTGGTGAATGGCACAAAGAGTAACACTGTTGTATGATCTACTCTCATAATCCTCAGAATTTTCACAGAGATTCTTGGTTTTTCTCAGTACATAAGATGGGATTCTGAACCAGTTTTAATTATATTTTTAAGAACAAATATCTGTCCAATATTAATGAATAACCAGGCTGCCAGCATCTTAATGATAATTAGATTATTAATGAACTGTGTCCTTTCTTCTAAGACCTGTTTATATCCCAACTCTTTAATGAAACTAGCCAAATGGTTCTTGTGATATAATACACAGTCTGGATAAAATAGTAGTTTTTGACTAACCGATAACTAAGAAAAACCTGAAATCTTCAAGGAAATGTCTGTTTAATGACAATAGAGAGTTGCTGAGGCAAGGTAAGTAGAGGGATGAGATGCTTGAGAGGGCAAAAATGGGTGGAGCTGAACTGTGGATTACAATGTATTTGATTATACCAGGAGCTAACAAGAGGCTGGGATACCAAGCTAGGTACAGAGAAAAAAGAACTTTTAGAAGTCTCCTGAGCACACAGTCATACTGAAAATTGAGGAGTCTTAATGTGGCTGATTCTCCCTAAAGACATTTGTTAAATTGAAATTTTAAATTGAAAGTTTAGTAGAGATTTAAAACTCTAAGTGGATATTGTAAAGTAAAAAAAAATAAATAAAACTTAGTAAACTGCAAAAAAACAAAAACAAAAACAAACAAACAAAACAACAACAACAAAAAAAACCTCTAAGTGGAAAAGCAGAAAGAAGAGGCTTATTATTTTTATCCCCCACCATCTCTTCCTGTTAAACAGATAATGATTAAGGAAGGGGACCAGGGTGAAGGTCCCAGTAAACAAAAATCTTTGTTGAAAGCCCTAGAGGGTCATGCCTTAGGGATGAGAATAAATCAGAGACAGAATGAATATAAAGAAAACTGCCTATTAGCTTTGACTTAGTTCAACCCTGATTGGATTAATGTACATTGCATCAGTTCATTCACTCAGTCATGTCCAATTCTTTGCGACCCCATGGACTGCAGCACTTCAGGCCTCCCTGTCCATTGCCAACTCCCAGAACCTACTCAAACTCATGTCCATTGAGTCAGTGATGCCATCAAACCATCTCATCCTCTGTCGTCCCCTTTGCCTCCTGCCTTCAAACTTTCCCAGCATTAGGGTCTTTTCCAATGAGTCAGCTCTTCTCATAAGGCGGCCAAAGCATTGGAGTTTCAGATTCAACATCAGTCTTTCCAATGAATATTCAGGACTGATCTCCTTTAGGATGGACTGTTTGGATCTCCATGCAGTCCAAGGGACAATCAAGAGTCTTCTCCAACACCACAGTTCAAAAGCATCAATTCTTTAGCGCTCAGCTTTCTTTATAGTCTAACTCTCACATCCATACATGACTACTGGAAAAACCATAGCCTGACTAGATGGACTTTTGTTGGCAAAGCAGTTTCTCTGCTTTTTTAATATGCTGTCTAGGTTGGTCATAACTTTTCTCCCAAGGAGTAAGAATCTTTTAATTTCATTGCTGCAATCACCATCTGCAGTGATTTTGCAGCCCAAAAAAATAAAGTCTGCCACTATTTCTACTGTTTCTCCATCTATTTGCCATGAAGTGATGGGACTGGATGCCATGATCTTTGTTTTCTGAATGTTGAGCTGTAAGCCAACTTTTTCACTCTTCTCTTTCACTTTCATCAAGAGGCTTTTTAGTGCCTCTTCACTTTCTGCCATCAGGGTGGTGTCATCTGCATATCTGAGGTTATTGATATTTCTCCTGGCAATCTTGATTTCAGCTTGTGCTTCATCTAATCCAGCGTTTCTCATGATGTACTCTGCATAGAAGTTAAATAAGCATGGTGATAATATACAGCCTTGATGTACTCCTTTTCCTATTTGGAACCAGTCTGTCGTTCCATGTTCAGTTCTAACTGTTGCTTCTTGCCCTGCATACAGATTTCTCAAGAGGCAGGTCAGGTTGTCTGGTATTCCCATCTCTTTCAGAATGTTCCACAGTTTATTGTGATCCACACAGTCTATTGTGATCTTCACAGTCAACAACTTTGGCAGAGTCAATAAAGCAGAAATAGATTTTTTTTTTTTTTCTAGAACTCCCTTCCTTTTTCGATGATTCAGTGGATGTTGGCAATTTGATCTCTGGTTCCTCTGCCTTTTATAAATCCAGCTTGAACATCTGGAAATTCACAGTTCACGTACTGTTGAAGCCTGGCTTGGAGAATTTTGAACATTACTTTACTAGTGTGTGAGATGAGTGCACTGTGTGGTAGTTTGAGCATTCTTTGGCATTGCCTTTCTTTGAGACTGGAATGAAAACTGACCTTTTCCAGTCATGTGGCCACTGCCTAGTTTTCCAAATATGCTGGCATATTGAGTGCAGCACTTTCACAGCATCATCTATTAGGATTTGAAATAGCTCAACTGGAATTCCATCACCTCCACTAGCTTTGTTCATAGTGATACTTCTTAAGGCCCACTTGACTTCACATTCCAGCATGTCTGGCTTTAGGTGAGTGATCACACCATTGTGATTATCTGGGTCATGAAGAACTTTTTTGTACAGTTCTTCTGTGTGTTCTTGCCACCTTTTCTTAATATCTTCTGCTTCTGTTAGGTCCATACCATTTCTGTCCTTTATTGAGCACATCTTGGCATGGAATATTCCTTTGGTATCTCTAATTTTCTTGAAGAGACATCTAGTCTTTCCCATTCTGTTGTTTTCCTCTATTTCTTTGCATTGATCCCTGAGCAATGCTTTCTTTTTTTTTTTTTTAATTTAATTTTATTTTTAAACTTTACATAACTGTATTAGTTTTGCCAAATATCAAAATGAATCCGCCACAGGTATACATGTGTTCCCCATCCTGAACCCTCCTCCCTCCTCCCTCCCCATTCCATCCCTCTGGGTCGTCCCAGTGCACCAGCCCCAAGCATCCAGTATCGTGCATCGAACCTGGACTAGCAACTCGTTTCATACATGATATTTTACATGTTTCAATGCCATTCTCCCAAATCTTCCCACCCTCTCCCTCTTATCTCTCCTTGTTATTCTTTGGAACTCTGCATTCAGATGATTATATCTTTCCTTTTCTCCTTTGCTTTTGGCTTCTCTTCTTTTCACAGCCACTTCAGACAACCATTTTGCATTTTTGTATTTCTTTTTCTTGGGGACGGTCTTGTCCCTGTCTCCTGTACAGTGTCACGAACCTCCATCCATAGTTCATCAGGCACTCTGTCTATCAGATCTAGTCCCTTAAATCTATTTCTCACTTCCACTGTATAATTGTAAGGGATTTGTTTTAGGTTATACCTCAAAGTTCTAGTGGTTTTCTGTACTTTCTTTAATTTAAGTCTGAATTTGGCAATAAGAAGTTCATGATCTGAGCTACAGTCAGCTCCCAGTCTTGCTTTTGCTGACTGTATAGGGCTTCTCCCTCTTTGGCTGCAAAGAATACAACCAATCTGATTTTGGTGTTGATCATCTGGTGATGTCCATGTGTAGAGTCTTCTCTTATGTTGTTGGAAGAGGGTGTTTACTATGACCAGTGCATTCTCTTGGCAAAATTCTATTAGCGTTTGTCCTGCTTTATTCAGTACTTGAAGGCCAAATTCATCTGTTACTCCAGGTGTTTCTTGACTTCCTACTTTTGCATTCCAGTCCAATATAATGAAAAGGACATCTTTCTTGGGTTTTAATTCTAGAAGGTCTTGTAGGTCTTCATGGAACCATTCAACTTCAGCTTCTTCAGCATTACTGGTCGGGGCATAAACAGATTCCTGTGATATTGAATGGTTTGCCTTGTAATGAATAGAGATCATTTTGTCATTTTTGAGACTGCATCCAAGTACTGCATTTTGGACTCTCTTGTTGACCATGATGGCTACTCCATTTCTTCTAATGGATTCCTGCCCACAGTAATAGATATAATGGTCATCTGAGTTAAATTCACCCATTCCAGTCCATCTTAGTGTACAGATTCCTAAAATGTTGATGTTCACTCTTGCCATCTCCTGTTTGACCACTTCCAATTTGCCTTGATTCATGGACCTAACAATCCAGGTTCCTATGCAAGATTGCTTTTTACAGCATCAGACCTTGCTTCTATCACCAGTCACATCAACAACTGGGTGTTGTTTTTGCTTTGACTCCATCTCTTTATTCTTTTTGGAGTTATTTCTCCACTGATCTCCAGTAGCAAATTGGGCACCTAATGAACCAGGGAATTCATCTTTCAGTGTCCTATCTTTTTTCTTTTTCATATGGTTCATGGCAAGAATACTGAAGTGGTTTGCCATTCCCTTCTACAGTGGACCACATTTTGTCAGAACTCTCCACCATGATCCCTCCATCTTAGGTGGCCCTACATGACATGGCTCATAGTTTCATTGAATTAGACAAGGCTGTGGTCCATGTGATTAAATTAGTTAGTTCTCTGTGATTGTGCTTTTCAGTCTGTCTGCCCTCTGATAGAGAATGATAAGAGACTTATGGAGCAGCAAGCTGTGGCTGCGAGGAGCTGGACAGGCCCTGTGGAGATACACCATGTTCAAAATCAGAGAAACCCCAGTAAGAAGGTAGGCACTGAAGTGGCTGTGAGGAGATACCCCATGTCCAAGGTAAAGGAGAAGCCCTAGCAAGATGGTAGGAGGGGCAAATTCGCATTTAGAATCAAACCCCATTTCCACCAGAGATGCTCAGAGGGTTCAAACAAACCTTATGAACACCAGGACTGAGAGATCCCCACAGAGACTGAGACAGAACTGTGTTTGAGCGTCTCCTATGGATGTATGGGTTGTTGGAGGTATGGTCTGCTGCAGGGACAGAGGCCCTGGGTGCAGCAGACTTGGGTATGGCATAAGCCCTCTTGGAGGAGGTTGTCATTACCCCACCATTGAGCTGCCAGTATTTACACAGGCCTGCGAAATAGACTCTTGGAGGGCAAAACAGAACCTTGTGCACCAGGACCCAGAAGAAAGGAGCAGTGACCCCACAGGAGACTGCCCCGGACTTGTCTGTGGGTGTCCAGGAGTTTCCGGGGGAGGCGTGGGTCAGTGGTGGCCTGCTGCAGGGTTGGGGGCACTGAGTGTAGCAGTACATGCATGGGATCTTTTGAGCGAGGTCACCATTATCTTCATTACCTCCACCATAGTTTGGCCCCAGGTAAATAGCAGGGAGGAAACACAGCTCCACCCATCAACAGGAAATTAGATAAACTATTTACTGAGCATGGCCCCGCCAATCAGAACAAGACCCAGTTTCTCCCTCAGTCAGTCTCTCCCACCAGGAAGCTTCCATAAGCCTCTATGTACAGGCATGCCCCCTTTAATCTTGCTTTGCTTTACTGTGTTTTGCAGACACTGTGTTTGTTTAAAAAATTGAAGTTTTTCAACAACCTGTGTCACATAAGTCTATTGGCACTATTTTTCCAACAGCCTTTGCTCACTTCTGGTCTCTGTGTCACGTTTGAGTAATTCTCACAATATTTCAAACTTTTTCATTATTAGTATATTTGTTTTGGTGATCTGTGATCAGGGGTCTTTGATGTTACTATTGCAAAAAATAGTATGACTCACTAATTACTCAGATGGTGATTATTGCTTTTAGCAATAAAATATTTTAATTAAATTATGCATATTTTTAGACATAACATTATTTCATACTTAACAGATTAAAATGTACACACCACTTTTATATGCATTGGAAAAAATCATGGGACTCATTTTATTATAATTGATTTATTGTGGTGGATAGGAACTAAACCCATGATGTCTCTGTGGTTCACCAGTAATAATGTCCCTCTCTAATTGTTCATCCAATAAAATGACAAACTCTCTCTGAAGAAATTTATTACCATTTGACATTCTTCCAGGCAGGAATATTATTAAATTATCTGTCTTATCTTGCAGTTCAGCTTTCATTGTGGTCAAGGGCAGAGGCCGAGACTTTCTCAAACTCTCTTTTTATGGATGAATTTAAAACATAAGAGCAAGAATTTAAAGTTGAGTAAAAGGAAAAAATAAAACAAACAAACAAGTCCAAGGTATCAGTTACTGAAATCATCCAAAAATCTCTAGAATAAAGGGAAATGAGGGAGTTGGTTTTTCACCTACCAGCGGCTGGCAACGTGTTTAGTCAAGACTTCCATCTTTGAAATGGGTGCCTCTTTGAAGTGGATTCTATCAATCAGTCAAATTTTAGTCAGTTGCATTACAAAAAGAAATTTTAAAAAAAAGAAAGAAAAGCCAGCAGTCAGGGCTCATAATGCCTTCATATTTTTATAATTGAAGAAGGAAATGGCAAGCCACTCTAGTACTCTTGCCTGGAGAATCCCATGGACAGAGGAGTCTGGCGGGCTATAATCCATGGGGTCCCAAAGAGTCTGACAGGACTGGGGGGCTAAAACTTTCACTTTAGAGGAAATAAGGGATTATTCCTTGAGTCACATTCTGCTCAAGGCAGCAAGAGTCGTATCAAGGCAAATACATCCATTCAAAAAGAAAGTAATCCAAATACTTACTGCTTTAGTTGGCAGCCATTTCTTACATACATAAATAGAGATGTAAATCTTTACCATCTTATAATATTTCAATACCTACAGGGATATGTCCTCTTTCTCCTTCCTTTAACTTTATACTTCCTTCATCTTCCTTTACTACAGTTTTGCTTTTTCTCAGTCCATTACTGTTTGCATTTTATTCACAGATTATTAATTTCAGGTTATGATAAAAATTACATTTGTGTATGTTAATTGCTCAGTAGTGTCTGACTCTTTGAGATCCCATAGACTGTAGTTCACCAGGCTCCTCTGTCTATGGAGTTCTCCATGGAAGAATACTGGAGTGGGTGGCCATAGCTTTCTCTGGGGATCTTCCTGACGGAGGGATGGAACCTGTGACTCCTGCATTCCAGGCAGACTGTGTACCTTCTGAGCCACAATGGAAGCCCCAGTTAAATTCAGTTTATGATAAGCTCAGTCAGTGTAGAATCTGTCTGCAATGCAGGAGACAGATTCAATCTCTGGGTCAGGGAAGATACCCTGGAGAAGGAAATGGCAAACCACTCCAGTATTCTTGCCTGGAAAATCCTATGGACGCAGAAGCCTGGCAGGGTAGCCTGTAGAGTCCATGGGATGCAAGAGTCAGACATGACCTAATGACTAAAACACCACCATATTTAACTTTCAAATTAACATGGTAATTCTAGTGTTTTGATTTACTAATTGCATAAATACATTATTTTTCTGCTTTTTAAAAAAATATTTTCAGTAGCATTGCTTTTGATAATGGTGAACTTGGTCATTATTTATTGGACATTTTTCCTCATGATCTGATAAGAATTTTGTTAATTTGTTTGACTTGTTTTTATCATTTTAAATTTACCAATACTATTTATTCATATTTTTCATATAAGAAATCTAGACATTTGGGGCATTTATTTATGTTCCAAAATTTGTCAATCAGTCTTATTGTTTCTTAAGATGTTTCTGTGCTTGACTTTTCACAGAGGCAATTGCATCTCATTTGTTAACAATGATAATCTTGTGTTTTGTTTCTATTTATTATTGTTCTTTTGTTTTTGATTTATATTTCTGGACTGAGAGGAACACTCAGTACAATGCTGATTAGCTAATTTCAATTAGTAGTGGTTGAAAGTATCCTAAGACTGAAACAACTGCCAGTTGAGTGAACTCATAAGAAACTGCTAACTCTTAGAAATGCAAGGTAAATAAAGGAATATGCTTTAAAAAAACAAGTTTGTGATTTGTTGTATTCTTTAGTTCAGTTCAGTCGCTCGTCGTGTCCGACTCTTTGTGACCCCATGAATTGCAGCACGCCAGGCCTCCCTGTCCATCACCAATTACCCAGAGTTCACCCAAACTCATGTTCATCGAGTCGGTGATGCCATCCAGCCATCTCATCCTCTGTCATCCCCTTCTCCTCCTGACCCCAATCCCTCCCAGCATCAGAGTCTTTTCCAATGAGTCAACTCTTTGCATGAGGTGGCCAAAGTACTGGAGTTTCAGCTTCAGCATGAGTCCTTCCAAAGAACACCCAGGACTGATATCCTTTAGAATGGACTGGTTGGATCTCCTTGCAGTCCAAAGGACTCTCAAGAGTCTTCTCCAACACCACAGTTCAAAAGCATCAATTATTTGGTGCTCAGCTTTCTTCACAGTCCAACTCTCACATCCATACATGACCACTGGAAAAACCATAGCCTTGACTAGATGGACCTTTTTTGGCAAAGTAATGTCTCTGCTTTTGAATATGATGCTTACTTTCCTTCCAAGGAGAAAGTGTCTTTTAATTTCATGGCTGCAATCACCATCTGCAGTGATATTTGGATCCCCCTAAAATAAAGTCTGACACTGTTTCCACTGTTTCTCCATTTATTTCCCATGAAATGATGGGACTAGATGCCATGATCTTAGTTTTCTGAATGTTGAGCTTTAAACCAACTTTTTCAGTCAGCAATAGCTAAATATTCTACCTTTTTATATAAACTTCCAATCACATTTTGAATTTGATATATCTCTTGTAAGCAGCATATAACACTATATTTTAAAAATAAAATATCTTTAAGAATAATATTTAATCTGAGTGTGACTATCATATATTTAAACTACTTTCTACACAAAATATTGTCATTGTGTCTATTTGAATGTTTTATTCTACTTTCTGGCCTCTGTTCTATTGATAAAATAAGATTTACCTTTTTAAAAAATTGCTTTGCTTTGGAAATTATAAATTCTTTTTCTATTAATTTAGTGTTAACTCTTCAAATTTCTTTATGTTAGAAATCCAATATCAATTATAGGCCTTTTTGGTCTATTATTTCTTGCAGAGATCATGGAGGCAAAGATTAATATAATATTTGTCAAAACATCAGTAGCTAAAAATAAAAATTTTATTTTTTTATACACTGGAAAATGACTTTACTTACTGTCTTCCCTTAATTCCTGATTGTTTACCACTGTTAACTAAATATAGAAAAGGTTGACAATGGAAATTTTTTTCCTTTAGCAATTTGATTATATAATTGCTATCATTTCTGTCATATAGTTTTTCTAACAGGAATCTACTTTAGAGCTGAGCAAATTATTATTACTTTTAATGTATCCTCCCTTTTATTTTGATTAATATTTTTCATCTTTATTTTTGAGATTTAACACTTTTAAACTGGCATATTTAAGTATAGAATTGAATTTCTACTTCTTTTTGTTATTGATGTTCATCAGGGTCTACATATTTTTAACTTTAAAACATTGCTGTACAATTTAATTTATCTATATATTGCTTGTTGATGTAATTTATTCCTAATTCTTCTGAATATATTATCTTCCGTATCTAAGTGTTCTCACAATATTTTAAAATTTTGACCTGTCTGAACTTTGCTTGAATTAATGGAATTCCATCTGGCTTGTTAAATCTCTCTTTGTGTCCAGTCTAAAAGTAATGCTATTAATTTTTTTCCTATTGTTCTTTCTTTTGGTCTGTATGTGTGTTTGTATATATACATATATATTTACACATAATTAAATTTAAAATATATGGATAATGTATATATGCTTAGTGTGTGTATATATATATCTAAATATAAATTTATAAATATAGCTTTTATACATTTTATATATTTAATACCTATATTTTAATATATATCTTATGTATACATGATATATTGGAGAAGGAAATGGCAGCCCACTCTTGTTTTCTTGCCTGGAGAATCCCATGGACAGAGGAGCTGGATAGTCTATAGTCCATGGGGTTGTTAGAATCAGACATATCTTAGCAACTGAGCATGCATGCATTCATACATGATATATACATGTGCATAGTATATATAAAACAAGAGTTTAACATCTACTTATAGGTTTATACAGTTATGTATATAACACTAAATATATATTTTCATATAACTTTATATAATTTTTTAACTATGAGAAAACTATAGCTTTATTTTGATAAATATTTTGAAATTATATTTATGCAAACATTTAATTTCATTGTCTCATTTCATATAACTTCTTAGTCTTTTTCAAAAGATGTCACTTTTTAAAAATTTTTAAAATGCTAAACATTAAAAACATTAATATTCACTTTTTTCTGTTCATTTATATATTTTGCATTATTCAGAGTTAATTCATTTTCTCATTATCTTATTATCTATTGACTATCTTAATATTTTGATATTCAGGCTTATCAATATAATGCATTTCTCTGTGTCTAACTTTTGAAACAGCTTTTTCTCTGCAATAAATCTTTGCCATAAACAGTTTTGGAGATGCCACTAAACTGATGACTTTCTGATCATTCATCCTGGCTTGGAGGCTCTGTCTGCTTTCTGTTGTTCTGCTCTGTTGTAAGCAGTGGGCACAGAAAATAATGCTATTAATTTTTTCTTCTAGATTTTTCTGTGTTTTGATGGCATGTAAATGTCTACTAACTCACAGAATGCAATGCTCAAGCTGTAGGCTTAGATTTGGCAACTCTTACTTTCTTTGTTTTTGTTCTGGTTGATGTCCTGAGAGCTGTTTATATACCCATGAATATATGTGTGTGTGTGTGTGTGTGTGTGTATATATATATATATATATATATATTCATTTTGGTATGGGTATTCCAAGACTCTTAGAGTCCCTTGGACTGCCAGGAGATCAAATCAGTAAATCCTAAGGGAAGTCAACCCTGAATATTCATTGGAAGAACTGTCACTGAAGCTGAAGCTCCAATGCTTTGGACATATGATGCAAACAGCTGACTCGCTGGAAAAGATCTAGTGCTGGGAAAGTTTGAGGGCAAGAGGAGAAGGGGGAGACAGAGGATGAGATGGTTAGAGAGCATCACCTACTCAATGCACATGAAACAGCAAATTCCAGGACATAGTGGAGGACAGAGGAGCCTGGCAGGCTACAGTCCATAGGTCACAAAGAGTTGGACATGACTTAGCTACTGTCCTGTTAGACTCTTTGTGACCCCATGGACTATACAGTCCATGAAATTCTCCAGGCCAGAACACTGGAGTGAATAGCTGTTCCCTTCTCCAGGGGATCTCCCTAACGCAGGGATCAGACCCAGGTCTTCCGCATTGCAAGCGGATTCTTTACCAGCTGAGCCACAAGGGAAGCCCACAATAAACCCCATATTAAATTTCATCTTTATAAATTATTATCCATAACTGCTTTCTGTTTGGAGAAAAAGCCATCTTGACTGTAATCCTCTTACACACAGTGTCATTCATTCCCCAAAGCTACAAAGTAAATAATTCAAACCACAACTTAATGGATTTAAGAATAAGTTGAGAGAAGTTAGGTGGTTTGTCTTATCTAGCATAAACAAAACTGTTCAAGCACATGTATTTATTGCTGTATTAGCATCTCTTTTTTTTTTTCTTCAGAATCTTGTTGCTTTTTCTATCCAAAATAAATTATTGGTGCTATTTATAATTTCATACACTCCCAAATATGTTTAAATAAATTAAATCCATTTAAAAATAAGTTAAAACATCTTTACCCCTACACAACTGTCTGTAGGTATCACATACTTGATATAGCATAGATGATTTAAAACATTCATATACATGGTTAAAATAAATGTTGAAACATTTACATCAGCATTAGAAACATTTCAAAAATGTATATATATTTGAGTGGGGTTTCTTCAGTTTGAGTTACTAGAACTGGTAACATTGTCAAATAACGGAACTGTGGCCTTTTGAATATATCCATTAATTAAATTGAAAAATGTCAGATGTAATAATCTTGAGTAAAGGACTTTTAGTCACTAATGTGGGTTTAAACAAGTAATACTCTCTTGTTTTTTTAAAATACTTTGGGAGTTATTTATATTAAATAGCTTGATTATAACACATCATTAAATCTAAGTCAATTTTTATTTATATCATCACATTAAAATTACTTTTAAAATGTATAATAAAATGTTACTGGAATGGAAAAACTCAACTGAAATATATATATATGCTTTCTAAATATGGGTTTCTAAATATGGTAGATTTCAATCTACTAAGGCAGAAAGTTGAATGTTCTCTAAATATGCAATTATTTGAATATGGACAATATGAATTTATTTTTACATATTTAGCATAGTTAATTGTAATAAATACATTTGGGATTTTTGGGTGAGATGTACATATGTAAACAAATATACAATAGTCAATTAATATGATTTGTCATACACAAACATGGATAAATATGTATTGCCATAAGTAGAGCTGACCACAGGGATATTTTAAATGATAACAACAAGCAAGTTTGGTATTTTTGGATGAATTTTGCAACAGCCACTTGCACAGTTTAGTACCCCTATTATAATAATTTAAAGAAGCTTGGGATAATGAGTAAACCGTTCACTGGGATGTCAGGGATTTCTTCTGAATTTGAAAATGCTCCATGAGGAGTACAGAGAAGTCGTCAACTATTTACTCCAAAATGTATGTGTCATTGTTTCTTTCACGGCATTCAGAGGCTATTGTTAAGTCTTAAATAATAGCATATTCAGATAAATGTGATCAAAAACATTTATGACAAGAAAGTTGATGCCAATCAGAACACTGTACATATTGAATAACTTGCTGCTTCCCTTCCATACAGAAGAATAGATTTTATCCAACAAGGGATTCTAAATCTTGGTAAATCTTCTCTAGTTATTATGGTGTTATTTTTCCTCTACACAATAGAGAAGGTTAAACGAAAATAATTCAAAAAATTCCACAATGCTCTGTAATTATGCATATGTATCTACCCATATTTTAGAAAAATATTCATAATAACAAGAGGAAATATAATTTGTACATCACATCCTGATAGCCTGGCTAATGCAAGATGATTTCAAACATTGCATTTCCTTTCCTAAATCTCCCTAGGACATATTTTTCATTTTTCCTAATTTAAATTTTTTCTACCTCCTAGCAGTTATAGCAGCTCTCATAAACATGTTTGTCAGCTAAGATTTCTCTTAAAATTTGCCCAAGAGCATATTACATGTACGTTTCTGGTTTAAAGGGATGCTTCTGAATAAACTCAATGGAAGTTATTTGTACATATGGCTCAATTTTAAATACAAGCTATTCACAGATCATAACACATTAACGTCAAACTGACTTTGAATGTTGATTTGCAAGCTGTTCATGGGTATATCAGAATCGACCAAAGCTGCTCAGTCCTACTCCATATCAAGTCAAAGCGGATACCAAAAAGATCAAAAAATATATGAATGCATGTTCACCTTCATTATCTTTCAGAGTGAAGTTTGGGTTTATAGACAGAGGTTCATCAAGAAAGAAGTTAAACCTTGGTCCATTGGCAAAATCGTCTTTATCAGTGGCACTGATGGTATGAATAACCTAAAGAAAAAACAAAATTAAGAGTAAATTTAATTTAGCTCTTTCCTTGATTTCAATTATAACATTTCAATATCCAACTTGAGTGTTTTCAAATGCTTATTCTAATGACAGAATTAACTAATTTGCTCTCCCTTGCATTAGACTTTAAGAAATGTAGTATGGCATACCTTACAATCATTCACAATTTTTTTTTCCAGAATGGCACAAATATTTAATGTGTATGTGTGTGTTTTCCTTTATTACCCACAGTATCTTGAGGCCAATTAGTTGTAAGGTTTTGTGTGAACACCTGTTTGGGGAGACATGAAGTATTGTTTGTAAAAATACAACTATCCCAGTGTTGATGTAGAACAGCCTTTCAGTACATGTTGGGCTCAGTCAGAAAACACAAAGGCACTAGAATCATAATTTTTGTTTCAGGAGACCTCTGAGATCATGATCTAGACCCTGAATTTTAGAGAGGAAGACTCTGAGTCCCAAAAGGAATGTGATGTGCCTTAAATCTGTAAAACAGTGACAGAAGTAAAACTAAATCACACAGAGCTTTATGATATATTTTTCATCCTGGTGTTTGAGAGAAAGCAATGCCAAAATTTGGACTTTATGTACTTTAAGGAACAGAGAAAGTTAGAATACATAAATTAAATATTCCAAGTAGCTTAAGAGCAATACACACATTCCAATATTTATACTCATCACAATCTTTAAAAACAACATTTGAAACGAATAAGATAATATTTTCCCTTTGAAAAAAAATGGTATCCAAAAGCTTAGGTATCCTCTTTGCAGTGTTTCTGTAGAGAAACTGAAAACAGACAGAGGGGAAGAAGAGCCAGAAAAATAGTATTTTCTGCATGTGAAATATAGTACATGCATTTCAAAAACTGACATGATTACTAAGAATATTTTACCCATTTTCATTCACTCCATTTCAATATTTTACAAGTGAAACAAACCACCAGTATGCATCAGAGTTAAAAGATAAATTCGTCTCCAAGTACTGAGCCCGTTGGTTTGCAAGGGAGAAGCGAAGAAATATCGAAGTAGTGAGAATGAGTGGTCAGGGCAAGTAGGACCAGAAGGGGATGTGCTTTCATGAAGTGAACGTGAAGAAAGGGCCTCAAGATACAGACGTGATTAACTTCCTCCATATAGTCCCTCGGAGAAGGCAATGGCACCCCACTCCAGTACTCTTGCCTGGAGAATCCCAGGGATGGGGGAGCCTGGTGGGCTGCCGTCTATGGGGTCGCACAGAGTCGGACACGACTGAAGCGACTTAGCAGCAGCATATAGTCCCAAGGGTCACTCCTTGTATTCTTTTCCATCACCACTCAGCCAGTATTTTCTCAGCAAGAGATCCTGGTAAAAGCCCCCCAGCCCCTCAAACACACACACACACAAACACACACATTCTATCCTTCTCTTCATTATTTCACTCCATATTACCATATCATTTATATATGAACTGAACATTTACATAATTGCTGAATTTTTTCTCACTTAAAGTACAACTAGTCTCTGGACAGAATTTTGTTGTTGTTGTTGTTATTGCCTTCTGACTATAAATAGAATAAATTGATGGATAATCAGAAGGAAACTTGATGATTTTTCTCACGAGCAGGAAAAGTTCTATAGTTTATTGTTGATGTCCGGTCCTGTCATGTCTGACTCTTTGCAACTCCACTGACTGTAGCACGCCAGGCTTCCCTGTCCTTCACCATCTCCCAGAGTTGCTCAAACTCATGTTCATTGAGTCAGGAATGCCATCTCGTCCTCTATTGCCCTCTTCTCCTCCTGCCCTCAATCTTTTCCAGCATCAGGGTCTTTTTCAATGAGTTGGCTCTTTGCAGCAGGTGGTCAACATATTGGAGCTTCAGTTTAAGCATCAGTCCTTCCAGTGAATGTTCAAGGTTGATTTCCTTTAGGATCGACTAGTTTGATCTCCTTGCTTACCAAGGGATTCTCAAAAGTCTTATCCAGCACCACAATTAGAAAACATCAATTATTCAGTGCTCAACCTACTTCATGGTAGAGCTCTCACATCCATACATGACTACTGGAAAAGCCATAGCTTTGACTATTATGGACCTTTGTCCACAAAGTAATGTCTCTGTTTTTTTATTTTGTTTTTGCTTTTTAACATGCTGTGTAGGTTTGTCACAGTTTTTCTTCCGAGAAGCAAGCATCTTTTTTATTTTGTAGCTGCCGTTACATTCACTATTTATACTGATTTTGGAGTCCAAGAAAATAAACTCGGTCACTGTTTCCATTGTTTCCCAATCTATTTGCCATAAAGTGATAGGACCGAATACCATGATGTTAGTTTTTTGAATGTTGAGTTTTAAGTCAGCTTTTTCACTCTTTTCTTTCACCCTCATTAAGAGACTATTCCCTCTTTGCTTTCTGCCATTAGAGTGGTATCATCTGCATGTCTGAATTTACTGGTATTTCTCCTGGCAAGCTTACTTCCTGTTTGTGCTTCATCCAGTCCAGCATTTCACATGTTATATTCTGTGTATAGGTTAAATAAGCAGGGTGACAATATACAGCCTTGATGTACTTCTTTTCCAATTTGGAACCAGTCCATTGTTCCATGTCCAGTTCTTTTTTTTTTTTTTTTCTTTTTTTTTTCCCATATCCAGTTCTAACTGTTTCTTCTTGACTGGCATACAGGTTTCTCAGGAGGCAGGTCAGGCGGTCTGGTATTTCCATCTCTTTAAGAATTTTTCACAGTGTGTTGTTATCCACACAGTTAAAGACTTTAGTGTAGTCAAGTTTAATTTAGAATGTGCAGATTCTAAAAACACAATTGCAGTTTCTACACATTAGTTACTTAGTATCAGATGGGAATAAAATATCACATTTTCAGGGATAAGTAAAACAAATACAGTCAACCCTTCATATCCATGGTTCTGAGTCTGTGGACTCAACCACCATGGATCAAAAATGTTTCTTAAAAATTCAGAAACTTCCAGAAAGTGAAACTTGAAACTGCCATGCAGTGGCAACTATTCAGATGGTCTTTATGTTGTAATTACAACTATTTACATGATATTTACATTGTATCATATATTGTAATTACCAGAGATGATTTTAAAATATATAGAAGGATGTGTGAAGTTTATATGCAAATACTACACCACTGATATAAAGGATTTGAGCATTTATGGATTTTGGTATCCCAGGGACAGAAGGGGGATGTTGGAACCAGTTTCCCACAGAAATTGTATAAATTTCTGTGGACAGCTGTGTAAATTTTTTGAGGAAAGAAATAAATATTTTCCCACCCCTATTTTTCATCCATTGTGATTCTCAAATGGGCAATATTATTTTCTCAGTGATACCTCATAATATGCTGACATACTTGCAAGTTTATCTCTTATCTTAGCAATTTTGGAGGGGGTTGGTAAAGAACAATTAACTTAAATTAACTGAACTATTATATGCTTATTGCTATCACTTCTTTGAAACAATTTTCTCCTTTCAAAGTTAATTTATAATTTATTTTAAATTTTCTTAATATTTTTACAAACATGACCCTATTCAATTTGTTAAACATTGGTATAATTCATATTCTATTATATTTACACATTTTTTTCTATTAACTTTAAAATATAAATCTTCCCATTTTCTTGCAGGTAATTTCAAATCTCAATTTACCAGAAAGTTCATATAGAGCACATCTGTTTTCCTCAGAAAGGGATCAAGGTCTCATCTACATAATAAATGATAATTTGGTTCACATATTTTGTTTAAGAGTGAACCATATATCTTGAACTTCTGTAGAATTGTTGGACATGCGTCTGTACTTAAATATTTTTCCATAATACTTTTGAAAGATGCTTCCAAAAACCTAGTAGGTTGGTCTTTTTTTAATCTACCACTCCTAGATATTCTCTTGATGAGAGAAGGCATATTTAATTTCTCTATTGGTTATTTTATTATTAACTTTTCCCCTGTCAATAGGAAATGGGATATTCATTTGTTTCCTTAGATATTTTTTAGAAAACATACTTGAAATTTAAACATGTGTCTGATTTTTAGGAGATTTACGCTTCTGGCAGATATCTAGATAGTTGCTATGTCACTTTTATCAATATTTTCTACACTTTTCTCAGACTTACTGATTTATCTACTCTGTTTAGTTTTTGTGCTCTCTGTTTGTGCAACTGGTTGGTGATGTATGATCCATAAAACTTTATTTTCTGACTCTCATACCTTCTAATGGAGAAGGCAATGGCACCCCACTCCAGTACTCTTGCCCGGAAAATCCCATGGATGAAGGAGCCTGGTAGGCTGCAGTCCATGGGGTCGCTAAGAGTCGGACACGACTGAGCGACTTCACTTTCACTTTTCACTTTCCACTTTCATGCATTGGAGAAGGAAATGGCAACCCACTCCAGTGTTCTTGCCTGGAGAATCCCAGGGACAGGGGAGCCTGATAGGCTGCCATCTATGGGGTCACACAGAGTTGGACACGACTGAAGTGATTTAGCATAGCATAGCATACCTTCTAACTGAACTCAAATGTTTTTTATCACTTGCACATTATGTATTAAGTGTGTAAAGTCTTTAATTACTTTGAAAGACCTGAGATTTATGCTAACAAAAGGAGAAAAACTCAAATTGATGAGTTGTATTTATAAATACTGACTAGAATTTTTTGATAATGCCCATGAATAAGGATACACTTTTGGTAGAAACTAATTAAAACCAATTTTATATTTCTTTTATTAAATAAATGTATCCCCTTGTTTGGGCTTCTCTAGTGGTTCAGATGGCAAAAATTCTGCCTGCAATGCAAGTAGACCTAGGTTCAATCCCTGGAGAAGGAAATGGCTAACCACTCCAGTATTCTTTCCTGAAGAATTCCATGGACAGAGGAGCCTGATGGGCTATGGTCCATGGGGTCGCAAAGAGGTGGATATGACTGAGCAACAAACACTTGTTTAAATATGTTTAAAACATATTAAATCCATTACTTATAGAGTATTTTATTAGGAAAAATAGTGTCAGAAATGTATATGAATAACATAGTTTTCTATTTGGGAAATGTGCTAACTCCATCTAAGACTTAAATTAAAATGAAGAAAAAATTCTATGGAATGCATTGCATCTTCTTTAAAATTAATTGAGTTTGCTCTACAATATGATGTTAAATGATCATTGAAAATAATACCAACTTTTGTTACTTAGTTGAAGTTTAACTTTGGCAAGTAGCTGAAGAATTGATGCTTTTGAACCCTGGTGTTGGAGAACACTCTTGAGAGTCTCTTGGACTGCAAGGAGATCCAACCAGTCCATTCTGAAGGAGATCGGCCCTGGGATTTCCTTAGAAGGAATGATGCTAAAGCTGAAACTCCAGGACTTTGGCTACCTCATGCAAAGAGTTGACTCATTGGAAAAGACTCTGATGCTGGGAGGGATTGGGGGCAAGAGGAGAAGGGGATGACAGAGGATGAGATGGCTGGATGGCATCACTGACTCGATGGACGTGAGTCTGAGTGAACTCCGGGAGTTGGTGATGGACAGGGAGGCCTGGCATGCTGCGATTCATGGGGTCACAAACAGTCAGACACGACTGAGCGACTGATCTGATATGATCTGATCTATACTATTAATAAATGGATATTTTGTGGGCAGAGGTTGGTGTTATGTAGTGAAATATTTTCTTTTATATGTTATGTTTTCTAAGTTAGTTATGTAAAGTTTAAAAATAAAATTAAAAAAAAAATACAGAGGAAAAATTCAATATGAATAAGACAGAAAGAATTCCCTTTGCTAGTTTTCAAACTTCCTAGTTATTGGCACATCTTAAGTATTTTGAATTCACTCTACTTCGAGAAGTGATTTAAAATTTCATGCATGCATGATTTTCTTTTAAAATTTTTTCATAAAAACATATGCAAAAGATTTTTTCCAGAGTTGGAAAATATATTAACTCAGAGAAATATATTGTTGAAGTTTATATTGATACCTAAACCAACCAGAACTCTACTATTACATGTGGTTTGAACCTCTGCTTTCAGAAAAGACCAGTCTCTGTCATAGCCACATGCTGCTATATTTAAATGCACAACATCCATAATAGAAGTGTCTGCAATTCTAAAAGTAATTGTCATAGAAAGAGGAACTGTTGCAATACAAATACGCTTAGGAAAACCTATTTCACAAATCATTATTTGAATAGTTTCCTATTCCAACTATGCCTCAAAATATACAGTTTCTCCAGAAATGCTATAACACCAAGATTAAGTGAACCAAAATCTGTAAAATTAAGTAACAGATTAAGACCATTTTTCTCTATAATGGGTTGCTCATAGAACTGAATGGGTAATGATTTGTTTAAATACAGGTGTAACAAACAATACGTAAACATGATGTTTTTATCCCCTCAATGAAAAGTCTAAATTCATTTTGGTAAAAGAATTGGAAAAAGCTCAGATACAATTAAGAATATTTTCCTTATAGTGACAACTAAAATCATGTGATACTGTGATACTAAAGACAGCAATTATATTAAATGTGAATATAGTGCTTAAAGAATGCAAAGTAATCACATAATTTAATTTAAATATATTAGAACATTATCCTCAATGGTGAAAAATTGAAAGCATTTCCCCTAAAGTCAGGAGCAAGACAAGGGTGCCCATTCTCACCACTACTATTCAACATAGTTTTGGAAGTTTTGGCCACAACAATCAGTCAGCAAAAGAAATAAATGGAATTCAGATTGGAAAAGAAGTAAAACTCTCATGGTTTACAGATGATATGATACTCTACATAGAAAACCCTAAAGATTCCACCAGAAAATTACTAGAGCTAATCAATGAATATAGTAAAATCAATGAATATAATATTCGCAGGATATAAAATTAACAAAGAAATCTCTTGCATTCCTATACACTAACAATGAGAAAACAGAAAGAGAAATTAGGGAAACAATTCCATTCACCACTGCAATGAAAAGAATAAAATACTTAGGAATATATCTACCTAAAGAAAAAAGACCTATATATAGAAAACTATAAAACAATGATGCAATAAATCAAAGAGGACACAAATAGATGGAGAAATATACCATGTTCATGGTTTGGAAGAATCAATATAGTGAAAATGGGTATACTACCCAAAGCAATCTATAGATGCAATGCAATCCTTATCAAGCTACCAATGGTATTTTTCACAGAACTAGAACAAATAATCTCACAATTTGAATGGAAATACAAAAAACCTCAAATAGCCAAATTAATCTTGAGAAAGAAGAATGGAACTGGAGGAATCAACCTGGTGGAATTCAAGCTCTACTACAAAACCACAGTCATCAAGACAGTATGGTACTGGCACAAAGACAGAAGTATAGATCAGTGGAACAAAGTAGAAAGCCCAGAGATAAATCCACACACCTATGGACACCTTATCTTCAACAAAGGAGGCAAGAATATACAATGGAGAAAAGACAATCTCTTTAACAAATGGTGCTGGGAAAACTGGTCAACCACTTGTAAAAGAATGAAACTAGAACACTTTCTAACACTATATACAAAAATAAACTCAAACTCAATTAAAGATCTAAACATAAGACCAGAAACTATAAAACTCCTAGAGGAAAACATAGGCAAAACACCCTCTGACATAAATGACAACAGGATCCTCTATGACCCACCTCCCAGAATATGGGAAATAAAAGCAAAACTAAACAAATGGGACCTAATTAAACTTAAAAGCTTCTGCATAACAAAGGAAACCATAAGCAAGGTGAAAAGACGGCCTTCAGAATGGGAGAAAATAATAGCAAATGAAGCAACTGACAAAGAATTAATCTCAAAAATATACAAGCAACTCATACAGCTCAATTCCAGAAAAATAAATGACCCAATCAAAAAATGGGCCAAAAGAACTAAACAGACATTTCTCAAAAAAAGACATACAGATGGCTAACAAACACATGAAAAGATGCTCAACATCACTCATTATCAGAGAAATGCAAATCAAAACCACAATGAGGTGCCATTTCACGCCAGTTAGAATGGCTGCTATCCAAAAGTCTACAAGTAATAAATGCTGGAGAGGGTGTGGAGAAAAGGGAACCCTCTTCCACTGTTGGTGGGAATGCAAACTAGTACAGCCACTATGGAGAACAGTGTGGAGTTTCCTTAAAAAAACTGGAAATAGAACTGCCTTATGACCCAGCAATCCCACTACTGGGACTACACACCAAGGAAACCAGAATTGAAAGAGACACATATACCCCAATGATCATTGCAGCGTTGTTTATAATAGCCAGGGCATGGAAGCAACCTAGATGTCCATCAGCAGACAAATTGATAAGAAAGATGTGGCACATATACACAATGGAATATTATTCAGCCATTAAAAAGAATACATTTGAATCAGTTCTAATGAGGTGGATGAAACTGGAGCCTATTATACAGAGTGAAGTAAGCCAGAAAGAAAAACACCAATACAGTATCAGTTCAGTTCAGTTCAGTTCAGTTGCTCAGTTGTGTCCAACTCTTTGCTACGCCATGAATCACAGCACACCAGGCCTCCCTGTCCAACACCAACTCCCAGAGTTCACCCGAACTCATGTCCATCGAGTCGGTGATGCTATCCAGCCATCTCATCCTCTGTCATCCCCTTTTCATCCTGCCCCCAATCCCTCCCAGCATCAGAGTCTTTTCCAATGAGTCAACTCTTCGCCTGAGGTGGCCAAAGTACTGGAGTTTCAGCTTTAGTATCATTCCTACCAGTACAGTATGCTGCTGCTTAGTCGCTTCAGTCGTGTCCGACTCTGTGCGACCCCATAGACGGCAGCTCACCAGGCTCCCCTGTCCCTGGGATTCTCCAGGCAAGAACACTGGAGTGGGTTGCCATTTCCTTCTCCAATGCATGAAAGTGGAAAAATAAAGTGAAGTCGCTCAGTCATGTCCGACTCCTAGCGACCCCATGGACTGCAGCCTACCAGGCTCCTCCATCCATGGGATTTTCCAGGCAAGAGTACTGGAGTGGAGTGCCATTGCCTTCTCCACCAGTACAGTATACTAACGCATATATATGGAATCTAGAAAGATGGTAACGATAACCCTGTATGTAATACAGCAAAAGTCACACAGATGTAGAGAACAGTCGTTTGGACTCTGTGGAAGAGGGAGAGGGTGGGATGATTTGGGAGAATGGCATTGAAACATGTATATTACCATACGTGAAACGAATCACCTGTCCAGGTTCCATGCATGAGACAGGGTGCTCGGGGCTGGTGCACTGGGATGACCCAGAGGGATGGTATGGGGAGGGAGGTGGGAGGGTGGTTCAGGATGGGGAACACATGTACTCTCATGATGGATTCAATGTATGGCAAAACCACTATAATATTGTAAAGTAATTAGCCTCCAATTAAAATAAATAAATTTATATTAAAAATATATATTAGAACTTTGGGGTTTCAAGTCTAGCAATTACTTCTCAAAAATAATAACAGTTATATTTAAAAAAAGGCTTCCCAGGTGGCACTACAGGTAGAGAACATGACTGCCAATGCAGGAGACATGAGACACAGGTTCAGTCCCCAGGTTGGGAAGATCCCCTGGAGAAGGAAATGGCTACACACTCCAGTAATCTTGCCTAGGAAATCCCATGGACAGAGGAGCCTGGTGGGCTACAGTTCATGGGGTCACAAACAATAGCAATGTAGTGGTATCACCACTATTATTAGTAACACTGTTATTAATAATGAGTATTTAACTTTATCAAAATATTTTGTTTCATCTATCAAAATGAGTTTTAATTTTTCTCCTTTCCAATTTAAAGTATTACTTTTTCTGGATTCTCTTTGACAATATTTTGTTTATGATACTTCTATGTTCATGAAAGGGAATATAATTCAAATTATATCCTTCCAAGTTTTGATTTCAAACTTTTGTCATCACTATAAAATGAGTAAAAAACTGATTGCCTTTATTTTTTTTCCTTTTTGATACAGTATATTTTGATTATAATTCCATGGAAATATTTTCAATTTTTATTACTTTATTGGCTCATGCTTATTTAGAAATGACTTAAATTTTGGTGGAGTTTTTCTAGTAATATTTTTGAATTAGTATCTAACATTATTTTATTGTAATAAAATGAAGTCAAATATTGACAATTACTAAAACTTGCTTTGTGCTGCTGAATATGGAAGAAATTTGGTCAATATTTATGTAAAATTTTAACCAATGTAATTTAAATTTGTTCACTGCAATATTCTGTATGTGTTAAACAGTAATGCTTGGTTAATTGTGGTGCTCAAATTTTTAGCTTATTTACTAACATTTTATGTTATAATTCTATCAATTTCTTGCAAAAGCATACTAAAACTCACAATATAATAATGGGCTTGTATATTTTTCTTTATTTTACTATCCATTTTTACTTTATTTCTTTTGAAGAAATTTTGATAAATATATAAAATTTAAATTGTTTCTGTCTATTGCAGTGACCCTTTTTATATCAATAAGTGTGCTTCTGTATATTACAAATATTTCCTTGGATAATTTGTATCTTTGTATGTGTGTGTGTAGTTGGTGAGTATGTATGTGGCAATTATGCAAGTAATTCCAAGATTTTTCTTTCAAGCTTTTTATTATATTGATTATGGATCTCTTATAAACAACGTTAAATTGACATTTTTTCTTACCTATTATGAGAATAGATATTTTTAAAGTATTGTGGTTATGTCATTTTAATATAAATGCTGACATATACTTCTTTAAGTTTACATTATTTTATTTAATTTTTATTTTTCTACATCATGAGAAACGCTGGGCTGGATGAAGCACAAGCTGGAATCAAGATTGCCAGGAGAAATATCAATAATCTCAGATATGCAGATGACACCAACCTTACGGCAGAAAGCAAAGAAGAACTGAAAAGTCTCTTGATGAAAGTGAAAGAGGTGAGTGAAAAAGTTCGCTTAAAACTCAACATTCAGAAAACTAAGATCATAGCATCTGGTCCCATCATCCATGGCAAATAGATAGGGAAACAGTGGAAATAGTGACAAACTTTATTTTTGGGGTCTCAAAAAATCACTGCAGATGGTGATTGAACCCATGAAATTAAAAGACACTTGCTCCTTGAAAGAAAAGTTATGACCAAACTAGACAGCATATTAAAAAGCAGAGACATTACTTTGCCAACAAAGGTCCGTCTAGTCAAAGCTATGGTTTTAACAGTAGTCATGTATGAATGTGAGAGTTGGACTATAAAGAAAGCTGAGAGAAAAAGTATTGATGCCTTTGAACTGTGGTGTTGGAGAAGACTCTTGAGAGTCCCTTGGATTGCAAGGAGATACAACCAGTCCATCCTAAAGAAAATCAGTCCTGAATATTAATTAGAAGGACTGATGCTGAAGCTGAAACTCCAAAACCCTGGCTGCCTGATGCGAAGAACTCTCATTGAAAAAGACCCTGATGCTTGGAAAGATTGAAGGTAGGAGAAGTGGATAACAGAGAATAAGATGATCGGATGGCATCACTGACTCAATGGACATGAATTTGAGTAAACCCCAGGAGTTGGTGATGGACAGAGAGGCCTGGTGTGCTGCAGTCCATGGGGTCACACAAAGTCAGACATGACTGAGGGACTAAACTGAACTGAACTCATTCTATATTTATTGTCTTATTTATTATTTTTTAATTACCATGATTCTACCTAGCTATTATAATTTTATGTACTAAACCTTTCCCTTTTATTTTGCTATCTTGTGTTAAAAGACAAAACTATATCTTAAGGGCAAATATGAAAATTTGTAACTTTAGCTTTAAAAATTTAAAGCTTTAAAAATTTCACAGAATTTTCTGGGTTGTTTTGGAAATATTAAATTGGTTATATATTTTATTAGGATTACATCTTAGTTTTTAATATGCCCTTCTATAATCCCTTAAAATAGATCCTATATAAAAATAATTTCCCTGTATCTTTGTAGTGTAAAATATAAAGAAATCAAAATAAAGCCACATGCAACAGTATTGTCACTGTGTAAATTATTTAAATCAATGAATATTTTAATTAATATCAGTTCATTTCAGTTGCTCAGTCATGTCCGACTCTTTGCCACCCCATGGACTGTAGCACGCCAGGCTTCCTTGTCCATCACCAACACCCAAAGCTTACTCAAACTCATGTCCATTTAGTGGGTGATGTCATCCAACCATCTCATCCTCTGTCATCCCCTTCTCCTCCCACCTTCAATCTTTCCAAGCATCAGGGTCTTTTCCAATAAGTCAGTTCTTTGCGTCATGTGGCCAAAGTATTGGAGTTTCAGCTTCAACATCAGTCCTTCCAATGAATATTCAGGACTGATTTCCTTTAGGATGGACTGGTTGGATCTTCATGCTGTCCAAAGGACTCACAATAGTCTTCTCCAACAGCACAGTTCAAAAACATCAATTCTTCAGTGCTCAGCTTTCTTTATAGTCCAACTTTCACATCCATACATGACTACTGGTAAAACCATAGCTTTGACTAGATGGACATTTATTAGCAAAGTAATGTCTCTGCTTTTCATGGTTGCAGAAATTAAAAGTCACTTTTAATTTCACTGCAGTCATCTGCAGTGATTTTTGGAGCCCAAAAAAATAAAGTCCATTTTTTCCCCATCTATTTGACATGAAGTGATGAAACCCAATGCCATGATCTTAGTTTTCTGAAAGCTGAGTTTTAAGTCAACTTTTTCACTCTCCTCTTCACTTTTATAAAGAGGCTCTTTAGTCCTTAAATTTTAATTAATGTAATAAAGGTCAAAAATAAAACTTTAAGATCACTTTATTTAGGAATATTTTAAATTATAATTTCTATTATGTTAGTTACACAGACTTTTACTATTTTGTCACTTAAACTAAAGTTATAGGTTTTCTACAATCTATTATAATTTAGTAGTTTATCAATTACCCCAAATGTAAAGAGTTTTACAGGGGCTATTCACTTATCAATAATTTAATGTTACCAATATAATTACAGATTGATTTGGTCTTTAAGAATTTTTGCTACTTCAAACTGCCAATTTGATTACCTGCCCTTCCCCCCAAAAAAAAAAAATCATTAGTATGTTTATTATGGTAAGAAACTTTCTTTCTCTCTCTCTCTCTCTCTCTCTTTTTTTTTTTTTTTTTTGGTCTAAATATGAACTTTTGTTATCTTTATTTTTGAGGAATATTTTTTGTAGGAAAATAATTTATAGTTGCCAGATATTATCTTCTGGCTCTTGGGAATTATCTTCCCCTAGGGAGGGATTTTATCTTCCTGATTAAATAATCAGCTTTTAAAATTGTCTTTTAGAAAGTTTTGAATATTCTTTTTATATTCTACATGCTAATCCTTCATTGAATAAATGGTTTGGAAATATCTTTTTTTACTCTATGATTTTACTTCTCATCCTGTTAATGTTCTTTCAGAAAACAGAAATGCTTAATTTTGATCAAGTCAAATTTATTGACTTTTTGATTATGCTTTTGGTGTCATCTTAGGACCTCTGCCTGGCATTACATTCATTTTTCCTTAACAGTATAATGTCTCTTTTCACTTGATATTTTAAATTTTAAGTTTAACTTTATTTTTGAAATTTTATTTCAATTTATCTAGGTTAAGTTATTTTTATAAACAGTTGCTCAACTTTTTGTTTTTCTCTGTTTCTTGAATTCTTGATTTGATGTTTGCCAACAGTATGGAAAATTTTTCAGTCATGATTGCTTCAAATATTACTTCTGCCCAGTTTTCCTTTTTAATATCCTTCTGAGAATTGGTTAATTTGTATATTAGGTCTGCATGTTCTATGTTTTTCTTATTCTTATTTATACTTTTTACCTTCTTGTCTTTCCATTCTTTAACATGAATATTTTAATCTAATCTAATTTGCAGTTCTCTACTTTCACTATTTTCTCATCAGCTATGTCTAATCTGATGCTAGTAAAAATTGAAATCCCATGTTAAATGACTTTTTTTAAATCTAAATTTTCTATTTGAATATTTAACATTTTCCTCTTCAATTGTATTTGTATAATATATGTAAGAAAATAATTTTAGGGTGTGTGAATCCATTTCTAGTACTATTGAAGTGTGATTTGGTAAGTAAATCATTTTATATATGTACCACAAAACTCTGCTTTTCTTTCACATGGTGAAGTGGAAAAAAAAAATTAAGCACCAGAAGTGATAACCTTAATATATTGCTAACAGTAAAACAGATAATCTGTTAATACCTAAAAATAATATAATTTTTAGTCATTTTGTTCCTCACTTTCCTGTGAGGAATGGACATGAGAAAACTTTATGTAAGCTTTATATAAAGAGTCCTGCATTTATACATATGTAAATATGTCCTCTGGAGATATTAAAAACATATAAGCAATGATTACTTTCCCAAGCCATACCTGATTGTCCTTATACACAAAAACACAAGGCAATGTTTCTCACAACCATAATTTTATCATGTTTCAAAATGATTTAAAATAATTTTGTATGATATATTTACTCTGGTTTACCAAATCAGTAAAAGGGGTTATCTGACTGAACTAGATCTAGACCCTTTTGACTTCTCTTGATTCATGTGACAGACAGACGTCAAGGTGTCCATTATGGAATCCATGCCTCATTGTGATCCCTTTCTTGAATTCTAGGTGTGTCTTGTTTCCTGCTTTTGACCAACAGAATATGGAAATATGATATATCACACTGGTAACACCACATTACATTATATGAAACTGTCAGACTCTTCAGAATGACTCTCTACTTATTTGAAGTGGCCATATTGGGAAAGCCTATATGACAAAAAGAAAAGAAAAACAGACACAAAATGAACAACAAACAAACAAGCAAAACCAACTGTGGTGGCCTCTCCGAACTCTGGGGAACACTGACACTCTCAGGTCTGCAGCTGAGAGTAACTGAATGCTACCAACAGCCATGTGAGCATGGAAGAGTTCTCCCAGCCTCAGGTAAGAACACAGCTTGATTACATCTTGTGATATTCCTACAGAGACTGAGCTAAGCTGTGAGCAGAATTCTGACTGCAGAAACTATGGAATGCTAAATAGGTGTTTGAAGCTGCTAAGTTTATGTAATTTGTTACATAGTAGAGAAGACAGAGGCACACTTCCCATAGCCCACTTGTTTTATGGGCATCAACAATCCTGGTCTCCCTATGGAATCATCATGCTCCTTTATCTGGCTGCCATGTTACATCCAGATGCAAGTTCCAAGTTCCAGTTCTTCTGTCCATTCTTAATTCTCCCTACCTTCTCAAAACATATACATTCTTCATGTTGAAACCTAATCCCCTTCTTGTATCAATATTACTCAATGGCCACTGTATGTTGCTCCCTCATTCCCTCCAAAATAGACCAGGCCATTCTCTTCTCCCCACTCTAGTTTATAAGCTTCATCAGGGCAGGAAAGTTCATTGTTTCCTCCTCACTTAATGCAGGGCTGTATGCAAATCATTCAGTATAATTTTATTGGCATAAAAAATACATACATGATGGAGTTCATTTGTTGAATTACATTTGTGATCCAGAGAACATTTATTTTCTATGGTTCTCAAAAAATCTATTTGGTACTTAAAGCTTTATAAAATTATTTGTACTAAGCACAAAAATAACACTGAGGGATTTTTGAGGATTATACCTAAGAATAATAGAAACAAAGCTGCTTATTTTTCTTCCATTCAAATTATAGGAAGGAAACAATTAACTTACCTGACCAGGCTTAGAATTTTCACAGACAACAATATCATATTCCCTGGCAAGCTCGGGTGGATTGTCATTGACATCCAGAACTCTAATACCCACTGTGACATGGCTCAGCAAGCTCGGATTGTCTGCAAAACACATAGGGATGCATTTAGTATTTCCATGCACACTTTAGAGACTTGATTTAAAGCCAATCTCCTTAATACTGTAGCTTGTCACTAGTCCCACATGCTGCTGCAGGACTTTTGGCAAAAGACAATTTTATGAAGGCACTCTTTGTTAGAACTCATTAACTTACAGAAAAATGAAAAATGAACACCATAGCATGACATGAATGCTAAAATGATACTTTGTCATATCAAGGAAATTACATGTTATTCAGGAACTGGAGTGGGAGAAAGTTGTCAGAACTCACTGTATGCTGTCAAAGTCCAAGGGATGAACAATTGGTTTCATCATTAATCTAAGAAAAGCACAGTAGTTGGAAAAAAATAAGATAATCTTTAAAACATTCAAGGTTTCAAGTCTAAATCAACTTGGAGAAAATAAAGTTCTTTACACAAGGATAAAATTCTTCTTATAGGACAATATATGCAGTCTGCAGTGTCAAGTCATACTTGGGAAAAAATAAAAAGAATAATTTAAATTGGAACAGCATAGAATTCATATAAAACCCTGATAAATATCAATATATTAGAGCTACTATTTTAAAATATTTCTAAAGTGCAGTCTTACCATTTTTCAATAGGTTTATTAGTTATGAGATATAAGAAAAGAAATGTTTGGTTTATTTTATATGTCAAAGCTAAAAATATAGAATTCATAATGGAAAAATTAATGAGAAGGCAAAAACAAAACATATTAGGAAAAAAGGATAAAATACATATACATAAAATATTAAAGAAAATGGATATTTAAGATATCCATTATTTAATTATCCATTAAGAAAATGAATGTATTACACATGACATAGGTGCTTTTAAAAAAGTAGGAAATCAGAGTGCTACTACAATAACTAAAGAAGATAAATTTTTAGGTTAAAAATAGTTTTCAAAGATAAAGTATCAGTCCTAGATAATTTTACTTAAAGTTAAAGAAAAAAATGTCTTCAATCTTATAAATCTTTTCCCCAGAAAATAAAGGATAAAATATGCTACAACTTGTTCTCTGTGGCCAGTAAAGTTTTACTATCAATATCAGATACTCCCACTCATGAGAGGTATTATCTGTCAGTGGATTAAACAAAATAATACCAAACCCATTACAGTGGTATATAAAAGAAAATCTATTATTTGTTTAGTTCCCAGAATGTTTCTTAGTTCATCATTAAAAGAAGGAAACAAAGAAGGAAGGAGAGAGGGAGAGAAGAAATTAGGGAATTTTTTTTTTTTAATATAAAAGTTATCTAAAAAGTCAAAGCATTAAAGGAGGAAGAAAAAACACAGGGATACTTCTCTTAATATACATAGCAAAAAGTAAGATATAAAATGTAATATCCATACATTCTAAACAAACAAACAAACAAACAAAAATGGACCTTAGGATGCATCACTGTGAACAAAGCTAGTGGAGGTGATGAAATTTCATCTGAGCCTGTTCCAAAACTTAAATGATGATGTTGTCAAAGTGCTGCATTTAATATGCCAGCAAATTTGGAAAACTCAGCATTGGCCACAGGACTGGAAAAAGTCAGTTTTCATTCCAATTCCAAAGAAGGAAATGCCAAAAAATGTTCAAACTACTGCAAAATAGCACTCATTTCACATGTTAGCAAAGAAATGCTCAAAATTCTCCAATCTAGGCTTCGACAATATGTGAACTGAGAACTTCCAGATACACAAGCTGGATTCAGAAAAGGCAGAGGTCCAAATATCAAATTGCCAACATCTGCTGGATCATAGGAAAAACAAGAGAATTACAGAAAAGAACAACAACAACAACAACAAAACCCTATTTCTGTTTTATTGATTAAGCTAAAGCCTTTGACTGTGTAGATCACAACAAATTGTGGAAAATTCTTAAACAGACGGGAATACCAGACCACCTTATCTGCCTCCTGAGAAACCTGTATTCAGGTCAAGAAGCAACAGTTAGAACGGACATAGCCATGGAATTAAAAGACACTTGCTTCTTGGAAGAAAAGAAGTGACAAACCTAGGCAGCATACTAAAAAGCAGAGACATTACTTCGCCTACAAAGGTCCATATAGTCAAAGTTATGCTTTTCCCAGAAGTCATGTACCGATGTGAGAGCTGGACAATAAAAAGGCTGAACACTGAAGAATTGATACCTTCAAAATGCGGCTCTGGAGAAGACTCTTGAGAGTCCCTTGGACAGCAAGGTGATCCAACCAGTCAATCCTAAAGGAAATCAGCCCTGATTATTCATTGGAAGGACTGATGCTGAAGATGAACCTCCAGTATTTTGGCCACCTGATGAGAAGAGCTGACTCACTGGAAAAGAGCCTGATGCTGGGAAAGATTGAAGGCAGGAGGAGAAGGGGATGAAAGAGGATGAGATTGTTGGATGGCATCACTGACTCAATGAACATGAATTTGAGCAAACTCAGGGATATAGTGAAGGGCAGGGAAGCTTGGTGTGCCACAGCTTGGTTGCAAAGATCTGGACATGACTAAGTGACTGTACAACAACTATGGATCAAACACCCTAGGATCAAACCTGTGTCTCCTGCATTGGCATGCAGGTTCTTTACCATGGAGCCACCATGGAAACCTAAATATACAGAAAAAAGTTATAAAATATTAAAATTAATATATTGTATGAATAGCTTAATATAATGACTAATAGAATTGGCACTTATGATATTTTGTCAATGTAAAATAAAAGATAATGGGATGCTGATGTATCATATCAGTCAATTTTTTATTATAAAGACAAATAGATCCATTATATTAAAGTTAGCCTGATGTTGATTAAAATATTTGCTTATTTAGAGTGACTTATTATGAAAAAGGGGCTTCCCAAGTGGCGTTGTGATGAAGAATCCACCTGCCAATGCAGGAGATACAGGAGACTTGTGTTTGATCCCTGGATTGGGAAGATATCCTAGAGTACGGAATTGCAACCCACTCCAGTATTCTTGCCTGGAGAATCATATGGACTGAAGAGCCTGGAGGGCTACAGTCTATGGATTAAAAAAAGAGTTGGATACAACTTACTGACTAAACAACAACAAAGTTAGAAGTCTATATATTTAACTCAATATCAACAAAGAAGATAGTGCAAAGCATAATAATAAATATATTTTATCATATCACTGTACTCAAGAATTATTAAGAAGGTTATCCTCAACAATATACTATTTAATTTTGCAATGAATTATTTAGTTTTGCATGTTTTTTTTTCATCTTTACAAAATACTACAGTTTTAAATGCAGTCTTCTGAGAAATTTCTGAAAATATATATTCAATTAGCATTTGGTTTCTAAGATTTTAACTATTGCTGTAGCTCTGCTGCTATTCTTCCTAAAGGAAATAAATCATGAATATTCATTGGAAGGACTGATGCTGAAGTCCTGACTCATTTGAAAAGACCCTGATGCTGGAAAAAATGAAGGCGGGAGGAGAAGGGGAGGACGGAAGACTAGATGGTTGGATGACATCACTGACTCAATGAACATGAGTTTGAGTAAACTCCGGAAGGTGGTGGTGGACAGGGAAGCCTGGAATGCTGCAGTTCATGGGAGTCACAAAGATTTGGACATGACTGAGTGACTGAGCTGAACTGATGATATAAACTATCACATTTGTTACATCTATTCAGCCTTTGTTGGAAAGAGTCAGACACAACTGAGCAATTAACAAGATAATACATTATGAAAAAAAGGCATTGCTAACACCCAAAAAAGATATCCTTTTCATTATAGGGGACTGGAATGCAAAAGTAGGAAGTCAAGAAACACCTGGAGTAACAGGCAAATTTGGCCTTGGAATACGGAATGAAGCAGGGCAAAGACTAATAGAGTTTTGCCAACAAAATGCAATGGTCATAACAAACACCCTGTTCCAACAACACAAAAGAAAACTCTACACATGGACATCACCAGATGGTCAACACTGAAATCAGATTGATTATATTCTTTGCAGCCAAAGATGGAGAAGCTCTATAGAATCAACAAAAACAAGACCAGGAGCTGACTGTGGCTCAGATCATGAACTCCTTATTGCCAAATTCAGACTTAAATTGAAGAAAGTAGGGAAAACCACTAGACCATTCAGGTATGACCTAAATCAAATCCCTTATGATTATACAGTGGAAGTGAGAAATAGATTTAAGGACCTAGATGTGATAGATAGAGTGCCTGATGAACTATGGAATGAGGTTCATGACATTGTCCAGGAGACAGGGATCAAGACCATCCCCATGGAAAAGAAATGCAAAAAAGCAAAATGGCTGTCTGGGGAGGTCTTACAAATAGCTGTGAAAAGAAGAGAAGTGAAAAGCAAAGGAGAAAATGAAAGATATAATCATCTGAATGCAGAGTTCCAAAGAATAGCAAGAAGAGATAAGAAAGCCTTCTTCAGCAATCAATGAAAGAAATAGAGGAAAACAACAGAATGGGAAAGACTGGAGATCTCTTCAAGAAAATTAGAGATACCAAGGGAACATTTCATGCAAAGATGGGCTCGATAGAGGACAGAAATGGTATGGACCTAACAGAAGCAGAAGATATTAAGAAGAGGTGGCGGGAATAAACTGAAGAACTGTACAAAAAAGATCTTCACAACCCAGATAATCACAATGGTGTGATCACTGACCTAGAGCCAGACATCCTGGAATGTGAAGTCAAGTGGGCCTTAGAAAGCATCACTACGAACAAAGCTAGTGGAGGTGATGGAATTCCAGTTGACCTATTTCAAATCCTGAAAGATAATGCTGTGAAAGTGCTGCACTCAATATGCCATTAAATTTGGAAAACTCATCAGTGGCCACAGGACTGGAAAAGGTCAGTTTTCATTCCAATCCCAAAGAAAGGGAATGCCAAAGAATGCTCAAATTACTGCACAATTGCACTCATCTCACACGCTAGTAAAGTAATGCTCAAAATTCTCCAAGCTAGGCTTCAGCAATATGTGAACTGTGAACTTCCTGATGTTCAAGCTGGTTTTAGAAAAGGCAGAGGAACCAGAGATCAAATTGCCGACATCTGCTGGATCATGGAAAAAGCAAGAGAGTTCCAGAAAAACATCTATTTCTGCTTTATTGACTATGCCAAAGCCTTTGATTGTGTGGATCATAATAAACAGTGGAAAATTCTGAAAGAGATGGGAATACCAGACCACCTGACCTGCCGCTTGAGAAATCTGTATGCAGGTCAGGAAGCAACAGTTAGAACTGGACATGGAACAACAGATTGGTTCCAAATAGGAAAAGGAGTACATCAAGGCTGTATATGTCATCCTGCTTATTTAACTTATATGCAGAGTACATCATGAGAAATGCTGGACTGGAAGAAACACAAGCTGGAATCAAGATTTCCAGGAGAAATATCAATAATCTCAGATATGCAGATGACACCACCCTTATGGCATAAAGTGAAGAGGAACTCAAAAGCCTCCTGATGAAAGTGAAAGTGGAGAGTGGAAAAGTTGGCTTAAAGCTCAACGTTCAGAAAATGAAGATCATGGCATCTTGTCCCATCACTTCATGGCTAATAGATGGGGAAACAATGGAAACAGTGTCAGACTTTATTTTTTGGGGCTCCAAAATCACTGCAGATGGTGACTGCAGCCATGAAATTAAAAGAGGCTTACTCCTTGGAAGGAAAGTTATGACCAACTTAGATAGCATATTCAAAAGCAGAGACATTGCTTTGCCAACAAAGGTCCGTCTAGTCAAGGCTATGGCTTCTCCTGTGGTCATGTATGGATGTGAGAGTTGGACTGTGAAGAAGGCTGAGCACCGAAGAATTGATCTTTTGAACTGTGGTGTTGGAGAAGACTCTTGAGTGTCCCTTGGACTGCAATGAGATCCAACCAGTCCATTCTGAAGGAGATCAGCCCTGGGTGCTCTTTGGAAGGAATGATGCTAAAGCTGAAACTCCAGTACTTTGGCCACCTCATGCGAAGAGTTGACTAATTGGAAAAGACTCTAATGCTGGGAGGGATTGGGTGCAGGAGGAGAAGGGGACGACAGGATGAGATGGCTGGATGGCACCATTGACTTGATGGACGTGAGTCTTGGTGAACTCTGGGAGTTGGTGATGGACAGGGAGGCTGGAGTGCTGCGATTCATGGGGTCACAAGGAGTTGGACATGACTGGGCAACTGAGTGAACTGAACTGAAGTTTTTGTGGAAGCTGATATTGATCATACTTGATCGTTTTATCATTTTAAAAATAAAAAAGAACATTCAGTATGAATTCTAATTTTGTAAATTACCAAAGTAAAACTGACATAGTTTAAATGGCTTATCTTGACAAAGCCAGGGTTATGAATTACTTCTCAGACATTATACAACTGCCACTGTATAAATGCTTTTTTTCTAACCATTGTATATATGCTAGTATATTTCTATATTTCTCAACCAGGTATTTGTTTGCATTTAAGATCAGACAAAAGAAATCTGTTCTATAAATCTGAGACAAGAATATCATTAATTTTAATCATTGGTATCAGCAGTCTTAAAAGGCATCAAAATTCTCTGCTCCTTTTCTGAATGAGAACTAGATGTTATTTTGTTGTATCAGAAAAATGTTTTCAGGAAAGACACATGTACCCCAATGTTCACTGTAGCACTATTTACAATAGCTAGAACATGGAAGCAACCTAGATGTCCATCAACAGATGAATGGATAAAGAAGCAGTGGTACATATATATAATGGAATACTACTCAGCCATAAAAAGGAATACATTTGAATCTGTTCTAATGAGGTGGATGAAACTACAGCCCATTATACAGAGTGAATTAAGTCAGAAAGAGAAATGCAAATATTATGTACACACCCACACACATATATATATATATATATATATATATATATATATATATAAAATCTGAGAGATGGCACTAATGAATTTATCTTCAGGGCAGCAGTGTAGAAAGAGGCATAAAGAACAGACCTATGGACAAGGTGGGAAGAGAGGAGTGAGAAGGGGAGATGTATGGACAGAGTAACATAGAAATTTCTAATACCATGTGTAAAACAGATGGCCAATGGGAATTTGCTGTATGACTCAGAGAACTCAAACAGGAGCTGAAACAGGCTGAAGGGTGGGGTGGGGAGGGAGATGGGAGGGAGGTTTAGGAGGGAGGGGCCAAGAGTGTATATATGGCTGATTCTTGTTGATGTATGACAGAAAATCACAAAATTCTGTAAAGTAATTATCTTTCAATTAAAAAATTTAAAAAAAGTTTTTAGGAAAGGATTCTGGGAAGACTATGTCTTGAGGAAAGACTAGAATAAAAGAATGACTAAGCATTTGACTGTTTTCAAACACCACTTCTCACTGCCCTACCTCTGCATTGCTCATGCTGTCCTCTGGAATTGGCATAGCCTTGCCCATACTCCATACTTGGGCACAGGAAACTAAATCCTCCTGGATGGAAACAGACTCTCTCCATGTTTCTCTAATGTTATATATTGTATCTCCAGTGTACAATTACTATTCTATCATGTAAGGATTAAAAGTACAGAGCTGGGATCAAACAGATACTTATTTGTAGGTAAGTGTACTGTCATTTTCTGTTCTGTAGGGAACAGAATCTAACCTTATTGTGGATGCAACTAGTGATCTGTAGGGCATGCTTTGTCAGGGGAATCTCAAGAGATACTGATGAAGAGTCATGAAAAACAGTCAGAGTAAGCTTGATTCCAACACTGATGCAAATTAAATAATTGCTATTTCCTGAAATAGATGGGAAAACAGTGGAAACAGTGTCAGACTTTATTTTGGGGGGCTCCAAAATCACTGCAGATGGTTACTGCAGCCATGAAATTAAAAGATGCTTAGTTATGACCAACCTAGATAGCATATTGAAAAGCAGAGACATTACTTTGCCAACAAAGGTCTGTCTAGTCAAGGCTGTGGTTTTTCCAGTGGTCATGTATGGATGTGAGAGTTAGACTGTGAAGAAAGCTGAGCTCATGGGGTCACAAGAGTCAGACACGACTGAGTGACTGACCTCAACTGAACTGAACTGAAAAGTAGGATGGTGTGTAAAAACTGTAACTTTAATTTCAGATAATTAGAGTGGAAAACTCACTATAGTTTTGTAACCAATTGTGGCTTACCTACACTCATTCTAGTATTTCTGCTCAATAATGAAATTAGCTAAATCTATATTAGTAAATTAGCAAGATTCTTTTTTTTTTTAATTTCCCTCAGCCTTAGTGTTAGTATTCTATTCTTTGAATGCCAATCACTTTACCTATAAATGCAGACACATTTTTGTGTGTGAGACGCATTTTGTTGTGGTAAAAACTGGATAATGTCCCAGGAATTCTTAGTGCAACATTTCTGTTATTGTTACTATTAATTTCAGGCTCACATGCATTTCTCAAAATAAGCGTTCAGTCCTTTTGATGGCACAGTAAATAAAAATATACTGTCTTCAGCCAACTTATTCAGTAGGAGCCACTCTCCAGAACCCTTAAGGAACATGAACTTTGGAAAGTTATTTTTTATTTCTATAACTTAATTATTTAATCTGTAAACAGGAATAAGAATGGTTCCATGGGCCAAACTGTACTTTTGAGACACAATTAAAGAAGTTATATAAACTTTAAAACACTGAGAGTAGGAGAGAGCAGAATATTGAATTTAATCCTTTCCAAAAATCAAAAAACAAAATATAGGGCACATTAACAATCCTATACATGTGATTGTCAGTAGAAACTATACTATGTAAAATCATTCAGGCTTTATGCAATAACAGTGTAACAAGCTGGATGAATCACAAACTGGAATCAAGATTGCCAGTGGAGAAATATCAACAACCTCTAATATGCAGATGATAGCACTCTAATGGCAGAAAGCAAAGAGAAACTAAAGAGCCTCTTAATGAGGGTGAAAGAGGAGAATGAAAAAGCTGGCTTAACACTCAACATTCAAAAAATTAAGATCGACATACAGTCCCATCACTTCATGGTAAATAGATGGGGAAAAAGTGGAAACAGTGACAGATTTTATTTTCTTGGGCTCCGAAATCACTGTGGATGGTGACTGTAGTCATGAAATTAAAAGATGCTAGCTCCTTAGCAATGGCACCCCACTCCAGTAGTCTTGCCTGGAAAATCCCATGGATGGAAGAGCCTGGTAGGCTGCAGTCCATGGGGTCGCTAAGAGTTGGACATGACTGAGCAGCTTCACTTTCACTTTTCACTTTCCTGCATTGGAGAAGGAAATGGCAACTCATTCCAGTGTTCTTGCCTGGAGAATCCCAGGGACGGGGGAGCTTGATGGGCTACTGTCTATGGGGTCGCACAGAGTCAGACATGACTGAAGCCACTTAGCAGCAGCAGCAGCAGCTCCTTGGAACAAAAGTTATGACAAAACTAGATATCATACTAAAAAGCAAAGACATCACTTTGCCAACAACTATCCATATATAGCCAAAACTATGACTTTTCCAGTAGTCATGTATGGATGTGAGGAGATGACCTATAAAGAAGGCTTAGCACCAAAGAATTGATGCTTTTGAATTGTGGTGCTGGAGAAGACTCTTGAGAGTCCCTTGGACAAAAAGGAAATCAATCCAGTCAATCCTAAAGAAAATTAACCCTGGATATTCATTGGAAGAATTTTTGCTGAAGCTCCAGTACTTTGGCCACCTGATGCAGACTTGGAAAAGACCTTGAGGCTAGGAAAGACTGAACATAGGAAGAGAAGGGGCCAACAGATGATGAGATGGTCGGATGGCATAACAGACTCAATGGACATGAGTTTGAGCAAACTCCAGGAGATAGTGAAGGGCAGGAAGCCTGGCATGCTGCAGTTCATGGGGTCACAAAAAGTCGGACTCGACATAGTGACTCAACAATAACCCAATCTTCTATACTTTTTGATTGCATTTATATGAAATTCTAGAAGTGGCAGCAATAAATAACAAGATTGCTGCCTCTGAGGGGTGAAAGGTAAGATAATTCACTGTAGAGGAGAACTTCTCTGAGGTTACAGAAATGTCCAGTAGCTTGATAAGGATGTGATTACCATGGAAGTGGGCATTTGAAAACCCACTGAAATGTGACAAGATCTGTACATCTTAGGACATTTCAATGTTATCCACATTTAAAAAAAAAAACTCAGTTAAGGAGAATAGAATTCTCATACATCCTAGAGAGAATCTGATTATGATTACTAACATACAGTTAATTATGGACATCTATTCAGTAAGTTTCATATAAAATCCATCACAGTTAAGAGAGTTTAATTAACGTATTTTTAACAGGGATCCAATTAAAAATTATATTTAAAATGTTGATAGAATAATTTATCTTTATATATAAAAAATTATAAAAATGTATTTCCAATGCTACTTTCTAGTGGTTTCCAAAATGTAATTTTGTCTCAAGCCCCATGAAGATATAACAAGTAATGACTGACACTGATTTAGCATATAGTTCAGTCATATTTATGATAATGATAAAAGCTGTCATTTGTTATGACACCATATGCCAGATACTAGATGAAGTTATACTTCATTTAATTCTTAGTCTAATCCTTTGTTACAGATAAAAAAATGTGTAATATTTTAGTTAAATAATTTCCCCAAGTTCCAACTACTTATATTGAACATAAACAGAATCTAACTAGAGCCTGCCTTATTTTAGATTTAAATATTGTGCATTACTGCCTACTATGATAATGCAAGGGTTCATTGATATTACAGTGATAATTAATTAGATCTAATCAATATCCTCCATAAACATAGAAGTAAAAATAGAAAAGTGTATGTAATGAAAACCATAAAAAAGCTAGAACAGTCCACATTTACTAACACATCTTTAAAATGTGTTCCAATTGATATACAGTATATTAGAATATCTTTTCTATAATCTTTAAATTCTTACAATTTCAAGTAGCCTGAAAGGGGAGACAGGACAGTTAACGTAATTCTGCAACTGAATACAAGCATATTTGAAAGTGGAATTTTTTTCTTTATAAAATGAAATATCTTGGTTCAAAGATATTTAGTTCACATATTAAATATACACCTTAATTTCTGAGTCAATCACTGAAGTGAGGCACATGTAAAATTTATTTTTCACGGTAGGTGGTTTTTAAATTAGTGCTTATTTTATTATTTAAATGGAATATATACTTGATGTCAATATATCTGATATATCTTGTAATACCAATCCAAAAATAGTACAATTATTTTAATTTATCCATATATTAATAGATATATATGAATGTGTGCTCATGGCCAGTTGATAAGTTGTATCTGACCCTTTGAGACCCCATGGACTCATAGCCTATAGCTGTCAGGCTCCTCTGTCCATGGGATTTCCCTTGCAAGAATACTGGAGTCGGTTGCCATTTGCTTCTCCAGGGGAATCTTCCTGACCCAGGGGACAAACCTATCACTCTTGTGTCTCCTGCACTGGCAGAACATTCTTTACCACTGAGCCACCAGGAAAGCCCTATATGCATACATACATGTACATGTACACATCTTCATTCATTATTTCAAATTATGTTCTAACTACCAAGTAAGCACAATTTTCATAGTTTTGTTTATCAGTGTCATCCACTAAGGGATTTACAATTTGTATTTTTATAAAACTTTCTCTATTTCAAAGTCGTAGTTGTGTTATCCTACTTTTCATTTAAGGTTTAATTTTCATCTTCCACAAACTGGAAATGCTTATTGCTTATGGTTCAGAGGTAGATAAATTTTCATTTTGAGAGTTAGATGACATACCTCTGTTGAACTGTGTATCCCTTCTCCCCACTAGCCTACAAATAACATTGACTTGTGACAATTTGATTGTGTGGTTTTCAAAGGATGTAATTTGTATAAACACATTTTTTTGCCAAATTTCAATGTGTTTTCATATGTCATCAATGTTAGTATATTTTGCTTCATGTGTGTGAAAAACGATATTAATTTTTTTTTAATTTACTGTACTCTATATAGTCAAATATGCATTTTTCTTGTGTTTTTTGAAACACTTTTGTTATTACTAACTTTTTGGTCTACTTCATATAATGTTTCTGAGAGAAATCCATTACCAGTTTTCTTCATGCTTAGGTTTTTGCTTATTTTTTAAGATATTTTATTTTATTTTTTTTTAATTTTTAATTTTAAATTTTATTTTATTTTTAAACTTTACAATATTGTATTGGTTTTGCCAAATATAGAAATGAATCCGCCACAGGTATACATGTGTTCCCCATCCTGAACCCTCCTCCCTCCTCCCTCCACATACCATCCCTCTGGGTCATCCCAGTGCACCAGCCCCAAGCATCCAGTATCATGCATGGAACCTGGACTGGCAACTCGTTTCATACATGATAGTATACATGTTTCAATGCCATTCTCCCAAATCTTCCCACTCTCTCCCTCTCCCACGGAGTCCATAAGACTGTTGTATACATCAGTGTCTCTTTTGCTGTCTCATATACAGGGTTACTGTTTCCATATTTCTAAATTCCATATATATGTGTTAGTATACTGTATTGGTGTTTTTCTTTCTGGCTTACTTCACTCTCTATAATAGGCTCCAGTTTCATCCATCTCATTAGAACTGATTCAAATGAATTCTTTTTAATGGCTGAGTAATACTCCATTGTGTATATGTACCATAGCTTTCTTATCCTAAGATATTTTATTAGGTGCATACAAGCTCCATATAGTTACTTCACTCTGATAATACAAGGTGGTGATTTAGTCACTAAGTCATTTCTGACTCTTGATACCCCATGAACTCCACCCTGCCAGACTCTTTCTCCATGGTATTCTCCAGGCAATAATACTGGAATGGGTTGCCATTTCCTTCTCCAGGGGATCTTTCTGATTCAGGAATCAAACCCAGGTTTCCTGCCTTGCAGGTAGATTCTTTACTGGCTAAGATAAGAGGGAAGATCCTGATGACACAAAATACATGTTAATATGGGCTGACTTTCTTACCATCCCGCTAGCTAAATGATTTACAGTATATTGTTTTCTGACACTAGCATAGTTCTGCCAGATTTATTTTGGTTATAATTGTCTATGATTTATTGTGTCTTATTTTAGAACTTTCTCTATCTTTATATTTCATCATGTGCCTATTATGAGTAGCATAAAGATGATATATTTTTTATTTCACTATGGTATGGTAATGTTGTTTGTTCATCATATTTATGACACTTTGGTTATTTATATATATATATATATGTAATACATATATATTTACCATTTTATTATGCACTTCAAGTTTGTCCTAATTTTTCTGTTTTTAGCTCTTTGCAATTTTACATTCCAGTAGATTGCTTAAGGTTTTATTCTTATTGTATTTCCCCTCTAATTTTACATTTGTATGCTAATTTTTAAAATCTGCAAACATTACGTGCTCATGTAACTCCAGAAAATCTAAAAACAATCAGAGTCTTTACTTTTTTCCCAAACATTTAAATAAATTTTAAATGATTTAATTCCAATCAGCTCACACAACTTTACACCTATAAGTTATGGTAATGCTGTGATGATGCCTGTGATTTTGTTAATCCATAAAATTTGACATGTTATGTTATTAAAGAGTCAGTGTTCTCATGTGTACCTTTGTCTTTGTTGTTTCTAATTGAGTCTTAGACCTTCATTTTGAGATAATTTTCTTTCTAAAAAATTTCAAAATGACAACGTTAGCCTACTTAACTTTAGTTATTTTAGTTTCCATTTCTCACTTATCAGAGTCACTGAGGTTAAGGTGATCTGAAATGACATGTAAGAAGTGTCACGTACACAGTTTCTGATGGGTAACAATTTCACTCCATCTACCAAGAACTAAAGTTAAAACAGAAGCTATATCCTATGTTTACCTTTTATTTGACACTATGTTAGTGTGTGTGTGTGTGTGTGTGTGTGTGTGTACTGGTACACCCTACATAAGTCTCATGTAGTGTAGCTTTAACTTCTTTGGGAGTATTTTATCATACTGAAAACAGAACTACATGATATACTCATGATTTAAAAGGAACACTGGCAGATGAAAGGAGGTGAGGATTAAGTTCAAAGTACTATTTAGAAAGCTATTGCCATACTCTAGTGGGGAATGATGGTTGTTTGGACAGGGGTAGGAGTGATGGAAATGGGAAGAAGTTATTGCCTCATGGATATATTTTAAAGTTAAGCTAACCATAGTGTTTGAGTCTCACCTGCAGAGGTACAGGTCAGCAGTGGCCTACTGCAGGAGAAGGGGCTCTGGGTGCAACAGACCAGGATATGACATAAACCCTCTTGGAGGAGGTCACCATTAACCCTACCATAGAACCTCCAGAACTTACACAGGCCTAGGGAAACAGACTCTTGGAGGGCACAAAGAAGACCTGTGCAAACCAGGACCCAGGAGAAAGGAGCAGTGACGCCATAAGAGACTGACCCAGACTTGCCTGTGAGTGTCCAGGAGTCTCTGGCAGAAGCGTGGGTCAGTGGTGGCCTGCTGCAGGGTCGGGGACACTGAGTATAGCAGTGCATGCATGGAACCTTTTGAAAGAGGTCGCCATTATCTTCAGTAACTACACCATAGTTTGGCCTCAGGTCAAACAACAGGGAGGGAACACATCCCTACACATCAACAGAAAATTGGATTAAAGATTTACTGAGCATGGCCTGGCCCATCAGAACAAGACCCAGTTTCCCCCTCAGTCAGTCTCTCCCATCAAGAAGCTTCCATAAGCCTTGTATCCCTATCCTTCTAAGGGCTGACAGAATGAAAATCACAATCATAGAAAACTAACCAAACTGATCACATGGACCACAGCCTAGTCTAACTCAATGAAACTATGAGCCATGCGGGGAAGGGCCACCCAAGATGGATGGGTCATGGTGGAGAGTTCTGACAAAATGTGGTCCACTGGAGAAGGGAATAGCAAACCACTTCAGTATTCTTGCCTTGAGAATCTCATGAACAGTAAGAAAAGGCAAAAGGGGCATTAAAAGATGAAATCTCCCTGCCGGTAGGTGTGTAATATGCTACTGGAGATCAGTGGAGAAATAACTTCAGAAAGAATGAAGAGAGGAAGACAGAGCAAAACCAACACTCAGTGGTGGATGTGACTTGTTATGGAAGTAAAGTCTGATGATGTAAAGAGCAATATGTCATAGGAGCCTGGAATGTTAGGTCCATAAATCAAGGCAAATTGGAAGTGGTCAAACAGGAGATCAGCAAGAATCAACGTTCACGTTTTAAGAATCAGTGAAATAAAATGGACTGGAATGGATGAATTTAACTCAGATGACCATTATATCTATTACTGTGGGCTAGAATCCCTTAGAAGAAATGCAGTAACCATTATAGTCAACAAAAGAGTCTGAAATGCAGCACTTGGATGCAATCTCAAAAATGACAGAATGATCTCTGTTCATTTCCAAGGCAAACCATTCAGTATCTCAGTAATCCAAGTCTATACCCCTGACCAGTAATGCTGAAGAAGCTGAACGGTTCTATGAAGACCTATAAGACCTTCTAGAACTAACACCCAAAAAAGATGTCCTTTTCATTATTGGGGACTGGAATGCAAAAGTAGGAAGTCAAGAGATACCTGGAATAACAGGCAAATTGGGCCTTGGTGTACAAAATGAAGCAGGACAAAGACTAAAAGAGTTTTGCCAAGAAAACACACTGGTCATAGCAAACACCCTCTTCCAAGAACACAAGAGAAGACTCTACACATGGACATCACCAGATGGTCAATATTGAAATCAGATTGATGATATTCCTTGCAGCCAAAGATGGACAAGCTCTATACAGTCAGCAAAAACAAGACCAGGAGCTGACTCTGGCTCAGACCATGAACTCCTTATTGCCAAATTCAGACTTAAATTGAAGAAAGCAGGGAAAACCACTACACCATTCAGGTATGACCTAAATGAAATCCTTTACGACTACAAAGTGGAAGTGACAAATAGATTCAAGGGATAAAATCTGATAGACAGAGTGCCTGAAGAATTATTGAAAGAGGTTCCTGACATCATATAGAGGCAGTGATCAAGACCACCCCCAAGAAAAAAGAAAGGCAAAAATGCAAAATGGTTGTATGAGGAGGCCCTACAAATAGCTGAGAAAAGAAGAGAAGCAAAAGGCAAAGGAGAAAAAGAAAGATATATCCATTTGAATGCAGACTTCTGAAGAATATCAAGGAGAGATAAGAAAGCCTTCCTCTGTGATCAATGCAATAAAATAGAGGAAAACAACAGAATGAGAAAGACTAGATATCTCTTCAAGAAAATTAGAAATACTAAGGGAACATTTAATGAAAGATGAGCACAATAAAGGACAGAAATGGTATGGACCTAACAGAAGCAGAAGGTATTAAGAAGAGGTGGCAAGAATACACAGAAGACCTATACAAAAAAGATCTTCATGACCCAGATAACCACCATGGTGTGATCACTCACCTACAACAAGACATCCTGGAATGTGAAGTCAAGTGGGCCTTAGGAAGCATCTCTACTAACAAGGCCAGTGGACGTGTGATAGAATTCCAGTTGATCTAGCTCAAACCCTAAAAGATGATGCTGTGAAAGTGCTGCACTCAATATGCCAGCAAATATGGGAAACTCAACAGTGGCCACAGTACTGGAAAAGGTCAGTTTTCATTTCAATCCTAAAGAAAGGCAATGCCAAAAAATGTTCAAACTACGGCACAATTGCATTCATCTCACACACTAGCAAATTAATACTGAAAATTCTCCAAGCCAGCATTCAACAGTATAGTATGTGAACCACAAACTTCCATATGTTCAAGGTGGATTTAGAAAAGGCAGAGGAACCAGAGATCAAATTGCCAACATCCATTGGATCATCAAAAAAGCAAGATGATTTCAGAAAAACATCTACTTCTGCTTTATTGACTATACCAAAGCCTTTGACTGTATGGATCACAATAAACTATGGAAAATTCTGAAAGATATGGGAATACCAGACCACCTGACCTGCCTCCCTGAGAAATCTGAGTGCAGGTCAAGAAGAAACAGTCAGAACTGGACATGGAACAACAGACTGGTTCCAAATCAGGAAAGAAGTACGTCAAGGCTGTATGTTATCACCCTGCTTATTTAACTTATATGCAGAGTACATCATTCGAAATATTGGACTGGATGAAGCACAAGCTGGAATCAAGATTGCCAAGAGAAATATTAATAACTTTAGATATGCAGATGTCACCACACTTATGGCAGAAAGTGAAGAAGAACTAAAGAGCTTCTCGATAAAAGTGAAAGACCAGAGTGTAAAAGTTGGCTTAAAGCTCAACAATTCAGAAAACTAAGATCATGGCATCTGGTCCCATCACTTCATTGCAAATAGATGAGGAAACAATGGAAACAGTGAGACTTTATTTTCTTGGGGTCCAAAATCACTGCAGATGGTGACTGCAGCCATGAAATTAAGAGACACTTGCTCCTTGGAAGAAAATCTCTGACAAATCTAGACAGCATATTAAAAAGCAGAGACATTACTTTCCTGACAAAGTTTCCTCTAGTCAAAGCTATGGTTTTTCCAGTGGTCATGTATGGATGTGAGAGTTGGACTATAAGGAAAGCTGAGCACTGAAGAATTGATGCTTTTGACCTTGGTGTTGGATGAGACTCTTGAGAGTCCCTTGGACTGTAAGAAGATTCAACTAGTCAATCCTAAATGAACTCAGTGCTGAACGTTCATTGGAAGGACTGATGTTGAAACTGAAACTCCAATACTTTGGCCACCAGATTCAAAGAACTGACTAACTGGAAAAACCGTGATGCTGGGAAAGACTGAAGGAAGGTGGAAAAGGGGACGACAGAGGATGAAATGGTTGGATGGCATCACCGACTTGATGGCCATGAGTTTGAGTAAGCTCTGGGAGGTGGTGATGGACAGGGAGTCTTGGCATGCTGCGATTCATGGGGTCTCAAAGAGTGGGACACGACTGAGTGACTGAACTGAACTGATCTGATATAATTGTTTGAGTTATTTGAGTTTCTCTTGAATAAACTAATATGTTCTACTTCTTTTAGAATTTGATACTGAGTTTGGGATAGTTCAATTAGTAATGTCTCAGTGTATTGACATATTAGGTAAACAATAACAAAAATAAAATGTTATAATTGCTTGATGAGCCTCCTCCTTATATGTAGAATCCAAGAGATTTGAATGGAATTGACTGCAAGTGAAAATAAAAATGTGAATCTTGAAAGTCTTGAGCCAATACAAACAATTCCATACCTTTTGTCATAGTAAGCAGTTAAATTATGGGCACATTTCATGTACTAAATACAGTTTTTAAAGAAAGTGAATGGAGGCTAGTTTAAAATAAATCAAATAAAGCAGCATCCTATTATCCAAAGTGACAATTTATTGCACCCTGAATGAGGCTGAGTGTGTACCAAATTAAGGTGGCATTCACCCTATTAACATACTAAAAGTTAACACAGTACTAGTTGCTTGTTACTATAATATAGCAACCTTAAGTCAAAATATGATAAAAGGGAATGCAGAAAAAAATACAATGAAATGGAGTTAAGAGTCCTGATAAAGGTAAGTCTGAAGCTCAATTTATCTATGGAATAATCAGATAAATGAGTCAATAAATTTAAGTCTTAGAAAAAAATTGAACTACTTTTTGATATTTTGAAGTAATCTATCATATGGCTATAGGTAGCTAATACATTGACCCTTGCATGTATAAATAAAAAATTCAGAAAAGTATTTTATTGTATTACTTTTGATCATTGGTTAAAAGAGATGCCAATTTTTTTTATGTGTTATCCTCTCTGTAGGCTAAGGTATAAGGTCTCATTATGAACCTTTTTGTGCAAAAGGAAATTGCTAATATGAACACATTGTGGAAGACAACTTTTATGTATCAAAATAAGCACATTTACAACAACAAAAGAATGTGAAGTAACCAAAGGGACTTAAAACCACCCACTCTTCAGTAACAAGGCTTTATGTTGTTAGCTGCAGCTGCTAACAAAAATTAACTTCAGATTAAAAGGAAACAAGGAATGAGTTCATAAAATCTAAATTTAATTTCCATTGCCTGCAGTTAACAATTGGATTAAATTTGAAATTTGTGGATCCTAATCTTTGAATATGTTTGAATAAGAATTGAGGACAAAAAAACAAGAAAGATTCAATGAATTTTAAAAAAAAGTATACATTGGTTTCTGGACTGCAATTATGTACTTAATGTGAGAGAAATGTGAAATAGGAAACTAAGGCAAATTTTCCTATCAATGCACAAACATGCAGTTGCTTTTGTTGTTGCTTAAACTGTGAACTCTGGAGACATCAGAACCTTTGAACTCATTAGATATATGAATAAATAAGCATCTCCCTGAATTTGACTCTTTTGCAAATAACATCATCTTGCAAACAATTAATAAAAAAAGAGTCCCATTTTGGTATATTGATCAGGTACAATGAATTCTCACATTTAATGAACAGAACAAGCAGAAATAGAATATTTTAGGTAAACTGGGAAATACACAGTGATCATTGCAATGTGTAGTGAATGATGTAGTTGTTGGGTAATTAAGGTGGGCTGAGAAATGAAGACAAATAATATTCATGAACTTAACAAAATTTTATTAACCCAGTTTTATGTGTCAGGGAATTTACTAAGAATTTGGGAGTACTCTAATAAACAAAGATAAAATAGACCTGATTCTTAGATTTGAGATGTTCACAATGTAGTATAGGTGAACAATATTACAATAAAATATAAGTGGTATATTTAAGACTATGAGAGTATAAGCGATGAACATTATTCTAAGGTCTACATAGAGTATAGAAGATAAGGAGCTACAAAATATACCTGAGAAATTGAGAAAGATTTCAAAGACTTGTGACTTTTGAAATAGTTCTTGAAAGAAAATAATTGTTTGTAAAGCAGCAAAAAATGAGAAGAAATATTTAAGAGATGAAAAAATTATAAAACTATTGAAAGGACATGGTCTACTTGAGGGTCTGTAGCTAAAAGTGTGATATACATTTTTCAGAGGATTAAGCTGAGAGCAGACCGAATATTATAAACAAACACCACATAATAACAGCAAAATTCTGTAAAACAATTATCCTCCAATAAAAAATAAATTAAAAAAAAAAAAGAGAGAGAGAGAAAGACACAAGGTGGGTAAAAAGCCACATATGCCCTGCTGCTGCTGCTGCTAAGTCGCTTCAGTCGTGTCTGACCCTGTGAGACCCCGTAGACGGCAGCCCACAAGGCTCCCCCATCCCTGGGATTCTCCAGGCAAGAACACTGGAGTGGGTTGCCATTTCCTTCTTCAATGCATGAAAGTGAAAAGTGAAAGTGAAGTCGCTCAGTCGTGTCCAACTCCCAGCGACCCCATGGACCGCAGCCCACCAGGCTCCTCCATCCATGGGATTTTCTAGGCAAGAGTACTGGAGTAGGGTGCCATTGCCTTCTCCACATATGCCCTACATGAAGTTTATTTCTCCATCAGGATGTGTGTATGTATATGAATGAGTGTGTGCATATGTGTACACCCAGGAGAGTAGTTCTTGATAGAACCATGATACAAATCAAATTGTTAAATACAACAATGCTTCTTGAATTTAATTTACATTAGATCTATTTCAGTGGGTTAATTCTATTTTATTAAAATTTAATGAGGGTAAATAGCATACTTACTTAATATATTATTGGGCTTCCCTTGTGGCTCAGCTGGTAAAGAATCCGCCTGCAATGCAGAAGACCTGGGTTTGATCCCTGGGTTGGGAGGATCCCCTGGAGAAGAGAAAGGCTACTCACTCCAGTATTCTGGCCTGGAAAATTCCATGGAGTGCATAATCCATGGAGTCACAAAGAGTCGGACACAACTGAGTGACTTTCACTTTGGTTCTGAATACTATTTGTTCTGTTTTTCTGTGCTGTGCATAGTCACTTGGTCGTGTCCGACTCTGAGATCCCATGAGCTATAGCCTGCCAGACTCCTCTGTCCATGGGAATTCTCCAGGCAAGACTACTGGAGTGGGTTGCCATACTCTCCTCCAGGGGATTTTTTCAAGCCAGGGATAGAACCCAGGTATCCTGCATCGGAGGCAGATTCTTTACCATCTGAGCCAGTATTTTGAGAGCAGAATGCAGGCTAACCTTTACTCATCCTTCATCTTAAGACTCAATCCAAGCATTCTACTCTCTATGAAATCTTCACTGGTCCTCACAAAGAGATTAAGCCACCATGTTTTCATGTTTCTCCAGTCCCTAGAAAAACTTATCCTCACAGAAATTATCCATAATGCAATTATTCAGCTACCTTGTCTTTTACATTAGACTCTTAAATTCCTCAAAGACAAAATAATCCCTCTATATTGTTAGCCCCTAAAATACTACACTCCCTAGCAGGTATCATTTATTACTGCATTCTGAGTGAGTCAGTTAATGTATTCTTTAGAACACAGATGATAAAGTACACCATTCCAAAGTACTAGAATGGCAGCCAAGGAAGTAGAACATTCCAAGAGGAAAAAAGATGATTAACACAGTCAGATATCACAAAGAAATCAGGGAGATAAGAAATGAAGACTATTCACTGAATTAGCTATTATGAAGTGATGAACACAGTGGCATTTCTGAAAAGCAGTTAGAATAAAAATATACATTATCCTGAACTGAGGCATTAACAAGGAAATGGAGGGAGATGAGAGCTAGTCATTTGAAAAAACATGTTAAGAACTACTTATTGAGTGCCTACTAGTGCCTTTATTTTACTGAGGAATCATATAAAAGGAAAAGTAAGCCATGACATACAAATTAAAAGAGTATTTATTATCCTATTAAAAAGTTCTCCCAAATTTTACAGACATTTTAGGGTCATGGGATGCAGAATTCTAAAGATTCCAGCATATGATTCCTGTCCCTCGATTATTCAACTAGACATTAATTTGGGTCCTGTTATGAAGGAATTCTGCAGATGTAACTGAAGTCTCAAGGCAGGTGACCTTAATGTACAAAGATTATTGGGGTGGGCCTGATTCAATCAGGTGAAAAACCACTGAAAGCAGAGACTTTCTCCAGATGGCAGCAGAAGAGACAATTAAAGAGATTCAAACATAAGAAGGACTTGACACACTATTGCTTGCTTGAAGAAGAAATTCAGGCAGTTTCTAAAAGGAGAAAGCTCTCCCAGCTAAGATCCAGCAAAAAAAAAAAAAAAGTAGCCCTCCCACCTACATCCTCAATGAAGTGGATCCTGCCAATGAGGGAAATGAGCATGAAATCAGATTCTTCCCTGGAGCCTTTAGATAAGAGACCAACAGCCCAGCTGACACAAAACTTCAGTCTTTCCAGATTTAAAGCAGAGGACTAAGTTGAACCCTCCTGGACTTCTGACCTACAGAAATCATGTGACTATTTGTTATACATCAACAGAAAAGTAATAGAAGTTACCAAATAGTTCTATTATGGATTACATTGTTAGCTGTAACAGAAATGTTCCGCAGTTATTTATCAAGAAAGTCCTCTGCCCTGAGAACTGTGATATGTGTAATGAGACACCACTTTCTATTCCCCTGACGAAAGACATATATATTGAACTTATTTGATTCCTAGTGTATTCTTTAAGATGGTGAAAATAGTCTTATGTCACAGAATGAATTTTCAAAATAATAAGATAAATCTCAACCAGTTAAAATACCTGACGAGTACTTGGGTTCAATGAACATCAGCTGACATAGAATGCACACAGATCTAGGAATAAAAATATTCAAATTTATATGAGTCTCTCTTTCTTTTTTTTTTATAAACCAAGAATAATATCTGTTTGTTTGTTTGTTTGTTTTTCTATTTCACAGGGATTTTTCTTAGAATGACATGGCTGTAAAGCACAACATACAAGTGAAAATAGCTGCTACATATGTTTAGCCACAGCAGTAAACTGTTACTGAAGTTGAAGCTCCAATACTTTTGGCCACCTCTTTGAGGTCAAGAGCCAACTCATTGGAAAAGACCCTGATTCTGGGAAAGATTGAGGGCACAAGGAGTTGGGGCAACAGGATGAGATGATTAGATAACACCACTGACTCAGTGGACATGAATTTCAGCAAACTCTGGGAGATAGTGGAGGGCGGGATTAAATGGTTGGGTGGCATCACTGACTTAATGGACATGAGTTTGGGAAAGCTCTGGGAGATGGTGAGGGACAGGGAGGCCTGGTGTGTTGCCTTCCATGGGATCACAAAGAGTCAGACACAACTTAGGAACTGAAAACAACAAGTAAAAGATAATCATAGACCAGACCCAAGATTCCTGCCTTTCTTGCATGCCTAGGCAACTGAATAATCACTGTGACCTAAAAACCACAGGATGAAAGGAGGCAGATCAAACACCATGTAATTAACAATTGCATTGCATTTGAGCCCCACCTGCATGCTCAATGGATGCCCAGCTGCGGCACCCTCAACCTCCACATGGTCTTCTAGCATAAGGCCTGGTCACCTGAAGAAAGAGGCAAGATTTTTGGAGTTGTTGCTTTTTTTTTCTTTTGCACAAAGGTGCTTTGCTCCTGTTCTCTCTTAAATCAGGTGCTTCGCTTCATCTGCCCAGAGGAAGAACATTTCTCTTGCTGCCACAAGCCCCTAGGTAGTGGGTAGGCTATTTTAAAGCATTAACTTCTAATTATAATTTCATAGAGCAACAGTCTCCTCAAAATTGTTACATTAAGATTTTTAAAAATTTGATTTCTGCTCTTGAAAGACAATGTCAAGAGAATGAGGAGATATGACAAAGTTTGGGAGAAAATATTTGCAAAAGACACATCTGATAAATTAGTTATCCAAAAAAAAAATGCCAAGAGTTCTTAAAATTAAATGTTAAGAAAACAAACAACATGATTAAAAAAAATGGGCCAAAGATCTTAATAAATACTTCACCAAAGAAAACACACACATGGTGTAACCCTATGAAAAGATGCCCCACATATATATCATCAGAAAAAAATGCAAGTTAAAACAATATGCCAATATGCATCTATTGGAGTGGTGCTCATCCAGGGAATAATGACACCACCAAATGCTAATTAGAATGTAGAACAATGGGAACTCTTATTCATTCATACCTGGTGGGTATTCAAAATGGCACAGGCACTTCAAAAGACATTATTAATTTCTTATATAATTAAACATACTCTTACCATATGACCCAGGGATTGTAAAGTTGGGTATTTACCCAAATGAGCTGAAAACATCTGTCCACCCAAAAACCTACACATGTATGTTTATAGCAGTATTATTTCATCATTGCCAAAACTTGGAGACAACCAAGATGTTCTTCTGTAGATAATGGGTAAACAAACTGGTGCAGGCTGACAATTTTATATTACTGAGTGCAAAAAGAAATGCATTATCAAAACTGGAACAGACATGGAAGATTTGAACAGACTTCAATCTATATTACTAAGTGAAAGAAGCCAACCTAAAAGTCCACATACCATATGATTCCAACTATATAATGTTCTAGAAAAGGCAAAACTATGGAGTCAATAAAAAGATAGGTGGTTACCAGGGGTAGAGATGGGGAGAGATGAACAGATGGAGCACAGAACATTGTAGTGCAGCCAAAACATTCTATATGATATTATGTTAGTGGGTATGTACCATTATGCATTTGTCCAAAACCATAGAATAATAAGAGTTAACCCTACAACAAACTGTAGACATTGGTTGATTATGATGTGTCAGTGCAGGCTCATCAGTTGTAACAAATGCATCACTCTGGTGGGGGATATTGATAGTGGAGGAAGCGAAGCATGTATAGGTGCAAAAGATACATAGGAAATCGTTGTCCCTTTCTCTGAATTTTGCTAAACCTAAAATGCACTAAAAAAAGTACAGCCTTTTAAAAAGTCCTGTTGAAAAAGTATCCAATATGAAATATACCATAAAATACTTTTATGACATGGCTCCTGTTAATGCTTACAAACAATTGTATGTTGAAGAGCTCCCAGCTCTATTTAATAGGCACTTAGGCCGAGCCATCAGAAAGTGAGTGTGCACTTTTCTAAACACAGTCTCCCAGTATAGCTATAATATCTTTACTAGGGCCCATTCTTTCTACATACCTGTTTATGATTAGGATTAAATTATATTTTAGTAATGCTCATTGAGGTGTCTCTAAGGCTTCTTTATTACCAACTATAAAATGTATGATATTACGATTTACTGTACTGTTTTACTTAGTAGATGTGTATTAACTCATTTCCCATATGAAACCTACCAATAAGTGTAAAAAAAAAGAAAGAAAGAAAGAAAGTACATACCTAAGATGCTACTTTAGTAAAAATTAACATTTCCTTTGGTTTCGTTTGGTAATGACTGCAAATAATATACTTTTCATGATACACTTGAACTCATGTGTATTTACAAAGTAGTTTTGCCTTCATGCAAATATTATATGGGTTGAGATGAGATTTAAGTGAACGAAAGTAAAGTTTCTGATCAAAATACCTCTGGAGTTGAATTTGATGTTATTTTAAAATAAGTCCTTATTGTTTCTGACAAGCAAGTATTCTCTCCAGGGATTCTCCCCTTCCATCGTCTATACATGGAGCCTGATCGCAAGAAAAACTATACAGTACTTTTGGAAACTTTTCAATATCTCCATCGCATCTGCTTCAATTTATCAATCCATTTATTCCCTTATTTTAAAACTAATTTTAAATGAGGCTTTATCATATGGCAGTTATTTTATTGTTTTCTTGGTAAGTAAGCACATGCAATTCTAGAACTATTCTGGCCATTTTGAAAATGAAAATTAACCAGAATGATAACAAATGAATCCACTCATGTATTATTTATAATGCTCATTTAAAAGTAATTAGCAAATCCTTATTTTCAAAGAGAAATACTATATTGAAAAAATGATCTAAATGGAAACCACTTGAGTTGATTTTTGAGATGAACACATGAAAAATCAGGTAGAACAGAAAAGGCTGGAGAAGCTTTACTGTTTTGTGATACAAGACATTATAAAAGTGCATAAACCACAATGAGCTATCACATCACATCTAATAGAATGATCATGATCAAAAAAGTATGGAATATTAAATATTGGTAACAATATAGAATAACTAGGACACTCATATAGTGCCGCTGTGAATGTAAAATGTAGTCACTTTGGAAAACAGTCTGGCAATTCATCAAAGATTTAAACATAGTTTCTATATGACTCTGCAGTCCCACTCTTAGCGAAATACCCAAGAGAAATGAAAAGTCATTCACACAAAAACATCCATATCAATGCTTATGACAACATTCTTCAAATTAGGCAAAAAGTGGAAACAACCCAAATGTCTATCAAGTGGTGAATGGATACATAAAATCCAGTATATTCAAATAAAGGAAAGCTTTTTAGCAGTAAGGAAGAATGAAACACTGATACATACAATGTAAATGAACTTTGAAAATAATGCAATAAGTGAAATAAGCCAGTCACAAAGAACTACATGTTATATGATTGTTTTATACTAGATGCCAATTAAAGGAAAAACTATTGCTGTAGACTGAATGTTCCCCCCCCACCTCCCTAAATTCAGAGTGAAAACTCATGAGGGAGATTAGATCCCTTATAAAAGAGATGGCAGAGAGCCCCCTTGCTCTTGCACCATGTGAGTACACGACTAGAAGACAGAAAGTGTGTTCTCGCCAGGCACCAAATCTGTTGGCCCCTTGATCTTGGACTTCCAGCCTCCAGAATTGTGAGAAATAAATGTTTGCTGTTTAAGAACTAGGTTTATGACATACTGTTACAGCAGCCTAAACAGAAAAGACATCTATAAAAACAGATACTAGAGTGGTGGCTCCTTGGATTGAGGCATGGGCAAGAGGGATTAGAGCATGATGACTAAGGACACAGGATTTCTTTCTGAAGTAGTCAATGCATTCTAAAATCCATTGTGACAACTGATGGATAACTGAATATATTAATAGTCATAGACTATACACTATAAAAAGGTAAATCATATGGTATGTAAAGTATTTCTAAATGAAGCTTGAATATTTTGTAAAATTTCTTATATTTTCTGAAGGCAGAAGAAAGAGTATAACTTCATTTTATATAAGAGAGTTCCAGAAAAACATCTACTTCTGCTTTATTGACTATGCCAAAGCCTTTGGCTGTGTGGATCACAATACACTGTAGAAAATTCTGAAAGAGATGGGAATACCAGAACACCTGACCTGCCTCTTGAGAAATCTGTATGCAGGTCAGGAAGCAACAGTTAGAACTGGACATGGAACAATGAACTGGCTCTGAATATGAAAAGGAGTATGTCAAGGCTGTATATTGTCACTGTGCTTATTTAACTTATATACAGAATACATCATGAGAAACGCTGTACTGTATGAAGCACAAGATGGAATCAAGATTGCCGGGAGAAATATCAGTAACCTCAGATATGCAGATGACACCACCCCTATGGCAGAAAACAAAGAACTAAAGAGCCTCTTGATGAAAGTGAAAGAGGAGAGTGCAAAAGTTGGCTTAAAACTCAACATTCAGAAAACTAAGATCATGGCATCCAGTCCCATCACTTCATGGCAAATAAATGGGGAAACAGTGACAGACTTTATTTTTTTAGGCTCCAAAATCGGTGCAGATGGGGACTGCAGCTATGAAATTAAAAGATGCTTACTCCTCAGAAGGAAAGTTATGACCAACCTAGACAGCCCATAAAAAAGCAGACATTGCTTTGCCAACAAAGGTCCATCTAGTCAAGGCTATGGTTTTTCCAGTAGTCATGTATGGATGTGAGAGTTGGACTATGAAGAAAGCTGAGCACCGAAGAATTGAAGCTTTTGAACTGTGGTGTTGGAGAAGACTCTTGAGAGTCCCTTGGACTGCAAGGAGATCCAACCAGTCCATCCTAAAGGAGATCAGTCCTAAGTGCTGATTGGAAGGACTGATGTTGAAGCTGAAACTCCAATACTTTGGCCACCTGATGCAAAGAGCTGACTCATTTGAAAAGACCTTGATGCTGGGAAAGATTGAAAGCAGGAAGAGAAGTGGACAACAGAGGATGAGATAGTTGGATGGCATCACCGACTTGATGGACATGAGTTTGTGTAAACTCTGGGAGTTGGTGATGGACAGGGAGGCCTGGCGTGCTGCAGTCCATGGGGTCACAAAGAGTCAGACATAGCTTAGTGACTGAACTGAACTGTATACGATTTTCCAATATGAAGTATTCCTAAATTTTAATATTTATAGTTCTCTTATGAATATATTGAAATCTTTTAAAAGGCACTGAAAGTTAGGCTTCTTAGGTGTCGCTAGTCATGAAGAAACCACCTGCCAATGCAGGATATGCCACAGATGCAGATTTGATCCGTGTGTCGGGAAGATCTCCAGAGAAGGAAACGACAATCCACTCCATTATTCTTGCTTGGGAAATCCCATGGAGAGGCACCTGGCAGGCTACAGTTCATGGGGGTCACAAAGAGTCAGACACGACTGAGTGCACACATATACATATGATATATACAATACTGGGCTTCCCTGGTGGCTCAGATGGTAAAGAATCTGCCTGAAATACAGGAGACTCTCTACAATTCAGGAGATGCAGTTTCAATCACTGGGTCAGGAAGATCCCCTGGAGAAGGGAATGCCTCCAGTATTCTTGCTTGGAAAGTTCCCTGGACTGAGGAGTCTGCGGAGCTATGGTCCATGGGGTCACAAAAAGTCAGACATGATGGATCAACTAATGCTTTCACTTTCATTTTTCATGTATAATAGTAAACTTGGGGCAGTTTATACCTTTGAATTCTTTCTCAACATGTCAATACATACTTCATTTTCTTGATAGCAGATCCATTTTCCTAGAGCTTTATTCTAATTTCATTTGAAAACATTCATGTGCATCTTTTTGAACTTTGAGATAATTGTTGATATTTATACTTTTTTTAAAATGTGGTTATTTAGCACAATGCAATGTTCTGGATGAGGATCAAACAATGGCCTTCCTCAGTTGTATCGTGGTGTACATTTTTTAAAAATGACTTAGACCTGCTTGTTGAAATACCAAGAGTTATTCCTTTACTGTAAAATTTCTAAGAGTCAATTGAAGCTTGAAGAAAGGTGTTGTATTGACAAAATCATTCAAGTAAAATGTTAAATTTTCTTTTCTTCTCTTTATTTTCCTACCTGTTTCACTGTATATGAAGCATTCTTCTACTTAAGTAAGGCATAAGCACAGGACAAAGCAAGTCTCACAATTAAGAAGAGAATTGGATATTTTGACTAAGTGATACAGACTAAGTACTCTGTGATATCAATTTTCTACCACTAGGCAGAGATTATAGTAAAGGAAAAGATATAAGATTTACTAATCTCATCTGACAATGAGTAATTGTGTCTATTACATTCTGTGCACTCTGCTAGATGCATTAAAAAAAATAAAAATCATGAAAGCCCTGCTCTGGAGAAAATCTCAGCATAAATCTTCATGTTTAAGTGACATCTTTTCTATGGTACATAAAATAAAGAAGTTTACCATTTTCTGAAGCAGCAACTGTGATGTTGTACCATGGAGTTTCTTCTCTATCAAGAACCTTGGTAGTCTTAATGGTTCCAGTGTTGGCATCAATGTTAAAAAATCTATCATCTTCAGCATTGTAGTCAATGAAGTATCTAAAGGAAAAAACAAAACAAAACAAGGATAAATCTTCTTTTAGCTGGTGCTATGATAAAGAAAACTGAACCAAGGAAGGTATTAAATCTATTATACTCAAATATTGAAATATGCATTTTCACTTTCTGTATATGGCCCTCCATTTTGCCCATCCATTGTATATTTGCATAGACTAATATTAATTATTTTCCTGTCTGTCCTTACTTAATATTCAATTTAATTACTAATTCAAAAAGTTAAAAAGCAAAACTTTAGACGCCATGAGTACAATAGGAGGTAGTAGACGGCAAAACTGCAGTAATTAATAAGGGAAAGATTTAAAAAAGAAAAAAAAACTGTCTCTGTGAAGTTCATAGTACATTGGAAAAAAAATGAACTTTTAATAAAACTTCTAATTGCTATATGTACACTTTTTTTTTTTTTTTTAGGATAACATGTCAGGGATTAATTTATCTTATAATTTTATCATAGCTGAAGTTTAAAGATATATACAAAATAAAAACCAAAACATTTTGATTAACAACCATTATGTCCACATCACCTAGCACCTTTTTTAGTCAAATAATGATAAAATAAATAAACAGGAAGTAGGTTGCATTACCGGCCACAAATCTTCTTCCCTCACTAATTCATGTAATTTTGCAGGGTTCTCTTCCCTTAGGTTTGGGCTCCAGCTAACTCGGGCAATAGAATGAGTTGAAAGTGATGGTGTCCTATTCCACATCTGGGTCTAGGTCTCCTCTTATGCTCTGCCACTGCCATAAGAAGAACATGCCAGGACTAGTCTACTGGTCCCCAGAAGAAAGATGAGCCCCACAGGCAGAGTTGTCAGGTTCCCTCCTAGAGCAGAGCTACCTAATAAACGAGCAGCTGCAGGACTGAATGTCCTGGAGGTAGCACAGTTGGCAAACAGAAGCCAGCCAAGTTCAGCCAATCCTCAGTTAACTCACAGACACATACAATGTGGTTATACATGACATTTCTCTATAGCATTGAACTTGGGGGTTTTACCTTATTCAGCAGTAATTAATTAACATAAATATGAATACAAAATATAGTCAACAATCATCATATGTTCTCGAAATGTTCCAAACTATTCCTAAATAGATTTAAGGAGAGAATGCTTTCTTTTCTCCTTAAACCTCTAATACATCTTCCCTCTCATATCCATGTTAGCTTAAGTGACATTTCATCAACACCTGAAGAGAAAAAAGATGAACTACTATGTGAAAAGTACAAGGGGGAAAAGACTTGGATATAACAGACTAAAGTCAAAGATCAAGATGAAAGAAAAAGCTTGACTTGGTTGAAAAACAAATAATGTAACTGGCTTTAATGTAACTGGCAGAATGGAAGTGGATGGCTAGGGCATAGGACAAGCAAGCCCTGTAGCATATGATAAACGTTGTCTTTAATTTTTTTTTTTTTAATGAAAGAAATGGGAAAACATTCTAAAGAAAGGACATAGATTTATTTAGATTCTGGAAAAATTATAGTGGTTACTTTGAATCAGACTGTAGAATATTTTAACAAAATTCAGAAAAGAAGTGATGTCATCATGAACAAATGTGAAGAAATAGAAGGAAATGGAACAATACATGAAACAGTACTATAAGCTGGCTACAAACTATACAGCTTTCTGTTGGAGTGGTATCAGTATAAAGAAGAAATTACAAATGACTCAATTTTTGTGTTGTTTCTTTGTATTTGACCCAGCATGTAATTGATAAGCCTGTTCATAGCCCTGGATAAAGAGTTAGGAGAAAAAATTCCCTTTGGGAAAAAAAGAGTGGGAGAAATCAATGATTTTGCAATGTTATGTCTGAGATGCCAAAAAAATAAATGTGGAATAAAAACTAGAAAATTAGAAATGGTTGTAGAGTTCAAATATGCTTTCTGAATAAACAGAAAATATAAACTTGAGTTAGATCAGTCTAAATGTAAGGTAATAGGAACAATCTCATCTGGGAGAGAATTGTAAGGAAAACAGGAAGTGAAAGACTGAGCAGTAAAATTCCCAGTCTTCTGAGTCTAAAGGAGTCCAGTCTTTGAATAGGAGAAGGTGTCAGAGAAAGGAGAACAGCCCTGGAGAGAAGGAAAACTGGGAGAGTAAGGATGCACTCTTAGATAGGAGGGTTCTAAGTGGACAGATGAGCTGTCCACTTCTATCAAGAAGTTAAATTGGAATATAAAGGCTGAACTGGATTTGGCAGGATGGACATCCCTGGTTAACTTGAAAAGAGTAATTTCAATAAAATATGAAAGCATGGAAGTTTTACTGTGGTGGATTCAAAAGTCTATTGAATGCACATACATGGAGCCCATGAGTCTTGACAGTTTATTGGATACCATTACCTGCAATGAAGATATAAAAAATGGTGTCTTATGTCATCAGAGAAGAGGGCTCAAAAAATTAATTTTTCTGATTCAGGAAATATTAAGTAATGTCTTTGCTGAAAAGAATGACAATTTATAACGAGGGGAATATCTAAAAAGATGAAATTCATGAGAAGGTGAACAGACTGGGTTCCAGGCCACAAATATAGGGATTTCTATTGAAAGTAACAGAGAAACTCCTTCCATTTTAACATGAAGAAAATCTCAAAAGATAGGCGATTGTGGTAATGGAAATATTACAAAATTTGTCATACTTTCTAGAACAGAGTATAACTGAAATACAACCCATACCTAGCACAGGCATACTCTTTTAATGGGGTACCTAAAACATATTTCTAAGGTATAAACATCATAAAAACCTATGGACATAAATGCACAAACATGGTAGAAGACAGTACCACGGAGAGCCAGGCTATAGAACATCCCAAGAAATCTAGGAGCTCACTAAATGAAAATAACATCAGAAAATAACAGAATAAATCACTTGGAACTGTATGATCAAGACAAAGAATTGGCCATTTTGGGCATCGATGGTTCTAATAGCAATTCTGTGACTTAAAGGAAATTCAACATGCAAAATCATTTAAACATGAAAATATAAAGGTATAAAAGAAATCTTATTGAAAGAAACATTAGATCCAGACTCCATAGAAAAGTGGTTAAGAGAGATATCACTGGGTTTTCCCAAAGCATTAGGCCATGGCATGTTGACACTGATTTACCTTCTTTTGACTTAAGATCATATCACAAAAATATCTTCTCATAATATCCTTCCCCAGAGGCCTGATATCAAGGATGAAGGAGGATGAAGGCTGAATTGCTAAGGAGATGTGAGCAATCTTGTCACATGAAAAGAATAACATCCTTAAAATGTAATCAGTTGGCAATCTGGTTATTACATCATCTAAAGTAACCTGTCTTCAAGAAATTTTCCATTTTGGTTTACTTTAAGAACAACAGCTACTGGATTTGAAAGTTGGACCTGAAATTGAAAATATTATTCAACCTTAACGTTTCCTGCAGCAACTATCAGCAAAGTTCAGATTGCATTGTTATCAATACACCTCTATGAAATATACCAGGACAAGCCCCATTTTAGAAATCTGATCACTTTACAACTGTCAGTCTGGAAGAAAATGTGTTTTCTTCTGCTTATAAGCTGAATTAAGACTCTGAAAATATGTAGTTCCTTTATCAGAACAATCTCCTCTCTTTTAGGCTCTTCACATAGAGCTTACTAACAATAAGTACTAGAAATAGTGGCTAAACACTTTTAGGATAAACACATTTTTATCTGAAATTAAAAAAAAAAAATAGCTTACCTACGCTTAAATGGTAGGTATAATACGAGGCATGAGTCCCAGACTTATGGTATTTACTTCTTGATTTTCTATGTGACCTAATTCTCTTGGAAATCTACAACATACAGGCTAGACCTCAGACAGGTGCTTGGAGCCAAAGAATCTTATTCATAGGGTTGCAGTTGAATTTTGATTCAAGTAGAGCTAAATAGTTCTGCTTAACTACCCTTGTGTTTCTACCCAGCCATAGTGATAAAAAGTCAGAAAAGGGAAAACAGAAATGTGACAGAAAAGAACTATGCAAAATTATTTTGGAGTGTTATAAGTGGAATCATTCAATGTTAATCATTTAAAATTAAGAAGTAACTCAGATGTGATTGAGTAACTAACACTTTCACTTTCATAAAACCTGAGGGATTAGAATTTTGAGATTTTTTTTGCTTCCCTGATAGCTCAGTTGGTAAAGAATCTGCCTGCATTGCAGGAGACCCTGGTTTGATTCCTTGGAAGGGAAGATTATCTGGAGAAGTGATAGCTACCCATTCCAGTATTCTTGGGGTTCCCTTGTATCTCAGCTGATAAAGAATCCACCTGCAATGTGGGAGACCTGGGTTCGATCCCTGGGTTGGGAAGATAGGGAAAGGTTACCCACTCCAGTATTCTGGCCTGGAGAATTCCAAGGTCCATGGGGTTACAAAGAGTCAGACACAACTGAGTGGCTTTCACTTTCACTTTACACAGTGTTACACTAGAAGTAAGAACTTACATTAAAACAAAATATTCTTGGGTAAGGAATGAGTATTGATTCAGTAGTGTCATCAAATAAAGTAATGAGAGAATGCTTAAGAGATAGATTAGAAGTGGTTGGTGGGCAAAATTGAACTCCCAGTGCATTTCTGCATAGGTTGGTTCTTGAAGATAAATAGAGAGTTGAGAAAAATGACAAGGGGATTTACCCAAAACAAATTTCCCAGTTTTCAGATATAGTGGTGGTTTAGTCATTCAGTGATGTTCCAATCTTGTGACCCCATGTACTGTAGCCCGCCAGGCTCCTTTGTCCCATAGTATTTTCCAGGCAAGAATACTGGAATAGTTGCCATTTCCTTATCCAGGGGATCTTCCTGACCCAGGGATCAAATCCACATCTCCTGTGTCTCCCACATTAGCAGGCAGATTCTTGACCACTAGGGCCACCTGGGAGGCCCATTTTCAGATATCAAAGAGGTACATCTTCTACATTCTTTTCCTCAGTGCTTAACAATCTGCAGATTCTGGCCTCAATTCATGCACAACGTAAATATGAATTTTATGGAAATTTGTTTCTAAAATGGATCTAGCATATGTGTTAAAATGGCACTGAGTAGTGCTAAGAGAATTAATAAGCTTCCCAGGTGGCTCAGTGGTCAAGAATCTGCTTGCCAGTACCTGCCAATGTCAGAGACACAGATTCCTAATATTACCCTTTATACATATTCTCCAATTATGTTTGGAATTTTTCAGAATAATTCCAGAATAGACTTTATTTTTCACAGCATGTGCTTAGTTTACACCTCTCTTTCATTGAGGGCTATCTAAACACTGTCAAAAATGACAAATGTACACTTTTTACAGTATTTTATTTAGCTTATAGTTCTGGAACTAATTTTAAAGTGTAATACGATTATGATTTTTTTTTAATCAGTCACTTTTTTTAGACTTCAATTTGAATTTAAGAAAAATGCAGTTTGTGGTACATCTAGCTGACACTTTGGGCAAATCCACAGGTATATGTAGCAAAAACAGCTTGGCTGTTCATTTGGGAGTTAGTTAGGGAGGAAATGTTTAGGCAGTTTCAAGGGCTACTCTGATGTGATGATTACACACTGCTGCTGCTGCTAAGTCGCTTCAGTTGTGTCTGACTCTGTGCGACCCCATAGACAGCAGCCCGCCAGGCTCCACCGTCCCTGGGATTCTCCAGGCAAGAACACTGGAGTGGGTTGCCATTTCTTTCTCCAATGCATGAAAGTGAAAATTGAAAGTGAAGTCGCTCAGTCATGTCCTACTCTTAGTGACCCATGAACTGCAGCCTACCAGGTTCCTCCATCCATGTGATTTTCCAGGCAAGAGTACTGGAGTGGGGTGCATTGCATGTGTGTGTGCTAAGTCACTTCAGTCCTGTTGACTTTTGCAACGCTGTGGACTGTAGCCCTCCAGGCTCATCTGCCAAGGGGATTCTCCAGGCAAGAATAATCGAGTGGGTTACAATTCCTCCTTCAGGGGATCTTCCCGACCCAGGGATTGAACCTGTGTTTCTTTTGTCTCCTGCGTTGGCAGGAGAGTTCTTTACCATTAGCGCCATCCTGGAAGCTTGATATGATGATTGTATGTGTGTGCTTAGTCACTTAGTCATGTCCAACTCTTGTGATGCCATAGACTGTAGTCTCCCAGGCTCCTCTGTCCATGGGATTCTCCAGGCAAGAATACTGGAGTAGGTTGCCATTTCCTTCTCCAAATCACATTATAACTCAACTACCACTATAAGTTCACTGTATCCTTCATGAACTAGGTATCAGGATCATCTCTATGCCAAGTGCTACTTAGGAAGTTATATGATCAATGATCAACTGGATGTTGCCTCTGAGGGATTGGTGATCGCCTGGCTATAGACCAGAGGAAGTGCAATTAAGTTTGTGCTGTCTCAGATTTGTCCAGTAGTTCCTTAGAGTGCTTTAACTGTTCAATTCCATATTCAATCCATGTCTAATTTCATGTTGGCTGAGAAATGGGTTTGTTTAACACTTGCAAAGTTGTATGTGTTTATAAACCTAGGTTATCATTTTTATTCCTACAACTGCTCTCTGTTCTGCCATTCAATATATGCACCTTCATATTTCTAGTAAACACATTTTAATGTGATGAGCAAAGTGGAAAGAAAGTGCATTGCATTGAAATATGATAAAGTTTTATTGTTAAAATTAGAATTTCTGGGCAAACAAATAGGCAAACAAGTTTTGGCCATAGGAAGCAGTCAATCTAAATAATGATTGCCTTTGTTCAAGAATTTTCTTCAAGAGAAGATACTTGAAACAAATTACCGAGTTCATCATTTGGCACTCAATTTCCATTTGACTATATAGGCATAGATTCAAAATAATTATTAATCATGTTAAAGTACATTAGAAAAGTTATTTTTCACTTCAATAACAAAATTTCAGTCCTCAGAAGCACTTATTATTTTTATTACAGTCTATCCATTTCACCATAAAAAATAATTTAAAACCTGTGTAATGGAAGTCTATTTTTACAGTGATGTATTTGAAGAAACATTAGTTGGATAAAATAATAGAAAATGCCTTTCCATTGTCATACTTCTGATACTTGTACATACAGAATGTGAGTGGTGACGCTAATATACTTGAGATCTTCCCTCCCAACCAGCTGTTTTCATAAATTTTACTGACCATGATCAATAGATGGGATAAAGTGTAATCAATATACACCCTGTAGGATATTACAGTAGCTTGGCCTCAT